>NC_060149.1:764059061-764711677 GCF_021461385.2 Schistocerca piceifrons | reverse complement strand
AACTATTTGTTATAGAATATTGGTGCACAATGTTGTTGTGGTTTTTACTTTGAACTGTGTCTTTATTGTTTAACAAGTTCATTTTGCTGGACTGCGTCTTTGGTTGTGGCCAAGCAGTTTACCCTTAGATGAGCGCTTGTATTCTGATGGAATCTGTATAACATCTTGGCAAACAATACACAGAATGTTTCTAAGTAGTGGAATGAGGAACAGTTGAATTCAGATACGTGTGTGTGTGTGTGTGTGTGTGTGTGTGTGTGTGTGTGTGTGTGTGTGTGTGTGTGTGTGTGTGTGTTGGGGCGGGGGGGGGGGGGGGGGGTGTTAGAGAATTCGGATGCAGGCTACCATCATAGTGTTGGGGACATTAATACATTCTACTATGCATTATGATAAAGATACAATGATACATATGTCATAAACAGTAAAGGATAGATTGAGAGTATAATTAAATGATGCAACAGCTGCCACCAATATTCCCAGGTAATTGCTGATAAAAATTTAGAAGCATATATCCAAAAGCAACTAATATCTACACTCCAAGAGGGAAAAAAGACACACCAGAAAGGAATTATCCAAATGGGACCGAAATCGGTTGATATGATGCGCATGTACAGACAAACATATGATTATAATTTCAGAATAATTGGGTGATTTATTCAAGTAAAAGAGTGTCACAAATTGAGCAAGTCCTTAATGAGTCGGTCCACATCGGGTCCATATGGAAGCAGTTATTCAGCTTAGCATTGATTGATGGAGTTGTTGGATACCCCTTCTGAGGGATATCTTGCCAAAATCTGTCCAGTTGGTGCATTAGATCGTCAAAATCCTGAGATGGTTGGAGGACCCAACCCATAATGATCCAAATGTTCTTAACATGGGGAGAGGATGTGGTGAACTTGCTGGTCAAGGTACGGTTTGACAAGAATGAAGACAATGAGGGTGCCATTTCTTTTCATAGCACGAGCCCTTTGGTTGTCATCTGCAGCATCCTCATAGCACAGCAGTATGTTGATGATATTAAATGCCCTATTTTGTTGCCCTTTCATGGCAAGCCATCCTGGGCTTAAAATTTTAGCCAGCACGGGGCGAGAGTTTCTGCTGCTTGTCTTAGTGCTTGCCAAACCCTTCCTTGGCCAGCAAGTTCACCAGATCTTTTCCCAATTGAAAACATTTGGTGCGTTATGGGCAGGGCCCTCCAACCACTCCTGGGTTTTGATGGTCTAACATGCCAATTGGACAGAATTTGATGTGATGTCTGTCTGGATGACATCCACCAACTCTCTCAATCAATGCTGCACTGAAAATTGCTTGCATAAAGTACCAGGGGTGGCCAACGTTTTACAGACTTGCTCAATTTATTAAGTTCTTTTTCATGAATAAATCATCCTATTTTCACGATATTGTCATTTGTTTGTCTGTAGGTGTACATCACACCTACTGAGTCCCACCCACTTGTATTATTCTTTTCTGGTGAAAAGAATCTTTTGTTTTAGAGTGTAATTAAGGTAGTGTTAAAGGTTTTGCAATCTGCAATAATTTAAGAAGATGAATTGTTAGCTGAAAAATATCATAAGTAATACATGGCAGGACGCAAAAAAAAAAAAAAAAAAAAAAAAAAAATAATATAATAGGTCAAGATAATATCTGGGTTAAAATGAAATTGCAAACAAATGTACTAGTGTCTAAAAAGAAAATGTGCTGTAATTTGGACCATAATAGTAAACATTTTAAAGGGCTATAACACTGTGTCAAATGTGGCTTGATGCAGGAAAGTGTAAGTTAACATGACTTGTGTGTATTCACCTTGACAAGGGAAATTTAACCAACATATTGAAATTGTCTAATGTTCTTCATACTATGCCAAATATATGCACATGCTGTGTGCAACTACTTTTTCTTTAAAGATGCTGTCTCTTTCACTAGGGTACATTCACAATGGAGCTTCAGTGCTAGCCATTTCTGCGGCATTCGATAAGCCACTTGCGACCCCCAGGTCATGCTAAATGGTAAGCACCTCAGCGAGCTCAGTATTTGTTTGCTGGGTACGGGCTTTGCAAATCAATTTCCTGACCTGGGGGCTGGTAAGTGCTGCAAGTCCTCTGTAACTGTGTAACAGTGAGTGCTGGGCATGCTTCAGCAAATACCATGTAGCGTGGCGGTGGAATATTGTGTGTCACAGGGACTGGGGATCTTGGCTTAGCTGCCCTGGATTGTGAGAATAGTTAAAACCCTCAAAAACTCTTAATTTCAAGGTGCGACAAGGAGGCTCATGGCTGTTTAGGTGGAACAGTCATTTGTCGGCAACCTCTGAGGAACTTGCTACATCTCAGTTGTACAGGGTTTACTCAGGAAAGCAGGGGGTCTATCTGAGTGGACCATTATTTCCCTAGCTGCTCGTGGTACCAAGATAGGACCCTCAAACACAAACTTATTGACTCCTAGTGTTGATAGGGGTACCGCCTGGGAGTAAACAGCTTTCAAGGATTATAAATACAAGGATGGTTTGAAAAGTTCTCGGAATCACCACGAGAGGTCAGCGCTAGCGCACCGAGTTGTTTACATGGTATTCATTGGACTGTTGCCTGTAAACACGTGCCACGTCAGTGCTGTTGGCAGAAAGCTGTGGCAGTGACGTGACTCTGTTGTTGTTCCCGTGTAGTGATTGCGAAGGTGGAAAAAATCGAGATTTGAGCAGTGATTAAGTACTTCGTAAAGAAAGGTATGAAAGCAAAGGACATTCATACCAATTTCCAGAGTACACTGGGGGACTCTGCTCCTTCATATTCAGCTGTTGCCAAGTGGACAAATGAATTTAAATTTGGTTAGGAGAGCTTAGATGATGATGATCTGTGCAGTGGTCGGCCAAGACGTATCACTACTCCAGAAATCATTGCAAAGGTGCACAAAATGCTCATGGAGGATCGCTGATTGAAAGTGCGTGGAATTGCTCATGCTTGCCAGATGTCGTCTGAAAGGGTATATCACATTTTAACTGAAGAATTAGAAATGAAAAGTTATCTGCAAGGTGGGTGCCGCGACTCTTGACCCTGGATCTAAAATGTGTGAGAATGGACATATTGGAAACAATGTTTGGGCCCGTTTTAGTAGAAATGAACAAGATTTTTTGCGCTGGTTTGTGACCAGAGATGAAAATTTGGTTCACCTACTATAGCCCAGAGACAAAACAGCAGTCAGAGCGGTGGAAACATGCTGATTCTCCGCCACCAAAGAAAGCAAAGACAATTCCTTCGGTGGGAAACGTCATGGCATCAGTGTTATGGGATGCGAAGCGGATTCTGTTTGTAGATTATCTCCTCACTGGGCAAATAATTACTGGAGAATATTATGTTAACTTCCAGGACAAATTGCAACAAAAGATTGCCAAAAAGGTCAGGTTTAGCAAGAAAGAAAGTCATCTTCCAACAGGACAATGCACGCCCGCACATACGTGCCATCGCCATTGCAAAATTACAGGTACGAAGGTATGAATTGTTGCCACACCCACCTTATTCACCTGATATGGCTCTGTCAGACTTCCATCTATTCCCAAAACTGAAAATTTTTCTTGGTGGATGAAGATTCACTTCAAACGAAGAATTGATCCGGAGTTGACAACTATTTCTCAGGCCTGGAGGAAACTCATTTTCAGGATGGGACCAAGGCACGTTGGACCAAGTGCATTAATCTACAAGGAGACTACAGTGAAAAATAAAAACAAGTTTCAGTGATGTAAGTACTTTTTTTTCTATCCTGTTCCAAGAACTTTTCGAACCACCCTTGTAAAACTGTGTATCTGGTGATCAAGAGGAAGGAGGGGATGTTTGAAAAAGTGTCCCTTTCTATATTCATAAAGGTTTAGAAGCACTTACTGGTACCGTAAAGTGTGCTAAGCGGACGCGAAATGGTTCTGTATTGGTTGAGACTAACAAGACAAAGCAGGTGGAACTTCTTAGGGCATCACAAAAGTTGCATAACACACTTAAGTCAAGCAAGGGTGTAGTCACGTGCCATGATATTATGGACATTGACATTGCAGAACTCAAAAAAGTATGGGCATCACAGGGGATAGTGGATGTGGAGCTAAGGATGTGAAGGAATAATGGAGGAGTTGAGAAGACTACCACCTTCATTGCGACCTTCAGTTCTCTGACACTGCCTGAACACATTGTGTTCTGTAAATCTGTGGAATCAGAAAACTCTCTCTCCCCCTCTCCCCCTCTTCCCCTCTCCCCCTCTCCCTCCCCCTCCCCCTCTCCCTCCCCCTCTCCCTCCCCCTCCCCCTCTCCCTCCCCCTCTCCCTCCCCCTCTCCCTCCCCCTCTCCCTCCCCCTCTCCCTCCCCCTCTCCCTCCCCCTCTCCCTCCCCCTCTCCCTCCCCCTCCCTCTCCCTCCCCCTCCCTCTCCCTCCCCCTCCCTCTCCCTCCCCCTCCCTCTCCCTCCCCCTCCCTCTCCCTCCCCCTCCCTCTCCCTCCCCCTCCCTCTCCCTCCCCCTCCCTCTCCCTCCCCCTTCCTCTCCCTCCCCCTTCCTCTCCCTCCCCCTCCCTCTCCCTCCCCCTTCCTCTCCCTCCCCCTTCCTCTCCCTCCCCCTTCCTCCCCCTCTACCTCCCTCCCCCCTCCCTCCCCCTCTCACTCCCCCCTCCCTCCCCCTCTCCCTCCCCCTCTCCCTCCCCCTCTCCCTCCCCCTCCCCCTCCCCCTCTCCCTCCCCCTCCCCCTACCCCTCCCCCTCCCCCTCTCTCTCCCTGCAGGTCTGGGGGTTAGGATAGGCACCTGCCTGTCGTAATAGGTGACTAAAAGAAGTCTCAAACTTTTTGGCCCTATAAGTTCAGGTCCCATATTATGGTTTGACCTGCCACTTTCCAAATTCTACAGAAGTGCGGGCCATATGGGGTAGGATGCCACAGGTAGCGCATGAGTTATCCCTAGTGCCCTTACATGCGATCTCTGGAACCTCTTGTCATGGCTTTGCATCTCCATGTGCAATTCAACTATTTGGGCGAGGATATTTTCCGGAGTATGTCATCTTCTTCCATTGTCTCGTGTCCTCTTTCACCCCCATGACAGTATTGGATATCTCTGCGCCCAATATCCAGCACGGTAGCCAGTCCATTGTGGTGGGGCCGTCATGTACCCATTTGGTGGTAGTCCCTTGACAACACAAGAATCACACTGCTGATGCCTGAGCTGTAAACTCCCCACATATGCCAAGGAGTAGATGCTTGGGGTATTAGGACTCCCAGCAATGGCCATCATGCCAGGTAGCCTTTGCTGTGGCTGGGTGTTGCCCGTGGCGGGAGGCCCTGGTCGGAGTGGGTAGCATCAGGGCAGATGACCCACAATGAAGTGGACTAAGTCATCTCATGCTGGTGACCGTACAGCGCCAGCAGTCTCTAAGAAGGGCGAGATCGAATACAATGCCGACAGGTATGACCCTAAATCGTTTCCCTCCCTCGCTACACCATGGGAGGAACGTAGGGCTACAGAAATAAGAGAGCCATATTCGCCTCAGTATTTAGTCTGTAGCAGAATGGATGGGGATTCGTGTCTACCTATGAAGCCTCAGTTTTTTGTTGAATATTTTGAGGATAAGTTTGGGGAAGTGACAGCACTGTCCAAGATGAGAAAAGCGGTACAGTCTTGATTCAGATAGCATCCCCAGCCCAATCCCGGGCATTACTCCCTTGTGACCGGCTGGGTGATATTCCTGTTTCTGCCACTCCCCATAAAAGCCTCAACATGGTCCAGGGGATTATTTTCCATCGCTACCTCCTCTTGCAGTCTGATGATGAGCTCCATGCTAATCTAGAATGGTGGTGTGTTCATTTCATCCGGCATCTTTACAGGGGACCCAAAGACAACAGGTTTGCTACCAGTGTCTTCATCTTGGCCTTTGAGAGTGATTCATTGCCTAAAAAGGTCAAGGTGATGGTTTACCCCTGTGATGTTAAACCATATTGCCCCTCCCCCTGTGTGGTGCTTTAAGTGCTGGAAATTCGGGCACATGTCTTCCCACAGCACTTCCGATGTCACATGTTGAGACTGCGGACATCCATTGCATCCAGGTACTCCCTGTGCGCTTCCTGCCACTTGTATCAACTGCGGAGAGCAGCACTCCCCCTGCTCGCCAGACGGCACAGTACTCCAAAAGATGCAGAAAATTATGCAGTACAAGACCCTGGACCAGTTGACTTAGCAAGATGCTAAACGTAAATTTTAACAATTACATCCTGTTCATTTGACATCCACATACGCTGCAGCTACATTACCATCGCCATCACAAGTACCAGACATACCACACTCTGTGCCACGAACAGTGGGCCCTCCAAGCCTCCCGAATACATCTGCCCCCCTTGGTGCTAGGGGGAAAATCTTCTGCTGCTTCCAAAGTACCTACATCGGGAGCAAGGTCCCCCCCCAAATGCAGGGAACATCAGTCCCCTCCCCCCCAGCTGGAGAAGGAACAGCCTCCTCTGGCTCCTCTCGTGCGGAAGGGTGCCCTTGGGACCCTCTCTCCCAAGGTCTCTGCTAATGCCACAGTGGACACTCGCCAGTGGGTAAAGGAGCCAAAAGCTGCTGGACGAAGGGCTTCATTGTCTTCCACTGTGCCTGAAGCTACTTCAGAGAAGTCCTCCCAGCAAGACCCTAAAGAGAAACGAGAAGGCAAGCAAACAAACAAAGAAGTCTGCTAAGAAAAAGGACCCTTTGGTGGCCTCAACACCACCATTCCCTACCAATTCTGCAGCTGTGGATGAGGTGGAGATATCAGCATCCCCTAAGGACCTGGAACTCACTGATGCCTCATCCACAATAGGAATGGATACAATACTCAATCAGTGGCAGCAGGTGACCCCTGAGGCGTAACCTGCCCCCTTGCATGGTTCATGCCTTCCCAGCCTCACGATAACATCATCCTCCAGTGGAATTGGTGCGGTTTTTTCCGCTGCCTGGCTGAGCTATGGCAGTTGTTAAGCTTTACGCCTGCTCTCTGCATTGCCCTCCAGGAAACCTGGTTCCTGGCAATGTTGACCCCTGCCTTTCTCGGCTATAGGGGATGTTATAAGAACCTTAGTGTCTATAATAGGGTGTCAGATGGAGTCTGTGTCTATGTCCTGAACTCGGTATGCTGTGAACCTCTGCCCCTTCAAACCCCTCTTGAAGCTGTGGCTGTCAGGACAAGGACGGTACAGGAAATAACTGTCTGGAATGTATATCTTCCTCCAGATGGTGCAGTACCTCTGAACGCATTGGCTGCACTGACTCATCAACTCCCTAAACCTTTCTTATTTTGGGGAGATTTTAATGCCGATAACCCCTTGTGGGGTTGCACTGTGATTACTGGCCGGGATAGAGATGTCAAAACTTTACTGTCTAAGTTCGACCTCTGCCTCTTAAATACTGGGGCCCCCAACATTTCAGTATGGCTCATGGCACTTACTCAGCCATTGATATATCCCTCTGCAGCCCAGGACTTCTCTCATCTGTCCACTGGAGAGCTCACGATGCCTTCTGTGGTAGTGACCACTTTCCCATCTTCATGTCACTCCTCCAGCTCCATTCCCGCAGATGTCTACAAAGATGGGCTTTAAACAAGGCAGACTGGGAAGATTTCACCTCTGCTGTCATCATTGACTCTCCCCCACATGTGGTAGTTGAGCAGGTCACTAGAATGATTGTTTCTGCGGCGGAACACACGATCCCTTGTTCTTTAGGGTGCCCCCAGCGAAAGTAAGTACCTTGGTGGTTGCCGGAAATCGCTGTGGCCGTTGAAGAGCATCGACGAGCTTTATAGAAACATAAGCAGCATCCTTCCCTATAGCACCTAATTGTTTTTAAACGGCTCCGTGCCTATGTTTGCCAGCTTGTAAAAAGACGCAAACAGGCGTGTTGGGAGAGTTACGCCTCGACCATTGGGTGCCATACGTCACCTTTCCAAGTCTGGACGAAAATCAGCAGACCCCGACAGATGTTACAGGCATTAACATCAATGGCGTGTTATCTACTGATGCAAATGCAATTGCCGAGCACTTTGCTCGAGCCTTCGCATCAGAGAATTATCCCCCAGCATTTCGCACCCTCAAATGGCGGGTGGAAAGGAAAGCCCTTTTTTTCACTAAACGTCACAGTGAACCCTGTAATGCTCCATTTATAGAGTGGGAGCTCCTCAGCATCCTTACACATTTCCCATACACAGCTTGTGGGCCAGATCGGACCCACAGTTAGATGATTGAACATCTCAAATCCGACTACAAGCGACATCTCCTCATCATCTTCAACCGGAAACCTGTGCGATGGCATCTCTCTATTGCAGTGGCGGGAGAGCATCATCATTCCAGTGCTCAGACCCGGTAAATTCCCACTAGATATGGATAGCTATCGGCCAAACAGCCTCACCAACATTCTTTGTAAGCTGTTAGAATGTATGGTAAGTCGGCGGTTGTGTTGGGTCCCCAAGGCATGTGGCCTACTGGCTCCATGCCAGGGCGCTTTCTACCAGGCTTGCTCTACCATTGATGATCTAGTCTCTCTCGAGTCTGCCATCTGAACAGCCTTTTCCAGACGCCAGCACCTGGTCGCCGTCTTTTTTTGATTTATGATTTAGCTTACAACATGACCAGGCGACATATCCTTGCCTCATTATATGCGTGGTGTCTCTGGGGCCCGCTCCCGATTTTTGTCCAAAGTTTCCTATTGCTCCTTACTTTCCATGTCCAAGTTGGTGCCTCCCATAGTTCCCCCCATATCCAAGAGAATGGGGTCCGAAGGGCTCTGCATTGAGTGTATCTCTAATTTTAGTTGCCATTAATGGTCTAGCAGCAGCTGTCGGACCGTCAGTCTCAGCTTCTCTGTATGTAGACTTGTGCATTTCGTACTGCTCCTCCAGTACTGGTGTTGCCGAGCGGCGGCGGCTAAAGGAAGCCATCCACAAGGTGCAGTCATTCCAGTTTTCAGCCGCGAAGTCATGTGCCATGCACTTCTGTCTGCGTCCTACCATTCATCTGGAACCAGAACTTTAAATTTATGACAATCCACTCACTGTAGTGGAGACATATTAATTCTTAGAACTGGTTTTCGAGGCCTGATTGGCATGGCTTCCTCATCTTAGTCAGCTGAAGCAGAAGTGCTGGCAGCACCTCAATGCCCTCTGCTACCTGAGCAACACCAATTGTGATGCAGATCATTCTACGCTGTTGCAGCTCTACAGAGCCCTTGTTCAATCCCGCCTTGACTATGGGAGTCTAGTTTATGGTTCGGCGCCGTCATCAGCGTTGCGTTTACTCGACCCAGTGCACCACTATGGTGTTCAACTGGCAGCAAGAGCTTTTAGGACGAGTCCGGTGACCAGCGTCCTGGTGGAGGCCAGAGTCCCTTCATTGAAGGTTAGGTGTTCACAACTGCTCACCAGTTATGTTGCACACATTCATACTTCCCCTGAGCATCCCAATTACCGTCTCCTTTTCCCATTCACGGCAGCTCATCTCCTGCATTGGAGGCACAGGTCAGGGCTTAAGACTGCATTTCACATCCGATCTCTTCCGCAGGGACTCTGTGGTTCTCTGCCGGCTCCGCATTGGCCATACGTGCCTAACACATGGCTACCTCCTCCGTCAATGAGGACCCACTTTGGTGTCACTGTGGCTCACATATGACTGTCATCCACATCTTGCTGGACTGCCCAATTTTAGCCGCTCTGCAGCGGGTTTTTAACCTTCCCAGCACCCTACCTTCAGTGTTGGGTGACACTGCCTCAACAGCAGATTTAGTTTTACATTTTATTTGTGAGGGTTTTTTTATCGTACCATATAAGGGTGGGCATTTAGCCTTCTCTCTGAGGTTGCCACCCTCCCTGTATTTTAACTCTGTCGCACTTTCTTTGCATTTGTTTGTCTTGTTGGTCATCTTTTCTCTGCATGTGTTCATCTTGCCTTGTCTTTTTGGGGTGGACATTTTAATGTGTTGCAGAGTGGCTAGCTCATCCTCTTTTATGACCAGCCAGCCCAGACCATATGCTCTATGGTTTTAATACCCTCTTCTACTTTTCCTTGTGGTGTATGTTTTCCCCGTTTTTTTGTTCGTTCCATTCGTTTTCTTTATAGGTTTGGTGTTGGTTGTTTTTGTTGCTTGAGCCTAGCTTGTATCAGGAGAAAGGGACTGATGACCATGTAGTTTGGTCCCTTTATACCCCAAAGAAACAAACCAACCATCTCTCTCTCTCTCTCTCTCTCTCTCTCTCTCTCTCTCTCTCTCTCTGTGTGTGTGTGTGTGTGTGTGTGTGTGTGTGTGTGTGTGTGTGTGTGTGTGTGTGTGTGTGTGTGTGTGTGTGTCCCCAAAAAGAAGAGATACAGTACATTATTCTTTGATTCTCCAGACAAATGCGAGATTTGACACTTAGAATGTAGAGCACCTGCCCGCGAAAGTCAAAGGTCCCGAGTTTGAGTCTCGGTGCGGCACACAGTTTTAATCTGCCGGGAAGTTTCACATCAGCGCATGCTCTGCTGCAGAGTGAAAATCTCAACCTCAATGCCTACTCATTATTTCACTGTACTTCAACCACTTTCTGCAGATGCTCACAACAGCAGCACATGAACAGCCAACCAGCTTCACCATCAACCTCTTTCTGTTCTGCCCTTTGTCAAAGTTGCTTAAGTAAGTGGATTTCCCAATTTGCAATGCCTTGCCACATCACATCACATCACATCACATGCCCACAGATAGAACTCCAAAACAAACTTCCAGAGATTGCTCAGGGATATATTCTGAGTATTTTTGTGTAAGGGACCCGGGATCTCCAGTGTAATAATTCAGTTATTATATATTGTGTTTGTTACTACAATTATCCATGTTTCTGTGAAAATATCTTCACAACACTGAAAAAGCCAGTAATACGCAATAGGCAAAATGTACAACACAAAACACAGAGTAATGTAACAACCATCAGATGCAAAAGTACTGTCATCTGGTTATCATCACCACAGGAACAGCTCAGCATAGATTTGTTGTGCCGTTCTTCCATTGCGTCAGTGAACTCTCAGACGAGGTATGTATCACCCAACTCTATCAGTAAACCCATCCATACTTACGTCAGTCACTGTTAAGTAGAACTGATATGGCCTGATAACAAACAAGGGTCAGGACTGATTGCAAGTGTGAAGGCCGAGAGTACATTGGTCACTACTATTGCCAACAGCAAGTAACGTGATGGAATACAAAAAGTTTGTTTCCAAGCAAGACACACTGCGCATACCGTCGACACCTGCACTATTGGGCACTATTTTCAGTGCAATACAGATACAAAGTTAATTGGGGCAAGAAACCAACTAATGAGGTGACAGAGGCGGTGGGCCCTATATATGATGGGGAGTTTTCTTTTTAGTTTAGAACACCATAGCAACCAGCACACTTTATTTTCAGCTTGTTATGATGAGTTGGGAAAATGTTACTAACCTCTTCTTGATTATAGTGTTATAATGTTCCCACAGCATCTGAATTTATGGAACCATGGGATACCTGTATTACCAAGTCAATCTTTCTCTTTGCTACATACTGAGCACATGTCTTACCATTTTGTACACATTCTTTTCTCTTCTTCATGATGTCCCTATAGTGGAAACCGAATGGCAAATTGTTTTGCACAGTAATGAACTTTCTCATTAAATTCTATATTTTAATGAGCTTATTTCCACAGAAATTCTTTTCTTCTTTTAACATTATCTAGTTCTTGAGAAATATTTATAAGTATTGATTTGTAGAATTGTTCCTATTTTGATACTGAAGTGTTCTAAGACAGAGCCGTGACTCAGATGCAAGTTCCTATTTTGATACTGAAGTGTTGTAAGACAGAGCCGTGACTCAGATGCAATAAGAATTTCTGAGGCATAGATCTTTATTGCATACTGTGATGTTAGCACTGTGGCTATAGTTTCAATAGTAGATGTGGAAATGTATTATAGCACACCTTACAAAATTTTCTCTTATAATTTTAGAACCATTGTTGTAAACATCAAATGAGCTGGTCTAGTTTCCTTCTTTGTAACTGTAAAATTCACTATTTAATCTGGTATTACGTTGTTGTATATAGTGTTCATTCATATGACAAACTGGCAGTAGTTTCAGATATATGAGGGTTATCCAGAAAGTAACAGACATTTTGAAATAAAAAATCAACAATATGGAAAAACCAGATTTCATTACACTTATTTTAAAGGTACATTCTTAAGCTATTTTTACAAATAATTGCCGTTCAAACTGAGGATCTTACCATACTGTAGCACAAGTTTTCAATACTGTCTCTCTAAAAATCTACTGCAACCACTGGTTTATACTGGAATGCAGTTCAGCATCAGTATCAAAGCGTTGTGTAGCGACCCATGTCTTCATTGCTGGGAAGACGTGGTACTCACTCTGTACCAAATCTGGGATGTATGGTGGATGACCAAAGGCTTCCCATCCAAAACCCTGTAGGAGCTCCCATGTGTGAATGGTAATGTGTGGACGTGCGTTGCCATGAAAAAAAAAAAAACAAAATGTTTGTGCTATGTTCTTCCTGATGCTTGTTTTGTATCACCTGTCTTAACTTTTTCAGTGTTTGGCAATTGGCTTGCAATTTTTTGCCAACAAAACCTTATCACAGAATGCACCTCACATGTGGTGGGGTTTTCCATTGCAGTACACAATTTAACATGTCACAGAGAGCAAAGTAACAAAGACACAGACCGCATGCTGCCACTGCTGAATGCATACTGAGTGTAGGAACATTACAGCACCAAGATGGTGGCTGTAGCCCTGCCCACTGCTGCAGTAGACCAAAACATCTGTTTACTTTCTGGATGGCCCTCGCATGTTATCCTGACAGACAAATAATGGTAGTTTACTTGAGGAAAAAACATTTTCAGATAAATGTTTTAGTGCTCTGTAAGATTTATCTTTGTGATGAATTCTGATACAAATATCAAGAGTTTATTGCAGTTTTTAATAACTAAGCTTCTCTCATAGAAAAATTCCTGAAAAGAAATTATTTATATGATAGCAACTGTTCCCTTATTTGTAGTAACATCCCTTTCTCCACCACCAGCATTACATCTCCTAGCTCTCAATACGAACACAAGCAAATAATAATCTTTCAAATTTTTCAAAAACCTTTTGGTTTGGATTGGTATATAATGTACATCCATGTTCAATTACAGAGCTTTTTCGTGATTTATATATCATTAACAAAATCTCTTGTTGATTACTCCACCAAACTTGGGTCATCAATAGTAACAGATGGACAAGCTTATTGCAGTTATTTATGAAGTTCAAGTTCCGTGGCGGGAGGAACAAGACTTTTGGTCAGGTGAATACAGGGTTATAAATACAAAATCAAATAGGGGTAATGCAGGAGTAGGTTTAATAATGAATAAAAAAAATAGGAGTGCGGGTAAGCTGCTACAAACAGCATAGTGAACGCATTATTGTGGCCAAGATAGACACGAAGCCCACGTCTACTACAGTAGTACAAGTTTATATGCCAACTAGCTGTGCAGATGATGAAGAAATTGATGAAATGTATGATGAGATAAAAGAAATTATTCAGGTAGTGAAGGGAGATGAAAATTTAATAGTCGTGGGAGACTGGAATTCGAGAGTAGGAAAAGGGAGAGAAGGAAACATAGTAGGTGAATATGGATTGCGGGTAAGAAATGAAAGAGGAAGCCGCCTGGTAGAATTTTGCACAGAACATAACTTAATCACAGCTAACACTTGGTTCAAGAATCATAAAAGAAGGTTGTATACCTGGAAGAATCCTGGAGATACTAAAAGGTATCAGATACATTATATATTGGTAAGACAGAGATTTAGGAACCAGGTTTTAAATTGTAAGACAATTCCAGGGGCAGATGTGGACTCTGACCACAATCTATTGGTTATGAACTGTAGATTAAAACTGGAGAAACTGCAAAAAGGTGGGAATTTAAGGAGATGGGACCTGGATAAACTGACTAAACCAGACGTTGTACAGAGTTTCAGGGAGAGCATAAGGGAACAGTTGACAGGAATGGGGGGAAGAAATACAGTAGAAGAAGAATGGGTAGCTCTGAGGGATGAAATAGTGAAGGCAGCAGAGGATCAAGTAGGTAAAAAGACGAGGGCTAGTAGAAATCCATGGGTAACAGCAGAAATATTGACTTTAATTGATAAAGGAGAAAATATAAAAATTCAGTAAATGAAGCATACAAAAAGGAATACAAACGTCGCAAAAATGAGATCAACAGGGATGGCTTGAGGACAAATGTAGGGATGTAGAGGCTTATCTCACTAGGGGTAAGATAGATACTGTGTACAGGTAAATTAAAGAGACCTTTGGAGAAAAGAGAACCACTTGTATGAATATCAAGAGCTCAGATGTAAACCCAGTTCTAAGCAAAGAAGGGAAAACAGAATGGTGGAAGGAGTATATAGAGGGTCTATACAAGGGCGATGTACTTGAGGACAATATTATGGAAATGGAAGAGGATATAGATGAAGATGAAATGGGGGATACGATACTGCGTGAAGAGTTTGGCAGAGCACGGAAAGACCTGAGTCGAAACCAGGCCCCGGGAGTAGATAACATTCTATTAGAACTACTGACAGCCTTGGGTGAGCCAGTCCTGACAAAACTTTACCATCTGGTGAGCAAGATGTATGAGACAGGTGAAATACCCTCAGACTTCAAGAAGAATATAATAATTCCAATCCCAAAGAAAGCAGGTGTTGACGGATATGAAAATTACCAAACTATCAGTTTAATAAGTCACAGCTGCAAAATACTAACGCGAATTCTTTACAGACGAATGGAAAAACTGGTAGAAGCCAACTTTGGGGAAGATCAGTTTGGATTCCGTAGAAATATTGGAACGCGTGAGGCAATACTGACCCTACGTCTTATCTTAGAAGAAAGATTAAGGAAAGGCAAACCTATGTTCCTAGTATTTGTAGACTTAGAGAAAGCTTTTGACAGTGTTGACTGGAATACTCTTTTTCAAATTCTGAAGGTGGCAGGGGTAAAATACAGAGAGCAAAAGGCTATTTACAATTTGTACAGAAACCAGATGGCAGTTATAAGAGTCGAGGGACATGAAAGGGAAGTAGTGGTTGGGAAGGGAGTGAGACAGGGTTTTAGCCTCTCCCCGATGTTATTCAGTCTGTATATTGAGCAAGCAGTAAAGGAAATGAAAGAAAAATTCGGAGTAGGTATTAAAATCCATGGAGAAGAAATAAAAACTTTGAGGTTCGCCGATGACATTGTAATTCTGTCAGAGACTGCAAAGGGCTTGGAAGAGCAGTTGAATGAAATGGACAGTGTCTTGAAAGAAGGATATAAGATGAACATCAACAAAAGCAAAACGAGGATAACGGAATGTAGTCGAATTAAGTCGGATGATGCCGAGGGAATTAGATTAGGAAATGAGACACTTGAAGTAGTAAAGGAGTTTTGCTATTTGGGGAGCAAAATAACTGATGATGGTCGAAGTAGAGAGGATATAAAATGTAGACTGGCAATGGCAAGGAAAGCGTTTCTGAAGAAGAGAAATTTGTTAACATCGAGGTTAGATTTAAGTGTCAGGAAGTTGTTTCTGAAAGTATTTGTATGGAGTGTAGCCATGTATGGAAGTGAAACATGGATGATAAATAGTTTGGACAAGAAGAGAATAGAAGCTTTCGAAATGTGGTGCTACAGAAGACTGCTGAAGATTAGTTGGGTAGATCACATAGCTAATGAGGAGGTATTGAATAGAATTGGGGAGAAGAGAAATTTGTACCACAACTTGACTAGAAGAAGGGATCGGTTGGTAGGACATGTTCTGAGGCATCAAGGGATCACAAATTTAGCATTGGAGGGCAGCGTGGAGAGTAAAAATCGTAGAGGGAGACCAAGAGATGAATACACTAAGCAGATGCAGAAGGATGTAGGTTGCAGTAGGTACTGGGAGATGAAGAAGCTTGCACAGGATAGAGTAGCATGGAGAGTTGCATCAAACCAGTCTCAGGACTGAAGACCACAATAACAGCAACAGCTACAACAACAACAACAACATGAAGTTCAAAATATGTGGGATCCAAACCAGTCATAAATCAGATATCATACCCTTAAAGCAAAAATGAAATTTTACACAAAACTGATAGTATCTAATCATCACATAAAGAGTGCAAGTGGAAAACAACTGGAGCTTTGTAAAGTAGGAGACGAGGTACTGGCGGAAGTAAAGCTGTGAGGATGGGGCGTGAGTCGTGCTTGGGTAGCTCAGTTGGTAGAGCACTTGCCCGCGATAGGCAAAGGTCCGGAGTTAGAGTCTCGGTCCAGCTCACTGTTTTAATCTTCCAGGAAGTTTCAGGTAACAAGGTGTTGGACATCCATATCTTATCACAGAAAATTGAGGTTGGAGGCTTACCCACTTAAGAGCATGGTAAGCATCAATACATGACAGATCTTAGGGCAGAGTACAATACTGGTGCAGGCACAAGTGTTTTGGAGCACACTGTTCCGTACACCTTGGTGAACATGGGGCTTCACAGTAGTTGACCCCTGTGTATTCTCATGTTCACCCGACAACATCGTGAGTTATAACTGCAGTGGGCACGGGATCATAGAGTGGAACCATGAATCAATGGGAATGTCTTATCTAATTGGATGTATAACGTTTCTTGTTACACCAGATAGATGGTCATGTGCAGTTACAGCACCATCCAGGCAGGTGAAGGGATGCTCAAAACACACACTCCACTGTGGATGCAGGCTGGTGGGGGCCATATTATTCTACGGTGGACATTCACCTGAACTCCTGTGGGACCTAAGTTGATAATCGAAAGCACTTTTACAGCCGTGTACCACTTGAACATTATTGCGGATGACATGCATTGCTTAATGCTTTACGTCCTCCGTAGTGGTGATGGTATCTTCCAGTGGTATAATTGTGTATCCCACAATGCCAGAATTGTGCTACAATGGTTTGAGGTGCATGGTAATGAACTCATGTTTGTATCTTGGCCACCACATTCACTTGATGTGAACTCGTTGTGTCACATCTAGGAAGCTATCTGGCCCTAGCTCAGAACTCATTAACGCCTGGCCCATAATTTATTGGAAGTGCATGACGTGTGTAGACATCTGTACCCCACAAGCTTCAGAAACCTACTGTGAGCTTGTCAAATCCATGCCATGCAGATTTACTGCTATATTGTGTTGCACAGGTGGACCAACACTGCTGAACAGGGGCTCAGTGTGTTACACCAGGGTGGCTGTTAGTTGGCACTTCTTTAAATTTTTATAATTTTCCTTTTGCTATCTCCCCTCTATTTTGATTCCATTCAATGTAAAAATGTGGTATGTGGAAGTTGGGTTTTTGAGATAAGGGTAAGGGTAAAGGATGTTCAGAATCGAAAAATCCATATAAATAAAACCATTGACTTCCCAAAATATTACTTCTGCATGACAGGTTCATTCATTACCCAATGTAACCAATTTGTTAACCTCAGCCTTTTTAGCTGAATGTGTTCTCATATCACACATGACATTGGCTGATTGATGTGATGGGTCAGTGACCCCAAGGCTAGAAAGATGAAAGAGTGAACTGGGCTGTTCACTATTATAACCCTAGGTAGACCAGCCCGGTGGTCTTTCATGTTTGAGGGAAGTTAGTCATCATAGAGGGACAATGTTATCACCTTTAGATTGTTTATGGGAGAACATATATTTACTCAGGTACAACTCCTTTCAAATAACTTGAAGGAAATTGTCATCTATCAAACACACATTAAAGATTTTCTTTTACATTTTGTGGATGTTTATATTAACTGTGCATGAAAGTACCATGCTGGCTGTATGAGAAGTGATGATTGGGAAAAACACAAATTCTGACAACATGGGCTGAGAAAGTTCTACTGAAATTAGAAGCTTTGTATAAATAAAAATGTCCTGAGAGATCATCAAACATTCATAAACTAAAAGAAACACATGTTCAAAATCTTGATGACATTTTGACACAGCACATGCTAATATGATTAAGACAAACGGTTTTCTATCAAGCAAAGGTAGCTAGGGATCATGCATGGAATCGATCACCAGCTACAGAGAAACAGAGAAGAGACAAAAGTGAAGCAAGTATGAAATTCAACTACTCAGTTTATGTCTGTATATCATAAATTTACTTGAAAATGAAATAAAAGAGAAATTTACTACTCCTTCATTGCTGATGTTGTTGTTGTGGTTTTCAATCCAGAGACTGGTTTGATGCATCTCTCCATGCTACTCTATCATTTGCAAGCTTCTCCATCTCGAAGTACCTACTGCAACCTACATCCTTCTGAATCTGCTTAGTGTATTCATCTCTTGATCTCCCTCTACGATTTTCACCCTCCACGCTGCCCTCCAATACTAAATTGGTGATCTCTTGATGTCTCAGAACATGCCCTACCAACCGATCCCTTCTTCTAGCCAAGTTGTGCCACAAATTCCTCTTCTCCTTAATTCTATTCAGTACCTCCTCATTAGTTACATGATCTACCCATCTAATCTTCAGCATTTTTTGTAGCACCACATTTCAAAAGCTTCTTGTCTCTTCTTGTCTAAATTATTTATCGTTCATATTTCACTTCCATATATGGGTACACCCAGTACAAATACATTCAGAAAAGACTTCCTGACACTTAAATGTATACTCGATGTTAACAAATTTCTCTTCTTCTGAAATGCTTTCCTCACCATTGCCAGTCTACATTATATATTCTCTCTACTTTGACCATCATCAGTTATTTTGCTCCCCAAATAGCAAATCTCATCTACTAGTTTAAGTGTCTGATTTCCTAATCTAATTCCCTCATCATCACCTGATTTAATTAGACTACATTCCATTATCCTCGTTTTGCTTTTGTTTATGTTAGATAACTTTACTCAAATTTTGGTTGTTTACCTTGCTATTATTAAGACATTTCTTATCAGTTTTCTCAGACCAACTTGCTGAATTGTTGGCATTGAGTTCAAGTAGTGTTGAATCAAAGTTACTCGAGCTCTAGGAAGCAACAGGAACAGTGAGTGATAACTCCATCACCACGAGTAAAAAAGATTATGTCCAGCATTAATGTCTTCCAAGCTTGCAGCTGCCTTTGACGAATGTAGGCTCAGTGACAAGGAAGCAGTTCACATTCTGATAGCTACAATCGAGACACTAAATCAAAATATCTGTGTTTTACAGTCAACAAGTTACAGGTGAACAACAGGGTGACAGTCGAAAAATCTGAAAATTCTTTTTACTATGAAATTCAAATGGGTATACATTGAAGAGTTATTCCCCAAAATATTGTGCGTGAACTCCAAAAAGTAATGATTCTGTGAGCATTGGAAGCTGAGCGTGCACGGCACGCCTTGGGGTTATAAAACTGGTTCCACACTGACACTTCCTATTGATACCAATTTGAGTAAACCTGATTTGCTGGAATGTTGTTTGGGCAGTTTCATTCAAATTTTGAAAGAAATTTTCAATAGTCTCATTTGGAGATAGGCTCCAAAAATAGCATCCAGTCAAAGCGAAATTGTCAACATTGCTTCAAATTTGGCCATATACCTATTCAGTGTAGGCCATACTGCATTAATGCACATGGTAGATGCCCTTCAAGTCCAAACCAGCGATTAAATGTGCTTATTCTGTGAAGATAGAGATGCCAACGGTGATACACTCAGCGGCGGAAAGGTCAATTAGCAAAAAGTGGCCATCCACTAACTGGGGCAATAGTTATTATGGACCAGGCATCGATGATATCCTGTAAGTTTCAAGCTTTTTCCTTTTTTTATATACAATAAATACTTATCTAACTTAAAATGTGTTTTTCTCAAAACTATGTTTTACGGTATAGTTGTTGTCACCCATGCTACAATTTTCATCCAATTTTAATGATTTTTGGTTTCCCTTGAATAAAATTGAATTATCTTCAGTTCATCATGGATGAATTTTTTTATGTTGATATTTAATATTTTTTTTGGCCAAAAAAAGAGGGTCTGAAAAATGGCCTTTTTTCCAAATGTGTACAATTTCACCAAATCCCTATGTTGGTCTAAAATCACATCTGTAAGGATCAGGATGATATGTAACCACAAGCGGGGTTACAGTAACAACCACTGATCTACCTCTTTCAGAACTGCTTCGGGAAAATACCAATAAAAACTTCAGTGTTGCTTTATTCATTGCAGCAAATCTTATTTGTCTACTACATTCCAGTATGGAGGAAAAAATCATGAACTTGAGCAATATTTTTGTCTGTTACCCTGTCGTACCCCATTTAAACTCCCAAGTCCATAGAGAAATTCCATATGATAAAGGCTACAGAAATCGAGAACCAACTTAAGTGTAAAAAAAAATTGCCGGCCACTACAATCCATTGGGAGGATCAGTTACTATCAGAAACATTAACAAGTAATGATATAGTAGAAAAACATTTTGTGATTATTTCAGATTGTGGTACTGAACAACTTCTTGACCTGCCTGCATTTTCTTAGGTTGATATGTCTCGATTGCTCATTTCTATTAGATATACTTTCAGAGAACAACAACACGCAGTGGATTATGGTGATTTTTTAAGAGTTATCTGCAAGCTTTCTTTGCTGAGCATCATATTGTAGAGTAAGTACCCATTCTCCAGGGACTACCCTCATGCAAGGTAGATGATAAAAGCCATTTATTACTTCATAATGTTTATTTTGCATGATAAATTTGAATTAGTGCCACAAAAAGACATTAAAATTTCGTGGTACATGTATGTTTTCTTTCCTTGTGTATCTCGAAGCTTGGTTTTCTTGCCCCTTCTGCAGCCAAAGCACAATGTGTATTTCATTTATGGTACCTGCCTTCTGAACCTTTTGCCTTTACAATCCTTTTTCCAAATTTGTCTTCTGATTCAAAATTGAAAATGGTGAATGCATTGAATCATGAGGTGCAAACCTCAGACGAAAATATTAAAAGGGTTCAAGTAGTAATCAGTCAAAACCCAGAAATCATCAATAGTGGGATCAGACAATTTATTTATAATAAAACAAGACTGTTCTTAGTGACTAGTAAGCGGTACAGGGTACTGTCCACCACACACTGTATGGTGGCTTGCTGAGTAGATGTAGTAACCATAGATTCTAAACTAGCTGTACCACAATGACCACACTCTCTTTTCACGAGTGCCAGTATTATTCTTTAAGTAGGTATGTCGTAGTGTGACGGAAATTTTTTCCCAGATTTGTCTCAAGTGACGAATTCCTTGACACTGATTTTCCTCACTAGGATGAAAATAAAATTTTCATCGATCCTCTATACCCATGCGCCAAGCTCATGGAGGACTGCAGTAAATTATATACAAAAAATGAGAATTAGGAGCAGTACGTACTTCAGATTTCTACCCCAGTATTTCAATTAGATTCCAGGACATAAAAATGAGACATTATCCAAGAATAAAAATTTGTAAAAGAAAATTCAATTTTCTCATAATACTTACCACTCAATCATTGTATGTTTTATATTGTGAATTGTTTAAGTTAATAAACTGAATTTAATAATCAAGTTGACAGTAATTGGTTAATCAGCTACATCAGCGTAATATTTTATGTGACACAAAGTAAATGAAATTTTTTTGCAGTTATTCCCATCCACACCTGCTTGCCTCCCAACTTGCAAATGTAGAGCCTTGGAACCCGGCCTTCCATTTTGCTACAGATCCCAAATTGCACACAACTCATTTTTTTCGTACAACAAAACAAAACCAGAAGGGTTAGGATAAGGACAGAATCAAACATGAAGAATAAGAGTCACCCTAGTGTTTTCATTTATGCCAGTTATCAGTACTGCAGGTGATAGTTCTTACAAATAATTTTTTCTCGTTTTGTACCTAAATTAATTATCTGTTCAATGTAATGTAAGTGGCTGAATAAACAAGTAGAGAAAGCCTAAATAATACTGTATTTTGTGGACTGTAAGACACACTTCAATTTTTAAGCAATTTTTTTTTTAAAAAATAAGATTTTTATCGTTTTATTACTAGACCGTGAAGCCCAACTAAAAATAAGTTATTTCATAAAACTGAACTGTATTTTAAAATTGCTGTAAATCTTCATCTGAACTTTCTTATTCATTTTCTTCCTCTTTGTGATCCTTGTTGCCCTCCTCGTATATGAGATGGTCTTCACTGCCATCAAGAGCGTTACTTATGCCGCACTTATTGAAAGATTTAACAATAATGTCTTCTATCACTCTAGACCACGACAGTGGTGGGCGTTTTAAAGCTCCCTTTGGTGTGAATTCATGTCGGGTTTTGTCCGGCATCCGTTTGTTCCATTCCTCTCTTACATACACTTTAAACGGTTTATTTATTGAGGCATTAAGAGGTTGCTATTGTGAAGTAAGTCTTCTCAGAATAACAGCAAGCTCTGTGCTTCCCTGTCTCAGTTTCTCTTTCACGGAATTTTTAAAATGACTACTAAACTGATCTAGCACAAGAAGAGAACTCTTCTTCAATAAAGTATCTTACCTTCTCTCCTGCCCTCTGTTAATACAGAATTTCATACCAGCCCCATTCATCTAACCCTTGTCATGTACGTGAACAACTACTCCAAGTGTTATTTCACAATGTTCTGGCATTGTTTTGCATTTGAAAACTACCACTGGAATAAGTTTAGTACCGTCAGCACAAAATGAAAGGACAACAGTGTAGTGCATTTTTTAATGTCCACTTTTTTTTTTTTTTTTTTTAGCACCTTTCATGGTAACAGTTCTGTTATTCAGCACATCAAATGTCAGAGCCATATCATCCGTGTTTGCTATTTGGCTTAGTTCCACACTGGTTTTCTTTCAGTGTTGAATAATAAAGTGATGGAAGGATAATATTTTCTTTTAATACTCTTGTGGCATTTTCTGAGATATTTTGGTTTGGTTCACATTCTAAGTCCGTAATGCTTCATAAACCTGTAGCACCAACCAACTCCAATCTTAAAGTGGGTTAAGTTCCACTGTAGCGCTAGCTTATGAGCGTGTATTTGAATCATTTTAGTCTTAATTCCAGTGCCATTTTGATGGTGACCTTGAATCCATTTCAGCACATCATATTCTAGTTTTGGCCATTTTGTATTCAGTCCTCTACTTGCACATTTAGTCTTCCTCATTTTTTTTTTTTCAGTTCTTCTTTATTAGCTCACCAATCCCAAATGGTTTTTTCTGATGGTGGCGGCTCAAAATGCCCCTCAGCTGCTCTGTTTCTATATTCTTCAGCATATGCTATTACTTTCAATTTGCAGCCTGCATCATATGAATACCTTTTATTTTTTTTTCCATTACGAAACTAGCTACTAACAAAAATATTGTACTGTTACAGATGACATAAATCACTTTTAATTAAAGTTCACTGACACCGTAGACTGCAATGACATATGATAAACTGGACAGTGTTCTGGGTTTGCAGTGGTGGGGCGGGAGGAAGACACTGTTTGCCAGCTTGTGAAGTCCTGCAACTCATGTTCATCACTTTGATGAGAGAGGTCTCCTGTGGCATTGAATATATGACCATTTTTAAGATTGTTGGGAATTTTAAATAAAACATTGGACATTTTTATATTAATTTCGAGTATAAGACACACCTGAATTTTGGAGGCAATTTCTCGAAGAAAAAAGTACGTCCTATAGTCCATAAAATTTGGTATTGTTTTCTCCAGTAGAGTGGGAGGTACTGAGTGGAGGAAACTGATTGTCTACTGCCACATAGTTGATCAATGTAGGTCAGGGGTGGCAGTAATTTTGGATCAGAGTCCACTTTCTGTAAGCAGAGCTAGGCATAAGGCCACACCTTTTAAAATGTTTGCATGCATTAGTTAACATTGCGTTTCAGAAAAAGTACGAATTGCTACATTAAAATTCTGAGTTTCTTGGCAGGCAGAACTAAACCATTAGCGGGCTGCATGCGGCCCACAGGCTGCAATTTGCCCATACCTGATGTAGGTAAAATTCGTGTGTAATGACACCATGACACCATTTGAGGTTGGAAAAAGAGATGTGGTAATGTGTGAGAAATAGTACCTTAACAATTGGAGCATCTGGTTTAGTAATGCGAACACACAGAGCAACTAATCTAATAGTAGAATAAACTCATCCGTGTCCTTGTTCGAAGATCCTAAAATTCCATTGCTACAGATGCCAAACATACAAACGCAAAAAAGGATACTCAAACAGGGGCATCTGGGAACAATTTTCTTTTTTCACTTCTGCGCTGTCCAGGAGTCTTCATTAGCTTGGTCAGCTGCACATTCTCTGAAAAGTGATAAAACTAGAAAATCTATAAGACGTTGAAAATACTGCTTCAGTTATAAATTTCTTTTATTATCACGGCCGGTTTCAGACTCTCATAAGTACATCCTAAGGTGTTGCAACTGTGCTGTGGCCCCTCGAGCGCCACGGTGGACGTTTACTATGTGCGTTGTGCTACCTATGAGTGCACAGGTAGCACACTGCTTCTAGTACACGTCCACCGTGGCACTCGGGGGCCACAGCACAGTTGCCACACCTGAGGATGGGCTTATGAGAGCCCGAAACCGTTCATGATAATAAAAGAAATTTACAAATGAAGCTGTATTTGCAACCTCTAGTATAATACTCAGTTGTGGATGTTCGTCCAAAAGGATTGTTTGTAGAAAATTTTCAGCTTTTGTTACAGTCACCTTGTTAGCACACTGTCCAGCCACATTAACATCACCACTTGTCAAAAGCCTGAATAACCACCTTTTCCCGTACAGACTGGTGTGAGATGTGCAGGAGGAGAGCCAATGAGGTTCCAGAAGGTACCGACAGGCTGTGCAAACCATACCAGCTCCAGTGCCATGGCCAGCTGTGCTAAGTTTCGTGATTGAGGACCCGTGATGTGAACAGTCCAATTGAGGTGGTCCCATACATTCACAATTGTGTCTAAATATGGAGAGTTCGGTGGTCAGCGGAGTGCGGTACACTCATTGTGGTGTTCTTTGAACCATGCACTTACACTGCAAGCTGTGTGACACATTGCAATGTCCTGCTGGTAGATGCAATCATGCAGAGAAAAAACAGACTCCATCTAGGGTGAACATGGTCCCCAAGGATGAATTCATACTTGCTTTGGTCCATTGTGCCTTTCAGAATTATGATATCACCCAGGGAATGCCACAAAAACGTTCCCCAGACCATAACACTCCCTCGTGATTGCAGAGTGTCTGCTTTCAGACATCTCACATCGTACATGCCAATGGCCATATGTCCGATAGACCACAAAATGTGATTCATCTGAGAAGGCAATCTGTCGCCACTCAATGGATGCCCAGTTGCAGTATTGGTATGCAAATTCCGGCCTTCGTTGCTGATGAACAAGTCAGCATGGGTGCTTGAACCAAGCACCTGTTGTTTAAGCTCATATGCAGCAATGTTCGCTGGACAGTTGTTGAGCAGACACTGTTGGTAGCGCCTTGGTTCATCTGAGTTTCCAGTTGCTCAACAGTTGCATGTCTTATTCATCCATACGCCTCTCTGCATCAGTCGTTCACGACTGTCACTTATGGCCCATGGTGCATCACAGTTGCCTGGGCGCTAGTTTTGGATCATGCCATTTTGCTTTGCATGATATATGTTTACCATGTCGACATGCAAACAGTTCACAAAGCTTAGCCATTGTGGAAAGTCTTCCACCCTTGGCCTGGAAGCCAATGATCTTGCCATTTTGGATGTCAGATAAATCGTTCTGTTTCTGCATTATGATAATGACTGCAATGTTTTCTTCATCTCTCAAAACACTTTGTATATCCTCCACTGCTAGTGCTGTCACCTTTCATCTGTGAGTGGTAATTGCACATTGACACCAAACATACGTGGTTGTCACATTAATGACTCTAACCAGTCTGCTACAAGCAGTTCCTGTAGCGGTACATGTTCGTATGAAAGACTATGTGCTCTTTACATTTCCCACCAAATGAACCTGTCAAAATGTGATGCTCTGAGCCATCTCTTAAATGTGATTCTGCATAAATTCTTCCATGGAAACTTCACTAATGTGACTAGACGTTGAACTTACTTTCTGTGCAGTGCGTGTGTGTACAAATTCAATTATGGCGCAGAATATTTAATGTTTTGAAACGTTTAATTATTAATGTGAAGTTTCTGCAAAAGTGTCGGTCTTTTAAGCTGCAAGTGATGTATATTGTTTGATGTCTTTTTTGATAACAATACTTGTCTGCTTTTCAGTGCTGGGAATGGAGTGTGTTCTTGTGTGTTCTTGTAGAGGGCTCAGTTTGATGTGTGTGCTAAGTTATTTCATTTATTTTCTATGGAGAGGAACTATAATAAACAGGTTCACTGATTCTTCAACCCTCACTCCCTGACCTCTACTCCACTCCTCACTTTAACTACCTACCAGCTCTCCTACACAGCAACTTGTCACCCAGCTTGCTGGCCCTGTACCACTCGCTGCATGTCCTGCCCATTCCAGTGCCACACTTCCCACTGAGGACATGTCACACGGCCCACCTGTCCCCGTGCCATACAACCTACAGATGCCTGGTTGTTCTTCTCCCGTCACTCCCACCTCCATCCCACCATCCCGCTGCCGTGTTGCTACTTGCTGCCATGTCTCGCTCTCAGACACTTCCCACAGTCTGCCAATTCCACTGTCTACTCTTGCACTATTATTTATAGAGCTTTGCTGTCTGTCTTGTAAGTCTCCTATAATTTCTGCTTTGATCCACTTGTTACTGATTATGATGAACTGTTGTTAAATTATGTGCTCATTGCATCTGAAATGGTTTAATGCTAGCCTGCCAATGGCTGAAAATTAATTAATTAAACAGAAACTGTTCATTTCTGGGCCCTGAATGACTGAGGCTACATGTGCAACATCTATTGATATTAACATAAAATATGAGTAAATCAAAAGGTATAAATATACTATAGGCAGTGAAGAAAGTTTGTTAAACTAATTTCTACATAATTGGAAAATAACAAAATAACGTGTACTGCTTCCTGAGAGTGAATTTTTTAATATGCACAGGGATACCCAAAGTTTGCTAAGAAAGAATACATTTTCAGAAACAAAAAAATTAATTCTACAGAATTATGGCACAGAATTTTGAAAAGAATTAAGTCTTGAGACTGGAACATTGTGTAACACACAAATTTTGAATATGAATAACTTTTGAAATGTTAAGTTCTCAGAAATTAGATGTCAGCTTGAAAGAGGAGATAGAGGGATTTCAAATAAGCTGTTTGTCTGAAAAAATTTTTTTGCATCATTGAATTTTGATGTTCACCTTTTCTGCAT
Source organism: Schistocerca piceifrons (assembly GCF_021461385.2). Lineage (NCBI taxonomy): Eukaryota > Metazoa > Arthropoda > Insecta > Orthoptera > Acrididae > Schistocerca > Schistocerca piceifrons. The sequence continues at coordinate 764,684,369 of NC_060149.1, read as the reverse complement.
GTTTAGTATATTAAATCATGAATATGTCTAAGAATAAAATGTTTTTGTATAAACTGTTTACAGTATTACCATCACTATTGCTAAAATACGCTGTGACTGTAAAGTACTATTGGAATAAGAATGTGACCATTTTGGTATATTCATTGTGTGAACACTACTAATGAAAGTAGATCAGAAAAGCAAATAGGAAAATTGATACAGACATCAGTAGTGGTATAAGAACAAATACTATTGCTCTGATGCATGATTTGTGCAGCAGTCCCGTTTTGCATGTTGCTTGCAGACCTGTGCCGCAGCCCCCTATTTGCCTGTCACCCCCAGACGTCTCCCGCAGCTCCCTATTTGCCCGTCACTTGCAGGCTCGTGCCGCAGCCCCCTATTTGTCCGATGCTCCCATTTCTGTGCCACAGCCCCCTGTTTGGTATTGCCCCTGCGCCGCAGTGCACTTTTGTGCCTGTCACATGCAGGCCTGGGTGTCACAGCTCAATTTTTCCTTTGTTTCTCACAGCCCTCATTCCTATGCTGTTGCTCACGAACTGTCCTGCTGCCCACGTTCACTCTGTTGCTGCCCCCCCCCCCCCCCTCAAATCCTATCCTGTCCCTCTGCCATTTCCCCCTCACTTGTCTCTGACCCCTCTGCCCCTGCATTGCCTCTGCTGTTTGCCGCCACCCTCCATCTGCCCCCTCGTTGGCCACCGCTCCTTCCCTCTGCTACACCCCTCCCTCTGCAGTTGCCACAACCTCTCCCCCTGCTCCCCCCCTCCCCCCCCCCCACCCCATCCACCAATCAGTTGCAGCCATTACTGTGCTCGCATCTTTCCTGTTGGCGGCAACCATCCATCCTTCTGCCCTCTTCACTCCCCCTCTCCACTCCCCCACTCCCTGTCCCCTCACTGACCTGGCCCTGTTGCTCGCTCCCTCTGGACTTGCGCTGTGGGTCACTTTACTCCCATCCCTTGCAGTGCATGTCACTTTACTCCCATCTGTCACAGTGCAGATCACTATACTCCCATCCCTTGTGGATGTGCACTACAGTTTACACAAACCCCCCCCCCCCCCCCCCACCCCATTTCTTGTTGGCTTGTGCCCAGCTCACTTTCCCTAAATGACTTCCAGAAGTGTGTTGCAGTCCTTCTTTCCCTCATCACTCTGAGATCCACTCCACTCTACTGCCCCAGCTCACCCTGTCTCTCTCAGACCAATGAAACTGCCATGCATCGGCATGTTATTGACTGACCTTTCCCATTGATTTTCCTTCCATGATGTCGCAATCACCAATTCTCCCCTTCCTTTAGTTGTCCATTCTTCCTTTCCTCTGTGTGTGTCGTTGGTTTGCCAGCTATGATACTCTTTCTGTCCCACCTACTCATCGACTTGGTGTTTCCAAACTTTTCACCTTCTCTTCCCTTGCTCACTATTTCAGTTTATTTTTCTTTTCTTTTTAACTTATATTCTGTTACAGCTTTCTTTTCCATTTTTGTGGTCTGTATGGTGGACTCTGTTTCATTGTTTCTTATTTCTTGCCATTCTGTTACCTTAGGCCATTTCCTTCAAGAAAATAATACACTGGATAGGTCACAGATTTTTCTAATCTTTCATACTAGGCTGTAGTACAACATGCTTCTCAGGCTTATTTGAGAAACTGAGGTTAAAAGTTATATGAGCCTGTTGAATATTGTAAGAGAGCACTGGCTCTTGAGAAGTGCTGTTAGCCCTTTTTGCTAAGGAGCCAGACTGGAAAATCTGCATTTACTGTTTCTTAAGCACTTCATTTTCTTTCTTTCTTTTTATTTTCCTAATCTTTGACCAACTATTTATATCAGTGCAAAGAATCATGTTCCTTTGGAAAGGAACAATTATACCGCTGATGATCATGGTGGTGCATTTGTGTCGATGTGTAAATCGTGATGAGATGAACATGTATTTATTTTAACTGCATGCACATGTCATATATACAGGCTTGCCCCAGGAGGAATGGTCGATGGTCAGGTGTATGACAGAAACGATTATTCAAAGCAAAAACCTATAGTAAACAGGGGCTCTAAATGCACACCTTAAGAGCTAAGAGCACTTGTTTAGTACTCGTTAATATTTGCTACTGTACAAAACATCTCTTCTACAAGTGCTCATAGTTCTTAAGATATGCTTCTTAGAGCCCAATTTGAGCCTGTGTTTACAAATGTGTGATCCAGTCTACCACCTATCAAAATTATGGAAAGCAAAGAGCTTGCAGTAGAAGAGATTTGTTTCACAGTATCGAAGGTGATGAAGTGCTCGTATCTCTTAATGTGTACATTTTAGAACCCATGTGTACTAGACTTTTTTGCTTTGGATAATCATTTGTGTCATATCTATGAGTATTGACCATTTCTCCTGGGACACTCTGTACAATGTATGGCTTTCAAATAATGTTAAACCTGGTATGACTTTAATTGTGGTAAGCATATAAATTGTTGTAATTAATTTAGTCTACAACCACTAATGTTAGGAACATAATCCTGGCTGTCTGTGTTAACTCTACATAAACATGTAACTTTTGCTGTTTTTTGAGTAAGGTGAGGACTTTATGTCCGAGTACTTTTGTTTATTTCTATTTTATGACTTATGTGATTTTTAAGTGCGTGTTAATGTGGGTTTAACACAGGTAGCAAGATGATGGGATCTTGACTCCCAAAACCCGTTGCTGAGGATTAAATTAGTGGATGTATGCTATGTTAATTATAATGATTATCCTCACAACTGCTACATACTGTTTCTAAGATACACAATATTAGTAAGCGTATAAATGTATTTATAAACTAACATTCATCACAAATCCCTACTGTATCTCCATCATATCTCGCCAGGAGTGTTCTGCAGTGATTATCACCGTTATTGTTGTTACTTTGTTATGAAACGTGATTCATTGTGACAATACAAGTGCGGAGGAGAAGAGCACGTAACATGGTTTTAATGGCGTGCAGCTATTGCACTGAAACCTCTGCCCATCGATTGGCACTCTCATATGTTATTCAACAAGCTCATGAGACTTTGAGCCTTGATTACTGGAAAACAGTTTATAAGTGTATCATATTAGACCTGCATTTATTATTCCTAAGTATGGACTACATCTGTGTAAAAGGCGGCAAAAACTGTTGACCCACGTTGTGTGTGCCTCCCTTGTGAGTTATGCTATTTTCCAAACTGCTCAGACCTTATAGTTAACTTCGATTACCACCTAGTCTCTGTTTGAATGTACTGGATTACTTTCACATGTAAGCCCAGTAGCACTAAATATTAAAATTTGGGTAGGTGTGTTTTTTCGTTTTTGCTCTGCCACTGCTTTTAATTTGATCTCTTGTAATAATTTTGTTTTAGTTTCATCCTTCTTTAATCTTTCCTATATGGTGTCAATAATCCACTACCTATTTTCTTACAAATTCATAGGATCAGTAGATCTACATGCAGGTCCAACTAGAAGATCAGATAGTCTATTAATGCATGGAGATAGTCAACGCATAAAGAGAGAAAATTTAATGCATGGTAAGTTGTATACCTAAAGTTAGTTGTTGACCTCTAGCTGTTTGAGTGCAAATTGACAAGGCTTATTGCTTTTAAAACTTATAAACTTAATAGGCATATTGTAATTTTTATCACCAAAATTTAACAGTTGTAGTGGTGCATTGCATTAGTTATATAATAAGTTTGTCAATACAAGCAAATTCCTACCTTCCCACTGAAACAGGTGGTCACTTAATTTTTGTACCACATTTTATGTGATGATTCATTCAGGAATTATGGTGCTATGCTTTGTGTTCAGAAGTGATGCACTTACAAGATAAAATCTTCTTGACATTAGTCACATCAGTGTTTAGCACGCAGTGAAACCACAGGTATCTCATGGAAGTATTCAATGATTGTTTTAAGACCGAGAAAGATTCAGTAAGTACACACTGTCGAGCATTCGAAAACCTTTGGTGACCATGTTTACAGCCTTGATATTGCTACCAGATGTCCGACTCCTTATACATCTGCCTCCAAGATTACTATCGGGGGAGATAAATAGAATAGAAAATGGGCAGCTGTAATTTAATCAAACACATTACCAAGGTATGGCCACTTGAGCTGACCTGTGCCCCTTTTTGGGTCATTTTGCATCAAATCCTACACAATTACTAATTGAGATGAAATCACCGAAGATGTGGTGGCAAGATCAGGTAATTTACTGGTAGTAATTTCAGCTGACTGCAAGGCAGCTGTAGAGAAGAGGAAAAGTACAGGCCATGGTCAAATACAGAAGTGGTGTGGAGGCAATGAAGTGACACTAGCATCTAACTAAACACGGTACCTGTTGCTGAAAAGTTGACTTTCCACAAATAGCAACCCCATTATACCACCATAAGACAATTCTATTTATGTATGTTTTGCATAGATAACAAATAGTATACTTTATAATGCTGTCTGTGTTATCGGACCAGCAGACCCAATTACGACTGTACTTGTGGGGGCAGATGCATGACCTAAAATTTTATCAGATTGGCTTGCTGAAAGTCAACAGGGGGCAGTCATGCACTGTGTCTTTCAAGCCAACTCAGCAAACCATTAAACAGTCGAAAGAACATGTTAGTGAAATCAAATTAAATTGTAAATAGGAAAAAACAAAATGCATGGAATGATCGTTTAAAATCCCACAGAATAATAAGGTACCCTAAATCAAATAGTTTTAGAGTTCACTTCCAAGAATATTTATTAAATGTTTATTCACACAAGTGTGGCCTTACATAGATTTATAAAATGTGATAAATCAGTTGAACAATAATAGACTAAGCAGTGAAAAATTAGTCATGCAGTGTGAGCAGAGCATTTAAACACAGTGGTATGCACAGATAAAGCTTCAACACTGCAAAATCACACCAACAGTCACTACAAAAACTTAAGTTCATTAATCTTACTCACCATTGTGGCAGAACACACAACAGGTTCATCACACTATTATAAATAATAAATACAGTGAAATATTATAGGTCATAGCTGCCTCAAATTTTTAACGTTGGATTTGTCTGGTCACATGAAAACAATCACTGTAAACCACATAAACATTTCTTTGTCTCTTAGAATGTAAAGTTCAGAACTCGCTGTCACAAAATTATTATAAGTCCTATGAAATTTCAGAGGATTCATCCCATGACCTCAGGAAATTTTCTAAGTCCACTGAAAGCTACCTGAAGCTATATGGTACACAAGCTGCCGTATACTTCTCCAACCTATCATGCCATGTGATCACTGATAAAAGATCTCGCATGTGCTTATGCTAATGGTTATAAATATTTCATGACATCCCAACCACTGAATTCATGTGAAACATTCAGAAATGACCACCATTCAATTATAAAAATAATTACAGATACAGACAATACACTAGTAGGTAGAGAGGAGTTCTTCCAGTCACTTTGCAACCTCTCATTGGAATATAAATGTACTAGCCAGTTCCCTACGGCTTCTTCCATACACGTGTTCAACACATGTGGTGCGTATTGCAAGCAGGCGATGAGTGTTTATTTACTCTGATCTGTAATTGTTAATTAAATAAAGTGAATTGGATTTGCAGTGCCGTATTGAGAAAATGTCATTCCCACGTAATTTGGATAGCAGAATAGATATTGTAAACAGTTCACAGAGAGAATTATGGAAATTGAAGAGCACATCTGCAGGAACATCATCCACTTTGAGGAAAGTAGTATGAAGTATACACAGTTGACTGTAATATTTATTTAACTCAAAACCTGACTGTGCACAGTATTTTTGTTAGTTTTCGGGGGCGTAGGCCGCCTAGAGTAAATGTTGTACTATGCTAAAGTTTCTGTGTAAATGCCTCAGTGTTGCTGGTGCTATCTTGATGGATATCTTATTAATTTAATAGATTATGATACTTCACAGTTGAAAGCTGTCTGAAGCATTCCCAACTGTCAGGACTTTCTTTATGTACTATTGACTATTGGGGTGTATTGTCACCACAGTATGCATATCCATGATCCCTGTGTCTGTCCATCTCCTACTTCCCATCTCTCTCTCTCTCTCTCTCTCTCTCTCTCTCTCTCTCTCTCTCTGTGTGTGTGTGTGTGTGTGTGTGTGTGTGTGTGTGTGTGTGTGTGTGTGTGTGGTCTCCCTCCCCCTCTCTCTGCCCACGCATGCTCATCAACACATGTAGCCCCTGCAAGGCATGCCAAGTCTACCACCAATCATGTCTGTTGTGCATGGCAGCTTACATGTCAGGGGCAAAAAAAAAAATCCTCTTCTTTTTGCCCATAACTTTGCTCGTGTGGGAACTAGGAGGTTGCAACGCCAACAGTGCTGATTCTCATACAGCAAGCAGTATGTGTACCACATTTGATTAAAATCAATTTGGTTGTTTAGGAGAAGGTGCTGGACATATGTACATGCAGTACACACATACATACATCCTGTTTTATATACAGGGTAATTCAGCTGCCAATACTGGTGTCATTTTATGTTGCCTTCAAAAACCACGTGCGAGATTTTCGTATTCTTTCACTCACTACGTACAAACTATTAATGAAACAGAAAAAATGAACATGACATTTTTCGTACGTAATTAAATTTTATACTGAGATATATTTTTGCAGGACGCCACAGTTGTCAAGTTCTTCAAGAAAAATGTACAATAGTCACCTTCAAATGCAGCTCTTTCCCCACACTCACCCCCCACCAGTCAAGATTTCCAATACACTGTTCGTTGCACTCCCTCCTACAACTGTACAAAAAAGTCTGATTACACGAACTATTCCCAATGCTTGACCTTTTTTGGTATCTATTGCTTGGGCTATTATTGTAGGCTGTTTTGTTAACATTACTAATTTAAACATGCCCGTGAGGGTGATGAAAGAAAAAGACTGCTGTAAACTAATTACGTTGACAATTTTATCCAGACTTAACCCTTACAAGTACAGTACTTTTGCAGTAAGAAGGTGTGACAAATACAACACTGTAATTGTTTATTTTATGGTGTTAAAATTCACACAAAAGTCAGTTTCACAATTTGTAAGGGCTCGACTAGTCCAATGGTGTGATATGGTCAGTCAGCGAAGATCACAAAAGGTGGAATGTGGGAAAGAATTCATGCAGTTGCACATTTTTGTACAGTGGTAGGAGGGAGTACCATGAACAGCTTACTAGAACTCCTGACCAATGGGGGCTGACTATGGGCATGGGTGTGCATTTGAAGGTCATTTTTGTACATTTTTCCGCACTAATTTGAAAACAATGATGTCTAGTGAAAATTATCCCAGTACAGAATTTAAGGACATCAGATTTCCTACAAAAAGGTCCTGTTCGTTTTTTCTGTAAGACTAATAGGTCATGCACAGTGAGTGGGAGAACATGAAAATGTCGACCGTAGTTTTGAAGGCCAGACAGGACTTTGCAGATTGCATAAAATGATATCAGTTCAGTCCCCTGAATCACCCTTATTTTTATATATATAATTTATGAATAAATTACGTGAATGTCAGACCACATCCTGTGCTGCAATGTGTTTGAACTGAATTCCAAATTACAAATACTTCTTAAATCATAGAATTATATTTACTCATACATTGGAAATGTTAAGTAATGGTCCAGGGACAGTCATGCTGATACGTTAAGTTTTTGTGTGGGAAATATGTAGTCATGGCACAATTCGCATATAAATTTTGTAAATTGTTTATACACATGCTTGATTGTAGAAGTAACATGTTCTGGTGATGATTGACATCTTCAGCTTTCATACACATATTATATGTGAACATTACATGATTGATTAATTTATTTGTTTCATAAATGATTATAATTAAAACATTTACAACTTTTTAATGTTTATGGTTTAGAATCGAGGTTAAAGTTACAATGAGCTTATCTCGTTACCACACTTATGAGTTTTCCCCCTGATCCCCAATGGTCAGCAGCACCCTCCTTGCATGCCCCAGCCACCTCCAAGCCACCTCACCTGCATTAACCACACCATAGCTGCCTAGGCTGACCTATTGCCTGAGTGGTCGCGCCAGCAAACACTTATCACTGCCTCTCATCTCACATGGCACCTTCTCGTAAAGTCACAACATACACAAAAAAATTAATCTTTCAACATCACGACACCAGTCAGCATCAAAAGCTTCTTTAAGTTCCTCATAAGTTAATAACAACAGGAACTGTCCATACAGACTGTTCCTGCTGATGATCAGAACCTACTGTGATGCTATATTTGTGGTCATCATCTGCTTCACAGCCAGTGTGTGAGGGCATCACCTGTACTATGCTCCATATGGAAATATTGTGTGTCGTGTGCAGGATTTTGCCCTTAAGGCTAATTGAAGGAGAGTGAATTTTCACTCTGCAGTGGGGTGTGCGCTAATTAGAACATTGTGACATTCTGGTACATTAAAACTGTGTATTGGATTGAGTCTTAAAACTAGGCCTTGTCCGGCACACCATTCCAGTCTGCCAGGATGTTTCTTACAGAAGTAATTGGGACCACCCCATTAGAGTTGTTGCTTGTGATTTTATGTATATTTCCAAAAGATACTACTGACAAGTGTGTTGAGGCCTCATCTTGGATCAATAAGAGCAAGCAGGATGAATGTAGATGTTAATCACTAACAGAATTTCCTATTAAGTCTAGGAAAGTTACTGGCATAAGGAAGTATGTGGTAAAATGTTTGTGATGCTTTGGTTATAGTTGGTGGATATAAAATCTTCTCTAACCTTCAGGAAAGGCCAAAAGTTACATCGTGCTGCACCCAGGCAAGGTTCGCTTGCTGCGTATGTCCTGTATGTTCACCCCAATGGTATGCAGTGGATTACAATGTAATATATTGAAGATTTCTTTTACTTTAAAAGTACAATGAGTGTAGAGCATCCTATGTTTATAGAAGCTGTAGTTTGTTATAGAAAACACATGGGAATTCCACTAACGTGTTTTAATATATGGTTGTTAGTGCGCATAATTACTGCTAACAATAACTATAGTCACTGCTACCAATACAACGAGTGCTGGTGAGAGAGCAGCCCTTAAGACTCTCACACAGGCCATAGCTAGCAGTAATATGTAGGTTAGCATCTTGTTCTCTTGTTTTCATTTCATATGGTTGTTCACTTCATGTTATCTTGTTTTGTTTTTAGTTCATGGTGTTTTTCTCTTTGTTTAGCATTTATGTTTCTAAAGCACTGTTAGCTGTAATTTGTAGAGATAATGAGAAAGATTTCATGATGAAAGTTAATCAGCCACATTGAGCAGTATCAGTGAAAGTGAGACATGGCTTGCTACCTGCCTTTCCTAACTAAATGTCACTCCCATTTGAATAGATACGTGTCCCAAGTGTTAGCAGCCACTATTTCAGCAGTGACTCTTCCCTTTCACCAGCTGAAACTCAACTTGTGTGTAGTATTAATAAACCAAGCAGTGATTCATTGAGATGTGAAGTGGCACTCGGTTCCCTTAAGCCACATCAGTGGGCATCTCACCATGTCAGAGTGGAAAGCTGTATGTCATGTCAGAATCTGTAATGGTGTTTCCTTCACAAAGAAGAAATTATTATAAAATATGTAGTTATGTGGAGACCAAATTTTTAAAGAGCTTCACAGATTCATGGAAGACCAATGGCTTAGTGATTGTCTCCTTGTCGAACCAACAGAAAGCAAGATTTCTAGCTCTGAGAGTGTTACAGCAGCTTGCCGGCTGGGGTGGCCAAGCGGTTCTAGGTGCTACAGTCTGGAACCACGCGACCACTATGGTCACAGGTTCGAATCCTGCCTCGGGCATGGATATGTGTGATGTTCTTAGGTTAGTTAGGTTTAAGTAGTTCTAAGTTCTAGGGGACTGATGACCTCAGAAGTTAAGTCCCATAGTTCTCAGAGCCTTTTTGATTTTTGTAACAGCAGCTTAACTCTTGTCACAACAAGCAGGAGACTCTGGTTCTCGATCTAGAGCGTATGTGCATTGTGCACAGTTCAGAGTGAAGGTTTGGGTGTGAGAGGTAGATAAGGGAATCTTGTTAAGGGTTAGTTATGATAGAGTAAGAAAGTGTAGCAGAAGGGATTAGGTTTTGGGGGGTGGGGAGTGAAGTTATGATGAGGGCAGTAAGGTTTAATGAGATGGTGATGGGCATAGAGGTAGGTGAATGAGAGGATTGGTTATCATGCAGCAATGAAGTTTGAACCTAAAGTAATGTGTTCATGGTGCAAGCAAGAAAGTGTATCGAAAACTGGTGGTAGTGTGCCAATTATTGGAATGAAGTTTTTCATGTTACATTGTTACTATTTCATTGTGGTATTACTCTTCAAAAGTTGGTGGCAATGTTTAATTAAAAATAACTGTGGACACAACTCTCTCATTAACATGTTTATGAAATATATGTAACTGAAGTGAGCGGTAGTTGAAAATTAAACTTTGTTGGCATGTTGAAATTCGATACATAAATAATCCTGTTACCAAAATTTCAGATGTGCCAAGATATGGAAAGTCATACTTTGAGGGAGATTTCCAAAAACGACTGTCGAAGGAAGGCTCTGTTGGTGAGTAAATTTGTTTAGTTCAGTCACTGAATTAAGCATTTTGTAATCACTCGTGGTATTTTCACTTTGAATAATTGGAATCATGGTAGATGTAACATTGAATCAGTCTTGAAATGTTGTTTCATTGGTTTAAGAACATAGTTTGTGGCAGGTATAAGAAACTATTCTTGATTATGAGGAGAGGGTTCACTTGCAGAAAGAACTCTGTTATGGGTTGATGTTTCCATCCGTGCAGGTCTGTATCTTTAGGTAAAGAACCAGGCAGAATGTGTTAAACAGTGGAGAGTATAGGAAGCTATTGTACAAAGTTTGTGATGACATTCTTACTCATAAGTATAAAACTGTTCCATAAAGAAACATTTTAAGTCTTTGTGATCCCAAAGATGTTGGGAGTTATACTACAAGAGCATTAACTAACATTTAGTTTAAATAGTTATGTTATCTGCCAGTGCTTCTGAATTTCTATGCCATCACAAGACCTGATATTTTTTAATGGGAAGAGAAGGAAGTTGTGTGAACTTGAATACATTGAATGTAAAGTATTTTAAGACGCCTGGGGGGGGGGGGGGGGGAGAAAATGCCACTTCATTTTATCCAGTATTTCTTTATCTACGTCACTTTTTTATATTTAGATTGCTTCTGGTCCTTGTAAGATTACAATGGTGTATTGTAAAGTGGTACATTGTGAATATAAATTTACAAAATTAAGAAAAATCGAAAAGTAACTTGGGTTCCAGTAGTGACGACATGATATAAAAAAGAAATGAGACTACTCTCCTTCATAAATATTTGTTGTAATGTAAATCTGTGTAGCCTCTTGAAGGATGACAAGCAGAAAGGTTATGAACAGCAAGGACAAGCAGAAGGGTTCTATGTAGCAGAAAAGTTGAATTCATTCTCTCCTCCCTCTCTCCCTGCCTGCCTGTGTCAAGTGCAGTGCAGTGCAGTCCATCAGTCACTTACTCTACACCTTCTTCCCCTTCCTGCCCCCCCCCCCCCACCCGTGCGCGCGTCTGTGTGTGTGTGTGTGTGTGTGTGTGTGTGTGTGTGTGTGTGTGTGTGTGTCGAGGGGGGGGGGGCGGCAAGTGGCCCTACTTTTATCTTTTATGCTAGTTGTAAATGTTTTGTAAGCAGACAGATTTGCAACATTTATCAAGTTTGTTTTGAACAATGCCTCATAGATCATTTTTTCCAGCAGAGTGCAACATAATGAGTGTAGTAAATTGTTTGCCTACTGCCACAGATTTGACTGATGAACAATAAACTTGTTGCAGCATAGTGACTGAGTTCAGGCATGGACTAATGTGATATGACAGATAGTACCTTAATAATGGGAGCAATCAAGTTTAGTGTAATAAGAAGATACAGAACTAGTAGTCTACATTATGCCTGAAGTCGCATGGACAAACGTGAATATGTCATTTATTTAGGAATAGTCAAACAAGAGGTTTTGGAAGATTTTTCCTTTTTATTTCTGTATCGTACAAGAGCCTTCATTGTTTAAACAATTGCTTGTATCTGGTCAGTGATAAATCAGAAAATATTTCAAACAGTGACATCTGACGAGCTTTTTTAGGTGTCGCTTTGTAAAGGCCTTGGGGTTTATGGCTTTTATGCCCTTTACTGGCATTGTAATGTGTCTTGGGTTTGAGCTGGAACCAGAATTTTTAACCTGATAAAATGTATTCACAATAGTTAACAAATATTTGCTGCCAGAAGTCAATTACATAGCACAGCTTATCATACCATTCAGCAGAACATACTCTTATACTGTAAAGTTACTGGCCGGCCGCGGTGGTCTAGCGGTTCTAGGCGCGCAGTCCGGAACCGCGCGACTGCTACGGTCGCGGGTTCGAATCCTTCCTCGGGCATGGATGTGTGTGATGTCCTTAGGTTAGTTAGGTTTAAGTAGTTCTAAGTTCTAGGGGACTGATGACCACAGTAGTTAAGTCCCATAGTTCTCAGAGCCAATTGAACCAATTGAATTGTAAAGTTACTGTTAAAGTATCTTTGAATTCCATGTATGTAAAGATTCATTGCAATTTAACAAAATGATATTCTCTTGAAGTAGGAAGTTTTGAATTGAATAACTGTGGCCTGAAAAACAACATTTGCCACTTCCAAGGGAGTTGTAATGACGAAGAACTTAGTACAAAATTACATGGCTATTTGTGTTGCCCATTAATACTGACATTTTGAGTGCTTACGTGTTTAATGCATCATTTGAATACTTTTCTTTTCAGAACTGCAGTATTAGTATTTATGACTGAGGCAGGGACTAGTACATCTCACATTTAGAAATTCTTCCTTTGCATCTACTATGTAAAATTGGTTGCTAGATCCAATAGCCTTGTGCTGTTAGAAGCAATCATGTGAAGATCACTGGGGCAATGGTGCAGTTTAGGTGTCTTTTTCTTCAGGTATAAGTTGTTACTGACAGTCAATGTTTGAACTCACATACATGTAATGTATTTAATATTGCAATATGAACATCATTAAAATTTTAAATTGCAATTCATTTTGCCACTTTTGTGGGGAGACAGCTGATCACAAAGAAGAAATTATTATAAAATATGTAGTTATGTGGAAGCCAAATTTATAAAGAGCCTCACAGACACATGAAAGACCAATGGCTTAGTGATTACCTCCTTGTCGAAAGACCGGAAGTAAGGTTTATAGCTCTGAGAGTGTAACAGAAGTTTATCTCTTGTCACAACAAGGTGGAGACACTGGTTCTCGATATAGAGTGTGTGTGCATTGTGCACAGTTCAGAGTGGAGATTTGGGAGCGAGAGGTAGACAAGGGAATCTTGTTCAGGGTTAGTTATGATAGATTGGCTTGTGGGGGGGGGGGGGGGGGGAGTGAAGTTATGATGAGGGAAGTAAGGTTTAATGAGACGGTGATGGGCATAGAGGTAGGTGGATAAGAGGATTGGTTGTTATACAGCAATGAAGTTTGAACTTAAAGTAGGGTTCTCTGAATAGTAATTCATTCATGGTGCTTGCAAGAAAGTGTATAGAAAACTGGTGGTAGTGTGCCAATTATTGGAATGAAGTTTTTCATGTTACATTGTTACTATTTCATTGTGGTATTACTCTTCAAAAGTTGGTGGCAATGTTTAATTAAAAATAACTGTGGACACAACTCTCTCATTCAACATGTTTATGAAATATATGTAACTGAAGTGAGCGGTAGTTGAAAATTAAACTTTGTTGGCATGTTGAAATTCGATACATAAATAATCCTGTTACCAAAATTTCAGATGTGCCAAGATATGGAAAGTCATACCTTGAGGGAGATTTCCAAAAACGACTGTCGAAGGAAGGCTCTGTTGGTGAGTAAATTTGTTTAGTTCAGTCACTGAATTAAGCATTTTGTAATCACTCGTGGTATTTTCACTTTGAATAATTGGAATCATGGTAGATGTAACATTGAATCAGTCTTGAAATGTTGTTTCATTGGTTTAAGAACATAGTTTGTGGCAGGTATAAGAAACTATTCTTGATTATGAGGAGAGGGTTCACTTGCAGAAAGAACTCTGTTATGGGTTGATGTTTCCATCCGTGCAGGTCTGTTAAACAGTGGAGAGTATAGGAAGCTATTGCACAAAGTTTGTGATGACATTCTTACTCATAAGTATAAAACTGTTCCATAAAGAAACATTTTAAGTCTTTGTGATCCCAAAGATGTTGGGAGTTATACTACAAGAGCATTAACTAACATTTAGTTTAAATAGTTATGTTATCTGCCAGTGCTTCTGAATTTCTATGCCATCACAAGACCTGATATTTTTTAATGGGAAGAGAAGGAAGTTGTGTGAACTTGAATACATTGAATGTAAAGTATTTTAAGACGCCTGGGGGGGGGGGGGGGGAGAAAATGCCACTTCATTTTATCCAGTATTTCTTTATCTACGTCACTTTTTTATATTTAGATTGCTTCTGGTCCTTGTAAGATTACAATGGTGTATTGTAAAGTGGTACATTGTGAATATAAATTTACAAAATTAAGAAAAATCGAAAAGTAACTTGGGTTCCAGTAGTGATGACATGATTTAAAAAAGAAATGAGACTACTATCATTCATAAATATTTGTTGTGATGTAAATCTGTGTAGCCTCTTGAAGGATGACAAGCAGAAAGGTTATGAATAGCAAGGACAAGCAGAAGGGTTCTATGTAGCAGAAAAGTTGAATTCATTCTCTCCTCCCTCTCTCCCTGCCTGCCTGTGTCAAGTGCAGTGCAGTGCAGTCCATCAGTCACTTACTCTACACCTTCTTCCCCTTCCTGCCCCCCCCCCCCACCCGTGCGCGCGTCTGTGTGTGTGTGTGTGTGTGTGTGTGTGTGTGTGTGTGTGTGTGTGTGTGTGTGTCGAGGGGGGGGGGCGGCAAGTGGCCCTACTTTTATCTTTTATGCTAGTTGTAAATGTTTTGTAAGCAGACAGATTTGCAACATTTATCAAGTTTGTTTTGTACAATGCCTCAGAGATTATTTTTTCCAGCAGAGTGCAACATAATGAGTGTAGTAAATTGTTTGCCTACTGCCACAGATTTGACTGATGAACAATAAACTTGTTGCAGCATAGTGACTGAGTTCAGGCATGGACTAATGTGCTATGACAGATAGTACCTTAATAATGGGAGCAATCAAGTTTAGTGTAATAAGAAGATACAGAACTAGTAGTCTACATTATGCCTGAAGTCGCATGGACAAACGTGAATATGTCATTTATTTAGGAATAGTCAAACAAGAGGTTTTGGAAGATTTTTCCTTTTTATTTCTGTATCGTACAAGAGCCTTCATTGTTTAAACAATTGCTTGTATCTGGTCAGTGATAAATCAGAAAATATTTCAAACAGTGACATCTGACGAGCTTTTTTAGGTGTCGCTTTGTAAAGGCCTTGGGGTTTATGGCTTTTATGCCCTTTACTGGCATTGTAATGTGTCTTGGGTTTGAGCTGGAACCAGAATTTTTAACCTGATAAAATGTATTCACAATAGTTAACAAATATTTGCTGCCAGAATTCAATTACATAGCACAGCTTATCATACCATTCAGCAGAACATACTCTTATACTGTAAAGTTACTGGCCGGCCGCGGTGGTCTAGCGGTTCTAGGCGCGCAGTCCGGAACCGCGCGACTGCTACGGTCGCGGGTTCGAATCCTTCCTCGGGCATGGATGTGTGTGATGTCCTTAGGTTAGTTAGGTTTAAGTAGTTCTAAGTTCTAGGGGACTGATGACCACAGTAGTTAAGTCCCATAGTGCTCAGAGCCAATTGAACCAATTGAATTGTAAAGTTACTGTTAAAGTATCTTTGAATTCCATGTATGTAAAGATTCATTGCAATTTAACAAAATGATATTCTCTTGAAGTAGGAAGTTTTGAATTGAATAACTGTGGCCTGAAAAACAACATTTGCCACTTCCAAGGGAGTTGTAATGACGAAGAACTTAGTACAAAATTACATGGCTATTTGTGTTGCCCATTAATACTGACATTTTGAGTGCTTACGTGTTTAATGCATCATTTGAATACTTTTCTTTTCAGAACTGCAGTATTAGTATTTATGACTGAGGCAGGGACTAGTACATCTCACATTTAGAAATTCTTCCTTTGCATCTACTATGTAAAATTGGTTGCTAGATCCAATAGCCTTGTGCTGTTAGCAGCAATCATGTGAAGATCACTGGGGCAATGGTGCAGTTTAGGTGTCTTTTTCTTCAGGTATAAGTTGTTACTGACAGTCAATGTTTGAACTCGCATACATGTAATGTATTTAATATTGCAATATGAACATCATTAAAATTTTAAATTGCAATTCATTTTGCCACTTTTGTGGGGAGACAGCTGATCACAAAGAAGAAATTATTATAAAATATGTAGTTATGTGGAAGCCAAATTTATAAAGAGCCTCACAGACACATGAAAGACCAATGGCTTAGTGATTACCTCCTTGTCGAAAGACCGGAAGTAAGATTTATAGCTCTGAGAGTGTAACAGAAGTTTATCTCTTGTCACAACAAGGTGGAGACACTGGTTCTCGATATAGAGCGTGTGTGCATTGTGCACAGTTCAGAGTGGAGATTTGGGAGCGAGAGGTAGATAAGGGAATCTTGTTCAGGGTTAGTTATGATAGATTGGCTTGTGGGGGGGGGGGGGGGGAGTGAAGTTATGATGAGGGCAGTAAGGTTTAATGAGACGGTGATGGGCATAGAGGTAGGGAGATAAGAGGATTGGTTATCATACAGCAATGAAGTTTGAACTTAAAGTAGGGTTCTCTGAATAGTAATTCATTCATGGTACTTGCAAGAAAGTGTATAGAAAACTGGTGGTAGTGTGCCAATTATTGGAATGAAGTTTTTCATGTTACATTGTTACTATTTCATTGTGGTATTACTCTTCAAAAGTTGGTGGCAATGTTTAATTAAAAATAACTGTGGACACAACTCTCTCATTCAACATGTTTATGAAATATATGTAACTGAAGTGAGCGGTAGTTGAAAATTAAACTTTGTTGGCATGTTGAAATTCGATACATAAATAATCCTGTTACCAAAATTTCAGATGTGCCAAGATATGGAAAGTCATACTTTGAGGGAGATTTCCAAAAACGACTGTCGAAGGAAGGCTCTGTTGGTGAGTAAATTTGTTTAGTTCAGTCACTGAATTAAGCATTTTGTAATCACTCGTGGTATTTTCACTTTGAATAATTGGAATCATGGTAGATGTAACATTGAATCAGTCTTGAAATGTTGTTTCATTGGTTTAAGAACATAGTTTGTGGCAGGTATAAGAAACTATTCTTGATTATGAGGAGAGGGTTCACTTGCAGAAAGAACTCTGTTATGGGTTGATGTTTCCATCCGTGCAGGTCTGTATCTTTAGGTAAAGAACCAGGCAGAATGTGTTAAACAGTGGAGAGTATAGGAAGCTATTGTACAAAGTTTGTGATGACATTCTTACTCATAAGTATAAAACTGTTCCATAAAGAAACATTTTAATTCTTTGTGATCCCAAAGATGTTGGGAGTTACACTACAAGAGCATTAACTAACATTTAGTTTAAATAGTTATGTTATCTGCCAGTGCTTCTGAATTTCTTTGCCATCACAAGACATGATATTTTTTAATGGGAAGAGAAGGAAGTTGTGTGAACTTGAATACATTGAATGTAAAGTATTTTAAGACGCCTGGGGGGGGGGGGGGGGAGAAAAAGCCACTTCATTTTATCCAGTATTTCTTTGTCTACGTCACTTTTTTATATTTAGATTGCTTCTGGTCCTTGTAAGATTACAATGGTGTATTGTAAAGTGGTACATTGTGAATATAAATTTACAAAATTAAGAAAAATCGAAAAGTAACTTGGGTTCCAGTAGTGATGACATGATTTAAAAAAGAAATGAGACTACTACCATTCATAAATATTTGTTGTGATGTAAATCTGTGTAGCCTCTTGAAGTATGACAAGCAGAAAGGTTATGAATAGCAAGGACAAGCAGAAGGGTTCTATGTAGCAGAAAAGTTGAATTCATTCTCTCCTCCCTCTCTCCCTGTTTGCCTGTGTCCAGTGCAGTGCAGTGCAGTACATCAGTCACTTACTCTACACCTTCTTCCCCTTCCTGCCCCCCCATCATGTGCGCGCGTGTGTGTGTGTGTGTGTGTGTGTGTGTGTGTGTGTGTGTCGAGGGGGGGGGGGGGGCAAGTGGCCCTACTTTTATCTTTTATGCTAGTTGTAAATGTTTTGTAAACAGACAGATTTGCAACATTTATCAAGTTTGTTTTGTACCATGCCTCATAGATCATTTTTTCCAGCAGAGTGCAACATAATGAGTGTAGTAAATTGTTTGCCTACTGCCACAGATTTGACTGATGAACAATAAACTTGTTGCAGCATAGTGACTGAGTTCAGGCATGGAATAACGTGCTATGACAGATAGTACCTTAATAATGGGAGCAATCAAGTTTAGTGTAATAAGAAGATACAGAACTAGTAGTCTACATTATGCCTGAAGTCGCATGGACAAACGTGAATATGTCATTTATTTAGGAATAGTCAAACAAGAGGTTTTGGAAGATTTTTCCTTTTTATTTCTGTATCGTACAAGAGCCTTCATTGTTTAAACAATTGCTTGTATCTGGTCAGTGATAAATCAGAAAATATTTCAAACAGTGACATCTGACGAGCTTTTTTAGGTGTCGCTTTGTAAAGGCCTTGGGGTTTATGGCTTTTATGCCCTTTACTGGCATTGTAATGTGTCTTGGGTTTGAGCTGGAACCAGAATTTTTAACCTGATAAAATGTATTCACAATAGTTAACAAATATTTGCTGCCAGAAGTCAATTACATAGCACAGCTTATCATACCATTCAGCAGAACATACTCTTATACTGTAAAGTTACTGTTAAAGTATCTTTGAATTGCATGTATGTAAAGATTCATTGCAATTTAACAAAATGATATTCTCTTGAAGTAGGAAGTTTTGAATTGAATAACTGTGGCCTGAAAAACAACATTTGCCACTTCCAAGGGAGTTGTAATGACGAAGAACTTAGTACAAAATTACATGGCTATTTGTGTTGCCCATTAATACTGACATTTTGAGTGCTTACGTGTTTAATGCATCATTTGAATACTTTTCTTTTCAGAACTGCAGTATTAGTATTTATGACTGAGGCAGGGACTAGTACATCTCACATTTAGAAATTCTTCCTTTGCGTCTACTATGTAAAATTGGTTGCTAGATCCAATAGCCTTGTGTTGTTAGAAGCAATCATGTGAAGATCACTGGGGCAATGGTGCAGTTTAGGTGTCTTTTTCTTCAGGTATAAGTTGTTACTGACAGTCAATGTTTGAACTCACATACATGTAATGTATTTAATATTGCAATATGAACAGCATTGAAATTTTAAATTGCAATTCATTTTGCCACTTTTGTGGAGAGACAGCTGATCACAAAGAAGAAATTATTATAAAATATGTAGTTATGTGGAAGCCAAATTTATAAAGAGCTTCACAGATTCATGACAGACCAATGGCTCCTTGTCGAAAGACCGGAAGTAAGATTTATAGCTCTGAGAGTGTAACAGAAGTTTATCTCTTGTCGCAACAAGGTGGAGACGCTGGTTCTCGATATAGAGCGTGTGTGCATTGTGCACAGTTCAGAGTGGAGATTTGGGAGCGAGAGGTAGATAAGGGAATCTTGTTCAGGGTTAGTTATGATAGATTGGCTTGTGGGGGGGGGGGGGGGGGGGAAGTGAAGTTATGATGAGGGCAGTAAGGTTTAATGAGACGGTGATGGGCATAGAGGTAGGTGGATAAGAGGATTGGTTATCATACAGCAATGAAGTTTGAACTTAAAGTAGGGTTCTCTGAATAGTAATTCATTCATGGTGCTTGCAAGAAAGTGTATAGAAAACTGGTGGTAGTGTGCCAATTATTGGAATGAAGTTTTTCATGTTACATTGTTACTATTTCATTGTGGTATTACTCTTCAAAAGTTGGTGGCAATGTTTAATTAAAAATAACTGTGGACACAACTCTCTCATTCAACATGTTTATGAAATATATGTAACTGAAGTGAGCGGTAGTTGAAAATTAAACTTTGTTGGCATGTTGAAATTCGATACATAAATAATCCTGTTACCAAAATTTCAGATGTGCCAAGATATGGAAAGTCATACTTTGAGGGAGATTTCCAAAAACGACTGTCGAAGGAAGGCTCTGTTGGTGAGTAAATTTGTTTAGTTCAGTCACTGAATTAAGCATTTTGTAATCACTCGTGGTATTTTCACTTTGAATAATTGGAATCATGGTAGATGTAACATTGAATCAGTCTTGAAATGTTGTTTCATTGGTTTAAGAACATAGTTTGTGGCAGGTATAAGAAACTATTCTTGATTATGAGGAGAGGGTTCACTTGCAGAAAGAACTCTGTTATGGGTTGATGTTTCCATCCGTGCAGGTCTGTATCTTTAGGTAAAGAACCAGGCAGAATGTGTTAAACAGTGGAGAGTATAGGAAGCTATTGTACAAAGTTTGTGATGACATTCTTACTCATAAGTATAAAACTGTTCCATAAAGAAACATTTTAATTCTTTGTGATCCCAAAGATGTTGGGAGTTATACTAAAAGAGCATTAACTAACATTTAGTTTAAATAGTTATGTTATCTGCCAGTGCTTCTGAATTTCTTTGCCATCACAAGACATGATATTTTTTAATGGGAAGAGAAGGAAGTTGTGTGAACTTGAATACATTGAATGTAAAGTATTTTAAGACGCCTGGGGGGGGGGGGGGGGGGGGGGAGAAAAAGCCACTTCATTTTATCCAGTGTTTCATTTGTGACTGTATTACATTCGTAAAATAAAGAACAACCGCCTTAAGTCACAATCATGATTTTATATCAATGCACAGTGCGTTTCGTGCCATGGGTGCTCATCTATAGCTGTTTTGACAGTCTACATCAATTTTTTTTCAGATCTAGATTGCTTCTGGTCCAGTTATGATTACAATGGTGTATTACGAAGTGGTACATTGTGAATATAAATTTACAAAATTAAGGAAAATTGAAAAAGAACTTGGTTTCCAGTAGTGCAGACATGATTTTTTTTTTAAAAAAAATGAGACTACTCTCATACTTAAATATTTGTTGTAATGTAGAAACAGCAGAGCTCCTATATATCCTCTTGGAAGATGACAAGCAGAAAGTTTATGAATGGCAGTGACAAGCAGCGGATCGCTAGACTACAATTCAAGCAAGTCGTATTAATGAATTTTTATTACAGTAAGATAAATGACAATACTTAACTTTGAGAAATTTACAGTGAGATGTTGCAAGCAAAGGATGACATGAAACATAAGCAATGTCTTCAGTATATACAATTTGTAACACAAGAGAAGAAATACAGTTCCTAGGTTGCTGCTATAGAGCATGTAGAATGGCTAGTTTTCAACTGAGCCGCGGCCAGGCAGCGTGGCACTTATGTCCTCTTTGTGTAGTTGGCGCTGCTGTTTTGTTGTCATCCTAGACAGGGTTCGGTCAGCGTACTATTGGCTGACGTCTTCTCCACAGCGCTCTCTGCTCTAACGGTTTTGACCAACATGCTGATGCTTGACGTTACGCCGGTACATTCCACCCCTCAAAGTGATGGACCATCGTTGTATTCATATCTCAACAATGGCAGGAGAGCAGTAGTGTGGATGCTGTGCTGGACCGGAATCTGTGGCTACAGGCTACGTCAGGCTTCCGGTTGTACACTGCCATCTGGTCTTTGCTCTGTCAGAAGAGTCCCCTGGAAAATGACCAGCAGGGTATGCGTCCACCTCCTGAGGGCCATAACCAGATGTAGAAGGTGTCAGCTGCAACGGCGTCGGCAGGTCAGCTCCATTGGCAGGCCGAGAGGAGGCAGAGGCTCAGACTCCATTGGGGGATCCCGCGGTGTTGTGATGACACCTTCTGGTGGCTGCGGTGGCCGCGCTGTCCTCGAGATCCATGAGTCTGGGGGGAGAGACACAGGTGGATCACCGTGCACATGACAGTGACGAATTTGATTGTGATGTCGGCGCTGCAATCTGTCTGGGTCTGATAGGAGATAAATGCATATGCTGCTTCGCGCGCGCCTTCTGCTACTGCTAAAAACCTTGTAAAACACAATATCATGCAGCGCGAAACGTTACTTGTGGCCTTCCTTTGGTACCGGATGCTGAGGAGGGTGGAGCAGAGTCCGATGGTGGCGGCCGTGAAGAAATTCTGCTGGCGATGGTCCATCTCGTGAATGCGAATGATACGAGGCAATAAACAGTTGCAATTCATGCTCCCTGATTTGCGCAGTGTGAAGTATGGCCATCTGCTGCTTGAAGGTCCTGACGCAAACCTTCGGGGCAAAAAATAGAGGACAACACCTGAAATGTGCTGCATGATGCTGTCAAGGTCATTGGCACAGCAAAGGGAAACTTGCGATAAGAGTCTACCACAATCAACCAACGAGTGTTCTGAAAAGATCTCGCAAAGTCTCTGTGCACACTTTGTCATAATGATTGCCACTTAGGCCAGCAGAAAATTTTTGTGGTGGAATGGACTGATTTTCCTTACAGGTGTGACACTGTGATGTCCTCTGTTCTTGTTGGGTGTCCATACCCTGCTATGTACAGTGGCGATGCACTAACTGTATTGTACGAACAATCCCCCCGTGTCCTTGGTGAAGTAACTGCAACACTTTTTTTTCTTTTTTCAAAGCTTTGGGGATCAACACACATGACTGTCCACTGTCATTTCGAACAAGAATCACACCTTCCTGTATAGCGAGGATATGCCGAAGTCCAAAGTATCGGCGCACTACAGCATTCTTCATGCTATACAGTGAGCGAGGCCAAGTTGTATGAATGTATTTTAGCAAAATGTTCAAACCTGAATCAGTTTCCGTGGCCAGTGCAATTTTCCTATAGTTCAGAGGAAAGGATTGAAGCAATTCAGAATCCTGAGCATTCCATATCAGGGCCAACCAGAAGACATGAAAGTGCATCTGCATTGCCATGTTGGGCTGTCGGACGACATACAATCTCGTACTGGTATCTTTGCAATTTTAGGGCAGTTCATACAGGAACTGGCTTGTGATCTGTTACTAAGTAGAATATCCTGTCATACAAATAGTGGTGGAATTTGGTGACACCATACACAATAATCAATGCCTCTTTCTCCATTTGTGAGTAGTTACACTGAGCTTGGGACAATACTTTTGATGTGAAAGCAATAGGTCTGCCGTTATCACCAGTTCTGTGCAAAAGTAGTGCGCCAACTCTATAAGAGGAAGCATCAACTTGCAACACAACTGGTTTGTCAGGATCAAAGTGCACCAAACATCGATCACTAAGCAATGCATCTTTAAGTTTTTGAAAAGCTTCTTGGCACTCATCTGTCCAAAAAAAGGGGACATTCTTGCGATGCAAGCGAGCTGCAATTTGTGCAGCATTCGGTATGAACCGAATGTAGTATTTAGTTTTCCCTAAGACTGAGTGCAATTCTGCGACATTGGGAGGGACTGGCAAATCTCGTATTGCTAACAAATGCAACTGAAGAGGATGTACACCTTGGCTGTTTATGAGATGACCAAGATACTGCAACTCAGGTTTAAAAAAATTACACTTACCCAGTCTACACTTTAGTCCTGCATTAGATGACACACGAAACAAAGCACTTAAATTTGCAATGTGTTCTTAAGATGCACGACCTGCTATGACAATACTGTCCAAATAGTTTCAACAGTTTGGCGCTTGAGCAGTCAGCTGTTCCAAATACCGTTGGAAAATGACCAGTATTACAAGCAGACAGATGGAGTTGTGATGGGTAGCCCGTTGTCTCCTGTGATCGCAAATTTGTTTATGGAAGACTTCGAGGAACGTGCATTGGAGTCGACGCCTTTGAAACCCGCCTGTTTCTTTAGATATGTTGATGATACCTTTGTTGTTTGGCCTCATGGTAGGGAGAATTTGAATGCCTTTCTAGAACATCTGAACTTTATCCACCTGAACATTTGTTTTACGATGGAGGTGGAAGAGGATGGTTGCCTTCCCTTTCTTGACGTGTTGGTTAGGAGGAAGGATGATGTATCATTGGGACATGCTGTCTACAAGAAACGTACTCACACCGACTTGTACTTACAGGGCTAATAGTTGTCATCATCCGGCTCAGAGTGAAGGGGTACTTCGTACCTTGGTACACAGGGCACATGTCGTTTCTGACGCTGAGACTTTGCCAGCTGACCTGTCCCATCTTGAAGTTACATTTTGTCAAAATGGTTATAGTGATAGACAGATTGAACGTGCGTTGCACTATTGACCAACTGTACATCGGATGATTAATGGTAATTCTGAGTCGACACCTAAGTCTACTGCCTTTTTACCATACATAGGAAACAAGATCGGTTGTATTTTACAGAAATACGATGTGAAATGTGTTTTCTGACCTTCATTTAAAATTAGAGCATTTTGAGTTCTGTTAAGGATTATCTTGGTCTGCGTAAGACCAGTATATATCGCATTCCTTGTAGCTGTGGCATGGCATATATTGGTCAAACTATCAGGACGATGGAGGATCAATGTACTGAGCATAAACGGCACACACGATTACAGCAGCCAAGTAAATCTGTTATTGCTGAACATTGCTTGTATACTTGTCACCCCATATTATGTAACACCACCAAGATATTGGCATGCACGTCCAGCTATTGGGACAGTGTTATTAAGGAGGCAGTTGAGATTAAATTAGCGAGCAACCTCGTTAACAAGGATGGAGGTTTTTGTTTAAACTGTGTTTGGAATCTGGCTCTCTCCCTTGTCGAAAAACAGGGCAGAGCCAATGCTACCTCACCTCTGAGTTCATAGTCTATCGATAGCTCTGACTCTGGTCATCTTTGGTGGCACTAGTGTTGAGCGTGTGTGTTATCTTTCATGCATCAGACTGAGAACTGAGGATTTTAATTTGCATATACGTCACCTGTCCATTGCAGTTTGCCTTGAAAATGGCGCGGGGTGTTCTCCCACCGAAATATCGGCTGTCGCTGAAAGTGTTACCTGGCTGAATTCCCAGAAGTTATTTGAAAGCCTAAATGAGTGTTCACAACACACACTTCTTGAACTCCTTCATTTAGTGGTATTTGAAGACGTACATCACAAAAATCAATTTTTGAAATGTAACGACCAACACCTAATCTGTCCATGAGATCCTCTGGGCATGGCAATGGATAAGTATGAATCATAGTTTGTTGGTTGACTGTACACTTAAAATCAACACAGAGACAAATGCGGCCTGAAAGTTTGGGAAGCAAAACCAGTGGAGTCGCTCATTGACTAGCTTGTGTGGGCGCAATAGCTCCACTATCTTGCAATTCTTTAAGTTCAGCAGCAACTTTGTCCCATAATGGAATGGGAACATTTGTGGCCTGGAAAAATTTCGGCTGAGCAGTGTCTTTCATAGTAGTATGTACAAAAAAATTGTTAGCCTTGTCTAAACCTTCAGAAAAGAGTTCAGGGAATTCCTTCAGCAAGCTAGGTACTCCATCTTTTGCATTGAATGCAGACACTGACAAGACATTGTCCTGAATTTTAAAGGCAAACAAATAAAAAGAATCAAGGCCAATATGTTCTCACACTCTCATGAGTGTAGCACAGTGAAAGTCACAGGTCGCATATGCGATCGATACATAGCAGGCAAAGTACATTTTCTGAGAACGGGAATGTTTTGTCCATTTTATGCTATCAAATGCATGCTAGTTTTAGAAGAGCCTAACTGTTCTTGTGTGTTACGATCCAGAAATGTAACAGAGGCACCCATATCCAACTGAAATTTCACACATTTTCCACTAATATGCAAATGTACAAAAAGCTTGTTGGGCTGGCATAGCACTGAAGAAATCGTTCGGAAGCTAGTTTTGCTAATGCCTGTAGCAGGCTTTGAATACATGACATTGATGACATGAACATTGTGACTAGATTTGTGTGAGTGTGTGGAATTGTTAAGTTTGTTCTGTTGCAAACATATGGATTGTACATGTCCTTTCTTTCCACAAGCATAATATTGTGCTTGTTTGGACGGGCAGTCTTGGCATTTGTGTCGTAAATAGCACCGAGGGCATGATTTAATTTTGTTCGCCTGTGTAACTGCCTGTTTAGAGAACTGTTTACGCAGCGTAGTGTGTGCAAGGTGTTGCTGCCTAATGGGTCACTTGCGAGCAAGGAATGACGCGACCTGACAAATTGCTGGCTGCTCAAACTTACCGGCCTACGAGGCATCGGAATCATACTGATCTAGTATTTGCACTGTGTGCTGAGATGATGGATCGGACTGTTTGAAAATCTGTTCCCTCAGTTTGAAATCAGTTACATTGTATACGGTCGCATCACACAACATAATGTCTGAATATAAAGCACCACAAGCACATTTGAATTTACATTTCTTCGTCATACCTGCAAATCTGTTAGCCACATGCGATAAGTTTGTTCTGACTGTTCCTTGCAACTAAAGAAATAGTACCAGGTTGCTACCACATTCACTTGTTGGTCATAATAGTTAGTTAGCGAATCTACAACTTGATCATACGAAAGTCCACTCGGAGTGGCATTAGGAACTAGTTTCTGGATGAGTCTAAACACTGCACTTCCTACCGTGGACAGTACCTGGTTTGTTGTGAGCAATTATGTGGCTTCGAACTGTTGCTACCATTCGAGTTGGATCTTCTAAAGCGACTAGATTCAGAAACTTTTGCAATCAGAATAATTGCCAATTTTGAGAATATAGAAATTAGTAAGCTAACATACTTTCACTTTCTGATGTCATACGGAATAATATTTTGGGGTAACTCAACCCTTAGACAAAAAGTTT
This sequence comes from Schistocerca piceifrons, assembly GCF_021461385.2. Classification (NCBI taxonomy): domain Eukaryota; kingdom Metazoa; phylum Arthropoda; class Insecta; order Orthoptera; family Acrididae; genus Schistocerca; species Schistocerca piceifrons. The sequence goes on along the minus strand of NC_060149.1, from coordinate 764,657,451 downwards.
TCACTGCTCAAAAGAAAGTGGTTAGAATAATGTGTGGGGTTCATAGTCGCACATCTTGTAGGCATGTTTTTAAAAGGTTGCGAATTCTAACAACAGCCTCACAGTACATTACTCACTAATGAACTTTGTTCTCGACAACATGGACCAGTTTAAAAACAACAGTGACAGTCATGATTACAATACTAGAAAAAAGAAAGACTTACACTATCCTGTACTCTACCTGTGTTTGGCACAGAAAGGGGTAAAATACGCTGCTATAAAAATTTTTGACAAATTACCAGATGAAATAAAATGTTGACAGACAGCAGCAATAGCTTCAAAAATAACTGAAATTATATCTCCTTGACAACTCCTTCCATACCATAGATGAATTCTTGAATAGTAATAAATAAATCTGTTAATATAGTATGTGCATGTTGTGCAATTTAAGGTCATGGGGTATATATATGAAGGGCTTATTTCAATAGTGGTACAAGTCCATTTTTGCTCATTCTGAGATACAGAGTCCTAAAGTTAAATGAGCACTGAAAAATCTGCAGTTGAGATACCAGAAATATTAAAGTATATATACTTCAATATTTTAGGTATCTCAACTGCAGATTTTTCAGTGCTCATTTAACTTTAGGACTCTGTATCTCAGAATGAACAAAAATGGACTTAGACCACTATTGAAATAAGCCCTATGCGTGGCGTGGCACACATTGTGCTCTTAAACTATTGTAACCCCTTCTTCTATCCCAGGCTGCATTTCCTTTCCTGTGCCCCTCCCTTTCTGTCCTCTTTCCTTCCCTTCTGCCCTACCTTTCCCTCTCTCGGTGTTCTTGCTTATGTTGACCTCTCTATCCACACAGTGCAAAAAATCTCTTTTCATATGTGCATTTCTTGTGCACTTGACACATTCCACATCATAACAGCTTCCGTACCATGCAATTGATCAATGGAACATGCAACTAACTAACTGAATGCAGTGTGTTCTCAAGCATTAAGAACTGGCTTAGTATGCACAACATTGATGCTACTTGAGGTATGGTGCACCTCTTAACAGATCATGGTCCATACCCTAAACATCTACATGGAGTTGTGAATGTGGAGTGGAAGGTTCTGCTAACTGTGTCATTTTAAATTGCCCTTGTTTCAAGGTTGAGAGGGAATACAGACAGACAATTAGACTGTAATTCGCAAACAGCTGTAAATGATCAAAATTTTTAGGCTAGAGTTAATTTGACTGCATTTTGAATATCTAAAAGATTGTTCAAATAACTTACGGGTTTGCTGCCGGGTGACGTCGTTGACCACCGCCGATATTTCGACAGGAGCGCACCCTGCCATTCTTGAGAATGACAGGGTCTGCTCCTGTCGAAATATCGGTGGTGGTCGACTACGTAACGCGGCAGCAAACCCGTAAGTCATTTGAACATTCAATTCGCCGGGAAAAGTTTAAGTCTCACATGTAAAAAGTTGTTCCTCAACTTTAAAATCAAGTGGACACTCTCAATATCAAAATGATGTTGAAGTGTCGGCAGAAGTTCCAACACCGTGTTGTTTGAGGAAGCCGAAATGCACGCTATAAGCTCACGCAGGCTGGCGTGAGGTCTGAAACAGGATACATAATGAATGCTATAAAGAAAAGTACGTAGCTGCTGGAATACTTAACTTTAATCCACAATTGGTGAACATTGGTCTTGTTGATACAGTATTATCATCTCAATATAACTTGGTGATGGCGCCTTGTTAGGTTGTAGCAATTGACTTAGCTGAAGGCTATGCTAACTATCGTCTCGGCAAATGAGAGCGTAATTCTCAGTGAACCGTTCCTAGCAACGTCGGCTGTACAACTGGGCGAGTGCTAGTAAGTCTATCGAGACCTGCCGTGTGGTGGCGCTCGGTCTGCGATCACTGACAGTGGCGATATGCGGGTCCGACATGTACTAATGGACCGCGACCGATTTAAAGCTACCACCTAGCAAGTGTGGTGTCTGGCGGTGACACCACAGATGTCAATGGATCTGAAGGGCAAAGTAGAAGACTAAGGAGAAATGTTATCTATCTGCATGATTGAGAATGATATCCATGGCTAAAAAATGGTTAAGAGAAAGTTTAAAGAAGTTGCAGTGTTCACCCAAATGGGTATACATAGACTTGAGGATTGCCAAGGTATTCACATACCAGTGAGGACAACATAAAACAGTGTAGTAACAGTAGGTCTAAATGCAGATATAGTTGTAGTTAGTTGGCAAACTCGGGTGGTTCAGAGGCAGCCAATAACAGATATAGTAATATAAGTTGAAAGTAATTCAATTAGAATTTTAATTAAATTCCTTTTGTTTTAGTGTTTTATTTAATCATATTTTCCACACACTGTTTGTTTCTACATTATAAACCACCTGACAAAAGACAGTGAAGCATGCAGGAGGGAGGAGGAAACAAATTGAAACTTTAAGGAAGGACAAGGTATGTGATGTCATTTCAGTGATTACAAGACCGAGTCAAATTTACAAAGAACTTGGCAGTATGAACCAGCTTATCAGTATGACATTGCACCCTGTCTGGCCTGGATGCATGCACTGATTCATTTGGGGAAGACATCATCAAGACTGTTGTATCCACTTGTGAGGCATGCTGGCCCACAACTGCTGTAATTGGTTTGTGTTATCCTGGATACTGGCTCTGGGGTGGAGTTGACATCTGTGTTGATCCCACACTTTCTATCAGGGACAGATTTGAGAATCTAGCTAGCCACGGAAGTACCATGAACATTGTGAAGACAATTCATAGACATATGTGGCATTGATGGATGAGCACTATCTTCGAGAAAAGTCACACAATAATACTGTCATATGAAAGGTAACACATGAGAATGCTGGATGTTCATGTCATACTGTTCTGCCATCAGAATTCCCTTAGTCACTACCAGAAATGACCTGAAGTCATTCCCAATGGCTTGCCACACAGTAACACATGGAGTAACACAACAGTGCCTCTCCAAAACATTGGAAGAATAAGACCTATATGTAGGTTCCCAGGTTGCCGACATTATTGCTGACAGTGGTCATCCAGGAATAGTGCAGATCTGCGATTCATTACTGAACACAATGCAACACCATTCATCTGTAGTCACAGTATCGCTCCAAGCACATCCAATTGTATTGTGGTATCACCAGCAGTCTACACATGAGATAGTAATTCCACAATTCGGTGGCTACTAGTCTCTGACCGATGGTCTGGGATGACACAGAATGTTGCAGGGAGTACACTACTAGTTCTTGGATGGCAGGTACAGATGTGGTATGGTTTATGATGTGCTTGGTGCACAATACAGTGATCCTCCCTTGGGATGGTCAGACGTAGTCAACCAAAACATTGTCAATGGGTATGGACACCCTGAAGATCACTGTTCTTCCGGGAGTTTGTGCGTGGCATGGCACACATTGTGCACTAAACTATTGTGATCCCTTCTTCTGTTCCGGGCTGCATTTCCTTTCCTGTGCCCCTCCCTTCCTGTCGTCCTCTTTCCTTCCCTTCTGCCCTTCCTTTCCCTCTCTTGGTGTTCTTACTTATGTCAACATCTCTATCCACCTGGTTTCTTGTATTCCTTCTTGTTTTTGTTCCTCTTTCCTTTTCCTTTTCATCCTTTCTATTTGGCGTCTTTGGTCCCCCTTTGAGGTTTGACCTCCACTTCTAAATTTTCTCTCCTCCGTTTGAGGAAGAACTCCTTCCCTAGCTCCTGTGGCATGGATCTTCCCCGCACCCCCTCCTTCCCATCTTCCTTCACCACCGTACCAGCATCTCCAGTATCGCTAGGCTACCAGCACATGTAACCAGTCCGTGTCTTGGGGCTGTTATGTACCCATCTGGCTGAGCCCCTTGACAACACAGGTATCATACATCTGATACCTGTTGCCTCCTCATGCATGCCTAGGAGTGGTTGCTTGTCATTCTGGAGCATCGTAACATGCCAGACGGCCCTTGCTGTGGCTGGATGGCGCCTTTTGAGGAGGGACCCTGATTGGAGTGGTTGGTATCAGGATGGATGCTTTGCGTATGAAACATATTAAACTGCAAAAAACTAGCCATTCTTCTATGGCCATCTCTTTTGTTGGTAGTGGCTCATTTAATGCTGTTTCTTATGACCCTGCGGCCTTCCCTTCCCAGACTACACTCTAGGAAGAGGGACAGGCTTGCCGGCTTGAAGTGAAACACTTGTCCGATACCCTGGCTGCACTAGGACTGATGGGGACACATTCCGGTGATGTGCGGTTGGGTTTGCTGTTGATCATAATTACTACTGCCATTCAATCAGCAGACCTGAAGGCGTGAGACCATCCTGGTGATATGCTGGTGTCCATTACTGGTCCTCAGTCGTTGAATATATATTTACATCCACATCTACATGGATACTCTGCAAATCACATTTAAGTGTCTGGCAGAGGGTTCACGAACCACCTTCACAATTCTCTATTATTCCAATCTCGTATAGTGCACGGAAAGAATGAACACCTATTTTATCGTGGTGATCGTTCCTCCCTATATAGGTCAGTGTCAACAAAATATTTGGAAGAGAAAACTGGTGATTGGAATTTCGTGAGAAGATAACCGTCACAATGAAAAACGCCTTTCTTTTAATGATGTCCAGCCCAAATCCTGTATAATTTCTGTGACACTCTCTCCCATATTTCGCGATAATTCAAAACGTGCTGCCTTTCTTTGAACTTTTTCGATGTACTCAGTCAGTCCTATCTGGTTAGGATCCCACACTGCGCGGCAGTATTCTAAAAGAGGACGGACAAGTGTAGTGTAGGCAGTCTCCTTAGTAGGTCTGTTACATTTTCTAAGTGTCCTGCTGCCAATAAAACGCAGTCATTGGTTAGCCTTCCCCACAACATTTTCTGTATGTTCCTTCCAATTTATGTTGTTCGTAATACCTAGGTATTTAGTTGAATTTACGGTGTTTATATTAGACTGATTTATCATGTAACCAAAGTTTGAGTTCCTTGTAGCATTCATGTGGATGACCTCACACTTTTCGTTACATAGGGTCAACTGCCACTTTAGTTCAGGGAATCATTTTTAATAAGGCCCTTGTATTTCAAACTGATGAGAAACTCCAGGCCAGTCTCGAGCAATGGGCTGTTCATTTTGTTTGGCGTGTTTAGATACGTTGTAAGGACAATTGTACCCATACCAGCACCTTTATTCTGGTATCGTAGGGAGATAACCTCCCAGAGAAGGTCAAGGCTATGTGTTATTGGTGAACAAGAAGCCGTACATCCTGCCACCCATGAGGTGTTTTCGGTGCGTGTGTTTCAGGCGCATGTCTTCCAGCTTTACAGCAGACCCTCTATGCGGTGAATGTGGATATCCACTTCATGAGGGGAGCCCCTGTATTCTGCCACCCGTGTGTGTCAATTGTCAGAACCGTCACTCTCTGTGCTCACCAGACTGCTCTTTTTATAAGAAGGAAAAGAAGATACAGGAGTATAAGTCCCTTGATCGTTTATCCTATGATGAGGCCAACAGATATATGACTCACTTCACCCTGTGTCGCTGACATCTAATTTTGCCTCTTTTACATCCTTTCCCCCTTCTCCCTAACCCAGTTCTCCCCCCTTCTCCCCTGCAGTTCAAATGCCTTCCCCTCTGGGTGCCGCTTCCCCTCCCTGGCTGGAGAAGTGTCCCTCTTCTTTGGCACCCACTGGTGATGGGGCTTCCTCCCAGGGCCCTTCCCCATGGTGTCTCCCAGGCCAGAGGCCTGCTGCCACAGCTCAAGCTGTAGGACCCACAGTCCATGCGCCCTGAGGTTTCCTGCTCACTTTCAGTTCTGCATCTTGCAGAAGCCTGCTCTCCCTCTGTGGCCTGCCCTCCTCGACCTATGAAAGAGGAGTAGGAGGAGGAGGAGGAGGTGGAGGTGGTGGAGGAGGGGGGAGGGGGAGGAGAAGAAGTTACCCCAAAGATGCCACCTCCTCCCTCGCAACCTGAGTCTGGTTGCTTATTTATGGATGTCACCCTGTCCTTGTTGGTAATGGATGGTGACCAGGCAACTTGATTGGATCCTGCCCTTTCACCTCCCATTTGGATCATTGTTGCCTTCTTATTCAGTGGAACTGTAATAGATACTCTTGTCATGTCCTGGAGTTGCACTCCTTTATTTCCTTTTACTCAGCAATGTGAGTCAACATTGCTTTCTCCAGGAATCTCATTTTACTGATGCTCGCTCGCTGATTCTTTGTGGGTTGTGTGCTTTCTGTTGGAACCAGGTTGGCTCTTTGAGGCTTTTGGTGGCTTTTGCACTTTGGTCCGCACAGGCGTTGCTAGTACATGAATCCCCCTTCATACCACATTGGAAGCAGTTGCCGTTTGGGTCCTCTTGTACTCTGTGGTCACTGTTCGCAATCTCCATATCCCTCCTACAGGCCACCTATCCCGACTGCCCTAACTGTCATTCTTCAGCAACTGTCCCCTCCTTTCACCCTCCCTGGGCTTTTAATGCCCATCATTCTTTGTGGGGCAGTGCTTTTTCATCTAGTCGGGGGCTCCTTAGGGACCAATTTCTTGCGGACCACGAGCTGCGGCTTCTTAATGATGGTTCTTGTACTCATTTTAGTGCCACATACAGCACTTTCTCTGCCATTGATCTTTCTCTCTCTTACCTTCCCCTTCTTCCATCCTTATAGTGGTCACCACATGATGACCTCTGTGATAGTGACCACTTCCCGTTGATTCTCACCATCGTGCCTTGCAACGTCTTAAGCAACACTTGTCCTCTGCCAGTCTTACTTTAAATGCCTTCATGTCAAAGCATGTTACTTAATAAAATGGATCAAGCGAGTGTGTTGGGAACACTTTGTTTCCTCCCTAGATTCTTCTGTCGGTTCCTCACAAGAGTGGCCTAGACTCAGCACCCTCCAAGGTTGTCAGCGGCAGTCTGTTATTGTGGGCTTTGCCTTTCCAGGTAGCCTTTGCACAGATCCATCAGTTCTCATGGAACACCTCGTGCTCCATTTTGCAAGGGCATCGACATCGGCCTCCTATCCAGTCGCCTTCCTCACCCGGAGCCGACAGGCTGAAGCTCCCCATTTATGTTTTACCCCTTGTCAGGTGGAATTCTATAATGAACCTTTTACTGGGTGGGAACTTTTTCTATCCGTCTCTCCTTCCCACAATTCTGTCCTTGTACTTATACCTGATTCCATCCAGGTGTGTAACTGTATTTGACTCTGAGGCATTTTCCGCTCTGAATGGGGGAGATGGTATTGTGGTTCCTGTCCTTAAACCCAGCAAGAACCCGTTGTCCCTTGACAGTTGTGGCCCGTCAGTCTGACTAATGTCCTCTGGGAGTTACTTGAAGAGATTGTGGCTAATCGACACAGTTGGATTCTCAAATCTCAGAACCTTTTATCTCCTCACCAGCGCAATTTTCAGGAGGGATGGTCTCCAATCGATCATCAGCTTCGATTGAAAACCTCAGTTCGGTTGGCCTTCTCTCAGTACTGCCATCTTCTCACAGTTCTCTTTGCCCTTCATAAAGCCTACGACACAGCTTGGCACTATCCTATCCCATGTATTCTCTGTGACTGGAATCTCTGTGACCCCCTATCAATTTTTATTCACCATTTCTCTCCTTTCAGTTGTTCAGAGTTTGGGTTGGTTCTGTTCTCAGAACTAGGAGAGTGGTGTTCCATAAAGCTCTGTATTAAATGTCCTTATTTTTCTCATTGCTGTTAATGGAATTATGGCCTTTGCCGGACTGTTGATCACCTGTGCTGTATATGCAGATGATTTCTGTATTTGGTCTAGCTCCCACTCAGTGGCCTCTGCACAACGACAGCTTCAGGGTGTCATCTGGGGCACTTCCATGTGAACACACACAGTTTTCAATTCTATCCCCTCAAGTCGAGGGTGGTGCATCTCTGTTGCCTTATTATGGTCCATCTTGATCTGGAGGTCTACCTCTATGCCCAACAACTGACTGTGGCACCCCAGATGCGTTTCTTTGGTTTTCTTTTTGACAATAAGCTTACTTGGTTGCTCCCTACCCTCCTTCTGAAAGTTGGCTGTTTTCGGGTTTTAGCCAACAGGGCCTTTCGCACTAGCCCTGTCAATAGCCTTCCCTCCTCCTTCATTTCGGCACTCCCAGTTCCTGGTTTCCAATGCAGTCACTATCCACTCTTACCATGCCCCGACTCCCTCTCTCTTCTTCTTCTTCTTCTTCTTCTTCTTTTTGCAGCTTCGGGGCATCACCCACCCACCCTCGTGTGAGTTCAGTGGTTTTGCTCCACCTCACTTCTCTTTACAGCAATTTCCATCTCCCCTTCTTGTTCTCTTCCCAACTTTCTCTCCCAATCACCACCGCTTGGTTAATCCATCGTCCCAGGATTCGATTGGGTCTCTTCCAGGGTCCATTAGTACATGTCGGACCCGCGTGTCGCCACTGTCAGTGATCGCAGACCGAGCGCCACCACACGGCAGGTCTCGAGAGACTTACTAGCACTCGCCCCAGTTGTACGGACGACTTTGCTAGCGACTACACGGACGGAGACTCTCTCATTTGCCAAGAATATAGATAGCATAGCCTTCAGCTAAGTCAATGGCTATGACCTAGCAAGGCGCCATTAACAGTATATTGAATGTATCTAAAGAGTCTAACTTGTATCGCCAAGAGCGATGTACACCAATGATGGGTTAAAGTTAAGTATTCCAGAAGCTACGTACTTTTCTTTATAGCATTCATTAAGTATCCTGTTTCAGACCTCACGCCATCCTGCGTGAGCTTATAGCGTGCATTTCGGCCTTCTCAAGCAATAGAACAGTCTCTGCCATTCATGACCTCCTTGCTGATCCTAGTGATGCTGCTGCTTTGGTTGATTTCCTCTGGTTTTTTTTTTTCCCCCTTGGGGGTATCCCAGGTAATGAGCTACCAAATTGTGTGGCTGGGGCTGCGGCCACATAATGCCTGTTCTCTGTGATACCTTTGGGGATGGATTTGCGGCTTTATGTCAGATCCCTTTTGTTAAATCATGGGTCAACTCTTTGGGACCTACCCCTCTGTCTAATAAACTTCATGCAATCAGGGAGACTCCCACCATATGGCATTCTTCCCTCTGCCTCTCCTAGCAGGAATCAACCACCCTCTGCTGTCTTCGTATTGACCATACTAGGGTGACCCATGCTTTTTTTCTCCACAATGAGCTGTGCTCCCCTTTGTAGCTGTGAGGCACCCATCACAATGGTCCATATTTCACTGGACTCCACCTGCCGTTTGGCCCTTCACACTAAATATGCTCTCCCTGGGTGTTAATGGATGACCCTCGTGTAGTTAGTTCTGTCATTGGATTTCTTTGCAAAAATGGATTGTCATACTAGGTATATGTCCTTGAGTTTCCCCCTTGAACTGAAGTCCCTCAGTTAACGTTGACGTTGGTTATGGAGGCTTTGGCTTAGCCTCCGCACTGGCCAGGTACCCCACTGCCTTTTCCTCTTTCACTACATTTTGTCTGGTCTTTAGTGCCATTTTGTTTCCCTTTTCGTGTGTCATCTTCCCTTAGTGTTGTTCCCGTTGTGTTGTGGTCATGGTATGATGTGGGGATTGGGAAGGGTTTGGGGTGGTGCTGTTGCCATATTTGTTTTACCTCTTTGTTTGCCAGCTTTCCTGTCTCCTTGACTGAACTTTGCAGTTTGTGTTGTTCCTTCCTTGGTTTCTGCCACATTGGATCATGGGATCAATGACCTCACTTCTTGGTTCCCTACACCAAACAACCAACCAACCAGCCAACCAGGTTTGCTGCCCTCATGTTACCATGCAGTCCATCATCAGTGCAATGCCACATCCAAATGCCCAATGGATCTGGACATTGCACAATACAACGAGCTGGCCAAATGGAGACCCACAGTGAGGCGCCTTTCATAGTCTATCAGGTACTGATGACTCTGTCTTACAAAAGTATTTACCAGCTTTGTGTCCTTGACAGTGATTACTCAACATTTGATTCTGTTCACACACCTTATATACCCTTTCAGGCCTGGTAAAAACACTAATGCACACAACTGGCCATTCTATCTGTCACAGAGAATTGGAACTCTAATCATTTGCCTGCTATCTGATGGTGTGTACATATACAAAGGCCCAATATCATGGCATCATGGCCACGGATGCTAGCAAAGACTCGGAGTGAAATTGAATATTGTGTAGACATTCTACGGACAACAAATGCAGCAGATGTGGGAGCGTATCCATAAAAAACTTTGAGTTAAGCTACCATTTGCCATAAACCACATAAGTGTATCTAGCATAGCTCCTGAGAAATACATTTCTGTAAATCAGGAAAAGGCTGTATGCTCAGCCTGTGCATTAATACAGCAAGTGTAAAAACATGAAAGGGCTGAGTAAGGAGCATCAATAATGATAAGGGAAAACTTACAGAAGTATGAGTCATTTTACTTTCACATCACAAATTAATTTGTAAATATGGCTACATGCTGAACATCTAAAAGGTTTTTAATTATTATAATTATTATTTTTGTTAAATATACATATCTGAGTTAGTAATAATTCCTATCCTCCACCTTTTGTACATTACAATAATGGAAATTCCCGTACAGAATAAAAGGAGTTGTCAAGGAGAAACTTTTTCAGTTTGTTTTCAGATTCTACCTTTTTGTGCTAAAGACAATCTTAAAGTGGAGTAATTAATGTCATTTTTCCTTCTGGTATTGTAACTGTGTACATCATTGTTCCTTTGACTGTTAGCATTTGGATCATTATAAATTTCATCCCAGGTTATCTCTTATAAGCTATTCAAAAAAACATTTGTCCTGAAGTCATTAATTACTCCAACCATTTCCACTGATTAGTATCTATACTCTGAGGCACTATAGTATTTATTCTATTCTTATTCCCTCTCTTCATGTTGGAAAGTTAATTACTGAGATCAAATTGTAGGATTCAAATAATGTTTCCAGATCAGTTTTCCTGTGAGAATCCTTTTGAAAATCGACATTGAAGTCACCACAAAGTATTAGCTGCTTGCTGCTGTCTGACAGATTGCTTAGTAAGGAATCCGGATTCCTCATAAACAGTTCAAAATTTCCCACTGGTTATCTGCATATAGTTGCAATTAAAAGTGAACTATTTTTCAATTTGTTGTTGATGTTTTCTTTCATCGGCTTTTTTTTTAATTTTAGTACAGACCAAGATGGTGAAATAAGCAGTAGGTCTCCACATTTATATTAGCACCAGACATCTTTCCTCATTATAAAGCTTGGTTAAACTTTTATGTATAGATAGCATGACCAACTGAATCAGTTCAGAATCTGCAGACAAATCCTTCATAAAGTAGCTACAGATAAGCATTCGAGTGAGTACTACTGAAATTTGTGGCCCTTATGGTTTGATCACAAACTAGCAAAGCTAATTTTCACTTTAATTTCCACGTCAAAGTTGTGTAAGTTAAAGTGTTTCAGTGATGTTAATACTTTTGTCATTTTATTGCAAATGTATTTCACTAAAAAGTTTTCCTTATACAGAATGCTTTCAGTTGTTAAGGATGCAGAAAGAGGATGATTATCTGAAAAATATGTGTCTAAATAACTACAAATAATATGATGAGACTATAACAAACACATTTATACTCTTTTTATAGTATGAGAAGCAACAAAACTAAAAGAAGAATAATCTTGCCTTATCACAGCTGAAAACTAATGTACAACTTCCACACTGCAAATTGCAGCATTTTTAAATTGTCTAAATCTAATCACGCCCTGGCTCAAAATGATTGTTCAGTGGTTCCCAACTCATAGCATTTCCATTATATTAAATTTGGCTATTTTTTACCAGCTTCAGTATGGTCTGCTTACCTCATTTTTCTTCCATTTGTGCCAATTTAATATTAATGCTTCTGGAATTGCGGCAGTCTGGCTTTCACTGTCATACCACTGCAACTGTTTGAAACTGACTTAGACGATGGCTAAACTGACTACATTCTACTTGCATATCATGACGCTCATTCTACCTAAAACATTTGTTCTTACCCTATCTTGTGATAGAAGACCACCTAAGTCAGGTGTCCACCTAGGTCAGGTGTCCACTATACGCAGCAGGCGGCTACACGTGTAGCAGGGGCTGTGTGGCATGGGCTGGGCAGTTTTTTAGGTTAGAGGGTCTCGGGAAAACACTAGAAGGGCTTCAGTCACAAAAGGTGCAAGCCGAACACAGGAACAACGTAAATACGGGAACCATTGGTATAACAGTTGTAAATTGTCATAGCTGTGTTGGGAAAGTACGAGAGCTCCAAGCGCTTATAGAAAGCACTGATGCTCAAATTGTTATAGGCATTGAAATCTGGCTAAAGCCGGATATAAGCTTAGCCGAAATTTTTGTGAAGGACCTAACGATGTTCCGAAAGGATAGGCTAAACACAGTTGGTGGAGGCGTGTTTGTTGCTGTTAGAAGTAGTTTAACGTGTCACGAAATTGAAGTAGATACTCCCTGTGAGTTTTTATGGGCAGAGGTCACTGTTGGCAACCGGACTAAAATAATAATAGGATCCTTTTACCAACCTCCCAATTCAGATGATACAGTTGCTGAAAGGTTCAAAGAAAACTTGAGTTTGGTTTCAAGCACTTACCTGACTCATACGATAATACGTGTGGCTACCTCTTCTTGAAGCTATGCGTCATCATCAAAACGCTGCATAGCCAACCACTTCTTCATTGCTGGGAATAAGTGGAAGTCGCTCAGTGCCACGTTGGGAGTGTGAGGCGGATGAGGAAACAACTCCCACTTAAAAGATTCGAGAACTTCACGAGTGGCATTTGCCGTGTGGGCCCGGGCGTTGTCGTGAATCAGCAAGATCTTTGAGCCCAACTTTCCCCTGCGCTTGTTTTGTATTGCAGAGTTTGGCAACACCGTTGAGAGTTTATTGTAGTGCCTCTTTCCAGGAAATCCACAAAAAATCACACCTTTTCTGTCCCAAAAGAGGTAACCATGTGGTTGAAGGCGCAGGCGGCCGGAAAATTATTTCGAGCAGTTAGTTCATGAGCCCACACGAATAGTAAACGGTTGGGAAAACACACGTGACCTCTTAGCAACAAATAATCCTGAGTTAATAACGAGCATCAAAACTGCTACAGGGATTAGTGAACACAGGGTTGTCGTAGTGAGATTGAATATTGTAATCCCCAAATCCTCCAAAAATAAGCAAAACATATACCTGTTCAAAAAAGTAGATAAAAATTAATTTGACGGCTTCGTGAGAGACAATCTCCACTCATTCCAAATTAATAATGTAAGTGTAGACCAGAAGTGGCTTGAATTCAAAGAAATAGTATCGGCAGCAATTGAACGATTTATACGAACTGGTACTGCGAACTGGTAACAGTAAACTTGTTGTTTCATTTAAACCAAATAAATTAACAAACAACGGAGCTGCTCCTCCTTGGTACACAAGACGAGTTAGAAGACTGTTGCAGAAACAATGAAACAAACATGCCAAATTTAAACAGATGCAAAAATCCCCAAGATTTGTGATCTTTTACAGAAGCTCGAAATTTAGTGTGGACTTCAATGTGAGATGCTTATAACAGTTTCCACTACGAAAATTTGTCTCGAAACCTGGCAGAAAATCCAAAGAGATTCTGTTAGTATGTGTAGTATGTTAGCGGCAAGACACAATCAGTGCCTTCTCTACGTGATGGCAATGGAGATACTATCGAAGACAGTGCTGCCAAAGCAGAGTTACTAAACACAGCCTCCCGAAATGCCTTCACAAAAGAAGACGAAGTAAATATTCCAGAATTCAAATAGAGACCAGCTGCCAACGTCAGTAACGTTGAAGTAAATATCTTCGGTGTAGTGAACAACTTAAATCGCTTAATAAAAGCAAGTCTTCTGGTCCAGACTGTATAACAATTAGGTTCCTTTCGAAGTATGATGATGCATTAGCTCCATATTTAATAATCATATACGACCGTTCACTCGATGAAAGATCGGTTCCCAAAGACTGGAAATTTGCACAGGTCACACCAATATTCAAGAAATGTAGTAGGAGTAGTCCACTACATTACAGACCCACATCGTTAACATCGATATGCAGCATGATTTTGGAGCATATATTGTGTTCAAACATTATGAATTACCTCGTAGAAAACTGTCTATTGACACACAGTCAACATGGGTTTAGAAAACATCGTTCCTGTGAAACAGAAGTAGCTCTTTACTTACGTGAAGTGTTGAGTGCTATTGACAAGGGATTTCAGATCGATTCCATATTTCTGGATTTCCGGAAGGCTTTTAACACTGTACCACACAAGCGGCTTGTAGTGAAATTGCGTGCTTATGGAATATCATCTCAGTTATGTGACTGGATTTGTGATTTCCTGTCAGAGAGGTCACAGTTCGTAGTAATTGATGGAAAGTCATCGATAAAACAGAAGTGATTTCTGGCATTCCCCGAGGTAGTGTTATAGGCCCTTTGCTGTTCGTTATCTATATAAACGATTTGTTTGTAGATCACGCTATTGTTTATCGACCAATAAAGTCATTAGAAGATCAAACACAAATTGCAAAACGATTTAGAAAAGATATCTGAATGATGTGAAAATTGGCAGTTGACCTTAAATAATGAAAAGTGTGTCATCCACATGAGTGCTAAAAGGAATTTGTTAAACTTCGGTTACATGATAAATCGGTCTAATCTAAAAGCTATAAGTTCAACTAAATGCCTAAGTATTACAATTATGAACAACTTAAACTGGAAGGAACACCCAGGAAATGTTGTGGGGAAGGCTAACCAAAGACACTGTTTTATTGGCAGGACGGTTAGAAAATGTAACAGATCTACTAAGGAGACTGCCTACACTATACTTCTCCGTCCTCTTTTAGAATACTACTGCACAGTGTCGGATCCTTACCAGATAGGACTGACTGAGTACATCGAAAAAGTTCAAAGAAGGGCAGCACATTTTGTATTATCGGGAAATATGGGAGAGAGTGTCAAAGAAATGATACCAGATTTAGGCTGGACATCATTTAAAGAAAGGCATTTTTCATTGTGACGGAATATTCTCACGAAATTCCAATCGCCAACTTTCTCCTTTGAATGTGAAAATATTTTGTTAACACCGACCTAAATAGGGAGGAATGATCACCACAATAAAATAAGGGAAATCAAAGATCGTACTGAAAGATGTAGGTGTTCGTTCTTTCCGCACGCTATTCGAGATTGGAATAATAGAGAATTGTGAAGGTGGTTAGATGAACCCTCTGCCAGGCACTTAAATGTGATTTGCAGAGTATCCATGTTTATAGATAGACATTCGAAATGTAGTGGCATTTTCTAATAAGGGAATGATCAGTTTGTACAGAATTACAGTTAATACGTAATATAGATATGGTTTTTTCATAACAACTTTCTCAATATTTCTGTTACAGCACATACATTGTGTATCCAGATGCGAGGAATACAAGTAGTAACACACAAAATAGACTATGTGTAGTCACACAAAAAACGTTCACTTAGAATATTGATAAACAAGAATAGGATACATCACAAACATACGTGTTTGTAATGTTGTTACGTTACAACTTGGATAGCAGATTACCTTTCGATGTGTCAACTCGACTAGGAATTTATGAATTTACTTTCTCTTGAATGGTTTGTTGTTCAAATTTAATGGTGGTACCAGCATGGTATTTAGTATTTTGTTACTCCCAGGTGTCTCAACTCAACCAACAATTTATGAATTTACTTTCTCTTAGATCGTTCATTGTCCAAATTTAACAATGCTACCAGCACAGTATTTAGAAAAAAGCAAAAACTGATGAACATGGTGTATTAAACCGAAAACTGTGAAGTACAGTGAAAAGTGTCGGAATCTAACATGATGGTGCGTGTTTTCCTTCTGTAGCCAATGGCAGTTTATTTTGGTCGACAAGACTTCAGGCCACATAGATACTAAGCTTGAAACATGTTTTCAGCTACTTGATGTGGACACAGTTTGGAAACATCTTCTGAAACACGAACGTCTATCTATAGCAGTGTTGGTACAGATCAAAGGAAATGTTTCAATCCAGCTACTGCATGTCACCACTGCACGCAGCTGCTTGTGGAATATATGAAGAAAGTGGTAAAAGAACAGCAATAAAACTAGATGCTCTGCAGAAAACTGCTGCTACATTTGGTAGAATACTGAGAAAGACTGCATAGAAGACAAAATAAGGTGGATTCTCGTAGTGTGCTTCCAGATGTGAAATATATACTCATGGCTGTGAAATTCATCTCCCATTGACAAAAAACTAAGACTAACAAGATGTCTGGTTTGTAATTGCTTTCCTAACATTTCTATCTTTTTCTAAATAACGGTGGTGCCATATTTTCCAGAAAACCAGGAAGTTTCATATCAGTACACACTCCGCTGCAGAGAGAAAATTTCATTATAGAGCTCTCTTACATACTCAGTTCACATATGAAGCAGGCTTTTCCCACCAGTTGTTCTATGGTGTGTTTTCGCTCACCAAAGATGATGATTATATGCAACCAAACAAATAGATTTCTTACAACTAATGTTACCAACTTTTATACAAACTACATATATTTCCAACTATATTACCAACTACTATACAAACCATCCATAAGATAATAATGTAGTTTTAAAACCAATTACGAAATTCTTTGATAAGTGCAACCTTATTCTGTTAAAGTACGGAACACTGATAGATGCTTACGGCCTTCAGGTCACAAGTCACAATAAATAAATAAAAAAATAATGAATGGCAATGAAAATTCACTAAGAAATCTCCACACCATAAATATGATGTACAAAAGATAACTGGCAATGAACAATTTACAAAAGAAATGCAAAATTTAAAACCACAAAATTGGCAACAACTGCAAGCAGGACTTTTAAATGCAGCTGAAACGGTAGCACCGCAAACAAGAACACGTAAACACCCATGGTGGACAGATGAGTGTGACCAACTGATAAATCTCAGACAACAGGTGTGGCAAAATTGGTTGTGCAACAAAAATCAAAAGACCCTGGAAGATCTCAAAGATACCAGGAAAACAGTCACAAAAGCAATACGTACAGTCTGCAAACAACACGAAGACAAAAGATTGCAAGACATAGAAAGATTTCAAGAAAAACAATTCCCGAAATTTCTACAGAGTATTCAAACAAAAATTAACAAAGTACTCTCCTCCATCACTCCAGTTCAAAAATGACCATGGGGAAATTGCTCATACCAACACCGAAAACTGTGAAATTCTTGCAAAATACTTTTCTAAATTACTGAATTGTGAAAAGCCTGCAGAAAAATTTGAGTTCCATCGTACACAACGAAACCCAGACTCAAAGCCACCAAGTTTACAAGAGATTAAAGAGATAATTCAGTCACTGAAAAATAACAAAGCATCAGGAGAAGACCAAATCATCGCAGAATTATGGAAAAATGCAGGAGAAAATCTTATTGCAAAACTCAAAGAAATTATACATGAAATCTGGAAAACTGAAAAAATCCCCACAGATTGGAAGACTGCAATCGTACATCCTCTGTACAAAAAAGGAAGTAAAACAGACCCCAACAACTATCGTGGAATCTCTTTATTGTCAATAACATACAAAATTCTGTTTAAAACCCTACTAAACCGCGCAGAACCTCAGCTGGATTCAAAACTAGGCGAATACCAAGGTGGGTTCAGAAAAGGTCGATCTTGTGTAGAACTTGAAAAACTCAATGAAATATTTACATAGTACTTCAAACAAAAGTTATGTCATCACGTTTGTCGACTTTAAAAGAGCATATGACAGTATAGACCGAGAATCCCTTTTTGAAGTATTAGCAGAATTTGGACTAGATCAAAAGACAACAAACATCATAAAATAAACACTCATGGAGACCGAATCCAAAGTAAAATTTATGGGAGAATTGAGCACAGAATTTGAAATAGACACAGGAGTACGACAAGGTGATGTACTGTCCCCAGTGCTCTTCAATTGTACTCTTGAAAACGTTGTTAGAGAATGGAAAAAAGCAGGTGCACCAGCACACAGACTGGGACCAAGACATAAGGGCATAGAATTAGATTGTTTAGCATTTGCTGATGACATGGCACTGATCGCACAAGACATTACCGATGCACAGAAACAGCTAGAATTATTACAAGAACAGGCAGCTAAAATAGGATTACAAATTTCTTTTGAAAAAACAAAATTTATGACTGACGTCAAAGATGCACCTTCTGATCTCAAAATTGGTAATAACTACATCTCTCGAGTAAAAGAATTTAAATATTTAGGTGAATGGATTGCAGAAAATTGTAATGAAAAGAAATCTCTCAGATCAAGGGTCCAGAAAATGGAGACGGCGTTTCAGATAATAAAAAACATTTACAACAAAAAGAGTCTCTCGTGGAACTGCAAAATACGACACTATACAACAGTAATTAGACCCGAAGCTCTCTACGCATCTGAGACACTAAACCTTCAACACAGAACACTAAAAGAGGAATTAGAAGTGAAAGAACGTAAGATAATGAGGAAAATCCTAGGACCAGGAACTAAAGATGGGGTACATTATCCAAAACCCAATGCAGAAATATATAAAAATATCTCCAAAATAACAGACACAATGCGCATGAGAAGAATCCAATTCATGGGGCTCTTAGAAAGAATGGACTCAAACAGGTTAACGCACAAAATCCATACATTTTTAAAGAACAAAACTACAAGACCGAACTGGTACAAACAGATGGAAAAAGACCTGAGAGAATTAGGGTCTCCAAATCTACATGATAGAAATGAAATCAGAAAAATCACAAACACACGGGGTTTTGAGGAAGAAGAGAGAAAAACTAACCGACATACATGGTCTATGCAACGAAAGCTAGCCCATTCGTTGTTTATGAAGGAATACTGGGCGAAAAGGAAGGCCAACAAATGTTGATTACGTGTGGTCCTAAGTGATCCATCCGCGAAGAAGAAGAAGAAGAAGAAGAAGAAGAAGAAGAAGAAGAATGACAATGATGTCGTGTATTGTGTTTGCATGAACCTTCAAGTATTAATAATGCAGCAACACATATTACACTTTCCTCGTCTCTAGACATGACCTGGCAGACAATACAAAAACAATGCAACAAACAGCATTACAGATGATGAAAATACACTGAAAAATGTTTACTGCCAGTTGTGATACACTGTAGGAAAAGATGTTCCCAAAAGAAACATATTTCCCGTGGCAGTGTGGGTGCAGTTTCACACTACTTTTTGCAGTTGTGACATCACTGATGAGCTTTCAGCTATCAGCCTTTGTGAGCACTTGCGAACAACCTCTGTGTGAACTGTGTGCCTTTCGATTATTTGCTTCTTTCTTAGTGTGTGCCGTGTGTGAGCAGTATGCCATTTCAAAGCAACAGAGTACTTAAAGTATGTAACAAATACATCACACTTATCATTAAATGACGGTTAACAAAGCATCAACAATTTATAGCTTCAAGAGATTTTATGATAACTAATGCACAATACAAAATTCAGATGAGAATCCTGCAGCATAATAGATAATGTCATGGTTAGCTGACTTAGAGGTTATAGGTTGTTTAACATTTCTGTCTGGTTAGAGAACAAAGGATGAAATAAACATTTGCTGTTTATTTCTGATTGTTTTGTGCTTCCCGAGATTGTTGTTAGAGAGAAATGTAAGAGGACAGCTTACAGTCCTGTGAGTGAAACAATGAGCAATAACATCCATATTCTTCCTTGTCACAAAAATATTTTGCACATTACGCAACTACAAAAATATTTGCTTAAAGAGTTCTTGCTGCAGCTGTGATTCTCCTGTCACTAACATATCCGTAAACATCAACTTAACACTGTAGCAATCGACAAATCGATAGCCTCCTATCTGGTCGTCTTCACAACACCACCACATTATGATTACGTCAGTTCCTGCAAAAAGCAGTGTGAAATGTACTTGACCCATCATCATACGCGGTGAAGCTAAAAATTGCAAGTTGTGTTGGCAATTCCAATAGTGTATTATGTCAGGATTTCCTCTCTCATGTCTTCCCTCCCCACAACTGCCTAAAATATTCCCTTAACTCTGCCATCATTTGCGGTGCGAACCATCTGTCTGTTTTGCCACTTGTAACTCGTTTAGTCACATCAGATGTCAATAGGAAGAAAATGGGATGAAGTCAAGTGAGATGTTTAGTAAGAATGTAGAACCAAGTAAATCTTAGTAGGGAGAAATGTAAAAGCAAAGAATTTTTAGTGCTTATCTTATGGGTTTTTCAAAGGGGTAAAAATTTATGGTGTAGAATAGCAAAAAATATAAAATTGAAGTTTCATTGTACCAGCGTTTCGAAAATCATACTCCGCACTTGTGATGTGGTTAGCCTGAGGGAGAAGTGTTTGAGCGGCTGTAGGGGGGTTCTATGCATCTGTTGTGACAGATGGCTGCATTGGAGGGGAATGTAGTGACATGAGAATTGGGGAAGTAAATGGGTCTCTTCCATGGTATTGCAAAGTATGTTCAAGGGATAGGAAAATAGGTGAACGGGAGGGGAAGATCAGAGCCCTTATGGCTGAACTGGATAATGCTATGGAGGAACTGATGAGGTTGGGTGGGGGGGGGGGGGGGAGGAGGTAAGGGTGAAGACAGGTGGGAAGTGGTAGCAAGGAACAGGGGCCACCAAAAGAGAATAGTATCTGACAGTTTCATCATGACACAAAAAAATAGATTTGCCTTGCTACCTCAGTTAAATAAGGAAGGGGCTCAAGTAGATGTAAGTGTAGTTAATAATCAACAGACTTTCACCAGGAAACCACCTGTTTCAGAAAATAGTAGAAGGTAGGAGGAAATTCTGTTGTTAGGTAGTAGCCATGGAAGTGCACAGGGAACCTTATTCTAATTTAAAATTTAACCTACTTCATGATACCTTTGTGAGTATATTTGAAAACTGTTTCCCTAAGAAAAGAGTGAAACATAATTGGAAGAAACCACCAAAAATACGTCTTACTAAAGGGATAAAAATATCTTGTAAATAGAAAAGGGAAATATATTTTACAGCTAGAAGGAGTAGTGATCCAGAAACAGTCAAACATTATAAAGACTACAGTACTGTACTAAGAAAAGTTATTAAAAAGTCTCGAAGTTTGTACATTATGTCTGAGATTAGCACCTCTGGTAATGAAATTAAAACACTCTGGAATATTGTTAGAAGGGAAACAGGGCAGC
The DNA here is from genome assembly GCF_021461385.2 of Schistocerca piceifrons. Lineage (NCBI taxonomy): Eukaryota > Metazoa > Arthropoda > Insecta > Orthoptera > Acrididae > Schistocerca > Schistocerca piceifrons. The sequence continues at coordinate 764,636,225 of NC_060149.1, read as the reverse complement.
TGAGAGCATGGGAAGACGCTGGCAGGTCGATAGAAACACAAACAAACACATACATACACACAAAATTGTAGCTTTCACAACCAGTGGTTGCTTCGTCAGGAAAGAGGGAAGGAGAGAGAAAGACGAAAGGATGTGGGTTTTAAGGGAGAGGGTAAGGAGTCATTCCAATCCCGGGAGCGGAAAGACTTACCTTAGGGGGAAAAAAGGACATGTATACACTCTTGCGCGCGCGCGCGCGCGCGCGCGCGCGCGCGCGCCCACACACACACACACACACATATATCCATCCGCACATACACAGACACAAGCAGGCATTTGTAAAGGCAAAGTGTTTGGGCAGAGATGTCAGTCGAGGCGGAAGTGAAGAGGCAAAGATGTTGTTGAAAGACAGGTGAGGTATGAGCGGCGGCAACTTGAAATTAGCGGAGGTTGAGGCCTGGCGGATAACGAGAAGAGAGGATATACTGAAGGGCAAGTTCCCATCTCCGGAATTCTGACAGGTTGGTGTTAGTAGTGGGAAGTATCCAGATAACCCGGACGGTGTAACACTGTGCCAAGATGTGCTGGCCGTGCACCAAGGCATGTTTAGCCACAGGGTGATCCTCATTACCAACAAACACTGTCTGCCTGTGTCCATTCATGCGAATGGACAGTTTGTTGCTGGTCATTCCCACATAGAAAGCTTCACAATGTAGGCAGGTCAGTTGGTAAATCACGTGGGTGCTTTCACACGTGGCTCTGCCTTTGATCGTGTACACCTTCTGGGTTACTGGACTGGAGTAGGTGGTGGTGGGAGGGTGCATTGGACAGGTTTTACACTGGGGGCGGTTACAAGGGTAGGAGCCAGAGGGTAAGGAAGGTGGTTTGGGGATTTCATAGGGATGAACTAAAATGTTACGAAGGTTAGGTGGACGGCGGAAAGACACTCTTGGTGGAGTGGGGAGTATTTCATGAAGGATGGATCTCATTTCAGGGCAGGATTTGAGGAAGTCGTATCCCTGCTGGAGAGCCACATCCAGAGTCTGATCCAGTCCCGGAAAGTATCCTGTCACAAGTGGGGCACTTTTGTGGTTCTTCTGTGGGAGGTTCTGGGTTTGAGGGGATGAGGAAGTGGCTCTGGTTATTTGCTTCTGTACCAGGTCAGGAGGGTAGTTGCGGGATGTGAAAGCTGTTTTCAGGTTGTTAGTGTAATGGTTCAGGGATTCCGGACTGGAGCAGATTCGTTTGCCACGAAGACCTAAGCTGTAGGGAAGGGACCGTTTGATGTGGAATGGGTGGCAGCTGTCATAATGGAGGTACTGTTGCTTGTTGGTGGGTTTGATGTGGACGGACGTGTGAAGCTGGCCATTGGACAGATGGAGGTCAATGTCAAGGAAAGTGGCATGGGATTTGGTGTAGGACCAGATGAATCTGATGGAACCAAAGGAGTTGAGGTTGGAGAGGAAATTCTGGAGTTCTTCACTGTGAGTCCAGATCATGAAGATGTCATCAATAAATCTGTACCAAACTTTGGGTTGGCAGTCCTGGGTAACCAAGAAGGCTTCCTCTAAGCTACCCATGAATAGGTTGGCGTACGAGGGGGCCATCCTGGTAACCCCCCCCCCCCCCCATTGTAGCTGGTTACCAAGCCCCCACAGAACGTATCTCTGCCTACGTAGATCAACACCTTCAACCCATTACATGCAGTCTCCCATCGTTTATCAAAGACACCAACCACTTTCTCGAACGCCTGGAATCCTTACCCAATCTATTACCCCTGGAAACCATCCTTGTAACCATTGATGCCACTTCCTTATACACAAGTATTCCGCATGTCCAGGGCCTTGCTGCGATGGAGCACTTCCTTTCACGCCGATCACCTGCCACCCTACCTAAAACCTCTTTCCTCATTACCTTAGCCAGCTGCATCCTGACCCACAACTACTTCACTTTTGAAGGCCAGACATACCAACAATTAAAGGGAACAGCCATGCCTTTACAAATGTCTGCTTGTGTCTGTGTATGTGCGGATGGATATGTGTGTGTGTGCGAGTGTATACCTGTCCTTTTTTCCCCCTAAGGTAAGTCTTTCCGCTCCCGGGATTGGAATGACTCCTTACCCTCTCCCTTAAAACCCACATCCTTTCGTCTTTCTCTCTCCTTCTCTCTTTCCTGATGAAGCAACCATTGGTTGCGAAAGCTACAATTTTGTGTGTATGTATGTGTTTGTTTGTGTTTCTATCGACCTGCCAGCACTTTCGTATGGTAAGTCACATCGTAAAAGGTTTTACTTACACGAGCTTTCAGGCCTGTGGCTCCTTCTGTCAGCAGAAGAGTTGAAGGGGAAGGAATATGGGTGAAGGAAAAGGATCTGGAGAGGTTTAGGAAAGTGGGTAGAGTTGGAAAAGCCGCCCACAGTACCCCAGATAAGAGGAGACTTTATTGGATGGGATGAGAAGGAAAGACTGATTGTTGGGGACTGCATCGGACAAGAATTGAAAATCTGGGATCCTAAAGGTGGAAGACAGGATAATATGCAAGACGGAGATTACTGCTAAAAAATTGTGCGTGAGTTAAGAATGAAAAGGTAAGTGCATTGTATGTAACAGAGTTGGGAGGGGAACGGTGAAAAATAGACAGGTCAGAAAATGAAAGGTGTTGAAATCTAAAATGGAGTGAAGAAAGGAGTAGTTACTGTGAAGAAATACTGAGATGGAAAAAATTAACATAAATGAAAGATGGATCGCGGGAACCAAAGATGTGTTGTAGCGCTGGTTCCCACCTGTGGAGTGGTGGTGGGATGGTGAATACGGCAAGTGCTGCAGCAGGGACAGTCACAAGGGTAGGAGCCACAGGTAGGGAGATGGGTACAGAAGGAGCATAGGGTCTGTCAAGGATATTGTGGAGACGGGGAGGGCTATGGAAAGCTGTTCTAGGTGTGGTGGGCAAAATCTCAGACAGAATGGATCTCATTTCAGGGAGTGATTGTAGGAAGTCATAGTCTTGTTGAAGTAGCTAGTTAATACATTCAAGACCAGGATAATACTGTGTGACAAGTGGTGTGCTCCGAAGTCGGTTTTGGAGAAATCAGCAGTATCTGTATTGGATGTGATGGCCAAGGAAATCTGTTTTCAAACTATGCTGGTGGGGCAATTATGTCCAGTTAAGACGGAGGTGAGAATGGTGATATATTGCTGTAAAGAGTCTGCGTCTGAACAAATATGTTTGCCTTGAATGCCAAGGCTGTATGGGCGGCAACATTTGACATGGAAAGGGTGCCAACTGTCAGAATGTAAGTACTGTTGTTTGTTAGTAGGTTTAATGTGGACAGAAGTGTGTAGGTGACCTTCGGTGAGGATGAGATCGACATCAAGGAAAGTGGCATGAAATTTAATTGGGAGAAGGTATTTAGTGATTCCAGAAATTTAAACAGGTCAGCCTCACCATAAGTCCATAAGGCAAAGAGGCCATCAATGTATCTAAACCAAACCAGGGGCTGAAGGCTTTCGGATCCCAGTAAAGCCTACTTCAAGCAACCCACAAGAAGGTTAGCATAAGAAGGAGCCACCTGTTTACCACGGCTGTACCCCCTGATCTGTTTGTATGTCTGCACATCAGAGGTGAAATAGTTGTTGGTAAGTATAAAGTTGGTTAAAGTGAGCAGGAAGAATGTCGTAGGTTTGGAATCAGATTGGCGCTGACTGAGGAAACGTTAAGCTGCAGACATACCATTTATGTGGAGGCTGTTGATAAAGAGGGATGTGGCATCAGTGGTGACAAGCAACTGTTCAAGGCAGCGTTCTATGTCAGGTTCACTGTTGGAAAGTTTTGGGACTGGGTTGCAAAGATTTATTTCCAGTTCACATTACGTGTGAAGGAAAGAAGGACCTTCACCAAAATGCAGGTTTAGGGCTGAAAGTGAGACCCTGTGATAATATAGATAATTCAGGAGGGGAGAGTGTGTTAGACTAGAGGTTGGGAACACTGTATTGTTGTGAATGGTTCTTGTGCTCATGAGTTGTTGTTGGTCTGGTGGGCAGTAGTGAAGGCTGTGGGATGTTAAGGAGGTTGGTCAAGTTCGGTTTGTACTAGAGGAGTGATGGTTGATGGTGTGGTTGTTTAAGGGAGCTGCAGAGGGACAGGAAGGGAAACACCACTGTTGAGGTAGTTTAGAAGGTGGGATAGCTTTTTGAGATGAAGTCCAGCATGTTGTTGCAGTTTGAAGTTGACTTAGGAGATACCATCCAAGGAAACATGAGGGGCAGATAACTGCAGGATTTTGTAGGAGGAGAGAAATAGGGTGGAGGGGAAATTGGCATATTAGGCGTACAGGTCACAGTAAGTGCAAGAGGTTGCTATATTTGAAACTGTAAAAAAGCCTGATGTAGAATAAGATTACATCCAGAAACAGGGACTCTGTGTCAGGCCCTAGGAAGTAACTCCAATGGATGAGCTGGTTTCAAGATACAGAATGTGGGACCATAGTTTTGATAGTGCAAAAGCATGTTTTCTCAACGAATGGATGTAATACATGATGGCATACATATGGCAAGAGAGGACAGTTTGGAGTTTCATAAATGGTGGGAGTGGCAAAAAAGTGAAGCAGAGTGTGGAAAAGGATAGGAAAATGGAAGAATAGCAAGGGAAAAAATCCAGAAAAATCAGATAAATTTGTACGAACTCGAATTTCTCACCAGCAAAATGGGCTATATGATATGAAGAAAGAAAAAGTCGATAAGAAAAGTTGTCAAAAGAGAGAACATTTTAAAAACTGTGCAATCAAAAGACAAAGTCATGGGAGAAAATGTAAACTACTTTGCTTGACAAATAAAGTAATCTAGGAGATAGAAGTAAAAGTTGATCAGAGTAGTTTGGCACAAATCAAACACACAAATGTGAAAGAATTACCTATAAACAAGGTAAGTGGAGGGCAGAAAAGAAAATAGCTGTCAAATTTGCAAATAAATCAGCAAAAGATGATCGTGAGAAGGCCCTGCAGTGTAGTGAATCCTAAACAAATTATTGTAGGCAACTTCGTAAAAACGTGTCTACGAGCACAGGTATTAGCACTCCTAACCCTGTGACCTTCCCCGCTGCGAGACTTATCCTATGCACCCCACTACCACCACCTTTACCAGCCCTGTAACTGGTAAAACATGTACTATTAAAGGGAGAGCCACCTGTGAAATGACACGCATCATATACCAGTGTTACTGAGAACACTGGTCGGCCTCTTATATCGGTGTGACTAGCACCATGTTATCAGTAAGGGGGAATGGACATATGCAGAGGGTGTATACTGGCAACACACAACATACTCTGGCACAGCATGCTCTACAACATGGCAGTCTTTACCTCAGTGCCTGTTTCACTACACACACCATCTGGATTCTTTCCCCAGACACCAGTTTCTCACAACTCTGCAGGTGGGAACTACATGTCCTTGGTTCTCGCCACCTACCTTACCTTCATTTACATTAATTTCTTCTGTCTCAGTATTTCTTCACAATAACTACTCCATTCTTCACTCCGTTTTACTTTTCTACGTCTTTCATTTTCTGACCTGTCTATTTTTCGCCATGCCCCTCCCACCTCTGTTGCATACAATGCACTTAGCTTTTCACTCTTATTAGCTTGTGCACAATGTTTTAGCAGTAGTGTCTGTCTTGCATATTATGCTGTGTCCCACCTTTAAGCTCTCAGGTTTTCAAATCTTGTCTGGTGCAGTCTCCAACTATCGGTTTCTCCTTCTCATACTAACTGGCAAGACTTCCCTGACCTGGGGTTCTGGGTGACTTTTCCGAACTCTACCCCTTTCATTAACCTATTGAGATCCTTTCCCTTTCTGTTGGAAGAAGGAGCCACTGGCTCCAAAAGCTTGTGGAAGTAAAACCTTTTTTTTTTAAAGTGCGTGTTCTCCTGCCACTGCTTGATGAGTAGATTTTTTATTTAGCCACTTACATTATACTGTCACAAATTGATTATTTTCGTTGTTAAACTCAATGAAAAGTTAAGGCAGAAGTAGAAAATATTTTAATAATCATTTTGAAGTGTTGTAGAGAAAATAGGACCAAGCTGATCATTAGAAATGTCAAGGTTGTGTATGAAAGAGGCGATACCTATCAATTTGATAAAACTGAAATTCAACCCACCTTTCCTACTGAAATTAGGAAAATAATAAATTCACTCAAAAGGTAAAGCTTGTATGGAATTGATATCATTTCCAAGACAGTACTAAAAGATTGTTCCCAACCGGTACATAGGATTCTCAGCCACTCGTGTAGTAGTTCACTGAAGCAGGGCATTTTTCCAGGTAGACTGGAATATGCTATTGTTAAACCATTGCGTAGAAAAGGGGATAGGTCTGATGCTAACAATTACTGCCCAATCTCACTTCTGACAGCTTTATCCAACATTCTTGAAAAAGTGATGTATTCAAAAGTAGGTTCTTATATTTGTAAAAATGAAGTACTTACAGAATATCAGTTTGGTTTTCAGACTGGCTTTTCAACAGAAAATGGTATATGTGCTTTCGCTGATCAAATATTAAATGCTCTGAATAAAAGAACATCACTCATTGGGATTTTTAGTGACCTCCCAAAGGATTTTGCTGTGTGAATCATGAAATTATTCTAGATAAGCTTAAGTATTGTGCTATGAGAGGACAGTGCACAAATGGTTTAATTCATATTTAACTGGAAAAATGCAGAAGGTTGAAATTAACAGTCCAGATAGGCTGCAGAAATCAGCAGAGTCCTCTAACTGGGGAGGTATCAAGAATGGTGTCCCACAGTGTTCAGACTTGGGTGCCTTACTGTTCATAATATAAGTTAATGACTTGTCACTCTTATGTTCACGAGGATGCAAAGCTACTGCTATTTGCTGATAATACAAGTATAGTAATCAAACCCAACAAACAAAAATTAGCTGAAGAAATTGTAAATAATGTCTTTCAGAAAATCATTAAGTGGTTGTTCTTTGCAAATGGACTCTCACTAAAATTTGAGAAAATGCAGTATATACCGTTGTGTACAGTAAATGGCATATCACCTTGATAACTATAGACTTTGAACAGAAGTCTGTTGCCAAGACAAAATATTCAAAATTTCTGGGTGATGTGAAATTCAATTGGAAGAATCACATTGATGATCTGCTGAAACATATAATTTTGGTGATAAATGTATCAGTAAATTAGCCTACTATGCCAATTTTCATTCACTGCTCTCATGTGGCATCATATTTTGGGGTAGTTCATCATTAAGAGAAAAAATAACCATTGCACAAATGCATGTAAGCAGAATAATAGCTGGAGCCCACCCAAGATCACCTTGCAGGGATGTATTTAAGGAACTTGGGATATTCACAGTGCCTTCGCAATACATATATTCACTTATGAAATTTGTTATTAATAACCCATCCCAATTCAAATTTACCAAATAGCATTAAAAGTCTGACAGATAGCCAATCAACATGTAAAAACCAATTAAAACAATTTCTGAATAACAACTCCTCCATCTCAATAGATGAATTTTTAGATAAGAAGTGTGACCAAGGTGCGAATTTCTATCGTCAATGAATTGAATGATTGATACAAAATTCCAACCATTGTTTACGGAAACTTGGTACCCAAGTTGAAAAATAATGCCATGGATCTGTGTGTCATTTTGGAGTGTAGTGCAGCATTAAATAAAAATTTGTCTACTTTAATGATACGTAACTTACTTTTAGAAGTCCTTGTACGTTCCTCCAGCTGTAATGAAAATAAAATAAGGTTCATCATATCCACCGAATGATCTAAAGTTATGTATTTAACAACATTCCTTTCTTTTTTTGCCTCAGATTTTTAATTTTAAGTTCAGACATACATTTGTGTGTGTTGTAATCCTTACTATAAAGTCTAGTATCAACAGTGCCCTAACTATTTTCTGCAAATCCACAGGATTAGCAGATCTCCACCCATCTGCAATTAGAGGATCAGACAATTTGCTGAATGAGAGAGGGAAAGTGACACCTGGTAAGTTGTATACTTATATTGTATACTTAAAGTTACCTGGTGAACTGTAATAGTTACAGTACAAGTAGACAAGGCTCAATACATTTCGTACCTTTAAATTTTGCTATCATCTTGCAATATCTAATCTAAAATCTAATGGTTGTAGGGTTGCTTTACCTATACAATGTAAAATTGTCTTCATAGAATACAAACAGATTCCTGCAAACCAGGAAAACAGTTGCTCATTCAGTTCTGTACGACATTTTATGTGAGACTTCATTGTGGTGACTACCTTACCACATTTTGTGTCGTCAAGTTATGCACTTGTAAGTGAAGATAAGGCTATTCAGCAGCTGTTTGAGATACTGAATGATTCAATAAAGGCAGACATTTTAGATACCGTTTCGTGGATGAAATATGTTTAAACTATGGTTTTCATGATTAATTTGGAGCTGATATGACGAAGGTAGAGTAAGGCATACTACCACCAATTGGACATAGTTAAACTGTAGTTCATTTACTGAGTCTCCTTTGATTTGTATTTGTGGAACATGCATTACAGAAAGATAACTATAACAAGGAAGCCTATGAAGATAATTCTAAGTACATAGGGATTTCAAAAAGTCAGTTACACGTGTCATCCTGTGCTAAGACCATTGTGGGGTGGGACGGGGGGGGGGGGGGGGGGGGGAGGTGCATTGTCAGAAGAGGGTACATATTACAGGTTTCCTGCAGGCACAGCTCTGCTGTTGTGTGGATAAAAGGTACATCACTGTGTGGGAATGAAATAGCGTGAAAACTGGAAACATAATCCAAAGTTTAAATACCTATGACAGTAAAATTCTTGTGGGTGAAATATCTAAATTGCACACAGATTCACTGTGAAAGTTGGGCGATATATGGACCAAATACAGCAGTCTCTCCGGCCGTAATGAAATTGTGCCGACAATTGACAAAGGCTGCGCAGATGAGAGTGATGCTAATTGAGATGTCCAGATGTTGCACCTTGCAATTTCCATCTTGTTGGCAAGCTAAAAGAAAACCTAGGGGGTTTTTCCAATGAGGAGGGCATTCACACAACAGTTCACAAATGGTTCTGTGACCAAGGTGTGGATTTCTATTGTCAAGGAACTGAATGATTGATACAAAATTCCGACCATTGTTTACAGAAACTTGGTGACTGTATTGAGAAATAATGTCATGGTTCTGTGTTTCACTTTGGAGTGTAGTGCAGCATTCAATAAAAATTGGTGTATTATAATAATGTATAACTTACTTTTTGAAGTCCTTCTATGTTCCTCCAGCAGTAATGAAAGTAAAATAAGGCTCATCATTTAAAATTACATCTTAACAACATGACTTTCTTTTTTGTCTCAGATTTTCAATTTAGGTTCAGACACATGTTTGTTTGTGCTCTAATCCTTCCTGTATAGTCTGGTATCAACAGTGCTCTAAATATTTTTTTACAAATCCACAGGATCAGCAGATCTCCACCCATCTGCAATTAGAGGATCAGGCAGTTTGCTGAAAGAGAGAGGGAAAGTGACAGCTGGTAAGTTGTATACTTGAAGTTACCTGATGAACTGTAATTGTTACAGTACAAGTACACAAGGCTCAAATACACCTTGCACCTTTAAATTTTGCTATCATCTTGCAATATCTAGATCAAAAATGTTATGAGTGTAGGGTTGTTTTCCCTTTACAATGTAAAATTTCCATCGTAGAATAAAAACAAATTCCTACAAACCAGGTTAACAGTTGCTCATTCTGTTCTGTACTATATTGTATGTGAGAGTTCATTGTGGTGACTATGTTACCACATTTTGTGTCATTAGGTAATGCACAGATCTCCTTATAGTGATCACTCCGAAGTGTTGCATAAAGTAAAACCACAGATTATCCCATTTCTTCACTGGCCTAATCAACAGTTCTTTAAGACAGTTAATGATTCAATGATGACAGACATTGTAGGTACCTTTGACAGTTTGTGTTGTCCTTCAGTGTTTTTGTGCCTGATATCACCACCAGACACTTGGACATGTTATATTTGGAGACTTGAATGTTTCACATAAATAATAATTCAGAAAATAATCCCCTTGACATAACATGAAATCGGTGGTTGTTACAGAATGTTGCGAATCTTGACATTTCCCCAGTTTTGTGTAACAATGTAAATCTGGGGACATGCATTTACTGGTATTGGTAGCTGATATTGTGTAATGATGTAACTGGTCTCAGTTTATTTTTTGTTAGTTTTTTATGAATTACCTCAAGGATGTGGTTTTGCGTATCATTTTTAAAATAACCATCAACTTTCTGCATAAAGAGCTCATGTCCTAGATGTGACTTCAAATGAAGATAACCTTTCTCCAATTTTTTGGTTCATTTTCATAGCAAATTGTACCAAAATTGCCACTTTCATGTAGATATTGTTAACATTAGAACTGATGATGGACCATTTTTGTCCCACTAAATAAATTAAGCACTGCCAATTACCATACATTGTAGATAGCCTTATTTGTGTATTGCTACAATGCGGATATGAAACTGTAAGTGCAGCATGTAAATGTTCTTCAGGAGAATTCTGATTGTCCTCCATACATGAAAGTTGTTATCAGTGATTTTCTCTTCCGTGGTTGGATTTCTTTATTGATGAACTTACTCTCAAACACATTCAAAAATGCACAGAAACAGAGGCATGTAATATGTTGAGAAATGATGAGTGGTAATTACCACTAGAAGAGTTGATGCAGTCCTTATCTTGCATGTGCCACTGAATCCAAAGGAATAGAATTGGAACTGGCTGATCAGAGAATCAGGTAATATTATTTTACAAATCTGTAATGTCACGTAATCACTTTGGTGAAATCATGAGGTTCCTCAGATCTGATTTGAGCCCAACGCAGTTGGAGTGACTAAAAAGTGCCAGTTTTTGCTTCCTCTCAGCTGTATAGTAGGATTCATCATATATTTGTATCGATGATCGGTTGTTCTTGTTCAGGTACAGATTTTGATTCACTCAGTTTGTGGGTTTAAAACTTGACAAGAATGAGCAAAAATACTCGATGGCTCTCAATAAAGATTCCAAATATATGCTAAATGCTTTCCCATAATTTGGTAATGATGAAACTCGTCCTGGTGATGAACATCTTATTGAATTTAAAATGAAGAAACTTTTTGATCCAAACCTAAATAAAGAAAGGAATGTTACCACTACTTCACCTCAGTTTCACTAGCATGACATCTGAAAACAAAGTGATAAAACTTGCTTGGTGTAGTAAATGAAATTAGAAGGCAAGTTCCTGAATGCATGAAGGAAGCTAGGGAGGAGCTATACAACACTAACCTTCAAAAATGAAAATATGATCCTTGCATCCAGCTGTACACATTGGAACTGACACAAAGTCAAAGTGTGACACAGTGACATGTTACAGTGAAACTAAGTGAACAGTAGATGCTGTTGACATGATGGCCTGCAAGTATTGAAAGATGGTGGTAGAAGTGGTGCCCTGTTAATACTTTTTATAGTGACTCAGCAGGCATCAATGCTTGGGTAATCTACAGAGCAGTAACAAATATCAAAACAAGATGATGAGATTTCCTTCTGAAGGTCATGGAGAAACTTGCCAAAGGCTATGCATGAACTAGGACCAGTACTCTTAAAGCTATTCACATTGAATCATCAGACATAAGTGAATGTCACAGCAACTACCAGGTATGAGAATCTTGCAAAGAAGGGAAAAGTGTTTAGAAATGTGCATTGAGTGCCAAACCAGTTTGCAAGAACTGAGTTGTTACAGTTTCCTATCCCTGCAGATCACAAAGCTCTATCTACAGACAGACAACAGTGCCCTTTAGGTATCTAAAAGAACATATTTGCTTACACAAACTATCAAAATATCAATAATTGTACTGAAAACTTTTTGACTTGACTTTATTTCTATAAAAATACAAAATTCTGTCATGATATTGTGACAAATTTTCAAGTATTTCCATATTTAAATTGAATTGGATAAAAATTAAGACAATATTCCTTTTTATTTTGCTGTATTAAAATTTTCTAACTAATACGAAAGTATCTATCATGACTGTATTTGATGTTTAGAATTAAAACAAAGTAACAGACAATTGGAGTGACCACTTCTTACAAAACAACTCATCTCCTAAAATACAAAGTTGAAGAACAAACTGCAGACGGATGAACTAGAGATGGGACTTGTCCCTGCATTGGTTTCAGGGGCTTCGAAAAATCTGACAGTTCCAGTGCTGATGCAGTCACTCAATTAACCTGCATATTTTCATAGTATGCTAGTATAAGTAGGAAAACCACCACATACGGTACTTTCATTTTACAAACGTGCAAATCAGCGTGTCACATGCTCAGTTTTCATCTCTCAGCCATTTGCAGTATGTGATCTTGCAGGTGCCATTTTGGTTTACATGTTTGTGTAGCTATAGTGCAATATTTGATGGTTTTTGTATTTATGCTTGCTGATTATGACAATATGCTGTTTAATTTATGCACCAGATTGAAAGTCTGTCAAAAAACGCATCATTTTTTATGTTTTGCCGTGCAAAAATCTGGAAATGTTACATCAGCAGATGTAACAGTACCTCTATTCCAAGTTAAGCGTTGGATAATAGCTTCATTATTATTAGAAAATAAAGATTTAGTGATGAAATGGGAAGCTTATGGAAAACATTAAGACAAATATTTCAGGCTCAGGTGGAGGAAGCACTGAAAAAACTCTATGTTGCATCTTCAAACTAGGCTGCAGTTGTTAAAGCCACAAATTCATGCATGTCTGTTCACAGTCCAAGGCTCCTCTTCCAACACTGAGATGATAGCGATGAACTCTATTAGTGGTGATATGGCAAAGAGTTTGTGAAGTATACTTTCAGTGGCAGGTTTCAGCAGTGTAAATATTTTGAAGGGCTGCAGATCTGTGGAGTCCTTAGCCATAAACCAACTGCCTATGTTATCAGGAAATGTAGACATTGCACATTAGATTATTGGTAGACAGATATAGTTACTTTTTTAACATCACTAGGGACATTGTTGAATTTCTGTTCATGTGCTGAAAGACAGTTTGTCTTCCATTTTCAAATGTAGATTGGAGTGGTTGTTTTCATACTGCCATGGAGTTTGATGTATTAGTGGACTAATGTCTCGGACGAGAACTTTGAAGTTACAACAACGTTGTTGTCTGAAAACCTTTAAACCTTTCAACACTGTACAGTTGCAGAGTTACTTCTGTAATTGATTACATTTAATAAGTTGAACATGAATCTTTCTTTTTCTCAATATGCAAATTTGATGTCAATAAGTATAATTTATAAGTATATTTTCATTTTCAATGTAACAGTGGAAAAACATGAAATACGACAGAGATAATGAACTTGACCATAAAATAAAACAATGTTTTCCTGTCTTTAGTTCATCCGACAGATATGGCAGTTATAAAATCACCAATAAGGGATGCATGTTAGGGTTGTTTTTTGACCCACTTTTTGGGTCATTTACATCAAATTGCCCCTCACATTTACTGTTGAGGATAAAATCACCAAAGAGGCGAGAACAAATACAATCCTTGCTCAAATAGAGTAGTGGTGTAGAGACAATAAATTGTCCGTAGCAGTTAACAAAACAATGTACATGCTGATGGAGGTAAACTTTCCACGAATTGGAACCTCCTTCATAGTGTCACAAGGTAATTCTATGTATGCATGTGGAATACATATAACTTGTGGTATACCTAGACAAAAATTAATCTTGCAACAGCATTTCACAAATGCAGCACTGAAAGCAGCTTAAGTGCTGCATAAGTTAGTAACAGAAACTGTCCCTGCATAAGTTAGAACAGAAACTGTCCCTACCGACTGCCGCTGCTTATCAGAACCTACCATAATGCTATATTTATGGCCCTCACCAACTGTGCAGTTTGTGTCTAGATGCACCACCTTTGCTAAGCTCAAAAGTGGGAATATCTTGTTCAGAGTATAATGGGGTTTGCTGATAAGGCTTACTGGAGTACCTGTAACTACTGCTGCTTGTGATTTTAAATATATTCTCAATAGATATTGCTGCCAAGTAGATTGCTGCCTAATTTTGGATCAAGAAATATGAGCTGGAAAGTGTGAAGTCTTGATGTGGCCATGAAGGTTGAATGAGATGGAAACGGGACTGGGCGCATTGTAGCAAGTAATGATGTGGATGATATTTTTGTGCATGTGGAGGGGGAGAGGGGGGGGGGGGAAGAGAGAGAGAGAGAGAGAGAGAGAGAGAGAGAGAGAGAGAGAGAGAGAGGATCATGTAGCACCCATTAAATTAAATTACTTGATATTGAACAGCATGCTGTTCAGCTGATATCTAGGGAGTATTTAGCTACTGTTTGGTTGTGGCCCATCTTCCTAGTGAATGGTTGCTTTGTGGTCACATAAACAAAGAACACTCAATTTTATAGATGACATGGGTGCTTTCCAAGGCATCTTTGCTTTTGAGTGGGTAGAAAATGTCACTGATAGATCGGCAGTAGAAAATGGCAGATAGCAATATGAGACCAATCCATTTTTTTTATAAGTACGTAGACCTGTTTATTTCTACAATGGTTTACATCAGTTTACATCTTGAACATTTAGCTATTTTTCAACATAATCACCATTTCTGTCGATGCATTTTTGTAGACGCTGAGGTAGTTTTCTTATGCCCATGTCATACCAGCTCGCCACCATGCTGTTCAGAAAGTTATGAACCTCTTCTTTCACCTTGTCATAGGAGCTGAATTGCTTTCCAGCCAAATGTTCTTTTAACCTAGGGAATAGGTGATAGTCACTGGGCGCCAAGTCAGGACTATAGGGTGGGTGGGTGGGCGATTATATTCCACTGAAACTATTGCAGGAGAGCAACGGTTTGCCGAGCGATGTGTGGGCGAGTGTGAATGTGTATGCCCTGGCTCAACATTCCTCTTCTCTGGTTCTGAATTGCCCGTTTGAGTTTTTTCAGAGTCTCACAGTACTGGTCAACGTTAATTGTGGTCCCAGTGATTCAGCTCCGACGACGAGGTGAAAGAAGAGGTTCATAACTTTCTGAACAGCATGGTGGCGAGCTGGTAAGACATGGGCATACAAAAACTGCCACAGCGTCTACAAAAATGCATCGACAGAAATGGTGATTGTGTCGAAAAATAGCTAAATGTTCAAGCTGTAAACTGATGTAAACCATTGTAGAAATAAACAGGTCAATGTACATATAAAAAAATAGGAGACCTTACTTTTGGGATTACTCTCATATATTCAACTGGGAGGTGGCACGTGGTGTATGATTCGAGAACATCAGTTTCATCAGAATGGAAAATATGAGTATTGAGGCCAGCCGACTGCTTAGCCCATTCATTGTGAACTACCCCTCCCCTATTGAGGCCAGCCGATTGCTTAGCTCATTCATTGTGAACTACCCCTCCCCCCTTCTCAGCCTATTCATATTCTGACCAATGAACTCACCACTGTGCAGTTATGATCCTTCTTTTCACAACTACCTCCACCCATACATATTCTGTCAGACAATCTTCATTAGTTTAGTCCCACAAAACTAAGCCAACCTTACTGAAGAGTCCATAAGCTACCTGTCCACAGTTAAATATTTTTTCTGTGGAATTCCTAATTGCTACATCCCAACTTGAAAATTGAAACCTGTGCCACACAGACTCACAGTCACAACCTGTCAGCCTCATATATTCATTGTGTGATACCATTGCTTCACCATTACCTCCATAAAATTTTGCAGCCAGCTTCTCATGACTATTATGCTGTGCCCAGGTGACCACCTCTGCCCACCAAACGCACTGAACCTTGCTTCCCCACACATCAGAACTCAGACCTGTGACATTGTCATCAACCTTTCTTCAAAAGGCATCAGTGCTACAGCAGTTTTCCCACTCCAGACTAAATCATGTTACACTTGTCAAAGACCATTCTCTTTTACTTAATTCCCACTTTTTTGCCATAACCAATGACAGTGGTATCACTGAACTGCTGCCTCACTGAGCTTATTCTTCCATACAGTGTTGATTCTTACACGCTCTCACATGAGCTTCTCCAGATAACCTTAAAGGGATTCTTAACCTGCAGTATTGCCTCACTTTCCATCCCTAAATTGCTGCTGAGCTGGATCAGCCTCACAACTATGAAACAACATAAATATGGTTGACCTTCCCTACCAGAATACATAACAGCATGAGTCATGTACTTAAAATACTGGTCTTATGTACTAAACCCTGTACAGTATATTAAATGGCTATGATTTTGGATATATAATCAGTATCATGGAAATTGTCATAAATCAGCCAATTAAGTTTGAAGTGTAAGTAGGGCTTGTATTTCAATGTGGTAGCACTCAAATAATATTAGATTGGAATTACTGGTTGCACTTGGAGGAGGAGATGATACAGGAAACTATCTGACAAGAGTCTGCCATATTCAGAGGGTCTGAACTGTACATCAGCTTGTAGAGAAAGTTATGATGGTGACACAAACATGGAAAAGCGCTATACATTTAAATAGCTGTACTAGAAAATTAATTTACAAAAGTCACAAACTCTTTCCTCCAGGCTGCCAAGAAACACTAAATGCATCACTAGTGCACAGGTAACCATGTCTAATTTAAATAGCATTGTGTTTTGTATACCAGTAATGTGACAACTATTTTTGTATTTCTCTGAAATGTACAGGTACCAAGATGGTTTAATATGGAAGAAGAGGATGGAACTACACTTCCAGAAAAAAAATAATAATATTAGTATACCTGGAAGGAGAATGTTGGTTTCAATCTGATGATGGCATATGCCACTTGCGGGATAGCAGACGTACCGATAATGGTTTCGTCGTCGTCCACAACAGATAGTGTAATGGCATAGCAGCCAGAGTGCCATCTGTGTCTATCCCTTAATAGGGAGTGCTCACAGCCAGAAGGCTCAGGGTTGAGCAAACGTGTGAAGCTAGCAGGAAACTATGCCATGGAGGTGCACTCTTGCTTCCTACAGATCCAATTGAGCGACTTTGAAAGGGCTCAAATTGTGGCCTTCTGAATGTCGGGGTGGTCCTCCCAGAGAATTATGACACATGTGTGACATACTGCTTCAGTTGTGCGACAATGCTGGTATCTGTGGTCACATGAACATTTTCACACTTCGTGATGATGTTCTGGACGCCCATGCAGCACATACGCCCACCAGGATCATCGTATTTTAAGGCAGCATGTGAGTCCAGATAGCTCGACATGAACTGTTGCGAACCAGTTAGTAGCAGTGGGACTATGGGCATGCACTCCTCTAGCATGTCTTCCATTCACACCACAGCATCTATGTGAACGGCTCGACTAGTGCTGTCAGAGGATCACTTGGAAGATAGAGTAGTGTAGAGTAGCGCGCAGTGCACTTCAATGATGAAAGCACATCCTGCCTTCAAGTGAGTGGTGGTTGTTTGTACATACAATGTAGACCTGGTGAGCACTGTCTCGTAGAATGCATTCGCACAAGATGCACTAGGCCTTATGGTCTGAGGTACAATAAGGTGCAATGTCGTTCACCTTTGGTGTTTCTAGGGGGCATGCTAACCAGCTATTGGTACTTGCTGAATGTTGTTAGACTTGTTCTTTTGCTATTCTTGCAACGAGAATGTGATGTGTTGTTCCAATAGAATAATGCTCGCCCGCCCACACACTGCCCTTGAAACTCAACATGCTTTGCAAGACATGCAGCAGCTTCTCTGGCCAACACAATCTCCAGACTTGTCTCCAATCAAGCATTTGTGGCACCTGCATTGTCACCCATGGAGGCTACACAACATACTGATATGGGTGTTTCAGCATGGGTTGATACCTGACACCTCAGAACTGCCTGCACTGTTGCAACAGTAAATCTTGAGTCAATTGGAAACTTCTAAAAGAGTGTACTAGTTTTTTTTTTTTTTTTTTTTTTTTTTTTCAGGCTGTGTAAATTGTAAATTGGGATGTAGTTCTCCATGTTACCTGTGTAAGTAGTTATTAAGAGGAAATAATGAATAACTGAGGACTCAACTCTCTCTTTTAACATGTTCATGAAATTTATTTACCTGTAGTAAACAATGTATATAAATTAAACATCATTAGAATTTTAAAATTTCGTATCTAAATTAACACCTTACTAAAATTGCAGATTTGACAAGACACACAGCATCAAATGTGGACAGAGGTCTCCAAAGACAGCTGGTGAAGGAAGGTTCTGCTGGTGAGTAAATGTGATTAGTGCAGTCACTAAAATGAATATGCTTTGTACTCTTATTTGCTTTTTCCCTTTTTATTTGTATTCGTGTTTTACTCCAATGTTTGGTTCTTCTCTTATCTAGTAGATAAAGTAGAGGTTTGCTTTGTCTTTGTTTAGACACACAGATGTAAACATTTGTGCTCTTTAAAATTTTATTATAAATCCACAGGTACTACAGGTGTCCATTCATCGCCATATACAAGATCAGTTAATGGGACAAAAGGGGGCAAAAGTTTGACATGTAGTTGGTGGAATGAAATCGGTTTATCTGAAAAATTTGGTTTATGCAGGAGTGAAGGGAAGGGAATATGAACAAATGAGTATCTGTTTAGGGCACATTCTCTTGTAAACAGTACAAGAGTGTCAGCAAGCAGCATTCACTCATGACCAGTTTGCATTAGCAGAGGCTTGCTAATATTTCATCTGTTTTAAGTCTCTGGGCAAATCATCAAAGAAAGTTCTACTCCTAAGCACTCACTCTATTGCAAACAGCATAAAGTTTTCATCTTCACAGTCAGCTTTGTCTCTTTTACACATTTCTCATTGTTGTAACCTGCCTTTTACATGTTTTTCTAAAGATGGAATTGATGACAAGTGGTAGTAGAGTGGTGGTTGCTGCTGCTGCTGCTGCTGCTGCTGCTGTTGTTGTTGTTAATCAAAGAATATTAGGGTCAGAGACATCAACAGCTAAAGGAGGGAGATAGGCTGTAAAAAGAGAAACCAACAAACAAACTAATAAATGATGATAACTCTTTGCTTATCGTAGGTGGAAACAATCTAATGTAGACATACACTTTTTCTTCCTTATGCCATTTTGCTTACTCTGCCACTAACAGCAGACTTACTGTATGTAATACTTCGTTAGTTAATTACATGCTCCATGAATCATTTTGCATGATAGATCATAATGATGTGGAATCACATTTTACATTCACATCGCAAAGTAATATATGGTTACATTCTGAACATTTCTAACTCTCTCTCTGTGTGTGTGTGTGTGTGTGTGTGTGTGTGTGTGTTACAAAAAGATATACAGATGTGAGTTAGTAATTCCTACCCACCACCTCTTACACATAACGATAGTTATAGAAATTCTGCTATGAAATAGAAGGCGTTTCTACAGTATCGCAACAAGGAATATCCAGCTTCTTGTAGCTCTGTTACATAACCTTGTCTGAACGCGGTGAGTTGTTGATAATGGCATCTTTATCACCTTAAAGGCATTTTTGACTAACATCAACTCGCTATATCCAATTGCGAAGGTAACTAACGCTCACTACCGTGACAGTGTGTATTTAAAGCAAACCTAATCTGCATCCTCATAGTGACACTGTCAGCGCCACTATTATGTGACTGCTACGAAATTTGAATAGGCATTGTCTTTCAAATGTAGAAACACACCTTCCAACTTTCGTTTGTGTCGCTCTACTCCTTGGTGTTGCAATATTATCTATATAATTGGCATCAAAATTTCAGGTGATGCCTGGACATCTAACAACTGTTTTTTGTGACCATTTTATAGCACAGTTATTCAGTGTATATCTCACATTTGTTTTATTCCTGCCAGACATTTTACCATTGTGTTCTTGTTTTTATGCTGTGACACATGCATTATATAAAAAAATTTAAGGTATTTCAATGATGATGACTTTGTTTATAAAAGTCTGGTCATGCCCAAAATCGTGGTACTTGAAAATGGCCAGGGGCCAAAATCATGATTGTACAGTAGAATAAACAATCTATACAGCCAAACAGTGGAACTCTCATTAAAAAATAAAATAAAATAGGCTGATTTAATGTCCATGAGCAAAGGAGCATGTTGAGTGGGAAACAGAGAGAGAGAGAGAGAGAGAGAGAGAGAGAGAGAGAGAGAGAGATTTTTGAATGGAATTAATCAACATTATTTATTATTTATGTTCCTGTTTTGATTTGAAACTGAAAATGGATATTTTTTTATGCTGGGTACAATTTATAGGTGGTGAGTAGTAGCAAACTTATTAATGCTGTTCTTTCTTGTAATGCTTTTCAAGTCATCGTGATTGATTTATGGGCTTTGTGTGAGCTTATCACCCTGAAGCAGTTGTCTTATCTGTGTTGCACTAGGGATCAGTTGAAGAACTTAATACAGAAACAGGCCATGTCAAAAATATATTTCTTCAGGAAATTATGAAAACCATTTAAAACCTCAGATACTGTCTTGTTCTAAAATATATCTTTTAAAGTTTCTTCCTGAATATACTTGAAATGTTCTTTCACCAGTTAAGTAACTTATATTGCAGGCTAATTACAATAATAATAATAATAATTGCGAGAGAGATAGATGGGGTGGTGGTGGTGGTGGTGGTGGTGGGGGGGGGGGGGGGAATCATTGACAGTCTGCTTGGTGTTACATCTTAAGTCAAGTCAAATGGACTTCAAAATAAAAAGGGGGACACAAAAAAGAGAACTGACCACTGAAGTTTCTTCATATTTTCATCACTAATTTCTCTTTTGGGAACTGTTTCGCTAGGTTGTCATTGCTTGATGTGATGAAGTGGGATAAGAACAGTCAAATAATAGTCTTGTCTAATGTTTGACTCCACACTGTAAAGCTTAGGAAAAAGCTGTTTCATTTGCTGGTTGTCACCTCACCCTTCCTTCCTATTAAGAAATGAAGAAGATTAATTTTACAGGCAAAAAGAAAAGATAAAATGAATTATGTTTACCTGGAATTATCTGAAACACATTTGGCTGAAGCACTTTTTCCTTCTTGATAAATGTGTCCCTTGGCTTTTTAATAGATTCTGACTTTTTTCTCGATATCTGCATATTTTTCACCAGTGAACACTGTCCTCAGAATTCATTACCAGCTCACGTACAAAGATTTAACATAAGCAGCATCTCTCTTAATAAAATAAAATAATTACTAGGCACACATGAACACACACAAGCATGCCCACCGTCACCCTAACTGTGATGGTGGCATTAGACATGGCTGTTGCAACAGTGCTTCTCGATTACAGGTCAGTTAAAATATGAATAGTAATAACATAACTAATTATGTATTTGTTGAGTCCTATCCATTGTTCACATTTTCGATTTTCTCCTCTTTTTGTAGATTGCAGCAACCACATGTGAGTTTCAGAACTTTATTAGGATTCTGAAGTAGTTGCAGCTAATGTTCCAGAACTGAGAATGATGTTATTGGTTTTAAAAATATCACAGTGTTTCTGAAGTTAATGTACAGTGACAAATACATTTGCTTGCCACACTTGCAATATTGAAATCACAATAACTCAGAGACTGGAATATTTTAAAAGAAGTTTGCCACAAGCCAAAGGAGAGGGGTGGAATAGTGCATGCTGTATTTTAAATTCTGTGCTAGATAAGGGTTGAATGGTTTAAGAACTGTTAGGTCATTACACCAGAAGGCAGTTGCTGCCATTCACTGTGAAGAAATTTTGCTTACTACTGGCACATTTAAGGGCGGCCTGATTGCCTCTTTGTGTGTTTTAGTAATCCATTTTGGGATTTGTACAAGGCAGTTTAGAAGGGTACATGTTCTAAGCCAAGTCTGGAGTTAATCCCCATCTGACCTGATTTGGAGACTCACACATGTTTAAATTGACAACATTGTTAGAAGAATCCACTTCCAATGTAGTTTTTTGTATCTTGATTTTATAATACTGTAGATAAACATTGGAATTTTATTTTTGTGTATGCTGTTATGTCAAGACAGTCCTCCATGGGACACTCATTTTCCATGCTCATTGCGATCAGTATTTATACAAGACCTTTAAGGTCCTGGGACTTTAGAGATGTGTTTGTAGGAAAAAGTTTCTCATCTTTTCTGATTCAACAAGTGACCTCAAAATGATTAACAGAGCCCAGATTTGTTCGCAAAAACAAATGACACAATTTGCACTGAAATTTGTAAAATATGCATAAATGATATGCAGATAAAAATCGTACAATTAACAAATATTGTCATCAGTCCTTCACAGTTAGATTATTTGTACTTAGTTACTGTAGAAAAGTATTGCACTGCTTTAATTTTTGCAACTCTGTATGTTTTGAAGGACAGTGCCTGCAATACCTAATTTTCTAGAGCAATGATTGTTGCAATGAATTATTCCTAGCCTTCAATTCCTTTATGATTTCTGGTAGCATTGAAAGCAATTATGTATGTACTGCAGTTTATTTTCTGTATAACTTGAGTTGAAATGCTCTTGAGCTATCTGTGTCTTCCGGATTCAAACTGTCTAGTGTTGTTTTCTTTTTTCATCATTGAAATGTTTAGCATAGTAAGATATGGTCTCCAACCAGAAACCTGAGGAGGTAATGCTAATTTTGGAGTGAATTCTGTGAAAATTGAAACTCCAACAGGTG
This sequence comes from Schistocerca piceifrons, assembly GCF_021461385.2. Lineage (NCBI taxonomy): Eukaryota > Metazoa > Arthropoda > Insecta > Orthoptera > Acrididae > Schistocerca > Schistocerca piceifrons. The sequence continues at coordinate 764,613,587 of NC_060149.1, read as the reverse complement.
CTTTACTGAAAATTTTCTTGACATGGGAAACTAGATGGTCAACTTCTGGATATTGTGGTCTCATCATTTCAGTTATATGATGAAGCTCTTGGGCTAAACAGGTCAAATGTATTAGTCTGACATTAAGAACTTTTAATGCAGGTCTTCAGGCTTTCCCAGCAAGGCATTGTCATCTTGGGAAATTGGGTTTTCTGCCGCCAGTTCACATCATACTTGCACGATATTTCGATCACGTAACTTGTGCAATCTTCATTGGGTATCCTCTGAGGCTGAATCTATTGTTGAACGGGTCCAGTATTTATGCGTTTGTGGATGTTACGCGCTCCATCATTGATCTGCTCTGCACCAGGCGCTCTATCCGAGGTACCCGCCAGTCAGTAGCAACAATCGTACTATTTTCTAGCCATAGCTGTTCTGACTACTGTGGACATACATTTTGGCTGTTGTCAGTTCCTTCACATTCTGTCTGGTAAGTCTCCCCTGACTTGGGGTTCTGGGTGCCTTTTCTGAATTCTGCCCCTTTTCCTAAACCTCACCAGTTAAATTACTTCACCCTTGTTTCTTCCCCTTCAACCCTTCTGCTAGAAGATGGGGCCCCTGGCTCCGTAACCTTGCATGTGTGATACCTTTTATATGTGTGTTCTCCTACCTCCACTTGGTGAGTGGACTTTCCCATTACATTGTATTTTCAAAAACTAATTGTTTTCATTGACATATAATCTCTTCACCTGATGTTGTATTCTGCCTCCAAGTTGTACAGGGTGCTGACTCATGTTCGAATTGCTGTTCTTTCTCAAAATGACCATTCTCAAGGAGTTCGGATGTTGTCTTTGTTGCCTCTTCAGGTGATCGAGTGCTGGAGTCCAGATGGAGCTAAGCTGATATCCCATGTCACGGTTGGTCAGATTTTGTTTGACCTTTATTTCAATGGATTCTTTAATAACACTATCCCAGTGTTTGGGTGTCTGTGTCAGAATCTTGACATCATCGAGTGATTTGCTTCCAAACAGTGTTCTGCTATAGCTGACTTGGAAGTCTGTTTGAGTCTGGTGTGTTATTGGTGCTCTTTACACCTGATGTCAACAGTCTTGGTGGTCTGACTGATATATGATGTACCACATTGACACGGTATGTAGTAAAGGCCCGGTTTCTGTAAGCCCAGATCATCCATTACATGCTCTCACCCCAAGCCTTAATTTTGGTTGGTGAACAGAAAATGCTCGTGTTATATTTGAGAATAATTCTGCTGATTTCTGCAGATATTTGGTCTAACATATGGCAAAGAAAGCAATCTTCTTTGCTTTTTATTGTACTTCTACTGACCCCTTTGGCAGAGAAGCAGGCCGCAGTGCCTTCTGAATGTCTCTGGAAGAATCTCTGCTTCCAGAGAACACAAACTGCAGGTCTTCTTTCTCTGTTGTCAGATGGACTGGCTATGAAAGAATTTGTGCCTGATAAACCAGAGTCTTGAGTACACCTTTCTTCAGTGCCGGATGGTGGCAGCTGTTGGCTCGGAGGTACAGATCAGTGTGAATCGGGTTTCAGTAAATACTATAACCATTGAAACAGACGGCGTGACAATGGGCAGCCCGCTCTCACCGGTGGTGGCAAACCTCTTTATGGAGAGACTTGAAGATGAGCCATTTGCACCGGCCTGGATCAACCGAAATGTTTCTTCACATATGTGGATGACACCTTTTTATTTGGTGCCAAGCCAAGAAAAAGCTGCTTGTTTTCGTGGAACACCTGAACTCATACCACCCTAACATAAAATTCACAGTGGAAATGGAGAAGGATGGGAAACTCCTATTCATAGATGTTCTAATCAAGAGGAAGGCAGATGGCACTTTCGATCATAATATTTACAGAAAACCACCTCACATGATCTGTACCTGCAAGTCAGTACCTGTCAGAACACCATGAGTCAGTATTCCACAGAAACGTACATTCTTCTACAGATATTCAAAAGGCTCTGTGCCTTGCTTCTCCGCCAGGGATTGGTCGAAGTACAAGAAAAGCAAAGGAGGTCGCTTTTTTGCCGTATGTCGGATCAAATATAATGTCTAGAGTGTTTTCTGCCCACCAAGCAAGATTGAGGCTCGTCATTATGAATGTAAAGGGTGATCTGGGCACACAGAAACCGTACATTTACCACATACTGTGTCAATGTGGTGTGTCATATATTGACCAAACCACCAGGACCATTGACACCGGGTGTAAGGAGCACCAACGACCCACCAGACTCAAAAGGCTTTCAATTCATCTATAGTAAAACATTTTTTGGATCTAAATCGTTTGATGAATTACGGTGATCTCAAGATACAGACACAGATACCCAGATACTGTGATAGCGTTATTTAAGAATCCAACAAAATAAAGGTCACAGAGAATCTGATCAACTGTGACGATGGGATATTAGGTTAGCTCCACCTGGACTCCGGCACTTGATCTCCCAAAAGACACAATGGAGGCAACATCCAAACTCTGGGGGAAGTAGCTTTGGAAATGGTGACAGAGCAAATAACCTAGCACAGCTAACACTAGGTACACAGGCAGTGGTACTTCAGACAGCGAATGAAGTACCTGAGGATGGTCGTTCCAAGAACGAATGGCAATTTGAACACCAGTGGCCAGAAAATAATCCGACAGCCAGCCACAGGAGGCACCTGAAGTGCTCAGCTACAGTAATAGGACAGCATATTTAAGAGGAAAGCTTAAATGATGTATTCAATGCCCAGTACAACTTGTAGGTGAAATAGAACATGAGATGACAAAATTATTAACTGACAAGTGCTAAAAAGTATGTGCACAGCAGTTGCAACAGCTATGGCTAGAAAATACTAAGGTTACTGGTACATATCTCGGACGGAGTGTGTGGCACAGCATGGATTGATGATGGAGCACCTATCCCCACATAGGCATAAATACTAGACCAGTTCGAGATTGGATTCAACCTCAGCACCTGATGACGACTGGAAATTACTTGATCAAAATATTGTGCAAGTAAAACTTGAATTAGTAGCAGAAAAACAGTTGTCCATGTTGACAACTTTTAATGCATTTACTGCATGTTCAATGTACTGAGCAGTATATGTAAGAAATAACAGCACTGAGACCTGCTAATTAAGGAAGGCAGGATTGGGTTACGATTGTGGACAGGGCCCGGATCAATTACTATTGGTTTGCTTTACAATTTTGCTCATTTATTTTAATAAATAATTTTTGAAAACAAGCCGATGAGGTCGCAGTCAGAATTTTAAAGCAAGTAACCACAATCACAGCTGAAGGTCTTTTAACGCCAAAATGGCAATTATAAAAAAATTTAATAAATATACTGTCAAACGGCAAATAGCATCGCAAAAGTTAAAAAAAAAAAAAAAAGAAACAGATCACCAAGCAGGTGAGACAAATGATGGTAACTTAATAATACAATAATAAAATAAAACACAAGGGCCAGTGACAGACGGTGCTCCAGGAATCGGCCTCTGAGTAGGTCACACCCAAAATACTTTCACGAGGGAAGAGAAAGGCAGCCAAGAATTGCATTCAGATCACAAGATGGTAACTCGGACTAGTGGCAGTCTAACGAGAAACTAATGATAATCTTGGTGAGGCTACCTGACATCCAACAAAACGAATGCAAGATGTAAAATTACACCAAAGTCGGAACTGGCAGTCTGGGCTCTGCCCACAGAATACTGTGCTTAGAGTGCCCAGAACAAGAAGGAATGACTACCACTAAGGTAGAATAACACCAACCAACTTACAATCAAGAAGCTGTTAAACTTACACGCCTCACCGGACAGCGGCAGCAAGGCGAGGAAATGTACACTGCCGTTACATACACGAACCCCCAGTGTAGGTAACTGGGGCGTTAGCGGCCAGAGGACCGCGGGTTCAACTCAACAATGTAAGCAGCTGAAAATAGTAATTAGAAGGTCAGGAAGGCTAATCAGATCTGCCTTCCCCAAGTACTCCACTCGCTGCTTTTTGCCTCGGTGACACTATGAGCAGCAACACGAACCCAAGTCACTGGAGAATCGTTAAACGTCACAATGGTGGAGGTTTCTTTACGTGAATTGCAATGCACTCAAATTAAACATGCAGGATCCAATTTCGACGAGGTCGTGCACCCTTGTGACCACTGCCCTTCGATCCGGCAGTCCATACATGCCGCCAGCGGTCCCGGCGTGTTGTCGCTCTGCGTGGACCTCGCTGCTCCTGTGTCCCCAACTGAACTCTACACTCACACCACACGGAAGAAGCTAGGTTGCCTCAAAGATAGGGCAGCAGAACTACTTATCAATAAGTGCCGCTGCTGCCACTAGCAGACAGGCAATGCTTACGAAACTGAGTGGCGCCAGTGATCAGGAAAACAAGCAACGCAACCAGCCAACTAAATGATATGGTCTGGCAGAAACCTACACACGGCACCAACGCGAGCTGCAGCACAGCTCAAGCACATTGACATATTTTATACTATCTGGCCACAAAAAAGCTAGGGAATAAGTAAAAAATTTTTCAAGTTTAGAATGTTTTACCCATTCCAATATTTGAATATTGAACAAGCAAATTTTACTTCCCTATTTCATTGCTCTGATCAATCTACTACATCTACACTAGCCTGCAGTGTTAGTGGTCTCATCCATTGAAATCCAAATGTTTTCATGTTTCAACGCTTCCCAGATATGATGAATAACTTCGTTAAAACACTCAGGCACACTTTTTTTTTTTTATTAAGGGTAGATTAGTAAGGCACTCTTTTATTAGTGTGTTTTTCTAAGAAAGGTTTAAGATAAACATTATTTAATTTCCACAGAGGAATGTTTGTCCTTATAAGTGCTGTGCATAGTTCCTTGGCAAATGTGTCAGTTGAACTTCTGTCGACATCGATCTGTTCCCTAAATGATGTACTTACAAATTTTGAACATAAAGTGGATTTTCTGGCTGCGTTTTGTCTATGCTTTGCTGTGCAGATGCTGTACTACATAGAACTTTTTGTCAGAAGCAATACATCATCCACATGATAAATAAAATAATACTTGTCCATCCTCACTGATGTCCATCCTCACTGACATTATCATTCCCAGAATCTGTATCATATTTATGCAACACAGATGATTGTGATAGTTTCACTGGTGGTATAATGAAGCAAAGTATTATTCACCCCATATACTTAATTTGAACTGTGATTGCAACTGCAAATAAATGCATGCCACACATCTGGAAGATGTGATCTTAATTCATACCTGAGATGATTCAGTATCACGCTGTAAAGAAGGCGAACCCCAACTTCTGTTGCAGCATGGCTAAACAATTTGACCCTGCAACAAAATCATACAACTACAGTCAGTAGTAGTCAGTTAAAGAAAATAAAGTAAGTAGAACTTTAAATACCGTACTTTATAATTTAGTGATAAAATATTGTTTGATTATGAATAGGAATTTTTATTTTACCTAGAAAAAAAAGGAAAATATACATTTAAATTTTAATAAATATGCATGCAAAATAAATTTTCCCCAAGATATGCAATTGCGTGCACTTTGAAACTTCACCAGTGATGACGTAAATGTGAAGAACTCTGCTAATGCATACATTAAGGCTATTCAGAAACTGTATGTATCTTGCATACAACTCTGGGCTATAGTGATTAAATAGATGTACCCAGAACATTAAGTGACCCAAACAAATCAGGAAGCCCTTCTTTTCTCACAAAAGCATTGAAAGGTTCGTACATTTAGGTACTAGAGCATATTGAAGTACACAGAAATGAGCAAGCTTATAGCATACCAAATTGACTTGTTGTGCATATACACGTATCTCCCATTTGCTGTTAACCCAGTGTTTGAAATGTATGATTGGGTTATTGGGAGGAACAGTGACTAGAAGTGAGCTACAGCAATCTGCAGTCAGCATAACTAATTAAACGGCTGTGACATTCCTTGGTTTGTTGCCAGAATGTGTAAAACTATCACTTTCACTCCTCTTCACATGGCACATTGCCCTCTGGTATAAGGCTATTGTAAAACAGTGAGAAGCTGCCCTAAGATTGTGTTAGTTACATAGTATGTGTTATAGAATGTCACATTTGGGTTAGTGCAGCTATATATTATGATGAGGGCAGCTGTAAATTTAATTGGAGATCTGTCAAAAGTATTGGCCAATAACGAGATGATAGTGATGTAAATTTTGAAACTCTGTTAACAAAACGTTATTATTGTATTTAGAGAATGGATTTTATTTTCTGGTTCTGTAGGAACCCCCCCACCATCTGTTGTGTGTGTGTGTGTGTGTGTGTGTGTGTGTGTGTGTTGTCCTCACGTGTGCCTCTGCGTGCCTCCTTTTTCTTAATACCTTGATGTTGAGTTCCTGGTCATCATGTGTCACCAAAAATTATTTGTATACAGTAATCACAGTTGTTAGTATTATTCAGAAAACTATACATAACGATGGTCTTTTATAAGAAGTAAGGTGTACCGGTGACAGAACTGAGATAGTCAAGTCTAATATAAAAAGTATTCCCCTGGTTATCATTTGAGTGAAACATTTAAAAATTTGAGGAAATGTGGACCTGGGACCAGGACTATCTGGCTATTTTGGCTGGTGTAGCAAGGGATGTGAAATATGGGTCTCAAACTCATTGTTATATGTTTGGTGTACCTTGATACAAAAGAAATGACTGGGGAAAGGAACTATTTGTCATATCATAGTTCTGTGTATCTATTTTTCAATCTGGAGCTGTGTCTTTACACTGTGACAAGTTGAATCAAGGCTGATCATTTCAGTGGCAGTGAAAACAAGCAGTTTACTACAGACACATTTGTGTGCTCCATCATAAAATGTTGTGTACTATATTTGGCACAAAAGAATGAGGACTGAGTCTGAAAATTTGTTTACTTACCAAATGCATTCAGTTGGTAGTGGTCCGTTGAAAATAGGAACCGTTTGAATCATATTTGCCTGTTATTTTTTGTGTGATTGTACAGGAGTTCCACTGTCTCCACCATCTGGTAGGAAACTGTTTGTCGTCTCTCACTGAGTTATCAATTTTGGTTGAACTTAATCACATTATATGGAGACAGTCAAATATCAAAAACCAAGTTCTATGCTAGTAGTCATAACAAATAATTATTCAGTAATGTAAGTAGTGCAGTTTAATGCATGCACAGAAATAACTAGTAAACAACTAATACTTAAGGACTACAATTACAAATTATTCAAATAAAAGAAACCCCACATGTTTTATTAGTAGAACGCTTAGAAAGTGCAACAAGTTTTCTAAAGAGACTACCTGCAGGACACTTGTCTGACCTCTTCTGGACCACTGCTGTGTAGTATGTGACTCACATGTGATATGATTGATGGAGGACCCTGAAATAGTTCAAAGAAGGGCATCTTGTTCTGTATTATCGTGAAGTAGGGGAGTGTGTGTCATGGATATGATACACAAGTTGGGCTGGCAGTCCTTAAAACAAAGTTTTCTTTCTTTTTCTTTTATCTTTTTTTTTTTTGGTATGTTGTCGAGAAATTCTAATCACCAACTTTCACCTCCAAATGCAAAAATATTTTGTTTACACTCGCCTTCATACATAGAGATGATCATCATAATAAAATAAGAAAAATCAGATTTAAGAGTTAGTTCCCAAGTGGTATTAGACACTATAATGGTAAAGAAACAGCTTGAAGGTGGTTCGATGAACACACTGCCAGGCTCATAATGAGAATTGCATAGTAGTTATGTAGAGGTAAGTATGAACTGCAGCAGAAGCACAGAACTTTATCTCTGTTATATTACATGTATGAGGTCTGTTCAAAAAATTTCAGAACATTTGTAATTTCTTGCCAATGTCGAGTTGAAGCAAAATGTGGTTGGTATCCCTGCACATGCCTGTGTTAAATATGTAACTACCAGAAGTTTCAGTGTTGTATGTCTGTTAGTTATTGTTCATTGCTGTATTGAATAGAATGTGGTGTTGTACAGTTTGCGAATTTTGAGATGGCAGAGGTAGAGGAGCATAGTGGCTGCATTAAATTTTGCGTGAAACTCAGAAAACTGTTACAAAGACACACCACATGATGCAGGAAGCCTATGGTGATAAGTGCTTAAGATTAGATTAGATTAGATTAATTATTCATTCCATAGATCCATAAAAGGGGGAATCCTCCTGGGTGTGGAACATGTCAGATAAACGCATTACAAAACTGTAATTAGAAAAACTTGAGTTTCATTAATTTTAATGATCCTCAGTCAATAAACAGTAAAATTATGTACATGAATTAAATTTAAACTTCTAATATTTACAGGTTTAATACTTACATCTGCTTTCATTAAATCCATCATTCAGACATTTGCTAGTTTCTTGACTATTACAACCAAGTATTGTCAAAAACTGAAATAAATTTTTCAGTGATCCTCAGTTAAGAACAGTCAGATTATGCAGAAGATTTAAAATTAAACTTCCACTATTTACAGGCTTAAGACTTACATCTGCTTTCCATACATCCATCATTCACACAGTAGGTAGTTACTTGGCTGTTACAACCAAGTATTGTCAAAAATTAAAGTATAATAAATTTTCATTAAAATGGTCTACTGCACTTGTTGAGAAACTCATGGATGGAATAGGAGGAGTTGGCCACCAAAAATTCTTTTAAATTATGTTTAAATTGTGCCTTGTCTGAAACTAAACTCTTAATGGTTGCTGGTAACTTATTGAAAATATGCTTTGAAAATATTCTGTTCTTGGTGTTACAAATGTTTCACATGGTTTAAAAATGGGCAGACAGAAGTTAAAGATGACCCTCATTCAGGACACCCTTTGATGTCTACTGACGATGCTCATGTCAGTATCGTCAGTGAAATTGTGCATGCCTGTTGAAGACTGACTGTCCGAGAGATTGCAGAAGAACGTGGATTGTGATGAAATTCTGACGCAACATATTGGAATACATTGTGTTGCCACCAAGTTCATCCCATGCCTCATGAGTCAAGACCAGAAAAACCTTTACCTCACAATCTGTGAAGAGCCTTTGGATTGCGCAAATGGGAACGAGATATTCCGTAAGAGAATCATAACTGGTGATAGGACGTGGTTCTATAGTTATGATGTTGAGGCCAAGGTTCAATCTTCACAAAGGTGGTGAGACAATTCATGGCTCTTGCATCACAATGACACACCCACACATTCATCCCTGTTGGTGTGTGACTATTGAACAAAAAACAAAATCACTGTGCTGCCTCATCCTCTGTACTCTCCAGGCCTGGCCTCTGTGGACTTTATTTTTGTTTTTTATTTTTGTTATTTTTTTATCTTTGTAATTTTTTTATTTCCAACATTGACAACACCATTGAAAGGACAAAGGTTTACAACTATAGATGAGATAAAAGAGAATTCGCAGATGGTGTGTCGTGCAATACAGCAAGCACCGTACTAAGACTCTTTCCGGGAGTGGAAATCGCATTGGGAGCAGAGTATCAATTGTAGAGGAGAGCATTTTGAAGGAGACCAGGCACAATAAGTAAAAGGTAAGCTTAGAAAACTTTTATGGACAAAATTCAGGAATTTTTTTAACAGGCCTTGTGTACGTAATGAAATTTCACAGCTAGTTATGGAAGATGGCCGTTTGAATGGTGCTAACAAAGAGACAGCCAAGAACTTTACACATGTAAAGAGCTCTTGCATGCCTGCATATCTCTCTCACCGAACTGCAAGCTTCTCTCACCACCCTGCCATGTTGTCTAAATGGGAAAATTCGGAAACTGCGAATGTGCTGCCTTAGATGTTAATGCAGCCGCATAAGGAACAGTGAATAGCTCGCACACGCATGTTGTATACGCTCCAGGAAATCCGGGAAAAACCCGGTAATATTTTCAACCGGGAGACAACTGTGAGAAACCCAGGAATTTTTTAGAATTCCAGGAATTTCTTGTTGTTTTTAGTTTTTAGTTAAATTTTTGTAGTTTTGTTTGCTAAGAACTGATACTCCAACAAAGAATTTTACTGTAGTCAGTCCGCTACTGCAGTATAATACTGCAGAAATAAAACATAAAAGGGAGGGGGGGGGGAACTTAAGTTACTTTTTACAGCAACAAAACAGTGCACACACAAGCGTCTGCCAACAGCAAAATGTGTCACAGGCTTTAGGATTAAGACTATGCAATACTTCATAACAACAAACTGTTTCCAGTGGGCATGACGTCACAATGGCTTTCATTAGGTTTGTTTGAGCAGTTGCGAGCGGGCTTATGCGCTTGCACAGTTGAGTCGCGTATGACAAGTACCTTCTCCTGCTTCTGGCTACTTGAAGTGCAACTTTTAGCTGTATCCAAGGTAACTACACACGAACTGTATCAGCAGTAGCAACGAGCAGACAGATGCCACCCGGCCAAGCTGCCAGATTCGTGCACTCGCAGAGCAGTCTTAATTGTAGTGGAATGAGGGGTAGTCTCCATGTGAACTGTGTTTACATTTAGTGATTTTGCTGTTTATTTTTGATTTACAGCTCTCAAGTCAAATGAAAACAAAACAGATTTTTGTGGCCGGGAGCTATAAAGTGAATTAAAATACATTCACATAATTATTAGTGTTTGTTTTCTGATTTTATTTCATTTCCAGGTTTTTGGCAGTCAGGCATTAATTGCTTTGCAGAACAATGAAGTTATTTTTGCCGAATTGCTAAAAAGATTTGGCTTTAATTAATCTTTTCTGCAGAGGCAGTCGATTTATTTGAAACACTATTATCTAGTATCAACTGTTGGCGGAATTTCAAGTGCGCGTTGTTATCTTTTGGGACGTATGGCATTATGCCATAATAAAGAACTAAACATGAGAATATAATACTGCATCCCGAAAATCGCACTGGAAAGTTTAAAATCAGCTTGGGGCCCACCTCTTCGTGAATCTGGACATAAGAATGTGCTCTTTAAGTCGAATTATGCAATTTAGTATGGTTTACAAAATTCTGATGCTCTTGGAGTATCCTCTGATGTCCATTCTCTGGGTCTCTCTGACAACTGCTGAAACAAATTCTAATGAGTTGTGGGAAAATATTGTGATTTGTGGTGTGAAAAGTGTTACTTTCAAAGTACATTTCATTTTACGCAGTACGAGTTATGTTACATGTGCGAACATGCTTTGAATTTCTTAAATCACAGAGCGTTTGATTCTCATTTATAGTTTAACACTCTGAGGGCCAGCCATTTAGCAGAATTTTGGGCCCAGAAGACCAGACATTTATGTCATTACTTAAAATTTTACTGTCACATTTATGTGATGTATCGAAGTGTAAAACATGCAAAAAAGACAAATATTATAAGTGAAAGCTTAATTTTTTCTTGTAGCTGCACTATGTACATTAATTTAAACCATTAACTTTTCCTATTTGTGTGTTCGAGCTACTTAACAATGATGTTGCTGTAGGCTGACATCATCACATGTCCTATGCTCCGCTTCACTACATTTACATGCGACACATCTTCCGAAAGACAAAATTGTTTTTCACTGTTGTGTGTGCATGTTAAGGTCTGAAGCACATTTGCTAGACCAGTTGACTGCAGCACCTGGAAAACAGCACTTATAGTTTATGATTTAGTCAGCACAGTCGTTACTCGTCTTCAGTTAGACAAGGGGTAAATAGCTTCAGTCTAATATTTCTACTTATCCTTCACTGTACAAAAAGCCACTCTGTCAGTATTAGCCGAAGTTTTTAAAGACAAGACGAAACCTGACAGCCTAAGCCCGTTTCAATACTAGCTGCATTTACATGGGAGCGAAAATTGATTGTGGAATTGGAAAACTGGCAACCAGAAGCAGATTTCCATAATCAATTTTGAAGTGTTTGCATGACTGCCCAGAAGCGGTATTGGGAGATTGGTTTACAAAATCCGGTTTTGGGAGCCCCATGTAAACAGGATGATTATCTGCTATCATTGACTGGTGAGATCACGTGACATGAGCTATGATTGGCTTACAAAAGCACACTGTGATATCGATTTCAATGCTTTGGAAACTAAAATTCTGTTTTTGATGGAATTCGACTACACACCTTCGTAATACAAAAAAATGCAGCGTACATGTTGCCGCAAATCAAAGATCTTTCCAAAATGCATTTTTTTCTGGGGTTCGTTTCCTAAAGTGGCAGGAGGTCCTATGCTGGTATATAAAACCTTAACCATTCAAAGGATTGATAAGTTTTAAAATTCGGAGGGAGTATACTGTCACTGAACATGGAAGAAGTGTATTTTTGCCTGGGAGAAAGTGTATTTTTTAACCAGGAAGCCTGGGAAAAATTTGGGGAACTTTTTTTTCCCTTGTCTTTGTGTACACCCTGACACAGGATGGTTTCAAATTTCTTATTTCTTGACAACACAGATCACAAAAAAGAAATTTTCAGTATTATTTAATTACTTTTGATTCAATGAAGGGACAATAAAATTTTATCTGCTACAAACTGTCTACATATGGAAGACATAGACAGTTTCGCAGATTTTCTTCACTCAAGTTGTCATGTAATCGTGACTTATTTAATCTCGTAATTGAAAAAAGCCTTTCACACACACATTTTGCTCAAAACATTTATGTCATGTTTACAACCTAATTATATAGATGTGGAAATTCTTCTTGAAGAAAACTTCGTAGAACACCTGTACAATTTTAATGAAAAAAAAAAAAATCTTTTAAAGTTGAATTACATTGCAGAATGATCAATTTCACGTGCAAATGCACAGGGGCATTTTCAACAGGAATGACAAACAGTCCCAAAAACAGATGTGAGACAGACTGGTGGTGTCCTGAAAAGTTTTAAAACTGTCCTTGTAATTTGTCATTATTCACGTTTTCTTTAACACCTGTGGGCTTTCAGAAACAATGGTGGTTTTTGTCAGAAGCAGTCTTTTCCACAATGTGATTTTCTTTTTAAATACATCCCCTTTCCCATTATATGAGAAACAAGTTCCTTCTCATCTTATATTGCGCTACTAAGGGCAGTATGCAGTCAAGTCCATTTGAAATGAGATTTGCAACCCATTCCAGATCTTCTAATTTTGGTTCCTACTTTAATTGTTTTTTTTTTCAGAACTTCAAAAATGGTGGATCTTAAATTGAAAAACCATTCCTGGCACGCTTCCTGGTGTAACCAATATCTTAAACAGTACTACATAATGTCTCCGTGATCTTTATTCAGTTTCATGAAAAGCTGTTGAAACTGAAGTCGTAATAATTTGTGTGCTTCAGAACTACTTGTACCACCAATTTCATCATGCCTGCGAATGTAGCACAAAGAGCTCCTTGATATGCATAACCATGAATCCCTTACGAATCATTTGTTAATAGTTTTATTTTGTTGCCTTTTCACCATGAGTTAAATTTTCAAATTCCTTGTTCATGTTTTATAACAGTTCTGTAGCAAATTTGTGCTGTGTGTCGATTATGGGACTGCATAGTATAGATTAAGTCTCATCCTTCTCTTCAGAAATGGAGTGTGATTCCCAGTTACTTTTAAAGGTTTGTGATGATGAATTACTAGACTGACTCTTTTTGTCAGTCCGTCACTGGAACTGTAAACTAATTTTATACAATGAGCAAATAGTGTACAATAAATGGCACTGACCCTATGATTGGTCTGAACTGAAGCAAGTTGTGCCAAACAAATAATGCCCTACCAGATATCGGAAGAAACATTGCCACATTGCACTGCTAAATGAATGTACCAGGTAGTTCCAAGAGCGGCGGTGCAAAAGCTGAAACATTCAGTGGTGTGCTAAGGCACACTGAGCTCTGGACAGCTGTTAGCAGGTGAGGCAGTTAAAAATAATGAAGCTGATTGAACCCCCCCCCCCCCCCCCCCCTCACCTCTTGGGTATCATTGACTGGTGTGGAGTACGTCTTGGTCTCAGCAGCAGATGAAGGCAGGATGCTCTGAGTAAGTTTATTGGCCCTGTTTTGCTATGGCAAAGCACCATTTCTGGTCACTTAGATGATCAAGGTGCCTCAGCAGTGGGCTGTGGCAAGTGATAATTCCACTTAGCATTGTGGCAGCCTGAGTTCTTCCACCATACTGTGTGAAAACAATATTCCAGTCCTGGTAGCAGGTTTCCACAAGCACCTGTCTTAAATGCGTGGTTACGGGTTGTGCAGTCTGTGTTGGTGCAAAAATGACGTTACTTTCACCAGCAAGTAGTGGTTGCTCTTAAGACTGTATACAATATGTATGCTTTATGACAATCAGTGCTAAACCTTGTACTCCATTTTGTGCTGGACTGGACGAGAAGTGCATTAGGCAACAGTGGTATCAGGTGGCAAGAAGTTGTTTGTCTTACGTACCGTATAAATTATAATTAAGATGGTAGATGACTGCTGTACTTTTGCGCACACTCTTGAGTGTCATACTTTCACCTGTAGTCTTCAGTGGAATTAATGTTGTGCTTTGATGGTAACCCCATTGTTATCTCTGGACAAATAATATTTTGCACTAGTATTCCCATTCAGTGCGATGGTCTTTTTCAGAGAACTACAACCTGTGAACTGTTGAAACGTGAAGACGTTTACTTCGCCATTGACTGATTAAACTGACAAATTATATTTACTTTGCATAGTTTTTTCAGTCTTGCGACTTAAAGAAAGTTATGCGTTACTGTTTTTAGAATCCTTATGTTTTCTACAATTTCCTTTAACAAGACTGAAATTTTCTTTTCCCTTACCGTGGGACATTAAACATTAATGGAAATATATCTATTTTACCCCAGCAGTATTGTGTATCATTTGGTGCGGTTTATTTATTCATTTTCTTTATGTCTCATAAGGAACTTAATCTGCAGTAGTGTTATTTTTTTCTCATTTACTCTTCTTGAGAAACATACAAAATAAAAATGAATACTAGAAAGCAAATAGTGTGCATAGCACACGAACAATCATGGGGCACATTTCATAAATGACAGAACACAACTTACACGGTAGACATTGTCCATTCAAAGTCATGAAAGCTTTGAACGAAGAAGGAAGAGGCATTGCACTGAAAATTGTGCCTAATGAACAATGGATAAATCATTACATGGTATTACGGGGTCCCCATAGGACTGAAAATTACACTGAAGGAATGATACGATAAATCCAGCTGCTATGGAGGAACTACAAGAAGCTTTGAAATGTATGGAAAACAGGAAAGCCTCCGTAATGCATGAAATAAATGCCAAATTACTTGAATATAGAGGCATATCATTAGCTAAACATCTTTCAATGTTTGTAAGTGAATCCTGGAGGATTTGCAAGATCCTAGGCCATTGATATATGGCAGAAGTAATCTCTCTCTTCCAGAAATTGAAATCCGATGACTATTAAAACTGTCATGACATCAGTCTTTTAGAAACTGGCTTACAAAGTATATTCAAAGATGTTATAACGTCAAGTTGAACATAAGTCACGGATCAAGTAAACAAAGTAAGATGTGTGTACACTGTCACAGTCAAATCAGCACTCAGTCCAAGTCTAGTGGCCGCTGGCTGGCTGCCCGCTTAGGTGGCGCGGCTGCTGTATGGCTGGCAGACAGCGCCGCATGTAGAGGACGCGCGTAACTGCGTGGCGGCACTTTGAAAGATCGGCGAGTCACAACACTTTTCCCCCCTTTGAATTTTTTGCACTGGTCTTGATGGAGGTGGCCTGTAGATTGCTAACGTCCATAGGTGGTGTTTGACTGACCGTAAAGTCTCGAGGAGGAGGCTTCCCGTACGGACTGAAGTGTCCCCGATGATAACGGGTTGAGATGACTGGAGACGTGGGGGTCGAATCTGCTGGGGCCCCGTGCCCCAATCTACCCGTTGTGGCAAGTCCGGTTGTTATAACAGGAGACATGGGCAATGTGTTGGCGTCCATAGGAGGAGGCGAGTACAGTTGCTCCGACAGATGATGGTCATCTGGTTCCTGCATGGGCACGTCTCCTGGTGGCGCCAGTTCTTGTGCTGGCACCGACATGATGTTGAGAGGGCTGTGTTGTGAATAATGAGAGATTCCAAGATTCCGAGCGTCAGGTAGAGCCGGAGGTGGTGTAGCGGCGTTCGGAACAGGCGTTGCCGGCACACGAGGTCGAAGCTGATCTGAATGACGCACTGCAACACCTGTGTCCATCTGGATTTCATACAGGCATCGGCCACGGTGTCGTAAGATGTGGCCAGGACTCCATTTTGACCGCCTGCCATATCCCCGTACCCATACAAGGTCGCCGGTGGTGAACCGGCCAAGCGAAGGCATCTGCGGCCGTGAAGTGGAAGGCCGCAGAAGATGAAGGAGCGTGCGGGGCTGTCGGCCATGTAAGAGCTCAGCCGGGCTGTGGTCGCCCATGGAGGTGAAATGGTAAGAAGCCAGAAAATGAAGAAGCGCGTCATCAGCAGCAGAAGAAGTCAGGACTTCCTCATTTGAGCCTTAAATGTGCGGACCAGTTGTTCAGCCTCACCGTTTGACTGTGGATGGAACGGAGGGGCTGTGACATGCATGGTGCCATGATGGGCACAAAAATCCGCAAAATCGGAAGAAATCGGAAGAGACAGATTGCGGACCATTATCAGTAACAAGAGGAGAGGGAAGGCCTTCCAAAGAGAAAATGCGAGCTAGAGCATTGGTGGTTGACGCGGTGGTAGGCGTCATGCAACGGACAATGAAAGGAAAGTTAGAGTAGGCGTCAATAACGAGAAGCCAATAAGTACCTCAAAAAGGTCCCGCGAAGTCAGCATGAATACGTTCCCAGGGCTTCTCAGGCGAAGGCCATGGTGACAAAGATGACTTCGGGGCGGCGGCCTGTGACGCACAAGGGCCGCAAGCAGCGACCATGTGTGCGATTTCAGAGTCGATGCCGGGCCAGTACACATGATGGCGCGCCAGAGATTTTGTGTGAGAGACACCCCAGTGCCCTTGGTGAAGGAGGTGCAAGACTGAAGCACGCAAAGACGCAGGTACCACAACACGCGGCGAAGCATTGTCAGTGGAAAGGAGGATAGCATCATCCCTAGGTGCGAGGTGGTAACGCAAAATGGTGTAGTTCCGCTACGGATCAGAAGTCTTAGCGGACGGACGATCTGGCCAACCCTTCTGAATACAGCGTAAAACACGGGAGAGGGTAGGATCAGAACCCGTAGCAGCCGCCAACCGGTCCCCGATGATGGGGAACCCGTCCACAACCCGCTGCTCGGCTGCCACATCAGGACCCATGGGAAGGCGAGACAGTGCATCAGCATTCGCATGTTGAGCCGTCGGCCGGAAATGAATCTCATAATTGAAACATAAAGAGCCCAACGCTGGAGGTGGTGTGCAGCCTTGTTGGGAAGCGACGTTGATGGATGAAACAAGGAAACAAGTGGTTTGTGGTCCGTAACAAGATGAAATTTGGATCCATAGAGAAAAACACCAAACTTATGAAGAGCATAAATAATGGCCAAAGCTTTGTCTAGAGTTGGATTTGCCAACTGAAGGGCACGTTGCCTAACTTCTTTGTCGGGTGATGACCGGATAATAGCATCCCGTACCATGGAATCGGCATAGGATTCTTTGTGAACGTCAGTAACAAATTGACACTTTCGACTGAGTTCAGCAGCCCAAGCGCGATAGGATTGATTTGGTTGTTTTTGACAACGAGAGGCTACCACATGCGTATGCTTTTGAAAATATACGGACAGAAGTGAGCATATTTCAGCAAAGGACAAAGACGCAGGATCTTTCAAAGGAGCCTATTGCGACAACAACCGATACATTTGAGGTGAAATCCATGAAAGGAACAGAGACTTACATGTTTGATCGTCCACAACATGAAATGCCAAGAAGTGCTGTCGAAGACATTTTTCGTAATCAGACCATTTTTCTGCTGTCTCGTCATAAGGAGGAAAAGGAGGTAGAGACAACAACGAGAGACGCCCCGCATTGGAAGCTGCGACGAAGTCACGAATCACAGATGCGAGAAGCATTTGCTGTTCAATGAGACCTTGCAATAGTTGCTCTAAAGTAGCCTGTGGGTCAACGATGAAAAAATAAAATTCACTACCTCGTCGCCAATTGTTATAACGTCAAGTTGAACAAATATATTTCTAGGACGACACAATACATGTAAGTCACGGATCAAGTAAACAAAGTAAGACGTGTGTACACTGTCACAGTTAAATCAGCACTCAGTCCAAGTCTAGCGGCCGCTGGCTGCCTGGCCGCTTAGGTGGCGCGGCTGCTGTATGGCTGGCAGACAACGCCGCATGTAGAGGACGCGCGTATCTGCGCGGCGGCACTTTGAAAGATCAGCGAGTCACAACAAAATATTATCAATAACTACATAAAAAATATTGTAGAAGCTATCATTTCTTAGGAACAAAATGGGTTTAGATCAGGTCGTTCATGCATGGATAATGTGTCTGGAAGTGCATTAAAATGGCCAAAACCTTTATAACAATGCCATCCCCATAGGGAAATGGAAAAAATCAAGGGAGAAGGAGAATTTTTGTTAATGGAAATGTAAACAAAGAAATTAGGATAGTTAGGATAGAGACTTAAGAATACAGCACTGTGCTTCTGTTTGCAGGTGATATTGTTATTCTTCAAAAAAATGATGATTACCACCAAAGATCAGTATACAATCTGAACAAAATATGCAAGGAATCTTTTTCTAGTAATACAACAAAAATAATAGCATTCTTAGGAAAATATTCACTTAGATCAAAAATTGTTTTAGATATTTCAGTTGGAGGCCAAGTCCCTTGGATCTCTTATTTAGGCTGTGTTGTAAGTTTTCATTTTCAGTCTGATATTAAAAATAAGATGCACAACTTCCAACTTGTCCGTGGTACAATTAGAAGAATTCTGGGCCATAAAAGTGCAAAAAGAGACCACCATGAAAATCTGTAAAATGATGGCATAGAAGCCAAATGGGAAAAGAAATATTGGAAGCCCACAGAAAAGATGGAAATGATTTTATTTGTGAGTTTGGAACAGGCAATAGCCTAATCCTTGGAAGGAAGACAGTGACGATCTTACAAATCCATACATCAGCACTGGTAACTGTTTCTGAAAATATTTTAAAACTTTCCATGAATCCAGGCAAATATGCATATCACAGTTTACTGTGTTGTTGTATTATGTTCTCAGGCTTTGTATGAGAATCATAGTAGTGAACCCAAAATTCAGGAAATATTCATTAGGTTGTGTAACATTTCAGGCATGTATTTTACTTCAATTTCAAGCTAGTAAATCAGTATTACAATTTGTGACTGTTCAGAATTTCATTTTCCAATGCAGAGCTTGTGCACAGCTCATAGAGTTGTAGATTCTTTTTCAATGTGTGACATGTATGTGAACTTTCCAGGCAGGTTAAAGCTGTGATATATGGACATGTGAACCTTGAAATGTGCTTTCATGTGCAAAGTCTTTAAAGTTTACAGATGTGGGTTCAAGAAAACAATTTTAATGTGTCTAGAAAATTTTTATATTGCACACATTACTGGAAAAAAATCTCTGATTTCGAACAAAATGTGATACACAGTTTTAATAAAAATGTTTTTGTGTGGCGAACACAATGAACAGGACTTCGTGTGACATGACCACTTAAAAATTAACAAAGTGATTTGACTTAAGTTATTTACAGTAAATGACTGGTTTAGTCCATGGTGTAATTTTGCCTCACTACTTAAGTTGCATTACATATAAATTGTACCATTCAACTTACTTTTTGATCTCAGATTATTTTTCATTGATATCAAGTAAATCAGTTATTCCTTCTTACCCATCAAGTGACTTTGTTTTACAGAGTGTGTATTAAATACATGAAATCTGTTTTTGTTACTCTAAAGGTTATTGTGTGGGCTGCCACCCAGAAGTGAACATCTATTAACACTATATGTGATTCTCTTACAGATTCTACACTTGCTACCAAGTACGTGGAAGATAATGAAAAAAAGTATCTGAATAAATATCCTATGGAATTTGGAGGAAGACTTGGTACTTTGTTGCTGATTTTGTTACTGCCTTTATATGTCTTGAGTTTGTTTAGTTTTAATTTGGTAAGTACTACATATAAATGTAGTAAGCAGTATATTCTCTCTTATCAGAAGTCATCTTCCCTTGATCTATGTGCTGTTGTACAGCATAAGACATAAAGATAAATGCTCTCGAACCTTTGGTTACAGAAACTGAATCCTTAAAAGTCCTGTTTTGCAGCCAACAGTTTGAAAAAGACATAGTTAAAGATCACACTGTTAATACTCTATGGTTATGTTAATGAATCTTAATTTCTTCTCCTACAAGGTGGCAGCTCTGCAGGACTCATCAGTTTTTTATTTTTTATTTTAATGCATAATTGAGCTATTCGTTAGCAAAATCAACTCTTTAACTGTGAACTTTGAATGCAACTTATTAAATATAATGAAAGGCTTGATGTTGAAATGTAAATTTGATAGCCGGCCGAAGAGGCTGAGCAGTTCTAGGCGCTACAGTCTGGAACCGCGCGACCGCTACGGTCGCAGGTTCGAATCCTGCCTCGGGCGTGGATATGTGTGTTGTCCTTAGGTTAGTTAGGTTTAAGTAGTTCTAAGTTCTAGGGGGTCTGATGACCTCAGCAGTTAAGTCGCATAGTGCTCAGAGCCATTTTGTAAATTTGATAATTATTGTTTCCTTTCAGTTCAATGCCATACAACAAAAGTCTGCCTGCATACCATATGGAAATGTCAACCTAATATGGGGTACAAAAGTGTCTATGTCATGAGCACAAAGGTTAATTTGGTATGAGAAAACTGCCATTTGCAGTTTGAAGCGTGGAAAAAGGTTATTTGTACTTATTGGTAAAAGTGTGTCATAAAGCATTTTTGGGGGGTGGGGTGGACAATAAATAGGTCACACTTGCCAACAGAAATTGTGCTATTCTCATAGAGATAATATTTGTATGGAAATGAATTGGATCCCAAATATATCACCCTCATTATTTTCCACCTCCCTCTTATTCAGGGATTTGCTGGTAGATCATATGCACTTCGTTCATCTACAGCACCCTACAGGTGACAAATGCACCACACCATTAGTTCTGAAATGAAACAGTGTGGTTTGATTGGCTTGATAAACACTTCTTGGTTACGAGAGTACTTGCTTGATTCTCAAGATCATTGGGCCTCAGTGATGTTGAGCACACTTCTTGGAATACTGCCTTGTGTTCATACTGGATCATTTTCTCTTAGTTGTGAGTTGAAGGGTGATGGTGATGGATGATTGTGGTTTCCTGCTATTTCCACTGTGTAATGGTGTTTGTGTCACAAAGGGTCTCCATTGTCATCAAAGTAAAATGGGGACAACATATTGCTAGGGACTTGTGCTGTTGCCAGTTTATGTTGCTTAATTACTATGTACATAATTTGCTAATGTCCAATGAGAACTTAATTTCAGATGCTAATAGTTAATTTCAGATGCTAATAGTTAATTTCCTCATAATGACAGTCAGGTGATATCTGTTTAACAGATTCCGCAGAAATTGGTCTACTGTGTAATATCATTAATGTAATCTGTGGTGAAGAGAAAGCTAAGTTTTGAGGCCTGGGGAGTACCATTACATATTATTTTACTGTTAGACCGCAAACTCAAAATCATGGTATCATATGTTTGAAGAGTCTTTTTGTACCATGCTCATAATTTGTTAATTGTGTATATAGAATATGCATCAGTATGTTTGTGATATTGTGTCATTTCAGTTGGGATAAGAGTTATCCATGGCTTATTGGAAACATGGTTACTATTTGTATGGAGTTGTCTAAAAGCTGTTAATTTTGTGGAAGGTAAAATACACAAACTCTAAATAATTTTTTTCCTGTTTTGAAGTGAACATTCATATGTGATAACAGACCCAAAGATTTCTTTGAAGGTGGAGGTGCCATTTGTTAAAGCATTGTTCTCATTCCTCTTTTAATTCTATGCTTTGATTATTTTCTTGTCTAATCTACAGTGGTGTGCAAAATTTAAGGAGAAAAGTAACTTTCACATGCTGTATCACTGCCAAGTAACATAGCTTGATGAAGCTTGGGCTGTACATAGAAAGAACTGACATTGGTTAGTACCCAATGAGACGAACAGAAATGACAATTTTATTCAAGAGAATAATTACGCTGAAGTCAATGCGAGTTATGTACTGTGTAGAGTGTACCATTCCTCCACCAGCATGGTTGACAACTGCTGGACGGTTATTGATGCCAGTGGACATGATGCAATGCATCATCCAACTTTTGCTCAATATTATTTAAGCTCAGGAGGAGGGAGGCCAGGCCAGTACATTTGCTACGAATATCCTCTCATTCCTAGAGCTGCTTCCACCTGCACAGTTTGATGTGATTGCTCATTGTCATCCATAAAAATGAAGTCGTAGATGAATGCACCTATGAAAAGAAGTACATGGGGAAGAAGTACAGTGTCACAATGAAGTTTACTGGTGAGTATACCATGTTCAAAGATATGGAGGTCAGTACACTCATGTAACATTTCCCTCCACCACACCATAACATCTGGACCGCCACAACAATCATGCTCGACAGTGTTCCTGGGTGCATTACATGCCCTCATATGACAAGAGTTGAGAATGCGTAATGCACCCAGGAAAACTGTCAAACATGATCATTTTGGTGGTCCAGGTGTTACAGTATGGGGAGACATAAGGTTCCACAAGCATACTGATGTTCAAATCTTTGAACGTGGTACACCTACAGAGCTGTGTTATTGTGACACTGTACACCTTTCCTACATGCATCTTTCCAGGCTACATTTCATCCGGACTTCCATTTTTATCAATGACAATGTGCGACCACATCGAACTGTGCAGGTGGAAGAGAGGATATTCGGTGAATGGACTGGACTGCCTGTTCCCCCTGACTTAAATCCCATGGAGCACTTGTAGAATGTGTTTGGCATACATATTGCAGCATGTCCACATGCACCAATGACCATCCAGCAATTGTCAACTTTCCTACCACAAGAATTACCTCCCAGCTTTGTGCCCAGCATAGGAGCATGTTGCAGAGCATGCAGTGCCATCCTGCATCTATTGGTGAAGAATGATTTGTACAGTGAAAATCTTCTTTCAGCATCGTATGATGTCTCAGATACATGTGAAATGTACCACAGCTCTTCTTTGGCAAATTCCTCTTCAATATTTATTTCTTCACCAGAGAGGCTTTTAAAAATTTGACTCAATGTTTTGTAACCAGATGTATTTTTTCTCTTAGCGCCTGATTCAGTTTCACAAACACAGGTTTTGCAACTCCAGTTGTTTCTGGCAGCATTTGTCTATCAGAAAAAGTGAATGTTCCAAGGAATTATTTTGGGCTTCCAACTGCTTAAAATATGAGGTATTTTGGAGAAACGATTATGAATGCACTGTGTCTTTTCTAGGATGCCATTTTTAGTAAAACATTCTTGGACTGTGGCAGAACTGACTGTACCATTCACATTTAGGAAATTCAATACACTTTTCGCTTCACTGAAGTGTTGCATTTTATAAGACACAACATGTAACCATGTTCCTCACTGAGTTAAAACTGGCTGAGGAGGTACAGCCAAATTTGCAAGGAGGTCACAAAATTTTTGAATTCTAATTGGTGACGTGCCAAACACTGCCTTCACACTAGAAACAAGAAGATCCACATTATTATACTGGCTTCTGATGATTTCAGCAATACAATGTAAACTGTAAGCAAGGCACATCAGGTGAACTAATTTAGGGTAAAGAATTTTTAATCTGGTTCCCACTTTAATGATATACAGAGCAACATCACTGACAAATAACAGTACACTATCACGTCATTGAAAAATCTGGCAACATTAGGGTGATTTACTTGGTTGAGAATTTGTATATTAAGAAGTGACCTGCTCCCTGTTTTCATAGCACCAACTACAGCACTATGCATGAACTGTCCCAATGCATCTGTGGTTTCGTCAGTGTGTTTTTGTGCTTTAGCATATTTTGAATATTACAAATCACTTCTTGAAAACATTGTGCTATATAGTTTTTGCACTATGTAAATTTGTCTGATACTCTCCTATTTGTGTATTTTTAGAAAAATACATGAAGTTTCACATTATTCGGTTTCCACAAATGAATGTCGGAACCCACTAATGCTAAGCCCAAGTCTTTGAAAAATATGTCACTATAACTCGATTGTTCACCAACATTGTTTTTGATCAGTTGCTGGTTTAACTTAGATTTATTCTTAACCCTCCCCTCAGGTCACTTGATATTAATTTGCTGCACAATGTCATATTTGTTCTTTCTAGATACACTCTTTTCCTGCAGAAAACATATTAAGACACTGTCGTCGTCACTGAAAATATTTCTTCCAGACGTGTTTACATATTTGTGTAAGAATGCTGATTGAAAGGTTTTTGTGAATGGCATTCCCTACTTATAACAGCAAGCAATCGTGCACACTGAAACCAATGAGTGTTGCATGACACACTGCAGCTTGGAACTCAGGGATTTGCCACATTTGCCATTCTCATCATGTCAATACAGTAACTGACTGATGAAGTGATGACTCATCTACCGAATTGCAGCATGTTTTTTCTCCTTGCAGTATTATTTCACTTCATCCTGGCTGTACCTGAGAATTTCTTTCTTACATATTTGACCGAAGTTAATTTTTATAAACCGTTAAAAAAGAGAATCACTGATTTATAAATGATTGCTAGGAGTCATATAAGCATTTTAAAAATCACAGTTTTCAGTGAAATATGCTCTTTTTATTAAAAATGATAAAATAAATAAGCAGAAACATTTACTTGCAAAATAAGCAGAAAAAGCCCAGACAGACATAGTTAAAACTGCTTATCTAAGTGTGTCTTATGAAGTATAGCCTTTCTGCTTATTCCTCAAAGTGTGGAAAAAATGATGTGTTTTACTTAGAAATCTGGGCTTTAGTGAGGTACACTCCATTAAGAAGTATGTCCAGCCCTTTGTAATGTCCAGACAACCATCATAAATCACAATGACTTCAGGATAATTATTGTCTTTGAATAAAAGCGTCATTCCTGTTCAACTCATTGCATGTTTCATTCTGTTACCTTCTGTGCTACGCTATAGCAGTTCTTTCTGTGGTCCAAGTTTCATCAAGCTAGTTTATTTGGTAGCGACACATTATGTGAAAGTGACTTTCATCCTTAAGTTCTGCCCATCAATCCACTTAGACAAGACTTGTCTTTTAATTATGCCAAAAAGATGCAGTGCCCCAGCAACAATACAGAAAAGATGGCGTTTTATTTGGGCATGATGCTGTAACTTAATGTTATAAATTTCTCAGTCTAGTGTTCATGTTCATGGAGCATCAATAGTGCCCATAAATTAATATAAAAGGAGTGAGATGTAAGCTGGCAAAGTTTTTATTGGATTACTTTGACTTGTTTCCCAAGTTTTCTTGGCTAAATAGAATTTGTCTTGGAAAAACTTGAACTTGGTTGATTTATAAAGTTGTTGCAGATCCTGTATATTCTGCAAGAGTCAAATCAGGCTGGTTGAACATGTAAGACTACAATTATTTCCTCTCTCTGTGTTAATAATTCATAAAATTCTTTAACTAGGAAACAGCAAATAAAATGTCTCAGCAGATTTATATAGAATTCATTCAGTTTGTTACATTTTTCATGAGTAATTCCTTGAATTCTTACAGAACCTAAGAAGTAATGATGATTGACAATTCTTTCTGCAGGAGGTGTGGTAACTTTTGCAATATCTAAAGATGTTTCACTCATAATAATGATCCTTTGTCATTTGGATGTAACAGTTAATGGCAAGATTCATATTATTGGTTAAAAAATTGGGGTATTGTCAGGAATCGGAGAGATAAATTATTTTTTTTTATGGAGACTTTCTTCAATACAGAAGTTTCTCTCCAACATAACAATACACTTACAAATTATTATAATGAGTATTGCGCAAGTGCTTGACACACTTTCTTCAAGATGTTCCTCCATCTCCTTCAATCTTATGTATCCCCTTCTGCCCATTCAAACAACAAATGCTCTTGCACATCTCTTGCAATATAGCATTGGGAAAGTATTTGCACAGAGATTAAAGGCTGTAGATCGCTCCAGAGGTGACCTAGTTTGTAACTAATTAAGCTTATAGTATGAATTAAAAATTTAATTGTAGTTATATCAAATAATCTAGCTCGCTTGTTTGTTAAGTATTGCTTGAGGTAGTTGCTTTTTGGTTAGGTTTTATGAAATTAGATAGAAAATGGCAGTCTCTGGTATTAGAGACAGCAAAGTGGAAATGTGAGAAGGTGAAAGTCATGAACATAGTTACTTTGGCATTAGAAATCTTTAGAACACTGTTCATAATATAATAAGTAGAATTGTGTGGAACTAACACAGTTCATTTTATTATCTGGGTAACAGATGGTAATGTATGACTGTATTGATAGATACGTGGCACTATTCTACAGCCAAGGTAATGAAACTACCATTACCAGTAGTAGTAGTATGTACGTACAATGGTCATGAGGCTTCAGTTTTTACTTATGGTGCAGCTATGAACTCTCTCGTATACACTTGAAACTACTGAAAACATTGGAATGTGTCTGAGAAAACTGTATAGGTCAGGCTGTTCAAACTGTTCTCCGTGAGCATGAGTGTTTGCAAGTGCCAAGTCATATGATCATGTTGGCAACAACCCGAATCCCTGACTGCCTTCAAGTGAGCTGTTTGTATACCCTTCCCTACCTCTCCCCTGGCTGCCTGTGGGCAAGCACTTGACCTGTAACTGCCTGGTGTAGGTTGTACACTGCTGTTAGTGGAAAATGCAGTATTCAGTGTTAATTGTCTCAGGGAAATAAAATGTAATCCCTAGATCACTTCTGGCACAAAACACACTCAAAATTCAGTAGTGCGCAAAATCTCATCACAAAAATAATTTTTTAAATGGTATTACAGCAGCTGTAGAAAGAGGAATAAAGAATTGTTTCTGTTGCAGGTAATGCAAAACTGTTTATGCTTGTGAACCTGCAGCCATGGATTAGTGGCATTGCTATACTTCTAGGGTGACACAGGGCTGTGTATTGGAATACCTACCGGAACATTGAAGTGAGATATCCATCGATATTTATCAGGCAGACTTGCAAACAACACTCTGTGGCACTCCAGACCGGATATTGTGTTGAGCTACTATTATTCCATTGAATGCAAGTCCTTTGTTGTTCAAAATTAAATCATGCGGGAGAGGTACAGTGGGAAAACAGCAAAGGAGCTGCTACTCCAGGAGACAGTGTTGAACATAATATCTGGCAGAAGCTTCAGTCAGCATTTCGCATGAAGCTTGCTTGTTACTGGTGATCTTAGCAGCTGTGTGGGAAGGGGGTGCTGGTAACTCGTGATCAGATTACAAGAGCTCATAACTGAGGTGACTCAAGCAGACTCATAGTGGAAGGGAAATCAGAGTAGTGTCATAATAACTGATCTGCAGTGAAAACTGCATGCATGATAAGTACACATTTAATGAATACATTATTTCATCATCATAATAGTATCATCTTTGAATTTTCTTCCCCTCTTGCTTACAGACATCATAGAGTCAGAAAATAGCCACACTTTTTGTTCGTTTAGCATGTGACTAGCAGCCAAATTTTTGTCTTCTGTACTCATACTCAATTTATAAAGTACTTTCATGTCTATTAAGTGGAGGAAATTATTTTCTTTAGCTTAATATGGGACTGAGGTAACTTAAATAAGACAGTAAGCATCAGTTTTTATTTTTGTAGCTCACCACTGCTCACTAACTATAACAGAAGTGAAAGTGAACTTAGGTGCTCTCATTTCATATGATTGTAAGACTGAACAAGGAAGACTTCAGGAAAATCCGATAACATTGATTTTGGCATCTCATTCATCTGACATTAAATGACACACATTCCTAATAAAATTAAACAACTACTAGCTTGAATATATACCAACTAGAAACGTGCTGGCTTACTCTGGGGTTGTCCAGTAGAATGTACATCTCTGTTAACTTTTGTAGAATGTCCTTCATCATCATAGCACTGTGACAAACAGCACTTGATTATCAATGAGTCTTTCGAACACAATGGATACTTACAGGCTCACTGTGCCAAATGCCTATCACTGGCTCTTACCCCATCATACCTTGTGGCCATAATAGTCCAGTCAAATAGCAGATATACCTTGCAAGAAAGGTGGGATAGAAGAGTTTATTTTTTCAACTCGTTCATATGGTTGGAAAGATTAGAAATCAGAGTTTTACTAACAAAATTTCGCTTGGGAAAACTTTCTGCAGTCAAAAAACTTGGAAAATTTCGGACTTTTTTCAGTTTTTTCAAAATACCTCAGTTTTTTTGCTCCTATCGCTTTAACGTCTATTTTCTTTTTTAAAGAGCACAAAATTCTCTACAAATTTTATTCTTGCCATTTTTTTTCTACTCCCAATATCTAAGGCACTACAGTGCCTCAAAAAATACCAATTATTCAAATTTTGAGCATAGTGGCAAGATAGCTTATTTTTGAACACTTTTTTCAGTTTCTGTTTGTGTAGTATAAATACATTATACATCATGTTATATGTTGGAATTTACCACCTCACTTTCAGGTATTCAATTTCTCTGTATGCAACATGAGGATTGCTGGGCACCCAACTATTGTCATTCTTACATCACTACCTGAAGTTCACTATGGGCCACCTCGGCCCTGGTATTTGTCAAACTATAAATATAAAAATACATCATTAAGACACACACACACACACACACACACACACACACACACACACACACAAAATAAATTGTCTCAGGATACTGAACTATTATTAGCTGCAATAGCCAACCTAATTAGGTAGGTAATTATTCTTGTGTATAAAAGCCACACAGTTGACATTAAAAATAAGTAGCTTTATTACAATTAAAATGAATTGTCAGTTACTAAAAAATGTTGACAGTTCTGGGTATGTAATACTTGTAATATCGCACTTTAGCGCACTTGAGACAGATATGAGCATCACTTCAACGTTTTGATGGGCCAGGTTCCTCAGTGTCACCAGAAATTCCTTGAGTTACAGATTCAGGGTCTGTACATAGAGTTGATCCCAGATTGACCTCTCCTTTAAACAGCGAGTCAGCCTCAGCAAGTTCGTTGATTTCATCAGCGGTTTCCTCGACATCCTCCATAACATCATCTTCACTGTCTTCATATAAAAATTTTGGCACGTTTTCACAGTTGACCCCAATACATTTATTGCAAATTGAAGAACATTTCAAACCCGCTTTTCTGCAGGCGCACGCTCCGCCACAGTTCAGCTTGTATGAGCATGAAACAATGTGAAGAAGTGCTTCAGGTGCTATATCTTGGCTCATTATAACGGACATTGGACTGTGAACACTGTGATTCCAGCCCCATTTCTCAGGAGGTTTCCAGTTTCCCATCCAACTTTGGACTTGTTGGTAAGTCCACAATGAATGATGTTGTGCAGCATCTTGTGTAGGTGGCAACCGTGCAAGATTCAGTTTGCTTTTTGTGGCAGACTTGGCGAATAGCTGGTACCGCAAATGGTCTAGTGTGTGGGAACTGCTGACACCTCCACTATACAATGCGATAGTAACCTGTTCTCCTGCTGTTATTATTTCTTCACGGGTAGCATGTGGTTTTTTGAACGTGCAAAGCGCTGAGGTTGGGTGTTCATTTTTCGCAACAATATTGCAGCACTTAATTTTTCCTTGACCAAAAAAGCGGATGTTGTATCACATCCGCTAAAGGCGTGAGTGAACAGAATATATTCACTGTCAAACTTGTAAGATGCAGTGGAAAACCACTTGTCTTCTGCATTTCCTCTTCCTGGCTTTAAGAAAAATGAGTTTTCAGTGCCTTGCCCCAAACCGGTCATGAGCACAAGCAGGTCAACATCATCTCCTACAATGACAACACTTCCAAAATCTTTGGTTCTTGAAATGGCAGATGTTACAATCATAACGTGAGCATCTTCTTGCGCCTGGTGCACTTCAATGCTACACTCCAGAAATTCCTTTTTAAGAAGTGTGATCAAACTCATCTTGCTTCATTCGTTTTACAAGAACTTGTCCTGAGGGACTTGGTTCACCATCTCTTATTCAACCACAACGTCAATCGAAGAATGTTTTTTGGACCTATGAATTCTCTTAGCACTCTTTGTGCTACATTTGTCTCCCTCACATGGATACCCATCAAATACAATAGCAAATTGAGATCCAAAATGACGTTGCAGGTAAGAAACATAGCTTTGGGCTATTGACTTGAAGCAAACATTTCGAGTCTAAGTTACTTTGTGGATAAGGTACTCTCCATCAATGACAAAAAATTTACCCGGTCCACCTGACTTCACATCTTCCACTGGAACGAAGGCATTGTAGAATGAAGATTTTGTTCCTTTTCGCATGCCTTTTTCTGAGAATAGGGACATTGGGTAAGGAGCAAGTTCATATTTCAGAAAGGCTTTTAACTCTTCTTCACTTTGTTTCATTAAACACATCCTTTGGAAAAGAGTTAAAGGATCAACAGGAGTAATTTTAGTGCTCCCAGCTTTTACAGAATTGAATGCAGAAAGGAGAGTCACAACTTTATCTTTTCTATGGAACTTTACAACGTGGAAATTGTCACCAACTATTCTTTTCATGCTTTTTTCCCCCTCTTCGTGACACATATGACAATTAACATCCTCCGTTCCGACAACACCACTGCTGATAGACATTATAAAATCACTTTCAGGGAAGGGAGGGTGCACTGAAAACCAATCACGCAGCTTACGCAAGTCTATGCCATCTCATTCGATGCGACAACTTCTTGCATCTACATGCTGGTCTGATGTTACTGCGCTCACTTCGCAATACGACTCAATTTCTTCACAAATGTTCTGCATGTGAATCATACCCAATGTCCATCTGGTTTATACACTATCCGTAATTCCTCGGCCAGAAGTAAGTCCTCCAGAACTCTTCATGGTTCTCATCAATGTTTGTTCTATAGTCATGTCAGAAGGAACCCCTGACCAATACTTTTCTGATCGCCGGATTGTAAAATGTCCTTTCGGTGTGAACTTCTCATATTCTGATAAATCCATTTTTTCCTCGAGTAGAGGTGGCCACTTTTTAGCATACATAAAATGTCCAGCTGAATGGAAGTAGGGAAGCATTTTTCGCATGCTTTCAAGATGAAGTTTCCAATTGCCTGATCGATCCGCTTCAATAAATTGTTTCATGAGAGTGACCATCTTTTAGTACTGAACCCATAATTTTGCTGTGGGTCTCTTACTTTCAATCATTTTCAGGGCAGTTACAAAATTTTTTATGACTTGTTCCCTGAGAACACTGGTATCCTGGCCAACTGACAGTTCTGACTCACCACAAGGAGAAGACAAGTCGTTCAATATCCCAAGTTCGTCTTCTGTTAGCTCAATGTGATCCCACACTTGACAGACCAAAGCAAGGTGACACAATAAATGCGCTCGCACAGCCGTGGAATATGCATGTCCTGACAAAATCTATTCAACGCTGTTTTCAGTGAATATTACACCAAATAAGTCCTTCAATCCACTTCCACCCATGATCATACCGATACATCCCATGAACGACATAAGGAAATGGAAACCTCCAAGTTGGACCTCCACATTATGCAATTCAGGAAGGTCAATCTCCACAATATCCCTTTCCTTCCAATACGGCGGCTGATCAAATGTGACAAAGCATGTAGTCTGATTATGTCTTTTACATGCATCTCTAGCTGTCATCAGAGCAGTATATATGGCTTGGTGATGAATTAAGAAATGGAAGACACTTTATTTTAGAACGTTCATATTCTTTGCCTGCCGTCAAGCGTTGCATGTAACCATTCCATCCTGAAACAACTGCATTCTGAGACCATTTACAATATAACCACGTAATTTCCGCTGTTGAGATGACCGTCTCACCTTTTGCAGGAGAAATTATG
The DNA here is from genome assembly GCF_021461385.2 of Schistocerca piceifrons. Taxonomy (NCBI): domain Eukaryota; kingdom Metazoa; phylum Arthropoda; class Insecta; order Orthoptera; family Acrididae; genus Schistocerca; species Schistocerca piceifrons. The sequence goes on along the minus strand of NC_060149.1, from coordinate 764,581,643 downwards.
TCCAAATCTTCAATTTTTATAGCCTTCAGCCCTCCAACTTGTGTTCTGTGGAATGTCTGTATGTCATTTTTTCTGGCTTCACTAACAAGTTGAGCTGAGGGACGATGATTCAACTTTTTAATATTTTTCTGAGGAAGCAATGCATCATGAGGAGGAACACACATTATACCTCCTATTGCATGAAGAGTACCAGTTCCATCTAGGGTGTTTACATTGAAATCTGCATTATCAAACACAAATTGGCAAAATGCATCCCTTCGTTGTCAAGCTGAAGGATTGGAGACACTTCCAATAGGGCAGCTTCCGTATAAGATGCTGCAAAGCCAAGGGAAGACAAAACCTGGATGAGATGTTTTGAGCCAAACTTCTGGTACAAGTATGCACTAATAGCAGTCAAAAGTGATGAAATAAATGAATGTGGCCTCGCAGCACTTATGAGTGCATGAGCAAGAGAAACACATATTTTCCCCCATTTTCTGGGAGACCGCTTGTGTTTCAAAATTATAGTTTCAAAGAGCAATCTTACAGATTCTGGTATGACAGACTCTACATCTCATAAAAAATTATCAGAGGGAGGGTACTGTTTTACATCGTACACTACTGATCTTATATAATCTAATATGATATTTGCAGCTGCTTTGACGATTCGTAGTCTTTCTTGCTGAGGATCTGAATTTCTTTTGGTGTACCAATTTTCACTGAGTAGTTGGTGCCCAACATTCTTGAAACATACGACTGCTGGCTTTGAAGCTGTTTCAGCTACCACCACATCGTCACCATATTTCTGGAAAAGGCGAGCCTTGACAGTTCGAATATCAGGACAAGGTGGTGTGGGTATTAGCTCTAACAGATCGTCCATAGAAAACTGATATTCTTCCGTATTGGTTTCCAGGTAGGCAGATATAGCCTCCATGCCTTCATCTACTTGTGTTGCAGGTCTGTAACCTCGTTTCTGTCCAGTAGCTGAAACATGGTGAAAGAACTTTCTGTAGCAAAATCTGTGGTACCACCCATCTGCAGCAACCAAATCATTTACATTTTGAATCCGCTCTATCACTTGTTAACCAAATTAATCAAAAAATGGCTCTGAGCACTATGGGACTCAACTGCAGAGGTCATTAGTCCCCTAGAACTTAGAACTAGTTAAACCTAACTAACCTAAGGACATCACAAACATCCATGCCCGAGGCAGGATTCGAACCTGCGACCGTGGCGGCCTTGTGGTTCCAGACTGCAGCGCCTTTAACCGCACGGCCACTTCGGCCGGCCCAAATTAATCAGCATGTCGTTTAGCCTGTTCTAATACTGTCGATTGCACTTCCAATTTCATTACTTTGTAAACAAAATTTCGTATGGCATATGGCAATCTTAACTGCTTGGTTAAAAAGTTACCAAAATTCCCTTTTGCACATAAGAAGCATTTCTCTTTGAAATTGAACTGACCTTTTTCCTGCGACCAATGTAGCACTCCTGTTGGTTCCTGAGGATGTTGAAGGCTAGCTGCTATCATTCTCTCATTAATGTACTTCTTGTAGCATGCTTCATGCACCATCACTTACTGAGTGTTTTCAAAAAACGGGTGTGAGCAGACTCCCTGCGTTTAGCACTACAATCGATAAGTGTGCTCAGTCCTTTCTTTTTCACATTGCGTCCACCACTCACCACAGTTTTTTCGCAAAAAAATGGTTCAGATGGCTCTGAGCACTATGGGACTTAACTTCTAAGGTCATCAGTCCCCTAGAACTTAGAGCTACTTAAACCTAACTAACCTAATGACATCACACACATCCATGCCCGAGGCAGTATTCATTTTTTCGCAAATGAATCACAAATTCATGTCAGTCGTACTCATTTTCAGCACCACAACTGAATGGAAGCGACTCCAAACTGTAGGACCCTTATTGTTGTGTGCTAATAGCTGTCAGCGTGCTGTGAACAATCGCCACAGATAATCGCCTTCCGCCCGCCAAAGAATAAATGTGCTTTTGTCCTCTAAAGAACAATTCCTACATACTTTTTCTTATAACTGATCATTAACGTCAGTCAAGTGTAGAAAATGTAAGGCACCTGCATACAGTCGTATTACATATTGTTACACAAATAAACTTCACGCAATCTGACGTGAATGTGTTCGTAGCTACTGAATATGATGCTGTTTGTCCTGGCCCTGCAGCAGAGTGAGATGGTAAATTCCAATGAATAACATGATGAGTAATATGTTTATACTACACAAATAGGAACTGAAATAACAGTGTTCAAAAATTAGGTAATTTGCCACTTTGCTCGAAATTTGAAAAATTGGAATTTTTTGACGCGCTGTAGCGTGTTAGATAGTGGTACGGGGGGGGGGATCAAATTTGTAGAGAAAAAAATCAAATTTGTAGAGAATTTTGTGCTCTTTAAAAAAGAAAGTAGACGTCATAGCAATAGGAGCAAATGAAACTGAGATATCTTGAAAAAACTGAAAAAAGTCCAAAATTTTCGAAGTTTTTTGACTGCAGAAAGTTTTCCCAAGAGAAATATTGTTGGCAAAACTTGGTTTTCTAACCTTTCCAACAATATGAACGAGTTAAAAAAAATAAAATCTTCTACCCCACCTTTTGCAAGGTACAGGCTTTTTTTCTGACAGTTTCACTGGACTATAAGTGTGACACAGCAGCCCCAAGCTTACAGATGATTCCAAAAACTAAGATGACCAACTCTGTCTGGCAGACATTTAGTGATCTATAACTTTATTTCACTGCTGGATTAACATAGTGGATATTACTTAACACACAATGAGTACTGTGTGCCAGTCATCTCTTCTTCGTGTGTAGTTGGGACATCTTGTTTATTGCCACTGGTTGACTTGAACTTTTGTTGTCTTGTGACTTGATATCTGCATGATGTGTTATTGGGGCTTTTGTAATGTACTCTCTGCTTACACTGCTTGCAGTTTACTCGAAGAATGACTCTACAAGCTCAGATAATTAAGGTATTGCTGCTGCATAATAGCATGAGGAGTGGTGTTCAAGCTTTTCCTCGTGACAGACTCTTTGATTTGGAGAGACCTTACTTCAGACTCAAACTACAAATCATTTCCAGTTTATTTCAGTTTGCAACTACATGTGTTGACTGTGCTTGTTCAACACAAGTTTCAAGTGCTTGTACCGTATTTACTTGAATCTAAGCCGCACTCGAATCTAAGCCGCACCTGAAAAATGAGACTCGAAATCAAGGAAAAAAAAATTTCCCGAATCTAAGCCACACCTGAAATTTGAGACTCGAAATTCAAGAGGAGAGAAAAGTTTTAGGCCGCACCTCCAAATCGATACAAAGTTGGTCCATTTTAATATGAGACACAACTTAGGGCGAATGAATGACGATACAACTACAGTAGTTTGGTTCGAGTCGTAAGCTTAGCAGTTAAGCTTTACAAGGTAGCCATTGCTATGCGCTCCGTCCGTATTGATACGGGTACCCTTCCATTTTCACGTGCTTCGTCTGGTTTGAATTGATTGCTTATTTTTCTTTGATCTGATAAGCGCCATTTTCTTTGTTTTAGGTGTTAACGTCATTCTAAGCTGAAAATGCATTACTGTACTGTATCATGCATTGTTTGTCGCATTCTGATAGTGCATGTTCACGGCCTGTCGCCGCTCGTGGCATGGCTTGCTTTTCTGCGCGCTACCGCAGCTTACAATTAAAGAATAAAAAAAGGATAGGAATTGTCTCATTAGCGAAACAATGGCAAGAGACTGCTATTTGTTGTTACCTACACTGCTGCTTTCTTTGATAATGATCAACAAGAACCAAATAATAGACTGCGTATGATAGAAGATGTTCTGAGCGAGACTTTAGCGAAAATTTTTCCCCGTTTGAAAATCTTTGCAGACGCCACTTTAGTACATTACATTACAGAAATTAGTCATCTTAGATTTAAAAATCTAGTCAATTGCCGTGCTTCATTTCTGACTGTATCACTATTAGCCATAAGAATAATATGAATATAAACATGATATGATATGTATATTCTTCCGCGTTTGCTGTTGTCTCACTCTAGTTTCGTAGTTTATTAGGCAGATAGGATTTAAATGAGATAGCAGCAAACATGAAAGAATACATCGCAAAATGTTTATATTCTTATGGTGAAGAGAATACTGCATGTGATTCACAATTCATAAAAGTTCCCATTAGCAACCATCTCTTCTCACAGGTAGGAAAAAATTCATAACATAGAGTTAGCCATATTGACAAAAACCCCAAACAGTCTTGCCAGTCGGATTTTCGTAGTACATTGAAATGCTGCTACATTCGAAGATGAAAAATACGGAATTTGTATTTACTTCGTTGTTTCGTTGGATAATGTATGAAAATGCAGTGGTTGAAACTCGAGGCGGAGAAAAAAGCTCGTCTTCCACTTTTTTTTTTTTTTCGGAAGTTAGTTGTGGCGGCACCTACCAACATTTTTCAGAACTTCCGCTTACTTTGCACTCGATTCTAAGCCGCAGGCGGTTTTTTGGATTACAAAAACCAGAAAAGAAGTGCGGCTTAGATTTGAGTAAATACGGTACACACCTGTAGAAAGTTTCATGGCCAGCAGTGTACTTTTTAGTTACATGGATTTCAGTAATACTCCCCTGTGGAAGTTTTGATTGGTTGAAAATTTCAGTAAACAAATAATAGCACTTTTTGTAGTATTTTCCAAATGCCAGATTAACAAACTGTGTATCTGCTACACTGAACAGCATGGTTGTGGATTTCTTGTGCTATGCTATTCTTGAGGCAGACACGCCAAGAGTCATACTGTTTAAGAAAATCAGATGATAGGAAAAGTACATCATTGTCAAGAAATTACATCTCTTAATCACTGTGTAAAGGAAATAATACTGGATTTGAAATCACATTTTTCTAATGAACATTGATGTAAATAAATAAGCTTTCTCATGTTTGGAATTCCTGTCAGATTAAGACAGTGGACCTGACTGACTCAAACCTGATCCCTTGTCTTTCTTTGGTTGTTCTTATATCAGCTGAGCTATCCAGGCATGCATAATGTTGGTCAGTGTGTCAGTCTCCCAGTACCTTTATACTATTACTTGATGAAGCTTTCTTGGTTTTTCACACTTCAGTTCTATTTTTATATTCTAAGCTTACCCTCATAAATTTTTTTAGTTTTTCATGTGATTATTTCCTTTTCTGTGTTACATTTTGAAAACAGTAGTATCAATTCTAAACATGTGTCTGATGTATAAGGTGCAAGGTTTATATACTGATTTTTATGAATTAGTAACTAAAATAGTTGAAAAATCCAGATGTGATGTGCACATAATAAGTCTTTTACATTATATAATACTTTGTAAATATTTTAGGGGTTTAGCAGGGAGCACTTGCAAAGGGATTACCTTGTTGCATTTTGAGCAATGTCTTTGTAATTGTATATAAATTCATTAACTTGCTCTTTTCATTGTCTATCAGGTACCGGACCCAACAAAATTTGAAGTATTGTTTCAAATGCAGCTTGTACTGATTCCTCAAGTGGCTGTTGGAATAATAATGCTTATAATTTTCCAAGCTTTACTTAGCATTGTGCCTATTGGCAAAGTTGTCAGTGGACCTCTGACTAAGCTTGGGATTTTGAAAATGCGGTGTAATGGTAAGCTATCAAGAAATTTTGGACAGGACAGCTTCCAAAGTGTGTGTACTTCATTAATGAGCTTTCTCCTGCTAGGATTACTTTTAATACCTGCACTGTTATCCTCAGGGGTATAATCACAGATGAAATCACTTTGATATTTTGCTTTCTTTAAGTCAACAGATTAAGTTCTCAGGTATGCATGTCTAATTTTATTCTTGGAACCTATCTGTTTATAGTAGTGTGATAGATCAACTGATCAGCATTTCTTAACAAACACCTGTGACACTTTTTCTTCACGGATTTGCTTGGAGCATTATGGGAAGTAGAGGAAACCCAACCAGCAAAAATAATAGGATACCAATTTTCATGATCACTTTTTTGTATCAAACGGTACAGAGTAGTCTTTTCTTTAATTTCTTATCAAATATCTCTCTGTTTAATTTTATAACTCTTCGATTTTAGTATGAGTAGACATACGGAACTTGTGCGATGCCTGAATCTGTCAGATAGCTATTTCTGACAGCCACAATGCCTCGATATACAGAAAATCTTGCAGCTAATTATATAGTTGTAGATTGTGATAGTAGTGTCATTTTAGTGGCATCCTAAATTTCTGCTGTGAAGAGGGGGGGGGGGGGGGGGGGTCTGTGGAACACCACAATGTAGTAGACAGTATAATATAGCCTCACCAAACAAAGGGGCACATTGATTAAGACACTGGACTCCTATTTGGGAGGATAACAGAGCGAATGATCAGCTATCCAGTTTTAGATTTTCTGTGCTGTACCATGAAATTGATATTAAATCCTATCTGACCCTTTCCTTTTTACGTTAAGGCCAGGTTGCCTGTGGTTATAGTCATAATGTCACCATTCCACCTGTCTCCCACTGGTCCCCTGTCCACACACACACACACACACACACACACACACACACACACACACACACACACCTTATGAATGACAGTCATTAGGTCCAAACACCCCTGCACCCCCTCTTGACCTGCTAAATATGTCATATTGTATTTACCTGGGCTTTTAATAATGTTGTTATGTCTAAGAATAGTTATGCCAGTTGTTATCATTATGGTAGATGTGAATGTCCAGGTATGTACCTATGGATAAGATACCCTGATCAGCCAGAACATTGTGATCACTGACCTACTGTCGATATAAAGAATGTAACAGTATAATGAAAAGGATAGTTGCTGCTCACAATATAGCAGAGATGCCGAGTCGCAGAAAGGCACAACGAAAAGACTCACAGAAAGTTAACTTTCAACCAAGAAGGCCTTTGTCAAAAATAAACACAACACACACACACACACACACACACACACACACACACACACACACACACACACACACGCGCGACCACAGTCTCTGGCGACTGGCTCCAGATGCTAGAAATAGTGGTCATGTGTGAGTTGTGTTAGTAGTGTGTGTGTGTGTGTGTGTGTGTGTGTGTGTGTGTGTGTGTGTGTGTGTGTGTGTGTGTGTGTGTGTGTGTGTGTGTGTGTGTGTGCGCGCGTGTGTGTGTGCGCGCGTGTGTATGTTGTCTATTTTTGACAAAGGCCTTGTTGGCCGAAAGCTAACTTTCTGACAGTCTTTCTATTGTGCCTTTCTGTGGCTCAGCATCTCCGCTATACGGTGAGTAGCAACTATGCTTTTCATTATATTGTTACATTCCATCCTGGATTCTCCATTGTTTGTAGAATGGGAAAGGCGCATTATCTATCTGAGTTTGACCGAGGCCAGATTGTGATGGCTCAGCATGAGAATTTCGGAAACTGCATGACCTGTCAGTTGTTCAAGGAGCACTGTGGTGAGTGTCTTTAACACATTGCAAAGCCAAGCTGTCTCTGGATCACGAGGTCCCGGGTTTGATTCCCGGCTGGGTTGGGGGTTTTCTCTGCCTGTCGACTGGGTGTTTGTGTTGTCCTCATCGTTTCATCATCATCATCATTTGTGACAGTGGCTGGATCTGAATAAAAATTAGAGTGTGTAAAAATTATGAATTTGTACAGGTGCTGATGACCGCGCAGTTGAGTGTCCCACAAACCAATCATCATCATCATCATCATCATCATCATCGAGAAGGCAAGGTGAAACTATGTCCAGACGTAATGTGTTTGGGCAGGCACTCCTCATTACAGATGTTAGATGTTGTAGGCTGGTAAAACAGGACAGACGGCAAACTGTAGTGGAACTAACATCAGACTTTAATGCCAGGCAGAGTACCAGTATGCCTGAACACACAGTGCGTCAAACGCCTCTGCAGCCGATGACCCATGCATGTGCCAGTATGAACACCAAGACATAGGCAACTATGACTGAAATGGGCACATGACCGTTGGCACTGGACGTTGATGCAGTGGTAGAGCGTTGCATGGTCTGATGAATCCTGATACCTTCTTCATCATGCCAATGGGAGGATGCAAATCCATCTTCTTCCTGGGTAACAACTTGACACCAGTGCTGTAGGATAGAGACAAGCTTTTAGCGGCTTCATTATGCTCTGGGGAACATTCATTTGGTCATCCATGGGTCCAGTGGAATTCGTGCAAGGCACCAAGATGGTCAAGGAGTATCGTACACTTGTTCCAGATCGCGTACAACCCTTCATGGCGTCATGTTTCCCAACTGCAGTGGCATTTCTCAACAAGAATATGTGCCATGTCCAGAGGCCAGGAGTGTGATAGAGTGGTTTGAGGAATACAAAGGTGAGTTCCGATGGATGTGCTGGCTGCCCAACTCACCAGATCAGAACCCTATTGAACACATCTGGGCTGTGATTGAAAGAGGCATCAGAGCTCAGCACACCCCATCTCTTCCCAGAATTTACGAGGATTAGCTACTGCTTCCATGTTCCATGCCATGATGCATCTCCACTGTTATCTGTGCCAAAGGTGGACATACTGCCTATTAGGTAAATTTTCATAAATGTTCTGGCTGATCAGTGTAAGTTTAACGATTAAGTATGGCAGGCAGGCAGGCAGGCACAGCGTGGATACTTGTTTCTGGATTTGGGCTTCAGCACTACATATAACAACAAGACTATTTATATTATTACTGTAGCACAACTCCGCAAACTGAAAGTGTTCTAAGAACAAAACTGATCATAGCACAGTAAATGGTAGTTTTCATTAATCATCAAAATTAGTGTCAGCTGTGGTGCTCAGCCTGATCAGAGAAGTACCTAATAAAATTTCTTGTTGTAATTGACAAACCTCTAAAGGGAATCAATGAAGGGATGAATACCGTTAATAGAAAAGTCCTTCTAATTATTTCACTAAATATTTCTGGCATCATTTACTTCATATTCAATTTTAGTGTATATGACCCTAATTGATGCATGAATTCTGCATATAATGAGATGATGGTTCACCTACTTGTTTTCTGAACCTCTTAAATGTGCATGTGTGTCCACCAGAAAGTTGTGATATTGTCACAACTATATACCAGTGTTAATGAAGCAGATTACTGACAAAAGGAAATATCCACAGTTGTCAGGGTGTTACACAGAGCATGAGAGTCAATGATAATTATTTATCCAATGCTCAACCCACTGTTGCTGTAGATCTATAGTATTTTGTTCAGCAAGACCTTCGTACTTGAAAAGAATATATGAAGATAGAAACTTTGGGTGATTTTTAACTTGCACTTTAAATCTAAAACTGTTTATGTTGTTGGCAGTAGAGATGTCCCTAGTGCAGCTAGCGTATTTGTTACTCAGTGAGCTGCAAGGTGAGAGTGTAGTAACACAGCAATAACAAGTGTTTGCATTCTCTGTATTCAACCGCCACAATCAAAAATAGCTTTTGGTGACAATTGTCTGTAATTTCATCTGTGGATAGTCCTCCTTGCTGGGATTTATGAGTAAATATGATCTGCACAAGTGCGTTATTCCTGTATTGCAGTAAAAGATTTCCTCAAGTATTATTACCTTTGAATTATGTCAGCAGCTCTATCAGGATGATTATTTCAATGGGGAGGTGTTCTTTTCAAATCATTGTGAATATACGGTTGTTTGATCACTTGTATTCCAGAAACAATTGGTGTCTTGGAAGCAACTGTAAAAGTGTGGGTAAGAAGATATCAGCAAGAGGGTGAAGGAAGTCTTTACGCTTGCCAAAAAACAAAAAATCCCAAAGTAACTGCCAGGGGCCAAGATTAAGTCATTTTAGATACTATCATTGAGAATCCAATCGTGTCAACTACAGAAATGGGCAGAAACTTCCATCTGGCAGTGAGTGGAGTAACTGGCCTCCGACACTTTCATGTTGCTGGTTTCCATCACCCAAAGCCTGGAATTAAACTAGCCATTACATCTCTTCAGCAAGAATCTCACATAGTGTTTGACCTCCAGTTCCTCCCACTGGTAAAGACTTTTAGGACATTGTAGTATGGTTTGACAGAAATGTTTCATATTTTTATACTCATCTGGGCCTGCTGTATCGCATATGTCATATAAGGACATCACCTATATGTTGTGGTACTTTGTGTTCAGGTATGTTATTTCGTGTTCATGTGAGAATGACAGACCATCTCTGAGAACCTGATAACACTCACTTTCCTCCAAATTGCTATGTGGCCATAGTGCAAAGTGGAAGGATAAGCTTTTCTGTTTGGGATTGACTGCCTAAATTTCATCAAGGATGGATGTGGAGGAATGCACCCATATGTTAGAAGAGTGTATGTTATCATTTGTCCCTGATTGTTTGAGACAGTGATCTGCAGCAAGTGTGTACTAGAGGTATTCTTTGGAATAGTGTTCTTTTATATGTGGTAGAGTGTTAGGACATGTCAAAATATTTGTAGCTGTGTATAGTTCAGAATTACTTTCGTAGCTATTAAGGTGGTAATGGGGAGAGGCCCACGAGGAAGGCATGACCTGCATTCAACCTGTCCCATGAGCTGTCTCCGTAGCTACAGCAACCACTTTCAGTTGCCAGATTTTCAACCCCCACCATTATAACACTTCGTGCTTGTATTATGTGGTAGTGCCAGGCAGTTTGCTATCTTGTGGGATTGTTCGTAGTGCACTGAGATTTTGTTTCCCTTGTCTAACAGTTGTTATCTGTTGTTACACTGCTGTGAGATGCTGAAAAATCTCAGAAGCGAATTCATCAAATGTTAAATGTAAGTACACTCTGAGAAAGGCGCCTTGCGACAGTTGCTGAAACGTTGGAATTTTATAGTTGACAATGAGGTCTCAAACCCAGAAGAATTTTACTGACTGTCTCATCAAATGTTGTTTGGGGGAAGTGTTGAGTGTCACTCTCTTTGCTAGGAGATTGCCGTATGAAGTCAGTTGAGAGAAAGGGTTTGTGTGTTATGTGCCTGCACCATCAACATTTGTTTTTGATAATGCTCCCATCCATTGTGTTGTTATGGACAAGATGCCTACCATGCCAGAGCCAAAGTAGGAGTCGACTAGCCTTTGTGTCATCAACACTTGAAATAAGTGTTAAAATCTAAAAGGCTCTGATATCCTGCCATAAAACACAGATCCCCATATGCTAAATCGACAAGCTGGCAAAAACATACTGGCCGTACAGTAACTAGTCTGCCATGTTGTCATAGCCATTTCAACCCAATAGAATTTATACAGACACATATTAAAGATTACATTTCCAGCAATTAAAAAATGCTGTCTGCAGTCGAGGCCCTCTGCATTGAAGCTGTTAGGAAAGTCACCCCTGATGACTGGAAGAAAGTAGTCAGTCACACACAGCACATCATGGAAAAGCAAGGCAGGATGAAATTAATAAAAATAAAATAAGTGTTCATTATTGGAAACGATTTTCATTGTCATAAAAATTTTGCACAGACATATTCAGCTGTGTGTGTGTGTGTGTGTGTGTGTGTGTGTGTGTGTGTGTGTGTGTGTGTGTTGTTGGGGTGGGGGCTGGGTTAAGTACCTGTTGCAACAGTGTCAAGATGAGTTGAGTGTTCATTGACCTCGTTGCAGGTCAGGAAAGCGTTGCAGCATGGTTTCCAGGGCAGCTGGTATATAGAGCTGGGTTGTTGGCCATTGCAGATTCAGAGAGGCAGTAAGTTTATTGATCAGAATTTGTGCAGCAATCAAAGGCTTTGTCTTGCTGCAGTTAGTGTTCAGCACTATGACTGGTCCTGGATGGTGGTGCTTTCTTAGCTCAGCACACTGCAGCAGGATGCAGCCAGTGCACAGAGCTGCCAGGCCAGACTTGCATGTCATAGTGTAGAAGCCAAGTCAGCTCCTTGACAGGAGCACCGTTTCATACACATGTGTGACCAGTCAACAGCTTGTGGTGGGGCTGGTGCAGGAGGCACCCAAGCCAACTGTTGACCAAGGACCCACGATGAAGGATGCAGTGTGAGCAGTCCACGGATGCAAGCCTGTGGCAGCAGAGCGTGTACACGCAGAGTAGGTGGCAGTTCAGCAGCAAGCAGGTGCAGGTGGTGGCTGAGTGTGGGTTGCAAACCATGGACCCCCAGATAGGTGCCCACAAGTTCATTAAAGTCAGCCAGTAAATGGCTCCCAACTGGAAGGCACCATTTCAGCTTCTGGCAGCAAAAGGACAAGGCCCAGCATACAGGTCAGCATCTCATGGAGGCAGTATCAAGAAGTAGATTGAATAACCCACATTGGGTCAATGACTGGTGGGAGTTGTACTTCTCAGAGCTGGCTGCACACGATTACAGATACTTCATAGCTGGAGTGGGCCGTTCGACCTGCCCTGTTGTGGTAGTACATCATTTTTTACTCTAAAGACCATGGCAGTGGCACAGTGCCATATGTGGACAGGGTGTAATCCAGCTGACCACTGCAACAGTCTGGCCCTCATCCTGTTTGTGTTGACAATGTTCCAGCCTCAGCAGCAGGCTGCGGGGCTAGTCGAAAGGCACCCAGACTTGCTTCGGTGCCAGGGCAGAGACTAAACCCTCGCAATACCAAGAGGGCGGGGCGGGGGGGGGGGGGGGGGGGGGGGTACTTTATGCCCACCTTTTGAAAATATTGAAATCTACTCAGGTACTTTATTTTTTCAAGTTTTGTAAAAATATTTATTGTGTTTCTGAAGTGTTCTTCCAGATTCTATGATTGTTTTATGTTTTTTGTTTAAGCTTAATCAGAAAATTTAAATTTAGGAGAGGTGGTCATAAAGTCTCCCCCACTTGGTAGTAGATGTGACTTCCCACAATGGTCATCTTACTCCACAAATGATAGCATTACATGACCTTAGAACAAATGGACATTATATTTCTCTTGGTTGACAGCAGCAATGGTCTCAACAATAATTTCTTTCCCTTTGGTTCTGTATTGTTTCCTGTTCAGTGGCACTTAGTCCAGTGTTAGATACAACTCTGATTGAAAATGGATCGACAGTCACTTACTGACAGAGAAATATCACAGATTTTGGAAGAATCTACAGATTCTCAAATTGAATTTGATGAAACTGAAGATGTTGTGAGTGAACCTAAGGAGGAATATCTTGTGCACAAAGATGTGGACAGTGATAGAGTACCTACAGATGCTGAAGATGATACCTGGGCACCTGAAACTGATGATGACACAGCTTTCGAGGTTAGTGACAAGTATATTACAAGTACTGGAAAAATTTATAGCTCGAAACCACCTCACATTAGAAGACGAGTAGCACAAAACATAGTGACAGAAAGAGAAGGCATAGGGGACGTAAGTAAAGTAGAACAACAAGAGAATCATTTGAAAAGTTTTTGTCTCCAGAAATTGTCACCATCATAATAAAGCATACCAATGAAGAGGCATTGAGGCAGAAAATATCCAAGACACACAGGCTTGAATTCATGGCATATGTAGGGCTACTTATTATGGGGAACGAAAACAACAGTAAGTCATCTGTTACAGATTTATGGTCCTACACTTCAGGAAGATTTGTTTATACTGCTACCATGAGCCGAACCAGATTCCAGCAGCTTACTAAAATAGTAAGATTTGATGACTGAGAGTCGCAAAGCGATTGCAGAAAACGTGGTAAGTTTGCTGCAATACGAGAAGTTTTTGATAAAATGAATGAATTACTGCCAAAATATTATTCTTTTGGGATGCACACTGTTATTGATGAAATGTTGTCATTGTTCTGTGGCAAGTGTCTGTTCAAGATCTTCTTGAAGGAAAAACCCGGTAAATACAATATACTTATACACAGGCTCACAGTGCTAAAACTACACTCATGCTCATAGATTAAGGATAATTGCAGAATGTGGTGCTACACAATGTGGCACTACACAAAACTGGCACTAATAGCATAGGCACATAGGGAACACACACGGCACAGACCTGTAAGTCCACAGTATTGGTGATAAGATGAGAAAACCGTCCCGAAACACATGTGCTACAAAACGCCACTGTTTCCTGCCCATGAATTGCGAGTGTTAAGGTTCTAGTTGAAAAATTTGGGGACAGCTTTCTGCTCACTTGGCCACAGTTTACAGGCATCGGTTTGAAAGGCAATGGCACATTACGGCTCCCATCTTTTGAAGATTTAGTCCAACAGATCATTGACTGGGATAATTTTTGAAAATCATGTAGAATACATCTTTACATTTTCACATTTATGCTACTGCAACCTGAATCACATTGTCCAATGACTAATTCTTAGTAAGGGCGACCCACTCAGTTGTCACATGGTGTACAGGGAGTTTGGAAGGGTGAGCAGTTTTCTACCATAAATGGATACAGGCTGCACAGATGAGAGTCAGAATCCAGACTGTACCTGAGGCTGAAATGCTTATTACCTGAGTTTGTGATGGTAAATGACTGTGTTATTGTTGCACATGCTGAAGCAGCTATTGGCTCATCCAGATGGTTAAGGAGGTTGGGTGCTAAGGTACTGTTTACGAAGTTCAAATTTTGGGGGAGGTAATATATCTGGTTTCTCAGGCCAGTGTAATAGAGGACATGTTATGTTTAAAATTGTAATTCCTGTTATGATAGCTAGAAGATAGAAAGTTGGTCTTGAACTATCACATATTGTACTGTTTACCAATATGCTGCCACCTTGCAGCTTCAACCATTCCGTACCCTTAGGTCATCCCTGCTTGTAACAATTCGCAATAACTGCTGTTGGATTGTATAAGTGACTTGCTTTTTAGAAATAGGGTTGTGGTGCCAGAATGGGCATATGGTGGCTTGCTCTTGCTGGCAACGCCAAAGCTCGCATAGCAATGTTAGAGCATGGTTTTCCCGCCTTGCTTCCCATGCTGTTCTTCATGGGCCTTGTGTTTTTGCTGGTGGCCTTTTGAATTTTTCTCTTCTAATAGCATGATAAATTTGGTCATTATAGTGGATGGTTTATCGTGGTTATTTTTCACTGTAGAGATAGTGAGAGTACTGGTAGCCTTGAAAGTTTTACTTACTGTATGTTTAATGTCTCTGAAATTTTTAATAAGGCTATTGGTAAATCATATTTCTACTCCTCAATACCTTTTGTTCTGAGGACCCATTGTCATTGTAAGGATCTGGTGTTTGTGAAGCTGTAAAACTTGTTTGTGATTTGACAGTATATTACCATAGATAAAAAAACCTGTTCCCCCCCCCCCCCCTTGCAAAAAAAAAACCATAAAAAACTACATATTGATTTTGCCAAAAGCACACAAGTGATTCTTGGTGTTGTCACTCTCAGGGGCACTCTTGGTTGCTCTCTGTGAGAGGCACCCCTGTGCATCTTTGTCAATCGCAGCTCGATTGCATAGCACAACACGGAACTGTATGCTGTAGTGCTGTTGTGCAGGTTGCCTATCACAGTTGCTGACTTGAACAAATTTTTACAGTCTCCCATCTGACCTGGTATGGGCGAATTGTATAGTACACCCAGCTTGGACTATCACAGGGTGATAACATAGTGATAGGTTTTTCCTGTCTGGAGGATTAATAAACTCTAGCATAACTGGTATCTCTTCATGTGCTTCATGTAGCCCATCCACAAACTTTCAGGGATTTTAGAATTGTATGCCGCTGCTGCATACACCAACGAAGAATCCCAATCATTGCTATAGCTATTTGCATAGTGGCTTAGAATTTTCCCTCTCATTTGATGTACACATTCAGTTCTTCTGTTAACCTGTGAGTTTAAAGAGATCATCTCAGTTTGTGAATAAGCAACAAATGGTATAACTTCTTCAGCAATGCTAACATAAATTTGGTGCCCTGATATGTGATTTTGTTTCCAGAATACCAAACTGTAGTAACCAATTACACGTCACTACATTTCTACTGTGGCAGCTTGCCGCTTCTGGATAGCAACCATCCACATGTAATGTGTAAAATGATCTACAATTGATGAAGGTTTCTCGGGCTGCCAGCCGGATGGTAGTGTTGATTTTTCATGACGTTACGGGAAGTGTCATATTGCCCATCTTCTGGCGAAGTGTCGAGATTCACAGAGAGTGGGATATTTGTATGCGCGGTCACTCCCCTTCATTATACCTTGGGAGGCTGTGGTGGACCAGCAGGATGCGCGTGGTGGTGGGGGTAGCCGCCCCGGCGGCCATGTTAGGTTACATGCTGCAGTTGGTCCGTTCCCACAGATAGGCTGGTAATGTCCTTGCCAGTTGTAGTGTGTGAGAGGTCATGCTATTCCTGCAAACCCTTGGATAAATTTGCTATAATAGTTTGATAATCCCTAAAAGACTGCAATTCCTTGCCTGCCTGAAGAGGTGTTGGAAAACTCCATACAGTGTTTACCAGTCTTGAACCTATTCTCATTTCATCTTGGCTTATTAAATGCCCAAGTAATTCACTTCTTTGGCACAAAATGACACTTATATATGATAAGAGTTAGTTGTGCTTAGTGCAATTGCTGAAAAATGTCCCTCAACCAATGCACATCCCTTTTCATATTCCTAGCAAACACAACAATATCATCCAGATACGCCATACACTATGTCGGCTTTAGTCCCTTCAAAAACTGTCCAACTACTGTTGAAACATCACTTGTGCATTTCTTAGTCCAAATGACATTTTCCAATGAGGTACTGAATAAATGGAGTTTTTGGTTGGTCCTTGAGTACTATTCCCAGTTGTTGGTAGCCACTTATTAGATCCATAGTGGAAATATGCGTACAGCTTCCCAAGTTATCAAGGGCTTCTGTTATATTTGGTTGGATACGCACCTGTAATCGTACGACTCTTGAGGTATCTGTAGATGCTGCAGAACTGATACTGCTTCATTCCGTCAAGAACGTTTGTTGAGTACTATCACCACAGTTGCACCCTCTAGGCTGGTACTTCCCTCAATGATACCATTGCATAATTATTTGTTAATGAATTTCTCTATTACCAATTTTAGGTGATGGGGCACCCTGTGTGGCTTAAAGTACACAGGTGGTCGATTCCTAAATTGGAGTCTGTGCTTCGTCATTGGGATTGGTGGTAAAGGGCCATGAACTTTAAATAGATCATCTAATTCTAGCAGTAACTTCTCCATAAGAAGTCCCTCCATTCTTTCTTAATGCTTCACCTTTTCATGTAATGCAGTTATACTGGCAGCTTGGTCATGGATATGGTCCGAACGTATCCATCTAGATCAGCTTTGTCTAGAACATCTAAATTGGCAACCAATAATTCCGTAGACAAACTGATGATGCCATCAGTATCAAAATTATTGAAATCACTGGGCACTTCTCGTTCGCCACCCATCTCCTGTATGCATGCAGTGCTTCTGTACACAAAACAGTGTGCTTCATGTAGCTCATAATTTTCCTCCAATGGTTCCACCACACAAAATATGTTTACAGATAGTTCTGTTTCTACATTTGCTCATTGTAGTTTCCCTATGCCTTGCTGTACTTTATCATACAGATTGGTGTTCAGTGGTCGTGCACACGTTTTAACTGATTCATGGGTCACGAGTGGCAACCCTTGTGGCAGTATGTCATCGACAGAAGTTTTCAAAGATTGAACAATGTTTCCATGAGTTATACAATATGTTGTCCAAGGTCAGTTTTAGTATGATGCTTATACAGGAAACATGGCCCTAGGATCACGCAGTACCTTTCACCTGTATGGTAAAAACTTCCATAGTTTCCTGGAATTGCTTTGATTCCACCTGAAAATTTAAACACTGGTGAACCTAGCAACTACACTTTGTTACCATTGACTCCCCATACATCTATAGCATAGAAGATTTAACTGCATGTTTCCCGTGAGGTCCAGAGTTGTCTCAGACATGTGAGCTCCTGAGTGTAACAAAAATATATGCTCCCTACCATTTGACAATGTTGACTGGAATACTCTATTTCAAATTCTAAAGGCGGCACGGGTAAAATACAGGGAACGAAAGGCTATTTACAATTTGTACAGAAACCAGATGGCAGTTATAAGAGTCGAAGGGCATGAAAGGGAAGCAGCGGTTGGGAAGGGAGTGAGACAGGGTTCTAGCCTCTCCCCAATGTTATTCAATCTGTATATTGAGCAAGCAGTAAAGGAAACAAAATAAAAATTCTGAGTAGGTATAAAAATCCATGGAGAAGAAATAAAAACTTTGAGGTTCGTCGATGACATTGTAATTCTGTCAGAGACAGCAAAGGACTTGGAAGAGCAGTTGAACGGAATGGACAGTGTCTTGAAAGGAGGATATAAGATGAACATCAACAAAAGCAAAACGAGGATAATGGAATGTAGTCTAATTAAGTCGGGTGATGCTGAGGGAATTAGATTAGGAAATGAGACACTTAAAGTAGTAAAGGAGTTTTGCTATTTGGGGAGCAAAATAACTAATGATGGTCGAAGTAGAGAGGATATAAAATGTAGGCTGGCAATGGCAAGGAAAGCGTTTCTGGAGAAGAGAAATTTGTTAACATCCAGTATTGATTTAAGTGTCAGGAAGTTATTTCTGAAAGTATTCGTATGGAGTGTAGCCATGTATGGAAGTGAAACATGGACGATAAATAGTTTGGACAAGAAGAGAATAGAAGCTTTTGAAATGTGGTGCTACAGAAGAATGCTGAAGATTATATGGGTAGATCACACAACTAATGAGGAGGTATTGAATAGAATTGGGGAGAAGAGGAGTTTGTGGCACAACTTGACAAGAAGAAGGGACTGGTTGGTAGGACAAGTTCTGAGGCATCAAGGGATCACAAATTTAGCATTGGAGGGCAGCGTGGAGGGTAAAAATCATAGACGGAGACCAAGAGATGAATACACTAAGCAGATTCAGAAGGATGTAGGTTGCAGTAAGTACTGGGAGATGAAGAAGCTTGCACAGGATAGAGTAGCATGGAGAGCTGCATCAAACCAGTCTCTGGACTGAAGACCACAACAACAACAAACAACAACCATTTACCATGCTGGTCAAGCAACATTCTGCTTGACATAGATTATGCAGCATTAAAATTCACTGGGAGTACTGCTCGGCAGACTCTGAGCTGAATACTCATATTCCACCCTTTACTTTTATGCCCTTTACTTCTACACTACTGGCCATTAAAATTGCTACACTAAGAAGAAATGCAGATGATAAACGGGTACTCATTGGACAAATATATTATACTAGAACTGACATGTGATTACATTTTCACGCAATTTGAGTGCATAGAGCCTGAGAAATCAGTACCCAGAACAACCACCTCTGGCCGTAATAATGGCCTTGATACGCCTGGGCATTGAGTTAAACAGGCTTGGGTGGCGTGCACAGGTACAGCTGCCCATGCAGCTTCAACACGATACCACAGTTCATCAAGAGTAGTATCTGGCGTATTGTGACGAGCCAGTTGCTCGACCACCATTGACCAGACGTTTTCTGTTGGTGAGAGATCTGGAGAATGTGCTGTCCAGGGCAGCAGTCGAACATTTTCTGTATCCAGAAAGGCCCATAGAGGACCTGCAACATGCGGTCGTGCATTATCCTGCTGAAATGTAGGGTTTCGCAGGGATCAAATGAAGGGTAGAGCCATGGGTCGTAACACATCTGAAATGTAATGTCCACTGTTCAAAGTGCCGTCAGTGCGAACAAGAGGTGACAGAGACGTGTATCCAATGGCACCCCATACCATCACGCCGGGTGATACGCCAGTATGGCGATGATGAATACACACTTCCAATGTACGTTCACTGCAACGTCGCCAAACACTGATGCGACCATCATGATGCTGTAAACAGAACCTGTATTCATCTGAAAAAATGATGTTTTGCCATTCGTGGACCCAGGTTTGTCGTTGAGTACACCATCGCAGGTGCTCCTGTCTGTGATGCAGCGTCAAGGGTAACCGCAGCCTTTGTCTCCGAGCTGATAGTCCATGCTGCTGCAAACGTCGTTGAACTGTTCGTGCAGATGGTTATTGTCTTGCAAACGTCCCCATCTGTTGACTCAGGGATTGAGACGTGGCTGCACGATCCGTTACAGCCATGCGGATAAGATGCCTGTCATCTCGACTGCTAGTGATACGAGCTCGTTTGGATCCAGCACCGCGTTCTGTATTACCCTCCTGAACCCACCGATTCCATATTCTGCTAACAGTCATTGGATCTCGACCAACGCGAGCAGCAATGTCGCGATACGATATATCGCAATCGCGAAAGGCTACAATCCGACTTTTATCAAAGTTGGAAACATGATGGTACGCATTTCTCCTCCTTACATGAAGCATCACAACAACGTTTCACCTGGCAACGCCAGTCAACTGCTGTTTGTGTGTGAGAAATCGTTTGGAAACTTTCCTCATGTCAGCACGTTGTAGTTTTCGCCACTGGCGCCAACATTGTGTGAATGCTCTGAACAGCTAATCATTTGCATATCACAGCATCTTCTTCATGAGGGTTAAATTTCACATCTGTAGCACGTCATCTTCATGGTGTAGCAATTTTAATGGCCACCAGTGTATACTCTCACTCTTGGTGTCTTACTCTTCCATACCTATTACAGTGAGACTGACAACAGTTTTTTGTATATGGCCTAAACATCTACATTGATAGCACTTAACATCAGTAGAAGAGGCAGTACATTAGGTGGTAGTTACCATAGAAATGCGTCTAATGCTCTCTGTTCCACATCCGGAAGAACAATCTTATTTGTTTTGCACTCTGTGTTAATTCATAAGTTTTAATGTTTATTTTCTGTATCATAGCTGCAAAATTCTTACCTATTCACTTTGATTCTGCGACATTCCATTTAACTGTTCGCGATAGTATCTACAGCTATTCTGTCTCTTCCATTGCTGCACCACACCTTGCCATATTAGTCCATTGAACAATTGAGCATTTCGTAGGTCCTCATGCTGCATTACATAACTTTTCATGTCTCCTGCCAAACATGACTTGGTCATTTGCAGCAGCTGTTCATCTGTCCTAGATCCCGGCTTTGTAGCTGTCAACAGCTTTTCTACAATTGATAATATATCCTCTCCTAAATAACATTATGGCACTCTCAGAAGGTGCTACATCCCGAGCTGCCTGAAATGCCATAGAGACATCAGAAGCAGCAGCAACTCTCTCGAGAACTGCAATTGCAGCTGCAGCTTAAGTGCAGGGTGACACTTCATTTTCCTCCTCAGAAGATGACAGTAAAGCAGTATTTTTCTCTTCTGCATCATCAGCAGAATTGATGACTCGTTCTTCAACAGTAGAGTTTTCGTTGTCTGCCAGCATCATTTTCCTCTTCAGTCTGTGCTGTATTATCAGTCACTGTCCAGGCCTTCTTAAAATATTAGTTATGGTGTTTGTTGTAACTTCATCCCAAGCAGCAGAGATTTTGAGGACAGGTTGCAGTACATTCCAATGTGGAAAGGTTTTCTTGTAGTCTGATTGAATTAATGGCAGCCTTAACAAGAAGGTGTCTGTAATTATGCTTCATAGAGGTGATTATTTCTCCAGTGACTGTAGACAGCTTGTAGTGTTAGGTGGTATGAATACAACTTCTAAATTCAGAAGTTCCAGGTCATCGAACTGATGTGCCAGGCAGTGGTCCAAAGTTGCCAAAATACTTCTCTACCTCACAGCCATTTGTTGTTGAACTTTTAAGAGCCAGCTATGGGAGGGAGTCTGGTCATCCAAGCTTCATTGTTGTTCTCATAGTGGCATACCAGATTGAACAGATTGACACATTTTTTAAAAAAAATGTGGATTTTTGTATTTTTCAATCATTAATGGTTTGAGCTTATGAGAACCATCTCAATTACAAAACAAGACCACCACCAGTCTCTCTTTGCTGTGTTTGCCTCTTGACAATTTTTTGCCCTTGATACATTGTGTTTGTGCCGGCTTCATCCATATTAAATAAATACAGATACAAATGACAGAGCTTGGATTAAAATTCCCGCACCCTCTCATTGGCATCTTCCTTGTTTCATCAATGTGTTTTCCCACAAACATTTACAATATACATTTTATGCCTCTTCTGAAAATGCCATAGCCAGCCCTCAGAGCACACAAACCCTTTTTTGTGGGCGATTTCACGAGCATTTTCTTGAAGCATGGGGCCAGATGACAGAATTTGCTGTGAGTACATGTGTTGGAATAATTCAAACAGTGAATCGTTCATGTTTGGCTGTCCTCATGCACTTGCTATTGCTGCAAAATGAATAGCTTGCCAAACTCTCCTCTATTTTCTGGCTTGAAATAGACTTTGAGATTTGAAAGTGTCTGCGACATGTGTTTTAGTCTTCACTTCACTATTGATTACATGTAGAATTTGATGCTTTGGTGTTAACATCAGAGAATTAAGAGCTTGTTGGTAGCATTAAGAGCTCGTTTCTATTTCTGCACCATATTGTGTGAGATAGGAGAGGGGGGGGGGGGGGGGTTTGGATTTCACTGTTCATAATAATCAGAGACAGACAGATCTCTGCATTGTTGTACATTTCACTCTCTTTGTGGTCTACCAACCAACCCTGTCTTCCCCTTCCCTTGTGTCTTACACTGTGGTAATGACATGAGCAGCAATCAAGCGATTGTGCCATTGTTGTGAAATTACAATACAACAAGCTATTGAGAAAAAGTATGTGAAACACAGTGCACTACATGTGTATGTATTTATTTGGTTTAGGTAAAGAATGAGATGTGGAACATGTAATGTGGGGGGTCAAATTTTAGTTTGTAGGACGAATTATCTGAAATTTTGTTTGTCATATTGGGAAAGGGTCTACTACATATTCCATAGTGTACAGCAAACTTAAACTGGAAGAAGGATATTACTGACAGATGCTCAAACAGTTAAGTTCGGCTACTTTTGCTCTTTGTGTAATTACTAGTCTCGGAAACAAACGAATCAGCCTCTTGACATAGTCTGCATTTTTCCCCTTAATCAAGTCTTACAGAACAATTGTCTGGTGTAACTCGTCACTTACAAAGAAAGTATTGAGTGCACAAAAATATATGGTGTTCATCTGCAGTTGTATAGGTACCTCATCAAGGAGTCAGTCATTTTAGCTGCACCATCACAGTACATATATTCACTAATGAAATTCGTCTCTCATAATTTTTCACAATTTGAGAAGAATAGTGATGTCCACACCTATATTGCTAGATGAAAATACGACTTTTATTGGCCATTGTTAAAGCTGTCAGTGGCTCACAAGTTCAAGATGAGCAATAGAAAGTTTGGTCATTTGCCCGATAACATAAAATGTCTGACAAGTAGCAAAGCAAGTTTTAAACCTAACTTAAAATAATTTCTCGTGGAGAACTGTTCCTATTCCATGGACTAATGTCTATTAAAAGCTTTTAAGTATAGTTACCTGAATAGGACTAAAATATAATATGTTCATTAATGTTAACATTAATCATGTATATTTGTCCTGTAAAATGATTAATTCCAAATAATTTCAGCAGAAGATATCACTGAAATGATCTATGGAACATGTAAGCAACTAAACCACCCATTATGTTGCTTGAATCTGCTGGTTGCTTCTGATGCCAGTTGTAGAGGAGTCAAGATGGCTCTAGTATTTATTGATGTTGTTACAGGTTGCAGAGGTGTTGCAGTATGGCTGCCAGGGCACTACAAACATAGAGCCAAGTGGATTGGCTGTCAGTGCTTGCTTAGCTCAGCATGCAGCAGCAAGTGGCAGCCAGGGTACAGAGTTGGCAGGCCAGAGAGACACACCATTGTGTAGAAGCCAAGTCAGTTCCTTGCTGGTCACGTAGAGCGGTGTCAGTCCAGACAGGCAACAGGCACATCATGGCAACAAACTGTGAAATAAGCCAGTCACACCGTTTGATGCAAATGTGTGACCAGCAAGCAGTGTGTGGTGGGCCCAATGTAGAAGGCACCCAATCGTGTTTGCGAACCAAGGACCTCCGACATAGGATGCAGCAGCCTGAGGATGGAAGCATTCAGTATTAGAATGTCTACATGCAGGGCAGGCAGCAACTCGGCAGTAAGTCAGGTGCAGGTGGTACCTAAGCATAGGCTGTGAACCATCTGCCCTCTGGTGCATGCCTTTGAGTTGGTTCAAGTCAGCCAGCAGATGGCTTCTGATAGAAAGTACCATTGCAGCTCCTGGCAGCATCAGGACCAGGTGTACCTCATAGACTTGCAGCTAGTGGAGGCAGTGTCTTGTTGTAGTTGGGCTGGATGACCCACATCAGGTCAATGACTGGCATGGAGTACTTCTCAGAGCTGGAGTGGATGGTACTTACAGCAGCTTGTCCCGCACTGTTGTGACAGGACATCATTTTTGACTGCATAGACCACAGAAGTGGTGCAGTGCTGGGTTCAGACATGAAGTAAACCATGCCACTACTGCAACAATCTGGCCCTTGTACTATGTGGCGTTCACAGTGTACCAGCCTCGGCAGGAGACAGAGAGAGTCTAGTCATGTGGGGGGGGGTCAGGCCCAAGTAAGGATTGAACATTGTTTGTGATCAGAATATTTATTGAACAATGTATGGTTGAAAGAGCAATTAAATCAATCCAGAAAAAATTATTACTTGTGAGCTTACAACACCGTTACACTGATCCAAATTGTACTGTTAAAAACACAGGAAACCCAAAATGTTGTACATCGTAATGAAAATTTATGTTCAAAGACAACAAATAAGCTTTGCACTTAACTATCACATTTATGGAAGCAAATACTTTCAAAAACCAACTTCACAGAAGCGAAGCAGTTGTTGCAGTTCCTTGAGAATTAATCGCTTATCGCTAAGTTTCTGTTCCTATAATGAGATACCATGTAATTATGGGGACACACAAATTTTTATTAGTACAAGCTTAAGTGACAGAAGAACGATGAAAAAATTTAATACAGTATCGGTGCTTCAAAGCAATAGCTACAACAAGAAGAATTTGTATAACAAACAATTTAGCAAGACACCTGATCGTATTTTCTGACAGCCAGTTACTGATTTACAGTTGCTTGGTATCACAGAATGTTGTACAAGACTACTGACCAAAGGAATGAAAACTTACTAAAACCATGACCTTAAAAATTTACATTCAGTTTCCCAAACACACACACACACACACACACACACACACACACACACACACACACACACACACATATGTATATATGATTATCCGGGAGGTGTAGGTTATGTTTTTTTTTTAACAGTTGCGCCTCGCCACCCACCCCTCACAGCCGCGCCTCATCACCTACCCCTCTCCTCGCCACCTACCCCCTCCCCTTCCCTCTCCGTTATGCCTCGCCACGTGCTCCCTCCTCTCCCCTTCCCTCTCCGCTATGCTTCACCACGTGCCCCTCCTCTTTCCCTACCTGCTCTTACTTGCCACCTGCCCAATCCCAGACACATCTCTGCACCCATCCCAGTTGGTGGCCATAGCAAGGGGATAGTGGGGTAGTTGTGTCGGGGAGGGGACTGTTGGGGTGGTGTATTTAACAGTGAGTACTTGTTCTTGATCAGTCATTGAGGAATTTTTCTTAATTCTGGTTGTGATTTTCTCCCTGGTTTGTAATATGAAGCCTGTTGTAATGACTACCGTATATATATTGCAATTGTAAATTTCTTGGTGTAAATTTAATTAATGTTCTCAAGGAACATAAAGTTATCTCTTTCTATATTTTGTTCCACAGGGATTTTCGCGGCCCTGTTTGCACTGGTTCTAACTTCATCGGTGTGCTACTTCAAAAGGGAAGTTGCTGACATTGTAGTCAGTGTGTATAGTGAGGCTGCAGTTTCAGCAATGCTTGTGGGAATTGTATTTTCTCTAATTCTGTACAGAAGAGGTGGTAAATTGCCTATCTCCTATCTTAATCCATATGGATCAAAAGGCTTTATGTGGTATGACTTCTGGATGGGACGAGAAGTTACTCCTCGTATTGGAAAATTCAATGTAAAGCTCATCCTTCATCGATTTTCCATAATTATTGTGGTAAGTAAATATTGTTTTTGCAGCAAATGTGATACTATAACTTCATTATGAGATCATTTCTGTGTATGTGACGTAAAGAAATTAAAAGGCAAACAGAAAAGCATCAACTTCATGCCAAGGTGACCCACCTCTGGCCAATGCGGTTTATCCCCAGTGACAAGGTATATCTTGATTGTAGGTACATGTTTTGATCTTGTTAATTGAATAAATTATCTTCAACATTTGTTCTGGTACCATGATGTACATGTAAAGAAATTTGCACAGTACTTCAAAATGGGATTAACATCATATCTATGTTTGTGTCAACTTTTATTGTCGTTTGAGGGAGGTGTGGGATCAGGATCTTCAGAAAGGTCCCAGCTTAATGTTCCTACTCTGAAGAGTGTTGTGTGTCCTGTCTAAATATGGAATCTGACTCCAAATATTTTGTATCTGTTGAATAAAAATAAATGTCATGTTCAACAAATATGATAAAATAAATATTAACATTATATTATGGGTGCCTGGGCATGGCCTATGATTCTGTAGACTATAGCCCAGCTGCATGGCTGAACCTGTGTGAGCTATTTGCCTACGCTGGCTGCAGATGCCTGTTTGCCCATATGTTGGTTGAATAGTGTCTGGACAAATTAGAGCACAATAATACGCACAAAAACACTTACAGGCACTAGAAAATATACTGTTAACAGTAAAGGAAACCTATGGATTGAAATAAGAACCACAAAATATCTTTATTTACTTTAAAGCTGTTGCATTACATGGCACTTCAGCAAAATATAATAAAGTTTATGTCACACTTATGAATACCATCTCATTTCTGGAACTTATTCAAAGTCTTTCATGTCTCTCTCCATACATATTTCCCTGTTGTAGAATGCTTCAGTATTACCTGACTGGAATTTTTGCTGTGGTGAAAATTCATGTGGTATGGTAAGCGTATTATACCATCTTCCTGTTATGGTGTTAGAACTTCTAGGATTCATTAAGCTGCTATCCAAAGCCAGCTGGAACATCCACAGCTTATCTGTGGGTTCCTGAGGACACATGCACAGTAGCAGTCACTGACAGAAAGTACCTGTGCTACATCATTTCCACTTTGTGTAGATCACGTCCTTCCAAATTTCAGGGATACCAGCTGCTTTGCTTCTCATTAATGAAACTGAGCTATTACACTGTTGCCAAAAAGAGAATTGTCATACTTAACTTCACAAGCTGCATCAGTAAAGGGCTCTCATGCAAAGTGGATACCTTAAAACAAACATCAGAGGGCACACACAGTTGTACAGACAAGTGATTTCGAACTGACCATAATTATGAATCTTGTGGACGGGGATTTGTCGTATGGTGTCATTTTAGTTTGAACATGGTATGTTATGATAGTTATACATTTGTTGAATGAATGTGTTGATCACACCAAGTGACCACAACTTAAGATGACCACCATTTTGTTTGCATGACCATAATGGCAGTATAGTATTAGTTCAATTCTGAAACAATGCAGCTGGTGCAGATGTGTTTGATGGTTGAACATTGTCTTACTGCAAACTGCATTGGTAACATGTGTTGTCCACATAGGCATTGTCACCAGAATGGTTGAGGAGTCTTGATTTAACATATCCGAGTGTGATGGCCACATATGAATGAAATGCTGCCGCAGTGATTGCAATCCTGCAAATGATGTGGGACATCACTGGATGCAACTTGAGTTCTCATTTCGTACATCTCAAGTGCAATCTAAACAATAACTAGTAAATCAACTACGTTTTTGAAGTAGAAGACTTACACCTCCAGCAGACAACTCAGGGGCCTGTATTTCAACAGGACAAGGCTCGGATTCTTATAATGAGAAATGTGGAAGCCATACTTGAAGAAAGATGTGTTCCACTGCTTCTCTGGTTTGCACATTTGCGTGACATGTCACCCCTGAACATGTATGGAATGTGGTTGGTTGGTGACCTTTTGTGCTTTTCTAAGACTGGTGGAACTTCACGGAGTAGAGTACAAACTCTGAGTAAGGAGGTTCCTCAGTATCCAGGTGCTGTTTTGTGCAATTTCAAAGTGTTTAGAAGCATCACCGGGAAGCTTGATGTCATACTAAATTCAACAACCCCGAGTTTATGTACAGTTGTGTTACCTTAGAGATTTATCTTCTACAATCAGTTTTAGTGTAATGTAATCGTATTGCCATAGCAGTTTTATCATCTTCAATAAATAATCATCAAGATATTTCTTTATTTATGAGCCAAACCAGCAAAGTATTTTATTCTTTTTTCTGGCAATCAAATCTTCATATTGCCACAATTGTACCACAGATTGCTCATCTCTTATGTAATGTTTTATTTCATTATTTTAAGTGCTATATTTAAAACTACTTTATCTTTTGAGATAGGAGTGCTATCTGCTCTGTATTACACACATTTTTCTTGCATTGTCATATCACAGTCAGTTTATCCTCACAATTGTTCAGTTAGTAGTGGTTTGCTTCATTGCCTTTTGTCAGCGGTGGACTTCCTGATATTTTTTTGCATTTGGTCTACAACTCCACATTTTCCAATCTCTACATATTATAAAAATGTGTGTGTGTGTGTGTGGGGGGGGGGGGGGGAGGGGGGTCCATTTGTGTTTTCCCCATCTCCTCCTGAACCAGTGGACCAATCCAACTGAACTTGGTACACATGTCTTTTACTGTCAGGCAACAATTGCAGTGAATGTAAGACCCATAGTTCAGGTGATACAACGTGGCGATCAGTGAGGTGGGTGAAAAACAGCTGCATCGTTCATGAAGTTTTAATGCATTTATTCTTTAGTGCTAAGACACTCCTACAGTTGAGTCAACTTGAGGAAATCCCTGACAACTGGCACCGCTTTTGACATCTTTCAATCGTGAAGCGTAGATGGCTGCAGGCAAAAATTGTAGCCATCTAGAAAGCTATGAAGAGGCGTTGTCATAGAGACTGTTACAAAATCACTTTGTAGACATGTGAAGCAGCAGTGACCAGTGTACAGAAACTGTTGGGGATCATGTTCCTTAATCTGGATACTGTTCCTACACATTTGTACATCGTGCATACTTCTTTACATGACTGTTTCATAATTTACAAAGCGTTTTCATGAATACATAGTAATAAATTTTTTAAAAATACTGTACTTCAAACACAGCTCATTTTTTGTATTCATTTCTAATAGAAAATTGGCAAAATGAATACCCAAGCAATGCAGCTAGGTTTCTCAGCTAGTTTTAGAAATAAAGAAAATTGATTAGTGTAGAGACACTTCTCTATATGATTCATACGTAGAAAAGAGCAAACAAAATTCTCAAAGTAGTTAGGGTTTTAGGATGTCAATGTGGACTGTGATGTGATAATTAGTAGAAAAATCCTTTAGCATAGTAACCCGGATTCCACACCTTGATGCTAAACAGTCTCCAAGCAGCTTTTTTTTACTTTAATTTCACATGCCACCATATCACGTGTCACAACATCAATTACAGTGATGTCTAGTAGTTTGCCAGCCAGAGTGGCTGAGTGGTTCTAGGCGCTACAGTCTGGAACCGCGTGACAGCTGTGGTCACAGGTTCGAATCCTGCCTCGGTCATGGATGTGTGTGATGTTCTTAGGTTGGTTAGGTTTAAGTAGTTCTAAGTTCTAGGGGACTGATGATGACCTCAAAAGTTAAGTCCCATAGTGCTCAGAGCCATTTGAACGATTTGATGTCTAGTAGTTTCTGTAGTGGCAAGAGAATCTATACATTCTTGTCCAGCCTTGATTGGGCATGTATATTGTAACAATTACTATTTGTGTTCTACAGCCGTTGCTCACATTTGTATTTATTTTGTGTTTAACTTAACACTACACATTTTGAACATGTTCTCCTCATGGAGAGGCTGTTCGTAGAGTGGGAGGAATTTGCCAGAAGTCGATGGCTAGTGGTATCTGCTGTTGTTGTTGTTTTGATTATCTTGACATATCACTTCTGACATTTACATAATTACCTGTAGGCTATGTGTGCATGCCTTGTAGTGTTAGCTGTAGGCTTAATGCCTTCATCATCTGTGAATAAATAATTAATGTAATGCTGTAATTACATTAGTAACAGAAATTGTTTAATTAGCTGTTTTTGTTTGTATTTCAGATTGCACTGAACATGTTGATTGCCACAAAAGCACATTTGCAGGGAGTGGAAGAAGAAATATTAAGATCTGTTATAATATCTACAATATTGCAGTCATTATTTTCTTTACACTTTATTTTTCATGAAGACCTGTATCTGTATTCCTTCCTAGCTATCTCAGAAGGTGTTGGATACATGATAGCAGTGGGATTTATGACATTTCCATTCATATTGACATTCACTACAAAAGCTATCTTGGACTATAGGTTAGTCTCTTACATATATTAATTGCTGTTGACATCTCTCTACTTACTGAAGAAGGAAAAAAAAAAAAATTATCTTGTTTCACAGATTAAAGGCATCACTGACAGAAATGTATATTGTACTGTGTTCCTATACAATTGGACAAATATTATTACAGTCGAGCAGTCACAGGAAAATGCTCTCTCTAAAATATCCAGTCACCTCAGTTTGGAGGGTGAATGTGCTGCCTAAATGGAGTGCTGCTGTTCAGATCAGAGCATATATGGGAGAGATCATTGTTTATTGGGCTTTGGCTTTGGTTGCTGGTAAGTCTTATGTCCAGTTTTCAGCAATGTTATTGTAACTAGAGGACCAGATTCATGTATGAGTGATAAAACACTACTGGTTAATCTGTCATGATTTGTTGTTTTTGTGAATATAGTCGCCATTGTTCTTAATAAGAAAATTAGAACTCATTCTTTTAACACCTATAACTACAATGGTGTGCAAAACTTTAGGGTGAAAGTAACTTTTGCATGATGTGTTACTGCCAAGTAACGTAGGTCAATGAAACATCAACCACACATAGAATGAACTCCTACAGTATAGTACAAAAGGTAACTGAAAGACAGACAAACAGAAATGACACTTTTATTGAAAGTCACCACGATTTATAATGGTCTGCTGGACATAAGGAAAGATGGGATGTGGTTCTTAATAGGGTGTGTGAGCGCCACAAATGGCAATGAATGTTCTGCAATGTGCTCCCATCTGGTTGGTAGGGAGTTCTTGTGGTAGAGCATTCCATTCCTCCACCACCACAGATGACAACTGTTGAATGTGCTATAATACATCTCCCCAATGCATCCCACATACATTCGATGGAATTTAAGTCAGAGGAATAGGCAGGCCAGTCCTTTCACTAAGTATCCTCTCGTTCAAGAGCTGTCCCACCGTCACAGTTCGATGTGATCACACTTTGTCATCCATAAAAATGAAGTCAGGGCCAAATGTACCCTGAAAATATGCACTTGGGGAAGGAGTACAGTGTCACAATGTTGACTGGTGGGTGTGCTGTGTTCAATGATTGGCAGGTCACTGCACCCATGCAACATTATGACTCACTGCACAACACATGGACCATCAAAATGACAATGTTCAACAGTGTTCCTGGGTGCATTGCGTGTTCCCATCTTTCACCAGATGAGGATACGCCCAGCTTTGTCGAACATTATCACTTTTGTTAAAAGTGTTGGGAGGCATGTTGTTGCATGGACGTACTGACCTCAAAATCTTTGAACATGGTACATTTATCAGTCAGTGTTGTTGTGACGCTGTGCTCTTTCCCTATGTGCACCTTTTCTGGGTTCATTTCACCCTGTTTTTGTTTTTATGGATGTCAGTGTGTGACTATATTGAACTGTGCAGGTGGAGTAGTTCTTGGAATGAGAGGATATTTAGCGAATATCGCTCTGCCACAATAATTCTTTACCAACCTTTTGCCAGTACATTGCAGAGTATGCATTGCCATCCATGATGATCACATACCTTATTAAGAACCATTTTCCATCTTTCCTAATGTCCAGAGGACCATTATAAATCACGGTGACTTCTGTGTGATTATTGTCTTTGAATCAAAGTGTCATTTTTGTTCATCTCATTGTGTGTCTTTCCGTTACCTTCTGTACTGTACTGTAGCAGTTCCTTCTATCGAGCTACGTTATTTGGCAGTGACACATTGTGTGAAAGTTACTTTCATCCTTAAGTTTTGCACACCAGTGAATTTTCAAGATTTTTGTGCAAATTTTTGTATGTTCCTGATCGCATTCTGCTAGATGGCCAAGGATGTTAGTGAGGTCTGTTGTGTGTCTTGTTCCAATAGTTTAAGTTTGTGATTGTATTGTTGGCTGTCAGTGTTGCAAACTATAACAGGAGTTCCTGCAGCCTATACTACTTACGATAATGCACTGATGGGAAAACCAGATGTAGCTGCCATATTTGATAGGGAAAACTCCTGCTGCTTCAGTAAAGAGGTTCCTTTGTGACAGTTGTGTACAAACCCTACAAAAGAAATGACAAATTGGTGCTCTTTATTGTGCCAAAAAAACTGAGATACTGGATCTCGGACATAGTCAAACCACGGAGCTTTGAACAGAGTTTGTGCCTCACTGTGCCAAGTATCTACAGTTAGAATCTTGGTCTAGGTAAAATTTCCTCTGACAGGCAAACTGTTGTAGTTAAAAATGTGTTAATGACAGAGATTGCTTATGGTTAACCCTGATTATAACTATTGAAGGGCAAGCCACTGGCCAGCAAATCAACCCTGAACATTTATGACATGAGCAGTCATCCGTCCAGAACACTTTTTAACAATGCAGTGGCACCATATACGAGAGAGTTATTTTTATTTTGGGAATTCAGGTTCATCTGTTATGCAAACGACTGTTTTCAAATTCCCAAATATGTTTCAACATCTTTGTGCTATCATCAGTGTGTACTTTTATTCAGTTCTTATTTTCTATAATGTTGGGTTTTGTAGAACTCTGTTCACATTATTATATGCTGGTAGCTGGCTATCTGTAAAGTTATTTTAGTAGTTTTTGTCCCCATCTGCATTCTCATCTGTTGTGGAAGTATACGCAGAAGCACAGTACAGGTTTCTGAGTAACTTCCCTCACAAGTTAGACTTTTGAACTTCACAAACCAGTGTTTATGTTGGTGTTGTGTCCGATTCCTGTCGATGTTCATGTTAAAAAGAACAGTTCTTTTTATAATAGGTGGACATGAATTCCTGTAATTTAGTCTGCAAACACAGTTGTTGCTGGAACTTCAAAACTGAATGATTATTTGTCTTGTTCATTTACAAATGAAGTGTTTCCAGAACTGCCAAAAATGATGATGAAGACACGTATTTCATATTTGGCTTGAGGCAGCTTAATGTTTTGCAAAGGTAGCACACACCCTACAAGTCATCGATTTTACTCCTCTTTCACACATTTGTAGGACGTAGATCGGTGTAGCAAATAATGCTCAATATGATGTGCTCCTCCTGCATTTTCAAGAAGTCGAGAGTCATAGTTTTAGGAGCCTATTGAACACCATTTGAGAATGCCAGCTGTTGAGCAACAATATTTGCACAATCAGGAGCTGTGGATTTAAGGCGGCAGGCTAGAAGTCTCCTAGAGTTATGTTTGAGGCTTGTCATCCCCCCCTCCTAATCTTCCACCAAACGCTTATATCACTACAATGAGTAGTTTCTTCAAGAAGGAACTGTAACGATATCCCCCTAATCCCTCTCCCACTCCCTCACTCTCCTGTGGCCTTGCAACTCTTTTCTGAGAAAACCTGTGGCGAGCGTGGGGTCTCGAGTCACTGCATTATTTTTTTCCTTTCCGGTGTTGCAGTCTTACTTTCTGACTATATCTTTTCTCATACTCTGTCTGTAGACAGCTTGCCTAGTGACAACCTAGCTTGTCGCAGGACATTGATTATGGCTTTTCCCATTTTACTTATTTATTTTCAATCACTTACTTTCATTAAGTCCCCACATCCTGGTCTGTTCTCCACCTTTTCTAATATTGTTAGAGACATGTAGGCCGTGCAAGGAACCTGACTACGCAGGGAATGCACTATTGAGGCCTGAGATATTACCTCTCTGTAAGTGCTGAGGAACAGGTGCCTGTCTGGTGGTATCAGGACTCTGGGCAGTGGCCGTCAGTCTGGCAATTGCTCTGGCTTCGCGATACTTGTGGGGAGAGCCCTTTCTAGGTTGTTTATGCAGTATCGTGACAAATATCTCACACAGTGGAAATACGACAGTCATCTGCCAGTGGCTGTGAGGCAACAACTAATGTCCGCCTGTTCTGCGATCTGTGTTAATTTCCATGAAATGCATTTCAGTTATGATCATCTCCAGTCCTTTGAGGATACCATGCCCTCTGTCAGAACCCCAGCGCATCTGGATGAGTTTACATGCTGGTTAACACAGATACTGTCAGTGAGTGAACCAGCCCGGGTGGAGGGAGTGGTGGAGGGTAGTACTATGTTGGTTTGGTAGCAGACTTTTGATTCACGAACTACTTCATCATCTCGATCTCTGTCTCTTCAATGCACCTACCCACATTTGTGTTGTCCATGACACTTCTTTGTCTATTAAACTTACGATCTCTTCCCTCAATCTCATGGCATCACTGCAATTGATGTTATACCTCAGTCTTTATGACAGTGATCACTTTTGCCAATCCAAATGCTGTATGGGCAGAATAATAAAGAAGCATTAAGTGGGTGTGATCTTCCACACACCAGCCAAGATGGCAGCTCTTCTCGGATCTGTGAAAGATGATCTGCTTTTACGAATTTATGAAATTCCTTGTCAGTATGTTAAAAGTTGCATAGAACAAACAATATGCTCTGTACAAGAATGTTGCATCAAACACAAGCTATATATCCGCTTTCTACAGCCCAACAAAGCTGCAATGCCTGAACATTGTATTTCCATTGGCCATTGCATGAATTACGGGAAAGTCAAGATACTGTTCACAGCCTCATCCTACTGGGATTCACTGATCAAGAAATCTGTCGAAATACAATTAGCAGACAATATGCTCAGCTGAGGAGATAGTTCGCACCTCGGCAAATAACAGAAACTACTCATTTCATGTCTGCGCTCTCAGAAAAATTATTATTCTGAGTCTTTGCTGTCTGACATTCCAACACTTCACCCATTTTAATAATTAACCACATGATTCCTAAGCACATTAGATTCACTTCATCCATTTTAATAATTAACCACATGATTCCTTAGAACATTAGATTTGTTGACTCAGCACTTTTTTTATTCTGAGAAGCCTAATGAAAAATCTATGAGTGTGCTCTTGTGCCGACTGTCTTATCTCCTATGCACACACATTTACTCACAGTGTGTCATTGTGACAAGTGGCTTTAATTCAGTGATGGCCTCACCTTGAAGAGGAAACATGACAACACCCCAAGCCACATGACCACTTCCATCATGGAATTTTTTACCATAAAAGGCATTCTTGTTGTTCCACAGCCCCCCCCCCCTCCCCTCCCCTCATTTGCCTCATCTGAGTCCTTATCACCTTTTTTCTTCTCCCGAAATTGAAAAATGTCTTAAAAGGATGTCATTTTGTGATTTGCAAGAATATTCAAACGAATGTGATCAAACTGTTAAAAAAAAAAAAGGCCCTACCAATTGAAGCCTTTTGGAACTGCTAGCAGGACTGGGAATGACAACTCTGCTGATGTATAGCTGCCAAAGGGAACTACTTTGAAGGGGACAGTGTTGTTGTTTGAAAAAAAAAAAAAAAATGAAAACATTGGCAGATAAAAAATCAGTCTCACTGCTCTTCTCACACACTTCGTATGTGTATCATTGTGAAGTGTGTGACAGAGGGTACTTTTTACCATACTATATACTGAAGTTTCTTGTGTTCTATCCATGTATTGAGAGTGATAAGATTTTGTGTGTTTTGAGGTTTTTTTCTGTTACACATAAAAAGTCTGTAACCATTTGCACCATCCCTTGATGTTCCCTGTAAGTCCAACCTGATATGGGTTCCATACACTTGAGTAATATTCAAGTATAGGGCATAAAAGTGTATTTTAAGTCCCCTCTTTTGTAGGCAAACTGTTTTTTCCCAGTGTTTTATCAGTTAACTATCGCCTGTGATTTGCTTCAACTACAACTGAGCCAAAGTGGTTGTTCTGTCACACATCTCTACATATTGTTGAGGAAAGGGGAAAAAAGGCATGGGGAGTTAAAGCAGTCCTCATCACGAAGGTTCTTTCAAACAATTCAGTGTTTATTAGGCACGGTCATATTGTAGATAGTATGCTCTTGGCCTCCTCTGACCTTTGAGATGACTAGATACAGGTGGACCCCGAACTGTGGTGCCATTTGGTATTTTTCACTTTAACAAATTATTGCTAGATATGAAAGAAGTGATAAGTGACAGGAAAAATTCTTTGACTTTACTGAAATTTGAAAGCTCGACCTTTGGATTTACTGTCTGGCACTTGCTCACATAGTCTTCAAGGCACACACATTTATGGTATGACTGACAAGGTGTGACTCATTAATCTTATAGTTAAAAGGATATCACATGTTTATGTTCCACGAAGTGCACCACTTTGTATTTAAATATTATGAGCAAGTTGCCAGTCTTTGTGCTTGACATATCTTGTCGAGATCTAATCAGATATTATGGTATTTTTTACCAGATCAAATTTCTTCATAAATAACAGCATGATAGATGAAAAGCTTGAGACAGCAACTATTATTATACTTGAATGATGTCAATTTGCTGTGCTGGCCACCATTGTTAGGATTAAACTACCCTTTTATTTTATATGTTTCAGTACTACATAGTTTTGGCTGTGTAGCCATTCTCAAGTGTCTGTTATCCATATCAACTCCAATTGTTTGGATTAGATTAGATTAGTACTTGTGCCATAGATCATGAATACGACATTTCGTAATGATGTGGAACGTGTCAGGTTAATAAAAGGTGTCTATACAAGATATTACATTAGACAAAATATTACATGACACTCAATAATTTTTTTTTTTTTTTTTGTTGGGGGTTAGGAAATTACCCACTTACTATATCCAACAATTCATCTAATGAGTAGAAGGAGTTGCCATTAAGAAATTCTTTTAATTTCCTTTTAAATGCTATATGGCTATCTGTCAGACTTTTGATGCTATTAGGTAAGTGACCAAAGACTTTTGTGGCAGCATAATTTACCCCCTTCTGCGCCAAAGTTAGATTTAACCTTGAGCAGTGAAAATCATCCTTTCTCCTAGTGTTGTAGCCATTACACTGCTATTACTTTTGAATTCCTTCGGATTGTTAATAACAAATTTCATAAGTGAATATGTATATTGTGAGGCTACAGTCAAGCTTTCTAGCTCTTTAAATAAGTGTCTGCAGGAGGATCTTGGATGAGCTCCAGCAATTATTCTGATTACACGCTCTAGTGCAATGAACACTCTTTTACTCAATGATGAGTTACCCCAGAATATGTCATACGAAAGCAGAGAATGAAAATAGGTGTGGTAACCTAATTTACTCAGATGTATGTCGCCAAAATTTGCAATGACCCTAATAGAATAAGTAGTTGAACTCAAACGTTTCAGCAGATCCTCAGTGTGTTTTTTCCAGTTCAACCCCTCATCAATGCATACACCTAGAAATTTGAATATTCTACCTTAGCTACCGATTTCTGATCGAAGTCTATATATATTAATGGTGTCATTCTATATCCTGTGTGGAACTGAATATACTGTGTTTTGTCAAAGTTTAATTAGAGCCCATTTGCAGAGAACCACTTAATGATTTTCTGAAAAACATCATTTACAATTTCACCAGTTAATTCTTGTCTGTCGGGTGTGATAACTATACTTGTATCATCGGCAAAAAGTACCAGCTTTGCATCTTCGTGAATATAGAATGGCAAGCCATTAATATATATTAAGAACAGTAGAGGACCCAAGACCGAACCTTGTGGCACCCCATTCTTGATTGTTCCCCAGTTTGAGAAATCACCAGTTTTTTACATATTATGTGAACTGTTTATTTCAACTTTCTGCACTCTTCCAGTTAGGTATGATTTAAACTATTTGAGCACTGTTCGATTCATACCACAGTACTTGAGCTTATCTAGAAGTATTCCATGATTTACACAATCAAAAGCCTTTGATAGATCACAAAAAATCCCAACGGGTGACTTCCGGTTACTCAGAGCATTTAATATTTCATTAGTGAAAGTGTATATAGCATTTTCCGTTGAAAAACCCTAACTGACATTTTGTTAAAACTTTATTTTTACAAAGGTGTGAAGCTACTCTACAATACATTACTTTTTCAAGAATTTTGGATAAGGCAGTCAGAAGAGAGATTGGGCGGTAGTTGTTGACATCAGATGTATCCCCTTCTTTATGCAGTGGTATAACAATGGCATACTTCAGTCCATTTGAGAAAATACCCTTCTTCAGAGAGCTATTACATATGTGGCTAAGAATCCCACTTATCTCTTAGGAACAAGCTTTTATTATCCTGCTGGAAATGCCATCAATTCTATGTGAGCTTTTATTCGTAAGAGTGTTTATTATCTTCCTAATTTCAGAAGGAGAGGTGGGTGGAATTTCAATTGTATCAAATGGTGTGGGTAAGGCCTCTTCCATTAACTGCCTTGCTTCTTGTAATGAACATTTAGATCCTATTTTCTCTACAACATTTAAAAAATTATTATTCAAAATGTTTTTGACTTCCGGCTTGTTGTTTATCAAGTTTCCATTCACTTTGATGGTAATGCCGTCATCCTGTACTCTTGGTTGTCCTGTCTCCCTTGTAATAATATTCCAAATTTTTTTGATATTGTTATCAGTCAGCAACAAAAAATTAGGAGAAAAAAATTGTGTAGTTGCAAATTTTTGTACAGTGTTTGGAGGATGTGTCATGAACAACATATTGAAAATCCCCACCGGTGGAGGGGGGGGGGGCAGTTAAAAGTAATTTTTTTTAGAATAACTTAAAAACTGCAGATTCCAGTAAAAATGCTTTCCAGTGCAAAATTGAAATACATAAAACTTTATATGGGAATGGTGTTCCTCATTTTCTTTCTAGGACTAATAGTTTCCTCATTGCCTTGTTTCTTCTATCTATAGTACTGATAATATCATATTTGAAGAAAATAGGTTGGTTTGCATGTGATCAGTCTTTTTATAACTGGCGCTAGTTTCCACAGAGTAAGTCATTTTGTTGCAGTTAGGTCATAATGTTTGAACTCTTAATGTCTTCTAGTATTCTGATAAAACTAGATAAGTCTTTTAGGACTTCTAATACCTATAAGGTATAGCCTTATAAAAGGAGCTGTCCCATAACCCTATTTTCTAGTAGAAAGTATGTTTGTTTCTGTGTTCTCTATAATCTTTCAAAGCTGGAAATACTTTTTCCATGTTGAGTATACAGTATCAGTCAACTGTATTTTTGCCATTCTCATCACCACTTAACTGCTTAATAGGCATCATGAATGATGTAAACACTTTTTTTAATCATGAAAAAGAAGTACAGGCGCAGTATCTCACTTTCATTTGTAAGCAATGAACCATAAACTGATCATTCTGCATAATGCATCTATTGTTTACTATGTATGTTAACATTTTATATCAAGTGAGATACATTTGTTTGCATGTTAATGTTCTTGGCATTAATGTGCTTCCTTTATAATGTGTTTAGCTGTAACTTCAAATGTTAAGCTTGTTGCCAAGTTTAATCACCATGACATTTCATTTTATAGCTGTTATTTCTTGCAGGTACCACTTACCTTGGTATTTTCATAATACCATCAGCATTTACAGTTACTGTGCTTTCAAGAGCCTTCAGGGAATATAAACGTTCAGCAGCCTATCAAGCAGGTGAAGTTAACACCAAACAGTAATAAGCTGTAATTCTCAGTAACTCTCGTGAAACAAGATCATGCTAAATGATTGTGAATATGGGGCTAACTGCCATGTTCAAATATGGAATCATTTATAAAATGTTTTTTTTTTTGTGATAACTACTGTGCACTATTTGAACTGTCTTTGTTTAGCAATTGAGCACATACATTTTCTTAAAAAAGAGTTTTCAAAGATTTTAAGATGGTCTAAAATTACAAATGATCTTTATGTAGCACTTTTTATGTTCTTGTAAGTAATCTGAAAGATTATAGGAGCATCAACATTTATTGTGGCAAGTTTAGTTTTTATTGATCTAAGAAGACTGTTAAAACAGTAATTTTTTTAAAAATATGTCTTTGGCTAGTACTTATAGTTAATTACTTATTATTATTATTATTATTATTATTATACGTATCATTCTACAAT
Source organism: Schistocerca piceifrons (assembly GCF_021461385.2). NCBI lineage: Eukaryota > Metazoa > Arthropoda > Insecta > Orthoptera > Acrididae > Schistocerca > Schistocerca piceifrons. The sequence continues at coordinate 764,541,484 of NC_060149.1, read as the reverse complement.
GTTATTATTAGTATTATTATACGTATCACTTTATGAGAGTACAAATTAAAGCCCTTAGTGATTGATATGTTATAAACGCCATTCAGACTATGGCACGAACTGAACAAATATCATTTCATGCTGTGTATTTTATATTTGGTTATTTTCTATATTTTTGTTGTAATTAATTTCTAATTGTGTTGTTTAAATAAATAGGTTTAGGTTAAATGTGTGTATGTGTATTTAAATATTACCTGTATTCTAACATTGTTTTTGGAAACTCCACTTTAGTGTAAAGACTGATTGTAAGAAAGACAAATGGCAAGCCTTTGCTCTTTCAAAGGTTGCTAGTCAACTGCATTGATATGATCTGTGTGTCTCCCAGCTGTGTGAAATGGGACACTAAATGTGGGCACGGAATGACCACTCCCATCATTAGTTTGATATTCATCTCGTTTGAAATTAAATTTTTTGTTAGCAGCAGTAATTTGTACGCCTTCCAAATATTTAAAGAACTTTATGCTATGCAATTATACAAATATATTTAAATCTGTGTTCACAAATCGGAAAGACAGATTATAATCTCGTGGAGAAGGAGCGTTTGTTGTAACAAGCAGAAACATTAGATCCAGTGAGTCTAAAATAAATTGGACTGCATACTAATATGGACAGGAATAATCAGGTTTGATTGACTTCTTTTATAAATCAGATGTTTCTAGCAACAGATCCACACTCGTTGATCATATCATTATCCAAAGTAGCCTAAACTTGATATCATGGAAATACTCCCAAGTACACAATGGTGGTATCGGGTGGTGATTAACCTACCCAATATCAACTGGGAAAATGTACATTAATGTTACTGACAATAAGGACAAACAATGTTGCAAAATAATGTTGACTTCATTGTCTGACAACTACCCTGAACAACTAGACAAACAACCCACAGCTAAAAGAAACATTTTAGACCTCGTGGCTGCAAACAGAACCAATCTTTTTGTGTCATCAGTGAGAGAGGGATAAGTGACCATGGTGTTATGAGAAACAATGATAACCAAAAGCAAAAAGGTCATAAATAAAGTTAGGAAAGTATTTGTGACTGGCTATTAGCTTACTTAAAGGGTAAATTGAGAACATTTACTTCAGATCTGGAATATGGGGAACAATTGTGCATTAATATACCATGGTTTGCATAAATACATATCAAGGAAAGTAGTAAAATATGGCAAAGACCCAGCTTGGTTTGATGGTACCATTTGGAGAATACTGTAAAAGGAAAAATGGACTACTACAATGTCCATACAAAAGAAACTGTAGCGAAACCAACAGACAAAACTTAATAGTGCGAGAATGCTTAGTCTCGTGGCAGTAACACTGAATAAAATGTTCTTGTGCTTTCAGCCATTGAAGTTAAAACATCACTAACTTTTGATCAAGCACTTCTTTTCCATTGTCAAGTTGAATGACTTTAGATTGACTGCTGGTATGCCCTTATATACTGTAGCTGCTGGCTGTGATATCACTGGTGCTCACAACCTTGCCACATGTTAACTCGGCATTCGATGTGCCCGTTTCAACCTCATGCTCTCTGGGTGCAAGCCGTGCTGAGCTACAGGCTGCTGTCTTTATTAAGTAGCTAGTGATCCTTGAAAATTCTGAATCAGCCGGGCATCTTACATAACCTGAGAAAAAAGTCAGGAAATTCAAATGGAGTCCTGGAATTTAAAACATTCTGCTCTATTATTACTGTTTCATAATAAAAATTAAAGTCAATATTTTCTTTTCTTAATAAAACAGGCACAAAAAATTTTTCTTCCGTGTTCTCATTTCTCATTTTGTCGCAACACAACTTTGAAAGTTGAGAAGATGTGGCCGAGAGTGTGTTGGGAATGTCAGCTTAATGAAATAAAACAATATTGAAATTAAGTACTTTACATGAAATTGTTTTATGTACTGTATAACAAGAAATGCTGTGTGTTAAATCTAGACACTTGGTGAACGAGTATAGTGCATTGCTTTTTCCTTTATTATTTTCAGTTTTGATATACAGGGTGATTCTTATTAGCAGTTAAAAACCCTTGAAGTAATGTAGATAATGCTGAGACAAATAATTGAATATAAGACGTGAGGGCCACAAATGTCGGGAAATACCTGAAAAGTGGATGACAGATGTTGACCATGTTAAGTCACCAGATGACGTACCTCGCAGCACGTGCAGCAGTTGGGCTTGTCAGTCCTACCTTCACCGAAAAGTGGCAGTGCTACATATCGCTCCACTAGGCTATTCTGTTTTCATTCTTGAATTATCCAATTGATATGATAGTGCTGGTAGTAGCTATACAAGACTACAATGATTCGGGTTACATTTATGAGTAGACTAGCAGAGCGATGTGAAGCACTTACCTTTACCTGCGAGAGTAGACTTGACAAGCCCAACACCTTCACGTGCGGCAACGTACATCATCGTCATCTGGTGATGTCATGTGTTCAGCGTTTGTCATCCAATTTTGTGGTATATTCTGACATTTGCAACCCCATGTGTCTCATATTAAATTACTTGTCTCAGAGCCATCTACATCATTTCGGGGTTTTTTAAATGTTAATAAGAATCACCCTTTATAATACTGACAGACAAACACCTTTAGAAAATTTGAATGTTTACAAACATATTTTGATAAGAAGTAGACTATAAGGCAGTATTATTTATATACTAAAACAGAAATAAGAGATTGATAAAAAGTAAAACTGAACCTTGAAAACATGGAAAAAAACCTTGAATTTCAATTTGTGACTCTGCTAACCATCCTTTAAGGGTGTTGTCAGTGGTTTTTATTTCAGTGGGTTCTTGAACTAAAGAGTCCCAGAAGCCATTAGTGTGAATCAGGATAGAGGTTTTATCAAATCTGATCTGGTCACAATTTTCTAGAGCATGCTCAGCTAATGCAGTTTTTTCAGGGTAGTGTAGGCAACAAAATCTAATTCTCTTTTTTGCATTGTTCTACAATGCACACTGTTTGTCTGACAAAATATTGGGTGCATTCTCTAAGTATCTTTTAGATACCGCGTGTTCTGAGACCTGCCACACCTTTAACTGGTCTCAGTACTGTCCGTATTTTTTTATGAATGCCCAAAAATTGGTCTGATTTTGTGACTTTTCAGCAGGTGGCTTATCTTGCCAGACACGGAGCTACTGATTGGCAGAAAAGCAAGTTTCTTTTCCTACTTCTTGTTGGTGGTCTTATTGCAGTTCTTGTGTGACATCACTTCCTTTGTTTGATGATCATTGTTCCTGAAGACTTCAGATAGATGTCTCATCTCATGGGACAATTTATTGGCTATGATATTGTAATTAAAGGATATTCCAATGTTTGTAACACAGTGTGCTTCTATGCTGGGTGGTGATGGCTGATGGCATCCAAGTACAGCTCAGTGTGCACAGGTTTTCTGTAGATGCTGTGGCCAAGACATCAGTTTCGTTTGTGGTGGACTAGGATGTCAAAAAATAGCAGTGTGTTGTGTTTTTCTACATTCTCTGAACTGGATGTTGCTGCTAATGTTGTTGAGTTGTTCCAAGAAATCAAGTTTTTCTTTTCAGTGCAACCAAATGACGAATGTGTTGTTACCGTATTTACTCGAATCTAAATCGCACTCAAATCTAAGCCGCACCTGAAAAATGAGACTCAAAATCAAGGGAAAAAAAATTTCCCAAATCTAAGCAGCACCTGAAATTTGAGACTCGAAATTCAAGGGGAGAAACAAAGTTGGTCCATTGTAATATGAGATACAATTTAGGTCGAATGAACGACGATACAGCTATAGTAGTGTGGTTCGAGTCGTATGTTTAGCAGTTACGCTTTACCAGTTAGCCATTGCTATGCGTCAGGCGCTCCATCCATATTTATACGGGTACCGGTACCCTTCCTTTTTCACGTGCTTCATCTGGATTGAATTGATTGCTTATTTTTCTTTGATCTGATAACTACCGTTCTCTCTGTTATAGGTGTTTACGTCACTCTAAGCTGAAAACGCATCATTGTACTGTGTCATGCATTGTTTGCCGCATTCTGATAATGAGTGTTTACGGCCTGTCGCTGCTCGCGGCATGGCTTACTTTTGTGCGTGCTACAGCCGCTTTTTTTTTTTTTTTTTTTTTTTTTTTTAAAAAAAAAGAGAGCATCAACAAGAACCAGATAATAGACTGCGTACGGTAGATGATGTTCTGAACGAGAGTTTAGCGAAAATTTTTCTCAGTTTGAAAACTTTGCACACGCCTCTTTAGTACATAACATTCTGCACAGAAATTAGAGTCATCTTAGATTTAAAAATCTAGTCAATTGCCGTGCTTTATTTCTGACTGTATCACTATTTTTCCCGAGGGCATGCAGCTTTACTGTACGATTAAATGATGATGGCATCCTCTTGGGTAAAATATTCCGGAGGTAAAATAGTCCCCCATTCGGATCTCCGGGCGGGGACTACTCAAGAGGATGTCGTTATCAGGAGAAAGAAAACTGGCGTTCTACGGATCAGAGCGTGGAATGTCAGATCCCTTAATCGGGCAGGTAGGTTAGAAAATTTAAAAAGGGAAATGGATAGGTTGAAGTTGGATATAGTGGGAATTGGTGAAGTTCGGTGGCAGGAGGAACAAGACTTCTGGTCAGGTGACTACAGGGTTATAAATACAAAGTCAAATAGGGGTAATGCAGGAGTAGGTTTAATAATGAATAGGAATGCGGGTAAGCTACTACAAACAGCATAGTGAACGCATTATTGTGGCCAAGATAGATACGAAGCCCACACCTACTACAGTAGTACAAGTTTATATGCCAACTGGCTCTGCAGATGATGAAGAAATTGAAGAAATGTATGATGAAATAAAAGGAATTATTCAGATTGTGAAGGGAGACGAAAATTTAATAGTTATGGGTGACTGGAATTCGAGTGTAGGAAAAGGGAGAGAAGGAAACATAGTAGGTGAATATGGATTGGGGCTAAGAAATGAAAGAGGAAGCCGCCTGGTAGAATTTTGCACAGAGCACAACATAATCATAACTAACACTTGGTTTAAGAGTCATGAAAGAAGGTTGTATACATGGAAGAACCCTGGAGATACTGAAAGGTATCAGATAGATTATATAATGGTAAGACAGAGATTTAGGAACCAGGTTTTAAATTGTAAGACATTTCCAGGGGCAGACGTGGACTCTGACCACAATCTATTGGTTATGACCTGTAGATTAAAACTGAAGAAACTGCAAAAAGGTGGGAATTTAAGGAGATGGGACCTGGATAAACTGAAAGAACCAGAGGTTGTACAGAGTTTCAGGGAGAGCATAAGGGAACAATTGACAGGAATGGTGGAAAGAAATACAGTAGAAGAAGAATGGGTAGCTTTGAGGGATGAAGTAGCGAAGGCAGCAGAGGATCAAGTAGGTAAAAAGACGAGGGCTAGTAGAAATCCTTGGGTAACAGAAGAAATATTGAATTTAATTGATGAAAGGAGAAAATATAAAAATGCAGTAAATGAAGCAGGCAAAAAGGAATACAAACGTCTAAAAAATGAGATCGACAGGAAGTGCAAAATGGCTAAGCAGGGATGGCTAGAGGACAAATGTAAGGATGTAGAGGCCTATCTCACTAGGGGTAAGGTAGATACTGCCTACAGGAAAATTAAAGAGACCTTTGGAGATAAGAGAACGACTTGTATGAATATCAAGAGCTCAGATGGAAGCCCAGTTCTAAGCAAAGAAGGGAAAGCAGAAAGGTGGAAGGAGTATATAGAGGGTCTATACAAGGGCGATGTACTTGAGGACAATGGAAATGGAAGAGGATGTAGATGAAGATGAAATGGGAGATATGATACTGCGTGAAGAGTTTGACAGAGCACTGAAAGACCTGAGTCGAAACAAGGCCCCCGGAGTAGACAACATTCCATTGGAACTACTGACGGCCTTGGGAGAGCCAGTCCTGACAAAACTCTACCATCTGGCGAGCAAGATGTATGAAACAGGCGAAATACCCTCAGACTTCAAGAAGAATATAATAATTCCAATCCCAAAGAAAGCAGGTGTTGACAGATGTGAAAATTACCGAACTATCAGTTTAATAAGTCACAGCTGCAAAATACTAACACGAATTCTTTACAGACGAATGGAAAAACTAGTAGAAGCCAACCTCGGGGAAGATCAGTTTGGATTCCGTAGAAACACTGGAACACGTGAGGCAATACTGACCTTATGACTTATCTTAGAAGAAAGATTAAGGAAAGGCAAACCTACGTTTCTAGCATTTGTAGACTTAGAGAAAAGCTTTTGACAATGTTGACTGGAATACTCTCTTTCAAATTCTAAAGGTGGCAGGGGTAAAATACAGGGAGCGAAAGACTATTTACAATTTTTACAGAAACCAGATGGCAGTTATAAGAGTCGAGGGACATGAAAGGGAAGCAGTGGTTGGGAAGGGAGTAAGACAGGGTTGTAGCCTCTCCCCGATGTTGTTCAATCTGTATATTGAGCAAGCAGTAAAGGAAACAAAAGAAAAATTCGGAGTAGGTATTAAAATTCAGGGAGAAGAAATAAAAACTTTGAGGTTCGCCGATGACATTGTAATTCTGTCAGAGACAGCAAAGGACTTGGAAGAGCAGTTGAATGGAATGGACAGTGTCTTGAAAGGAGGATATAAGATGAACATCAACAAAAGCAAAACAAGGATAATGGAATGTAGTCTAATTAAGTCGGGTGATGCTGAGGGAATTAGATTAGGAAATGAGGCACTTAAAGTAGTAAAGGAGTTTTGCTATTTGGGGAGCAAAATAACTGATGATGGTCGAAGTAGAGAGGATATAAAATGTAGGCTGGCAATGGCAAGGAAGGCGTTTCTGAAGAAGAGAAATTTGTTAACATCCAGTATTGATTTAAGTGTCAGGAAGTCATTTCTGAAAGTATTCGTATGGAGTGTAGCCATGTATGGAAGTGAAACATGGACGATAAAGTGGTGCTACAGAAGAATGCTGAAGATTAGATGGGTAGATCACATAACTAATGAGGAAGTATTGAATAGGATTGGGGAGAAGAGAAGTTTGTGGCACAACTTGACCAGAAGAAGGGATCAGTTGGTAGGACATGTTCTGAGGCATCAAGGGATCACCAATTTAGTATTTGAGGGCAGCGTGGAGGGTAAAAATCGTAGAGGGAGACCAAGAGATGAATACACTAAGCAGATTCAGAAGGATGTAGGTTGCAGTAGGTACTGGGAGATGAAAAAGCTTGCACAGGATAGAGTAGCATGGAGAGCTGCATCAAACCAGTCTCAGGACTGAAGACCACAACAACAACAACAATAAATTGCACTAGAGGCTAAGCAACACAAGAAACAGTAAATGATATTTTCCAAAGAATTATAAAGTGGTTCTCAGAACATGGACTCTCTCTAATTCTTTTTTTTTAAAAAAAAGAACAAAAAAAAACAACAAAAAAACTACATTCTATTCTGTACAACAAACGGTCATACCAACAATTCATGTAGCACATGAACAGTAGTCAGTAAATAGGGCAAAATGCTCCATTTTTTTTTTTTTTTTTTTTTTTTTTTTTTTTTTTTTTTTTTTTTTTTTTTTTTTTTTTTTTTTGTGTGTACATATTGATGAAAACTTGAAGTGGGAGAAGCATATTACTCAGCTTCTCAGACATGAAGTTCAGCTACTTTTGTTCTTCGTACAATTGCTAATCTTGGTAATAGATGAAATCAACCTCCTGACATATTTTGCATATGCACACTCAGTAGTGTCCTATGGGATAATTTTCTGGGGTAAACTCATAACTTACAAAGAAAGTATTTACTACACAAAAGTGAGCAATAAGAATAAATAATATGTGGTGTTTGCCCATGGACGTCATGTAGGTACATATTCAAGGAGTTAGGCATTTTAACTGCACTGTCAAATACATATATTTGCTAATCAAATTCCTCATAAATATCCCATCACAATTGAAGAAGAACAGTGATGTTCATACCTACCAAACTAGAGGGAAATGACCTTTATCCTTTATCCATTATTAAAGCTGCCAGTGGCTCTGAAAGGTGTTCAGTATGTAGCAATTGTCCAATAACATAAAATGTCTGACAGGTAGCAAAGAAAGTTGTAAGTCTAATATAAAATCATATTTCCTGGATAACTCCTTTTATTCCACTGGCGAATTTCTATTTTGAAACTGGAAACCAGGAGGGAAAAACCCTGGTTTTTAAGTGTAATTGCACGAATAGGACTATAATAATGTGTTCATTAATGTTGACACTAATCATGTATACATAGCGTGTAAATGACTCGTTCCGCATAATTTTGGTAAAAGAACTATTCAAATGCTATTTGCAACATGTAAGTAACTGTATTTGTTCCACAGAGCAGATTTGTTTCTCATGGTGGAGGTAGAGTAAACAAGAATATAACCATAACATTTGCATTGGATGAACTTTGTATGTTTTTCATGTGAAGGGAAGACTGCAACATCAAACTTTCTGTGGATGTCACTCTTCCTGTAATGGAACACATCTGCAATTGTGTACATTCAATCACTTGATTATCGTCATGCACTCTCCACAGCCTGACAAAACACAGCTTTGTTACAGGCCATCTGATACCGACAATCATTTATTTCGCCCCATCAGTGCTACATTACAACAGCAAGATTGTGCACCCCGCTTTCATACTAAGTTGTAACTTGTCTTGCATCCCTTCACTCATTAGAAAGAGAGAATGATTCAATTAGTAGAAAATGATTGCAGTGCCACCATTCTCAGATTTATCATACTAGTACAACTTCATTGGGTAGGAAGAAGCCAATCTGGCACTAATGTAACAGTGGCACCTGATTTGTAAGGTGTGCAACCCTTAACATTTGACTCATACTTTCTTCAATTCTGATCCCTAATGGCCAGGTGACTTTTCTACCATAGCAGTAATGTTGTCCACTGGCCACTGCATTGAGTTACGATTAAAATTCAGAGAACAATATGAGTTAGCTGTATATTAACTCTAAATTGTAGTGTAACTTACATCATTTAAACAGCACATGACAAGAAACATCTCAGGAGACAAGAGTTAATTAACGAACGTTGTCATAGTTCAGCCAGTTTGCGTGAAATATTTATAAATCATATACCCAAACCTTCCTCATAAATCAGTGTCCCTTATTAGTGAAAAATGTATCAAATCTCTACAGTAGTTCCTGAGATTAGCCTTCACATACAGACAGAAAAACATGGCAGGGGACTTTAATTTGTAAGATGTAGTTATTTGTGATTGGTAATCGCCTCACTAGACATGATTGTGTTCTTGATGGAAATGAATACACCTTCACCATTAGGGCATAACCTATCCTTGTGATTTATATCTCAATGAGAAATTAAAAATTCGCTACTGTGAACTCCTGGTTTTACTACAGTTCAAAAGTGAGACTAATTTTGAGACATTTTAACATTTCCTGTTCCTGACATGCAAGGACGAATGGTCTCTGTTATCAATGTGATGGATATACTCCTCTCTTTGGATAAAGCACATAATTGAGCATTGGGCTCTTGGAAGAGTTTGTCTAACATATAAGAAACCCATGTGCATGTCAGAAGCACACTGCTACTGGAGTAGCCACTTTTCTTTCATGTTCTATGCCCCATATTCCAGACATCTCAGCATGATGTGCAACATGTCATTAGGTTCACAAATGAAATGCACTTTCCCCATGATAACTGGTCATTTATGTAACTAGGTTTTAGTTTAACTCTAATCTGCAACAAAATTTGTCAAGTGTAGGCCAACCACTTACATACTGTCTACTCAGAAATTTATCTATGGAGTAGGAGGAGTTGTCAAATAGAAATGACTTCAGGTTGTTCTTAAAACTTTCATATATATCAGTACTTGTTCTTAACAAGGGAGGCGGTCAGATATTTGCATAGTTACATATTAGGTTCTGGGTAGTGTAAGCTAGTTTTGTTCTTAGTCATACTTAAAAATTCTATTATCATTTTCAGATAATGGCCAATTTTTCACAATAAACTTCATAAGAGAGGGAATGTATTGTGAAGTGGTTGTTAGTATGCTTAATTTTCGAAACAGACATACTTACAACTCATTTCTTTGTTATGAATACTTTCTGCCTATGTGTGGAATTGGCTCAGAAAACTATTGCATATAACATCAGCAAATGAACGTATGCAAAGTAGGCAATTTTTTTGTGGTTTTCGTCACCAAAATCAGTCCAGATGTTGCTGTACTGAAGCATCTGAGAAGATCTTCAGCATATGATTTCCAAATTAAGTTCCGATTTGTATGCAAACCCAGGAATTTTGAACAATCATTTTTATTTAGTACAGTTCCCCTGCATTTTGTTGTTATGGATGAAGTTATATCTTACTTTGTACAGAACTGAATTACCTGTGTTTGTTCTACGTTAAATGAAAGACTATTTATGAGGAACCAATCTATAATACACTCAGTGACAAAAAAGTGAAGCAACCAGAAGACATGGTTGGATGTTATTGTAACTTCATGTACGTATGTGCCATTGCCGGGTGTGTGAATGATTAGAGTTGTGATTCTTGCTACAGAATGGCCACCAGAGAACATTAGTATTTTTCATTTTTAGTGTTGTTACCAGGCCTTGCAGGGTGTATAAAGGATAAAGGACACGAATAGTGTCAGATATTGACTGACCACTGTGAATGACACGGAAAATTTGTGGACTCCTGTGTGACTGCTTTATCAGCACCAGAAAGAGTTTGAAAAGAGCCTCATTGTGGATCTGCATTTGACCCCAGGGTTGAATTATAGAATATCCCAATTTGTGGGGCATTTAGATGTGACAGTGACCCATTGGGGGCTGCATGGGAATGTGAAGGATGGGATACTCATTGTCAAAGTTTGTCAACCACGTCTGAGCACCATACGGGGGGGATTGCCATATTGTGCACAGAGTATATCGTAACCCTTTCACATCTTTGCCTGCCATCCAAGAACAAGTGATGGACTCCCAGCAAAATTATGTGCCATCCTGCACCATCCCACCAATGCCACAGCTCGCTTGTCTCAAAGCTGGTGCAGCCTTCATGGTTGTCAGATTTACTTTCCCTATGCAACACTGTTGAATCCCTTTCTATATGAAGTCACCAGAAGAGCTCAAGTCAGGCTTTGCCTTTGAGTTAGTCTCATACCCATTAACTTTTTTTGTGACAATGGAATAATGCACTAGAAAATAAAATCAGACCTTTTTAAATTGTTCAGTCCAGTCAGTCTTTAATTTACACAATATAGACTTAGTCCTTGACGGTGTGTTCCTCTTACACAGAGTTGTGTGGAGTACTGATGGGTTTTCCTCCATCCTTGAACTGCATCGAAAAACAATTGGGGTCCAATTGCACCATAGTGTTTGATAGATATCCTAAGGAGTGATCTGAGAAGAGCATAAAATCTGCTGAACATGCCCGAAGAGCCTGTGCTATGCCATTTGCTCCTGTTTTATTTGATGAGACATTGTCATCAGCTACGCGAGGTGAAACAGACCATTGAGGACATGGACCCTTTGATTGTTGACACAGCCATAGAAAAGTGCAAACAGGGAGGCAATGTCTTTACTGTCAGGGAAGATACTGATTTGTTGGTCCTGCTGACGGGCTGATCAGAAAGCCGATAGTAGTGAGCAGTAAGAATGCATCGCCAATATCTTTCTCATTAAACCTGGAAAAGGAAACCAAGACATTCATTTACGCCCATAACATTTCTGTGTGCTCTGAAGAAGTGAAAAAAGTGTAATTTTTTCATGCCTTCAGTGGCTGTGACATCACTTCTACACTTTTCTGACAGGGCAAAATGAAATTTATAAACAGATTAAAAAAAGAAAGAAAGACACGCAAACCTCCACACGTTGCTTCAGACATCGTGGATCCCAACGCCATTCTTGATAGTCACTAAGATAGGATTGAAGCTCATTGTGTGTTTGTATAAGGGTTGCAGCTCCAAACCTTTGAATGAAATTCGTCTGAAACTGCTTTAGAGAGCTTTATTGGAAAATAACAACTTCAGTTTGGCATTTTTGCCTACGACTGAAGCTGTTGCTTGTCAGCACTCCATCAGGGTGTACTTACTGATGCAGGTCCATATGAGCAATCATCTGGATCTACTGACATGGGAATGGAAGACTGCCAAAAACGGTCTGATACCCATTGCAGCCAGCAGCACCCCAGGAACTGCTCAACAAAATATCGTGCACGTGCAAGAAGGGATGCCAAGCAGCTTGTTCCTGAGGGAAGTGTCTATAAAGTGGTCAGCTGTATTCAGTGATTGCAGAGACTTACATTGCTTAATACTCTGACAAAAGAGGACACCTCCCTTGATTTGAGACAAACTGACGATGGTATTGGCATCAGTGACTTTTCCTCCCCAGGACTGTCTTCCCTGAAGCACAGAAAAATATGAAAGAAATAAATTCTAAATGTTCTAAATGTATGGAAATAGAAAACAATAACTGCTTAAACAACATTTGTAAAAATGTCTCATCAATTTTATATTGTACTAGGTCTACAACTTTGCTTCCGCCATTTTTTTCTCGACGTTTGAGACTTTATTGTGAAAAACTTACAAAAAATTTATGATTCTAAGTACTGGCCATCGTTGGCCACTGCCTTCTCCTATTTTTAGGGCAGCATACGAATCCCGCAGTGTATAAACTGGGCATCTTTTAAGGGGATCCATGAATCGATCCAGTTTTGCACTTGTTCATGTGACCGCAAGTGCTACTCAGCTAGGTCCTGTGTCATAGATCGAGAAAGGTAGCAGTCAGAAGGAGGAATATCTGGAGAATACAGTGGGTGGGGTAGAACTTCCCATTTCAACATTTCCAAGTATGTATTGACGTGATTTTCGACGTGGGGTTGCGCATTGTCATGCTACAAAATCATTTTTTCCTGTCAATCGCTGTAGTGTAGCCGTTTGTCTTTCAGTGCTCGGCTCAAACACATCAATTGTTTTCGATAACGATCTCCTGTGATTTTTCCCGTCGGTTGCAGTAGCATCGAAAGCTTTCTCTCTTTCACAACCATGCTGGTCTTAAATGTCAAAATCACCATTCTTGAGGCATGGAAACCATTTTCTGCGAAGTTCTGGCACTAACAGGCATCTCATCATAAGTCTTACTCAGCTTTTTATGAGTCTCAGCCGCAGATTTCTTCATATCAAAGTAGAAAATTAAAACCTCCCGCAAGGGACAAGAATTGGGCTCATAAGTTGACGTATTCAGTCGAGAATAACTTTAGATGCAATCAAGAATCGACTGATATTTTGATGGTGTTATGTTCTCAAATGCCTAAGCTTGCTGTATGACACTTACGACGGACGACTTGCACCACTACTTTCCACTATTGCTGTCTATTGCAAAACGGCGGAAGCAAAGTTGTAGACCTAATAATTTAAGTATTTGTGCATGAATAATACCTAAAAATATTTTTTAAATCCATTTATCACCATCTTGGTCTGGCGTGGTAATTAATTAATATTAATACATAAAGTTAACTACCTAGCTAGGTAGATACCCAACTAAATTTCCCTTAAATTTGAATATTTGGATGAATGTAGGTGATTCAGAGTTCAAAAGTAATTTGACTTCACAAAAAGTCGTAGCAGGAATTTAGAGCTATGAAAGCTTTCAAATTTTTACTTATATTTATGCAAAGCAGTGAGTGAATTATATAATGTAGGAGCTCTTTTTGCGCAGAATATGATGCTCTACAATGTTCGTGCATGACATTGTTCATTTGGAGTAACCGTTTTCGAGTTTCGTGCTTAGGAATATTCCAGTCTTTTTCGATCGACTGTGGCTAAATGGCTGAACTGATTTTAACTTTTAAGGTTCTTTCACTTTGGTGTCTTAGAAATTTTCTGTGGCATGTGTAATTTTTTAGTTATATGTGAAAAATTGAAAAATGTCCAAAAATTCCGTGGATTTTCAGCCCTCAAAAGTTTAGCAAAAGCCAGAGACCATTGCACACTAATTTAACTCTCATTTGGGATGCCTGATGTTGATTTTATATTCAGCTTGTGCTTTTTTATAGATCAGCAAAAGTCTAATTTGCCTACAATTGAGTCAGAAATGAATTTAGTCTAATTTGCCTACAATAGAGTCAGAAATGAATGTATATTGGAGGCAGCAGAAAGTAGTAAAGTGGGGATGGGGCAGGGGGATCATCAACTGCAGAACCCCATCACATTCATTGGAAGTGTGAGTAGCATTGAGGCTGAAGAACTTTTCTTCACTGAAAAGTAATAATTTTGATTAATTTTAGTACGAAAATAAAAATAAGTATATGATCGATTAAATAGATCTTCTTTGTTTAGGAATGGAAAATGTCTAAAATATAGCGTGATGGGGTGGGTGATTACTGACAACGTCGTCTGAAGCTTGGTAGCTATACATCAGCGTCAATGTGGGTGCACAGTTATGAGCGTATTTGTTCTTTTTTGTGTATCAAACTATATGAATTCACATTAAGTGAATACATGATTGTCTGCAAACTATGTTTCATTGTACCTGACCTCCAAGTCTTGCTTATGCATAATTTCATCATTGCCATCATTTGGGGCACATAAGAGGCCATTTAGGTCCATGTCAGAAGATAAAAATATACAAATACATGACCATTAAACATAATGAAATGATCAACACATCCAGTCTGTGAATTATGACTAATTAGAATATTTGTTTGTCCATTTACTTCTATCTTGGACATCCTCAATGCTGTCAGTTTTCCCTGATTCTGCCAGGGTCATTAAAGTTCTGTCTCTCCACTTCATTCACGGACAACCTCTTGGACATCTACCAGTTGGCTGTGGTTTATACTTTGTGAAGGAGAAGAGTACCCTTTGTTTGGAGAACATTTCCTGCCTACTGCAGTCTCCTTCTTGCACTCACTCTCCCAATATCAGCTTTCCTAAACTGATACAGATCTTCATTGTGTATTTGTTATCTTCCAGTTTCTGTACTGTATACCAGACAATAAATTTACCTTAAAATCTTCCTCTCAAATGCACAGATGCGCGCATCCATTGTCTGTGTACTTGCCCATTTCTCTCAACCATACAATATAACCCGTCGTAGTAGTGATGTGTACAGCGATTTCTTGCTTTCCTGGGTTACAGTGCATGACATGTATAGGTGATTTAAACTGCAGTACACCCAGTTCACATTTACGGGGGTAAGTCAGTTGTTTTCCACAATTTAGTTATAGTTTTTCTTATTTCGGGAGTACTGTCATTTTACACTGATGACGCATGCTTTGTTTATTTGTTGTTATATCTTTGCAATTTTCAAGCTGCTAGGTTAGTTTCGTTATTGCTGCCATGCCATTAATCATACCAGAATAACACATGAATTGCAATATCATATTTATCTGCCAACGCTGAGAAGCTACTTTCAAGTAAAATGTCTTGCCTGTATGGGCATATACATGATGGATGTACACATACAGGTTGTCAACACGTGGTTGATGACATATACAAGTTTGGGTCTGACCATGTGTCACGCACAGATAACCAAAGGGTATGGTGAGTGTTCACGATAAGCAGGAAATTCGGGTTCGAGTCCTGGTCTGGGACAAATTTTCGTTGCTCTCATTCCATTCTACAGGTGATGGTTGTCCATATTCGCAATTGTGAATACATTTATTGTAAGTTTAATGGAATGTGCAGATATGTTAGGTTGCGGTTTCATAGTTCCTTCATTGAATTCAGATGTTCATATGACAGGATCCCTTTCTTTGTTACAAGTTGAAACTTAATGTCATTGGGATGCGCAGCTCATAATAGGCCATTGGAAAGTGATATATATTTCTATGTGATATATATTTCTATGTGATCTCATCCAGGACACTAACATGATCTCTGCCCAGACTGAAACCAATCAAGTGCTCAATAATGAAGTAGCATAATAGCCACTCAAATAGTGTGTGTGAATGGGGGGAGGAGAGAGACAGGTACGTGACTTAGTGGACTGCCCTGCAAAATTTACTGATTAGATGGCAGTAACCAGTAAGTGATTTTTTGCTGATATTTGCTAATGGTAGCCCACAAATACAGAAGTTAACTGTTTCTCATACATTGATTCAGTTTTCTGCCTGATAGAGGAATGTTGGCATGATAAAGCTCATTAACTTCCTCTGCAGGTGCTTGAAGCTCAGAGACCATCTCGCAGGATCTTCCCCATTATACAATTTAAAATAATTATGACTCGAGATGTTTTAATGTACAACTTATAACACTACTGCAGACAAAAGTGTACTTCTCCTTGCGTAGAAAAATTCTTAAACTACAAGATGGTTTTTTCTTTGGAAGGCATCTCTACAATTATCGGGTTCTGGGTAAGGCAATCCCACTGGTGCTCTGTTAATATCTTATGCAACTGTTAATATCTCGCGCAAATAAAATAGGTTAAGACACCTAGAACAAATATGTACTTTTGCTTCCTTATTTACAGCAAGGCAGGACATGATCTTGCTCCAGCAGTAACGTTGCTTAATCCCCTCAGAGATAAGCAACAAATCAGCAAAAGGTAAAAGTGGAGGGAGCCAAACAGCTTTATGCTCAGTGTTCTTCTTCTGCATATGATCTTGCTTGTCAGGCTTGCTGTTCCCCAGGCCATATGCATTAATCCATGTGTGAGAAATCTGCCTCTCAAATTCTGCAATCTCGTGGTGCTTGATGGGGAATTCAGTTCCATCATTTTTATAATGCCCAGGAACGTCATACATATGCTATTGACTTGTACTCTAATGACGTATCTTAAAATTTGTCTTGCAAGCCAGGAGGGACTACACAATTAAATAGTTGCTGTAATTTTTGATATTAATGATGCCCTTCATATTAGTTATATCTTTTGGAAGAGGATAGATGGAGACCATCTATGTAATGGATCATAAATATGCATGATCGCCAAAATACGGGATTCCATTTAGGGCTTTCCTGGAATCTTTTTCCTGAAATTCAAAGAACTGGGTCGGTGTTCATATTGTGATAGATCCCTCAAACCACTCGACAAGTTTTCAAATCTGGTAGCATGCATTCAGGAATAGGATCGAATCACAATATCCATCCAAATTCTCAGCCCAAGCAAATAATATTCTGTTCCCAAGTGCACCCCAAATCACTGAATATGGCAGTACTGTGGCACAACATGCCTCATGTGCCTTGTTAAAACAACCAGTGGAGAAGCTGCTACTGACTGACGGAACATTACTATTCCTGTTATGGCTCAAGGGGAAAAAACCACGGCATATGAGTATTGTGTATGTGTGTAAGCACAGAAAAAATATTTAGAAAATGATGCTGATGCAAACACTGAGCTGCCATCTCGTACCACTCTGTATGTGATGCACATCCATCCAATCACATGATCGAGTATATGCATCTAGTCCCTGACATTGTGCCTACACCGCCAAATCATCATGTTAAATACTTAGACATCCTTCCACATTGTGTCGGCAGACCTGTGAGCTCAGTGTTGTCATTTGGATTACATTATCATTCAGTATTTGTAGAAAAAATGACAGTCCATAAGAGTCATGCATAAAATACTGACACTTATGTGTACGCTACATGTGAGTAATTTCTGTTGGCTCAGCAATGCCCATCAACCACCCATTTCCAGAGTGGCTATCTGCTCCATCAACAGGGACAGTTTGCTGCCATCAGCATCATCTGAAATAGTCATGATCAAAGCTGCTGCTGCTGTTATGCTTCATGATGGTGCCACGATGAACAGTGATATAAATCCTAGGTGTGACCTTGTATTGCCCTAGCTGGGGGAGGTGTAGTAGGGGTAGGGGTAAGAAACCTGCACAAGTGAGAGAGAGCATTCACATAGGACGGACGTGCACCGTGGGAATGCACAGGTGTAGTGGTGATGGAGGTATGTGCATGCAGTACAGCCCTCAGTGAGCATAGAGAGAAATAATAATACAAGAGATTGTTTTAAAAAATCATTTATTTTTCATCCAACTTATTAGCACTTTCGGAGTATCTAATGCACAAAAAAGGGGAAAAAAGAAGGAAAAAAAACAGGAGCTTTCCTTTTTGTGTGTAGGTGGTTTAGTGGTGGACGTCCTTACAATTCTAGATTTCTAATTGCAGCATTCTTGTAAATATCGTGTAAGCATAATAATTTGTCACTGACTTTCACTTAGACAATCAAATCATGATCAAAAGCTGAAAATGATATCATATCTTCCCACATCATTCCAGGATCATTCCAATGTGTTCCATTATAAATACATGTTGACTGCCAGACACATAGTGATAGGAGTTTCACCACCAACCCAGTTCAGTTCATGTTAACAAAAAGTTAGAAAGCTCATAAAATAAAGTTATTTTACTCTATACTCGTTTAACAGCTGTCCCTTGCATTAATTTGTAAACAGAAAGAATCTGGGACATATGCCGACACATGGCATCTCAGTGTAAGCTTAAAGTACTTTGTGGAGGCCAACTGCTGCAGGTCAGGTCAGTTACTGCACGATGAGAATTGGAAACAAAAACTAGTTTTAAACAATATGTAAACAATAAACCAAAAGAAAGGAAATGAACATGTATACAATGTACAGTTGATGGAATAGGTGAATAGAATTGAGTGTATAGGTAAACAGAATTCAGTGTGTCTAATAACTAGGTGAGCAGAGTCATTTCTTGCATGTTTCACAGAATGTGGCTACCTTCTTCACTCATTTGAAAGCTTCAGACCTTCCATGAGTTTCAACAATCTTCATGTAACACTCTGACATCTCTTTCGCACTTTTCTATTTCTGTTACCTTATTCTTGTGAAACTGTCAGGCAGTGTGGCCTTTTTGCATTGCCTGATTTTGGACCATGAGATTGTGGTAATTTTTGTTGTCTCCTAGTAACTTGCAATAACCTCTCCTCAGTTGACATTCCAAGTAAATGTTGCATAATTTCCTTCCTGAAGTTATTTATTTGCATCATGTTTCTATTTAGTTTTATATACAATATTGATGCATTTGCCACTGAGGAGGTATTCAAGAGGAATTTGAAGGCAAATTTCTGGTACTATCAAATGGCTCTTGCAGGGGTGAGAAGTAAGTAGGCATTTGATTTGAAACATCTACTCTTTGCTTCAGCAATGATTGCTGGTTGTAGTTTTGCATTTGCAGATGATTATACAGGCCAACAAAATTTTTTTTAAACTTTTTTTACTTTGATAGCTGACCTCTATAGATTTTTATGAGCTGAATCAAAATCTAGCCTTAGTTTTCTTGTATCACCCATAGTTTTCGAGCAATATGCTTTTTATTTTATATTACAAAAATCGTATGCTATACGGTAAATGGGGAAATTAATGATATGCTTTGTTACAACATAAGCGTGGGTTTGTATTTACAGTAAGCTACGTAAAACAACGATATGTGTTAACAGAAGTTTCACTAATCAGCTGGAATTGATTTGTATTTTCTTTCTCTTTTTTCTTTGAAGCTCCTTGTGTAGCTTTCTCTACAGTGAGTTGCTTGCTGAACTTCTCAGTGAAGTGACCAATAGCAGTCCCCCATCATGTAGGTGTTCCAGTGGCCTTGGTAGCGTTTTTCCATCACTAGTTTTGGATGAATCAATAGACGGCCTCCAGTCTTCCTTTTTGTATTCAATAACAAACTCATTCATCAGACCGAAAATGTCTGAGCAGTACACTAAATCACCTTCTTGTTGAACAAACTTGGAAAATTGCTGCTGTCTCTTCCTATACATCTACATGCTGATTCCAACTGCCAATAAGTTCTTTTCTTTTAATCTAGTTCCAAGCAATTCAGCTTTTCCTTTCGTTAAGCCCAGATCTCTAACCACATAGTTAAGCTCAGTCTGAGTAAACAATTTGGGCTCTAGACTTTCTGTAGTACAATGGAATTCATCATCATCTGGTTCATCTAAATCAGATTTTACATCAGAAAATACTTCTGTTGGAATGGAATTTAAATCATCTGGTTGTTCAGGAACCAGCAAATCTACACCATGCTCTTCTGGTCAGATGGTGGATGGAAGGTTAGGGAAGCTTACTACCTTCTTGTTTTTCGAATTATGACCAGTAATATCAACACTGCAAAAGTAGCAGTCATTGGAATGATTTCTTGGCTCCCTCCATATCATAGAAACAGCAAATCTGAAGGCTTTTTTTCTCCTTTTTGCACCATTTTCTCAGATCTTCAACACACACATAACATACCTTATGCGGCGTGACAAGATTTATCTTGATCACCAAGTTTAGATCCAAAGTATGATAGATAAACCTTTTTCACAAAGTCTGTAATGTTTCTTTGGTGTTTTTAATCACAAATTCACCACAAATATAGCTAAGACTGTCAACAGAGTTTTTACAACCATGATTAGACATTGTACTGAGCACATGTACAGGAAACGGGAAAGTGAGGTTAAGTTGTCAGTAAACAAAACACCATCTGTTAACACAAAAGTAGAATCGACCTGTTTTTGCCAGCAAATGGTTTTAAGCAGTGCTACCAATGTCATCTACATTCATTACACCTCCTTTTTAAATTATTTTAACTATATGAAAGCTGTTAAATTCTTTAAAAAATCGCTTAATTTAACAAATTTAACTGTAAAATGTGAAGAAATGGTGGATGATACAGTTTCTTAAGCATCATATTTGGATTTCCCACCCTAAAAACATAAGAATAAGGTATTTTCATCAAAAAAAGTTTTTCCATCGTTGGCCTGTGTTATTGGTTGGTGGAGCTACATGTAATGTGTTTCCATGGAAGAAAAAAAAAACTTCCTTTCTGTCCTTCCATTTTGCAATTGCAGTGCCATCACATGACTCTTCAACTACCTCTTTACCCTTTTTTTATGCTATTGTTTATAAATTGATGGGAGTTGCTGTCTATTCTTTCTCAGTTCCCCTACCAAATTTGTTTTGTTTTCAAGTAGTTGCTTTATGAGAGGAACAGATGTGTAATTATTATATGTAACAACTGTGTGGCCCTCTCCAAAATATTTGGCGAGATACATTCTGCCAAGATTGTAGACACAACAATTTGTGCATTGTATGTAAATGACCATGCATAGAGAACATTCAGTGCTGCTGTATAATTTGAAAACTTTAACGGCATCATTATGGCTTTTACCTGGCATGTACAGGATGATCAAAAAGTCAGTATAAATTTGAAAACTTAATAACCCATGGAATAGTGTAGATAGAGAGGTAAAACTTGACACACATGCTTGGAATGACATGAGGTTTTATTAGACAAAAAAAGAAAAAAGGGTTCACAAAATGTCCGACAGATGGCGCGTGAGAGATCTCTTGTGCGTGTCGTTTCGTGATGGTCATGTGCTCAGCCGCCACTTTCGTCATGCTTGGCCTCCCAGGTCCCCAGATCTCAGTCCGTGCGATTATTGGCTTTGGGGTTACCTGAAGTCGCAAGTGTATCGTGATCGACCAACATCTCTAGGGATGTTGAAAGACAACATCTGATGCCAATGCATCACCCTAACTTCGGACATGCTTTACAGTGCTGTTCACAACATTATTCCTCGACTACAGCTATTGCTGAGGAATGATGGTGGACACATTGAGAATTTCATGTAAAGAACATCATCTTTGCTTTGTCTTACTTTGTTATGCTAATTATTGCTATTCTGATCGGATGAAGTGCTATCTGTCGGACATTTTTTGAACTTTTGTATTTTTTTGGTTCTAATAAAACCCCATGTCATTCCAAGCATGTGTGTCAATTTGTACCTCTCCATCTACATTATTCAGTGATTTATTCAGTTTTCAAATTTATACTGACTTTTTGATCACCCGGCACTTTAAAAATGAAAATTGTCCTATAAAAAGTACCACAGTTTTATTTATTGCAATTGTTTTACCTGCTGTATATTTTGTAAAAAACCTTTACAATGTCATGATGTCCCATTGGTTGAAGATATGGGATCTATTCGAGCTCATATTATATGATAAAGCATATCTCACATTCATAACAAAATATAAATTGGCATTCAAATTTATTATGGATTTTGATTGATGTTGAAATTTCTTAATAATTAGTAAAAAAAAGTTCTGTAGGAGGTAGAAATGCAAAAAGCAAAATAAAAAGCAACCGTTACTGTACCTGATTTCCTGTACACCAGCATCAACTCAGTCAAGGAATACAAATTAATATGCTGTTCTGCACAAAGAAGAACCGTAAGAAGCCACACGTGGGACTAGGGCTCAAGTGATAATACCTTACTAACACAAGATCATATTTTCAGGCAATGTTCATCCACAGTACGTATGTTATCAGCAATTCACATGTGACTGTGAATATTACAAACACTCCATTCAAAGGCATACTGTACTGAACAGACTGAAGCTTGTGGTAGCCATTAAGCACACAGTATCTGGTGTTAGGCTCTGGTGTGACTGCTGGCAGCATTGCAGGAATCGACATGTTAACAATAGCACACTTTTACATGTCTTCGTGCATTTAATGTGTCTGACAGGTTTTTGCGATGTAGAATGTCATGATAATGCGTCCATCATTTGCGAGGGCAATACAAATTGCTTGCATTATTGAGGAAGCCTTGAATGTGTATTATAAGGCTCACACTTTGAGGTGCTGTCATGAAATGCTTTAGATATGATAGTGCATATATTAATTTATATATGTCACTGTATAATTCTGGTGAGTGGAGAGTAATTAATCACATTATCATGTAATATTAATGGATAACAATGGGGCCTGTTTTTACAGTTTCATTCTGTTTTGCAGGATAAAACCTTGTGTACACATTGAACAGCAAGCTGTAAACATTATTACTCTAATCACGCTATAAACTATCACACAGGTAGAACTCCGAATTAAGGTAAACTTCAGCGTTTGTTAATGTACAGTTGCCAAATTCACTTGAGTGAAGTTTCAAGTTCCCCTTTCTGGTGGTTTGAAGAGTGAGTGTAATGAATTGAGGTGTTTCTAACCGAACCAATGTTCTATTATTAGCCCATGATAGTGAAGAGGCATTTGGTGGTACAGTGTGTTTGAACAGCTGCCATGAACGAAAATTTAAAGACAATTAAATACCAGCACATTTTTAAAAGCTATGAGCATTCCGCATCGGTTACAGAGATATGAGGCAGTTTCCACATTAATTTGTCAAACATTATCTTATTCTCTTCAGGGTCAGCTGCTCTTTGGAAATGAGTGTTACCACCCAGTCTGCTTCATACCAGAATGAGTAGGTGATTTACATCGGCGTGAATATGTTTCATGTCTTCAAAATACCTCAGTGGCATCTTGAGAGTTACATGTGCACTAAATTGTATTATTCAGCTGCTGTCTGTTTTTCCACAAACCATTCTTCATTTTCTTAACCAAGGAAGTCTGCGTTTGATGTGGAAATATATGTATTTAAGGTCAATGTGATTCCTACATTCTGTGTACAGTCAATTTCAACCCCATACAGTTTGTTGTCTTATTTACTGAAACAGGAATGCAAATGCACTATGTAATGTGTGATTTTGCTTGTAGCACTTCCATTCACTTTTTTTGCAAATTTGCCCTCCAGTTAGAGAAAACTGTTGCTTGGAATGATTAATACATCCTGGTGTTGAATCACAATCATAATGTCATTGTTGTTATGAAGACTTGTGCGAGGAAGTACTGTTAACATGTAATTCATTTGCCATTCCCTCAGGAACTCCACATTCATTTGCTGGGCATGGGGCTTCCTGAGCTGGGGAGTGGTGAGTACCACCAGTCCCCCATCACTGTAAGCTCAGGACATGCTTCAGCGACCATCGTGCAGTGCGGCAGTGGAAATTGTGTATCAAAGGGAACTGGGAACTGCCCAGATTGTGAGGATGGTAGATTCTTTATAAAAAAAAAAAAATGCTCAATCTCAAGATGTGCTGCATGCTGATGAGATGCATGGCTGTTTACGTGAAACAGTCATTTGTGGTCAACTTCTGGGGAACCTGCCACACCTCAGTTGTATATGGCTTACTCAGGTACAAGGGGTTGTGTCAGGATGGACACTTGTTTCCGTAGCTGCTCCTGGGACCAAGATGGAACCCTCAAAATCTTCTTCTTCGCCTCCCAGTGTGATGGGTGCACCACCTGGGAGTACCCTCACCCATTTATCCAAACAAATGAGGTGGGGGTAGTGCTCCTAATAATCAGAATAAGTTTGACATTAGTAACAGAGCTCAAGGAATCATAAATCAAAACATGTTTCTGTTGATCAAGAGGAAGGAAGGATGTTTGAAAAAGTGTCCCCATTCTGTATCCATAAAGGCTTATAAGGATTTGCTGGCACTTAAAATACATCAGCTAGTTGCACAATGGTTCCCTTTCAGGTGAAACTAACTGGTCAAAGCAGGTGGAACTTCTTAAGAATTCACACAAGTTGGGTGGCTATGATATCGTTGTTGAGATGCACACCTCTCTCAATTCGAGCAAGGGTGTGGTCACACGTCATGATATCATGGACATGGATGTAGTGGAGTCGAAACAAGAATGGACATCACAAGGGATAGTGGATGTGGAGCAAAGAACATGAAGGAATAATGGAAAAACTGAGAAGATCCCCACATTGTCACCTTTAATTCTCCAATGCTGCATGAACATATTATGGCAGAGTCCCTCTGCCTTACAGTTAGGACTTACATGCCTAACCCTATGCAATGCTATAAATGCTAGCAGTTTGGCCATACAACAATGAGTTGTAGAGGTGAAGCTTCCTGTGGGAAGTGTGGAAAGGCAGCCCATGACGCTGGGACTAATTGTCTCTGGCAATGTGCATCACTGTTCAGAGAGCCACCCAGTCTGAAGCCAAGGCTGCCCTGTTTATGCTGAAGAATGCAAAATTCAGGAAATAAGTGACCAGATGGTTCCCCAGTGCTGAAGTCAAAAAAGAATATAAAGCAACAAAACCCCCTGTCTTTGCCACTTTGCATACTTCCATGGTGCAGAAGTGTGTTCCCAAGGTGGACGCTTTGGTGCAGACACCATCCAGCATACCACTATCCACCTGAGGCGCCTGTACTTGCATCTGTATGTTTCAAAGCAAAGTGAGTAAAGACATAGCAATCCAAGCAACTACAACAAGAGAGATCAGCAACAGTTCTGCAGTGAGCATCAAAAGGCACAGAAAAAGCAGAGTGCCTCTCAATCCCCCTGTCCCTATCATCCTTGAAGGGACAGGGGTCAGGGAAAGGGTCATTATGTCCATGTCAAAAGCTGTCCCGGCCGCCATCAGCTGTCCTTCTGACATGTCTGACTGATGAGGAGGACATCATGGAGTTAGATGCCTTGTCACTGGACCCTGGCAGCCCCTCCAATAGCCCTTGCTGTACATGTGCATCACCTCCCTGGTGCAAAGATGAAACCTCTATCTCAGGCATTCCCCTTGTGCTTGTGTTTACAAGAAACACATTTTAAAGATCCTGATGCCCCTGTGCTAGAGAGCTATACCTCCACCAAAAGGATGACCTGACTGGGGAAAGAGCCAGGGGAGGGGTCACTATGTTTGTCAATAACAAGCACCACTCCTCTGCTTTCCTCATGGCTACTGACTTGCAAGCAGTCACAGTTTAAATTCATGTGTGTTGGAGGATCACTATTCACTCATTATATTTACCTCTGCAAGATGCAATAGACTGAGGCTCTCACAGATCTTATAGAACAACTCCCCTGACCATATCTCCTACTGGGAGACTTTAATGCTCATCATGTCTTGGGGAGGGGGGGGGGGGGGGGGGCTCAACCTTTACTTGCTGTTGTGGTCAGGGTTTGGAGAGCCTCTTGGTGTCTCAGGAATTGTGCATCATTAACACAGGTACTCCCACTCATTTCTGTGCTGCTACTGGGTCATTCTAAGCCATCAACATGTCTTTCTGCCTTACAGCCCTTCGGACTCTGTTTAGTGGGAAGTTATTGATGACTTTCATTCCAGTGACCGCTTCCCACTTTGCATTCACCTACTGGATGTAGCATCACCTGAACAGAAGCCACCAAAATGTGTAGTCAGCAGGGCTAACCGGATGCTGTTTAGCCAGCTGGCTGTGTTTGAACACCGCAGCAGTGTCCAGAAATGGTTGGACCCATCACACAAGTCTTCCATCCTGCTACTGACTTATCCATCCCAAAGTCTTCAGGTCCTCTTTGGAGGTGACCTGTAGTTTGGTGGTCCAGTGAGCACCGCTCAGCAACCTGGAACAGGCATGCGGCTCTTCAGTGGTTTAACTGCCACCCAACACTAGACAACTTCACAGCCTTTTGGATTGCAAGAGCCAAGGCTCAACACGTAATTAAAGAGAGCAAGAAAAGGTCTTGGTAAGTGTTCCTGTACCCCATCAACTGCTCCACTACTTCTACAAAAGTATGGGAAGCCATCAGGAGGATTTCCAATAAACACTGTCATTTATGGATAGCAGCAGTGCTGAAACAGGGGTGTCTCCAAACAACACCCGGAGAAATCGCTCAGACAATGGCAGATCATTTAGCAGCAATTACTGCTGATGCCAGTCAGGACCCAATGTTTCACTACTACTGTGTGACTGTAGAGAGGTGCAAATTTGTATTCAGATCCAACTATTTTGAGTCTTATGACTACCCTATCTTCTTGTGAGAGCTGGAATTGGCTCTGTCTGAGACCCGCAATACTGCAGCTGGTCACGACCATATCCAGTACCACGTGCTTCATTTACCTACAGCATCAAAGGAAATTTTCCTTGATTCTTTGAATTTCATATGGCAGGCAAGTTACTTTCCCAACTCTTGGAGAGAGGCAATTTTGATTCCACTCCTCAAATTGGGAACGAACCAGACATGTCCCAGTAGTTACCAGAATAACTTAACCTTAATGAGCTGTGTTGGAAAGTCCCTGGAGTGAATGGTTAACTGTTATCTGGTTAGACAACTCCTTAACCACTCTCAGTGTGGATTCCAAAGATTTCAGTCCACTGTCGACAACCTGACCCTGATAGAGGCAGCCATTCAGCAGGCCTTCCTACGTAAATATCACTGTCTCGGTATCTTCTTTGATATCGTTAAGGTGCCTGAAACTACTTAGAGACAAAGTATTCAAGAGCAATTTCATCAATAGGGCTTTTGTGGCCACCTGCCCATCTTCATGCTAACTTTCCTGTATAAGCAGTTTTTTAGGTCCCGCATTGGTGATACACTGTTGAATGGATTTGAGTGGGAGAATGGAGTCCCTCAGGGTAGTGTTTTAAATGTTACCCTCTTTGCCATAGCCATAAACAATATTACACCTATAGTAAGGAGCCCTGTACAATGCTCCCTATTTGTGGATGATTTTTCTGTTTTCTGTTCCTCCTTCAGTGTCGCAGCAGCGACTCATCAGTTGCAAATTACTGTGTGGAGGTTAAAGGAGTGGGCTGCAAACACAAGTTTTCAGTTTTCTGCAGATAAGTGTGTGTGTGTGGGGGGGGTGGGGGGGGTGGGGGGGAGTGTTGATTTTACTCATTTTTGTTGTATTTTTAATTTACCTGACTTGCATATGAGGGATACCTTTCTACATTTTAAAACCGTGGTGAGGTTTCTGGGCTTCATTTTTGACTTCAAATTGTCATGCCACATCCAAGAGACCTGAAAGCCAGAACCCAGAAGGCACTGAATATCCTGAAGTTCCTTAGCTCCAGGGCTTGGGGAGCAGACAAGGTGCATCTGCTCCAATTTTATAGGGCTTTCTTGTGTTAATGGCTAGACTGTGGGGGCACAGTATATGGATCAGTGAGGCCCTCTTAAATGGAGATCATTGATGCTATCCACCATGATGGGATTAGGCAAGCCATTGGTGCTTATAGGACCAGCCCCGTACCCAGTTTCTGTGCTGAGGCTGGTGATCGCCACTTACAATTCAACTGCAACTCCTCATGGCACATCAGGTGTGTGAGTTCCTCACAGTTCCAAATTCACCTATTTACCATACTGTTACTTGTCCACTTCTGGAATGCCTTTTCTCCAGTCATCCACGAGCAACAAGGCCATTTGGGAGTGGCATGTGCTGGAGTCACTTGGTGTGGAGCAAGTACAACTCAAATCCAGGGTGTTAACCATTTGCCACCCTGGTTACTACAGAGGCCCAGAGTAATTTTAGTTTTAGTGCAGTACTGGAGGGCTTGTACTACTGCATACGTTTTTAATACATTATTCAAGGACATTTTAACTGAGTTACACAACTCTACACCTGTGTGTAGAGATGAGTTTAAACTGGGGGACTCCATTTGCAGCTCTGTTGCATTTGCTGATTGTGTCCAACTGCCTCGTGACTTAACTGTCGTTGACGTGGAATTATATGTGACTGTATCAGCACAGGAGCAGACGACATGTGATTCAAGTACTAAATTCCTTGTCTGTTCTGATTCTCTTAGTGCCCTGCACTCTCTACAATACTTGTCCCCAACAGATAAAGTAGTCCAGAATATCCAGGACACCCTCCTAGAGCTACAATGGCTGGGGTAGGAGGTGTTTCTCTGCTAGCTGCCTGGGCTCGAGGGTATTTCTCGGAATGAAAGGGCAGATACAGTAGCCAAGGAGACATGTTGCAATCCTCATTCAGTTCAGTGTGCCATCCCCCCTATATGCTATCACCTCGCTGATGAAGTAGAGAGTCCTGGGTCTATGGGAAGATGAGTGACTGGAAGTGACAGGCAACAAGCCCCATCTAGTAACATCCATAATGTGGCTTTGGTGTACCTCCTTCCAGACACATTGATGGAATGAGGTCCTTCTTACTCGTCTTTGCATAGGCCACAACCGTATGACGCTTAGCTTTTTGCTCCAGTGAATGGACCCTCCAGTGCGTGGCACTTGTGGTGTACAGATCACACTGTGCACCACATTTTATTACAGTGCATTTTATTTTCAAACCAGTAGGCAGCAGCAGATTCACTGACATATCTGCCCTCTATTTTAAGTGACTTCACAACAAATATGGATAGAGTTTCAAGGCTTTGTGAATTTTCCAACATTTTCCCCAAGATTTTAGGGAGGTGGTCTTAATGTGTTAACAGGCTGACTGGCTCACTCATGTGTTCTTGTAAGTGGTCCACCAATCACATTTGCCTGTGCCATTGTTTTATGTCTTACATCATTTTACTTATGTTTTAATCCCTGGACTAGCAGTTTCCACCTTTTCTCCATTGTGTTAAGGCATGTAAGACGGAGTGAGTGTGTGAGTGAATGTGAGTCAAGTGGGAGTGAGTGCATGAGTGTAGTTTTTTGGGTTTCACCCTCACTGTGTGCAGCAATTTTATCGCTGTTTTTATATCATATTCTTCTTCAGTGGATGACGAGTAGTGTTTATAATTTGCCATAAGTTTAACCTCACAACGAGTTTGGCATGCATTGATTTATCAATGACAAGGGCCAGAGTATGCTGACCTATACAAATATGTCTCGTTGCATGTATTTGCTTGGCTATATCAACTAAAATTTCATCTGCAGTATGACAATCTTTAGTTGCTGCATATGCAATATTGTGTTCCTTGCAAGCCCCATCCAGCAGACTGATACCTTCATCATTGCTGCTAGCTATTTTTCCAGCTTTGTTTCTGGTCTTAAATAGTTATATATGGGAATGTGTAATTCTATAGGTAGCTTGTTGAGAATGATAGTATATCTTGTACACTTCCTATAATGCATGTTAAGCTACTGCGTCATGTTCTATACCAAATAATTTATGTCCATCCAAATTTCATGTGATGAAGGAAAGAAAGCCACTGAACCAAGGCTTTGTACCATTGGTGCTTTATGATGCCCTCTGTGAGAAACATGCTTGCTTCAGTCCCCTATTATTCTTCAGTGTCAAAACTATTGGCTACTCGACTACTTCTGATATCATTTACAATTTAAATTCTGGGATTCCTCTGCTGAATTTTCAGCACTATAATATCTTGGCTGACCAGTTTGGTAGGTATGATTTTTTGAATACAGTATTGTTCTTAGAAATTTAATATGAATGTATAAGGTGTTTTTAAGCTTATTTTGATGAACATTAATTGATTTCATTGTTATTGTTTGATGTATGGTTTGGTTACACTTGCAGGTGAATATCAGCTGATTTGTATAATACTTGAAGCTTAAATGCATATTTTTATTGTTCTGTTAAAATGTTCTGTGATACTCACCTTCATTTGGAAGGTACTGTCTTGAAATATGTATTATAAAACACAGAGTTATGGTCAGTTTGAAGGTCATCTGGGCAGTGAATCCTTCCTGTCAGCAGCATCTGATCAATCATCTGTGCCTTACCCTTCTTTGTTTTCACAGCTAAGGCCCAAGCGAATTTGGAATATGCATCATGCTGGAATGTCTTGTGTGTTGATTTGTGGAGTTCTTCAACTACTGTCTTCATAATTATTAGCTGATAATACATATTTCTGAAAGCTTTGAAGTGATTTTTTTAAATCGATTCAGTGAGCAGTCTTAATCATTCAACTATTTTATTGCGATTGTTGTAAGACATACATTACACAGATCAATTGTTCATTGTTTTATGCTGAATATTGATACTGGAACTGCCAAGACAGCTATGTAATGCTGGTTTAATAATATTTTTTTGTATTTCACACTGTTTGGGCTTTGTGTTCCTCCATTGTCAGCCATATGCAATATTTGAGCATGCATATCTTTTTTAAAATACTGGTCAGGGTTTGAAGTCCTTAAGAATTCAGTAAACATGGCATTGTTTCAGATTCTTTATCCTCAACCTGCATTGCATGCTTAATTAAGCTTATTGGTTGCAGACATAGCATATACAGTTTTTCTCTGCTTACTCCATATATTCTATCTATCCTACTATCACTGTGATTTTTAATGAAACCACCTACTACATTTTCTTCTTCTTCTTCTTGTTCAAGAGATTCAGTAACAAGTCTAAATGTGTCTCTGAGAGACTGATCTCTTCCAAATGCCCTAACTTTAGCAATAGTAGTTTTTCCCAGACAGCCTTGCACACATCAATGACTATGTTTTGTTGACTTGCTGTTATACACAGATTTTGAGATAGTATACAATTTATACACTCTCATTTCTTTAACAACATCAATGCTTGTAACTAACATTTTATTTAACCTCAAAATTGTCAGAGAATGGGTTTACTCTCCAGCATTTACATCCCTGAGACTTTTTTTGAGTGTTTCAATTTTTGTGGTATGCCAGTTAGGACTTCTGTTAAACATTTGAATTTTCATGATACAGTTATGGTAGTATCACTGAGTGTCTCACTTTTTGTGTCACAGTACAGAGATGGAATGGTTTAATATATCTAATTTTTTTTTCATTATATACAGTGTGTCTCTCCTAAGAGTCATCAGGTGCATTTTCTCTCATGTTTTAGCAGATTTTTGCAATATGTGAATGGAGTCAACCCAAACTAATACCACTAATCTGATGTTTCGTGTGACAACCAGTGTCCATGTAAACTGTCAGTTTGTTTCCTATTACAAGGAGAATGATTTTTAAACTGGAAATTTATATGCCCGTGCGAGAGAGTGGTCCAAGTTAGTGTAGTGTGATACTCATTCAATCAATATCTATTAACAGGAACAGTAAAACACAAAGAAATAACTGATATTTGGGCTGGAATTATGTTTTTCATAATGCGTATGAACTTCTGAAATGAACTCAATCTGAGTGCATTAGCAATGATATAATAACATTCATCTTGCCATGTGTTGATGGACCTACAATTATTAATCGCATATTGTCAGGCAGGTATGTCCCCTTTTTTCTTCTTTTTCTTCTGTTTTTATGCAGTATTCTTGGACTAGTCAGTGAGTACAAAGTCCTTATGAAGAGGGTGTAGCATCCATCCAGTCAGGGTGATGACTATGTGCTTACATTAACATGTTTGGAATTCAGTAAAAACATACACACTTAATACTTTGTGTATTTATAAACTATTACATTTGGAATATAAACATGCTTAAATAAGAATACAGTTCTGTGGTTACTTATAGTGTGCTACACCCATAGATACTTGTGCATATTGATGCACAGAATGCATCATAATACTGAGCTACAGTTTCTTCAGTAGGATGTTGAGTTTGCCATGATAGCTCTATACTACCCTACTGACTGTGCCACAACTCTCAAACATCTTTTCATTATTTTAAAAAACTGTTAAATATCTGAAGACTAGTCATGATTGGTTGAAATAAAAGTTCCACAGCAAGTGAACACATTCATTGAACTCATAGGTACATTTTTATAAAACAGATGTTGCCCTCATGGCCGCCAAACACAGAGTGCTCACTCCTTGCTCTTGGGACCCCTCCCTGCTCTCCTTGCCTGACATCACATCCCAACTACTTGAGGGTGCATTTACTACCCAGATACAATGCAAAATATATCTCTGACCATCTACTGAACTACACTATTATCCCTAAAATTTTGATATGAATAACAAAATTGTTAATCTGATGGCTGCTACCCATACCATAAGTAACATTGAAACAAAGGAATAAATAAAATTTTGAGTAGTGTTCAGAGGGAACAAACTGGAGCTTAAGTACTAAAAATAATAACAGTCATAATAATGATAATATTCTTAGGGCACCTAACTAGTAAACTATCAAAGTAAAATTGTAAGTTAATAGTAAAAATTATTGTAAACTGTCTGCAATTTAATTGTGAAAGTTTCACATAAAGTTAAACATTTTTTAAACATGTCTTTAAAGTGCCAAGAGTACAAGTGAATAAATATTTTATATCAATGTGGACTGTTAAGATCTGTTTGTACTTTGCATATTTTTGCATGGTTTATTGTATTTGTTATATTTACTTTGTGCTGGCATCTCTGTTAATTTAGGCCTTGAATACCTAATATTTTATCTCGGTGGTATACACGATTATTTTATTGAGATCTGTCTCTTATATGAGGATCCGCTGTAATGCAGACATTGTTTCTTAGCCTCTTTTTTTTCAGCAAATGGTACACGTTTTTATAACTGATATGTTATTTACCTTTTGCTTTTATTATTACAGCTTGTGTGAACCCTTCTGGCACTCTACCTTAGTGCAATTTTCTGTTGTTATTCCAGATATGAAGATGGCTGTATAACCAGCTGAGATTAGTTATCATTAAATGTTGTTCACTTGCATTAAAAGAGTTTATTAACTTTTTAACTTTATGTACAACTTTTCAATCACTTGTCTCCAGCCTGACTGTAAGGATTTCACAGCAATTGTGAAAGGCTGAGTCCATCTCATTCATGTTAACTGTATACCAACAGTTTTTATAATTGTGGCAGTCACTCTGTTTGCAGGTCAACAAATCAAACATTTAATAACTTGTTTGGTTGTCCTGTAGAGTTAAAAAACCATGTCCTTTAATGAATGACTTCATTTTTGCCAACAAAAAGAAAAAGAAAAGCACACTCTACCATGTCAGATGAATAAGGAGGTTGTGGTAGCACTGTGATGCACTTTAATGTAAAAAACTGAACAACAGTCAATGAAGTATCGGATGGTGTGTTATCTTGATGCTGGATCCAGTTGTTAACAATGTCTGGATGAACATGGCAGACATGTTTTCCAAGTCTGTTCAGAATTTCCTGGTGGTTGTATTGGTTTACTGTCTCACCTGGAGGTAACTACTCTTTGTGCATAAGCCCCATGGAATCAAGGAAACACGCAAGTATCTATTTCACCTTTGACTACGACATGTGTGCTTTTTTTGGTCTTGGCGATTCCTTCAAATACCATTGCAAACTTTGACATTTTGTCTCAGGACCATGCTGGAAAAACCAATTTTCATCACTAATAGTAGCTCTGTTCAATAAGTCTGGGTTCAGTTCCACTTGTGCCAATGGATCAGCAGTCATAGTCCTCAGGTGATCTTTTTGTTGCTTTGTGAGATTTCTGGGAACTATTTTGGCACAAAGTTTTCTCATTCACAGATTTGCAGTCAGTATCAGATGAACATTTTGCTCAATTAATGTTAACATCATTTGTAGTAATTTTCACAGTTAATTTTTGATCAGCTCGCACAAGTTCACTCACCCTGGCTGTGTTTCCATCAGTTCGTGCTGTTGATGGTTACGGTGTTTAGCTTTGACATCGGTTCTGCCTTCAGAAAACATTTTTTGCCAACGAAACACTTGTGTTCTTGGTCAAACCTTGTTCCCAAAAGCCTAATGAAGCTTCCACTATGTTACGGTGCTATTCTCACAGAAACGCAAAAAGAGTTGATATTCTGCTGCACTGTGTTTTGAGATTCCATTGTAGTGATGAGGAAAAAACACAGGACTTCTCTCTTCAATCTATTACTCCTGATAAACACTTAAGTACACACCACTTGCAGTTGAGGTGGGGAAAGGCTAAGGTCACACACTTCTGTGGTGGCAGGCTGCAGGATGGCCACCCTAGGGAGGAAAAAGAAATCAGTCCCATCAGTTTATTGTCGCACCTTATAATGATACACAGTGGTCAAGAAAAACACTTTATTGCTTTTGAATTAAACAATTCTCCGTCATCAATGTAAATTAGGCACGAGCTGACGATCGTCAGCAGAAGGGCAGTCTGCACCCAGTGGCACGGCACAGGCATCTGCACTCTGTGATGCTGACATCAACCGGGCAGGATGCCGGCGGTCCTTTAGTAAGCCAAGATCCTGATGTCAATGGAGAACTTCTTGTTGCTGCATCTGCCTTCTGCTGTTGAATGCCCATGCTGAGGTGACTCAGGCGCTGCTCGCAACTTCTGTGGTGCTGAGGGAAGACTGCCATCCTTGAAACATAACCCTCTGCCTCCTGGCAGAAGTCTGGCGTTGGCTGTTGCAGATGGCAAGTCCGTTGCATTGTGGTACCTAGTCCTTAAGTGCGGGAGGTGGCTACCCTGCCCTGATCTCGAACACATGACTGCAACTGGCAGCGGCCAGTCATCTCGTCGTCTGGTGTAGCTCTGATGTCGTCGTATTACTGCTGGGCTTCGAATGCATCTATCTCAAAATTCACAATTATTTATACTGCTCCGGGACGCATCTGTTGCAATATTGCCCAGCACACAGTCATGTAGCTCATAACATGTTTCCAGCCCTAGTATGGTGACACCGTCCTGCCTGCTCTGGCTATTACTGCTGTGCGATGGACGTTTCACAGAGCACGACTAGCCTTTCTCAGTCTTTTAGCATACATGTCACTATAATGCATATATCACCACACTGTGCATATCGGCCAATGGTAGCTAAAAATGGCTCTGAGCACTATGGGACTCAACATCTTAGGTCATAAGTCCTCTAGAACTTAGAACTACTTAAACCTAACTAACCTACGGACATCACACACACCCATGCCCGAGGCAGGATTCGAACCTGCGACCGTAGCAGCCTTGCGGTTCCGGACTGCAGCGCCAGAACCGCACGGCCACCGCGGCCGGCTCCAATGGTAGCTAATGCTCCACTCCACAGAGGTTTCTTACAAATTCTTACAAGTTTCACTTAAGACTAGGTAGCGACGCTGCAGTATTATTTTTCTCGCATGAAATATAAGATTAATTTTACGTGACAAATGGCAGTCCATGTTACATTCATCTAAGCTAAACAATAAATAATACACACATCAATAAAAGTTCCATGACCTCGGTTCTGAGAGTTCTGGAACCTGTACAGAAAAGTGGAATAGAGATCAACAAAAACATCATTTCCACCCTTTTTATTGCTCATGAAAACCACACATTGCATGTTGTACCAACATACAGTGAGACCTTCAAAGATGGTGGTCCAGATTGCTGTACACACAGGTACCTCTAATACCCAGTAGCATGTCCTCTTGCATTGATGCATGCCAGCATTCATCATGGCATACTATCCACAAGTTCATCAAGGCACTATTGGTCCAAATTGTCCCACATCTCAACTGCGATTCGGCGTAGACCGCTCAGAGTGGTTGGTGGGTCATGTCGTCCATAAACAGCCCTTTACAATCTATCCCAAGCATGTTCTATAGGGTTCATGTCTGGAGAACATGCTGGCCACTCTAGTCGAGCAATTTCATTATCCGGAAGGAAATCATTTATAAGATGTGCACGATGGGGGCACGAATTGTTGTCCATGAACACAAATGCCTCGACAATATGCTGCCGATGTGGTTGCACTATTGGTCGAAGGATGGTATTCACGTATCGTACAGCCATTATGGCACCTTCCTTGACCACGAGCGGCATACGTCGGCTTCACATAATGCTACCCCAAAAGAGCAGGGAACATCCACCTTGCTCCACTCGCTGGACGGTGTGTTTAAGGCGTTCAGCCTGACCGGTTTACCTCGAAACATGTCTCCGATGAAGGCATATACAACACTCATCGATGAAGAGATTGTGATGCCTATCCTGAGCAGTCCATTTGGTATGTTGTTGGGCCCATCTGTACCACGCTGCATGGTGTTGTGGTTGCAAAGATGGACCTCGCCATGGATGTTGGGAGTGAAGTTGCGCATCATACAGCCTATTGCGCAATGTTTGAGTCGTAATACGGCGTCCTGTGGCTGCACGAAAAGCATTATTAAACATGGTGGCATTGTTGTCAGGGTTCCTTCGAGCTATAATCCGTAGGTAGCGGTCATCCACAGAAGCAGTAGCCCTTCGGTGGCCTGAGCGAGGCAAGTCATTGACAGTTCCTCTCTTCTGTATCTCCTCCACGTCTGAACAACATCGCTTTGGTTCACTCCGAGACGCCAGGACACTTCCCTTGTTGAGAGCCCTTCCTGGCCCAAAGTAACAATGTGTACGCGATTGAACCGCCGTATTGACCATCTAAGCGTGGTTGAACTACAGACAACATGAGTCTTCGTGGCGGAATGACTGGAACTCATCGGATGTCAGACCCCCTCCATGTAATAGGCGCTGCTCATGCATGGTGTTTTACATCTTTGGGCAGGTTTAGTGACATCTCTGAACAGTCAAAGGGACTGTGTCTGTGATACAGTATCCACAGTCAACATCTATCTTCAGGAGTTCTGGGAATTGAAGTGATGCAAATCTTTTTTTGATGTGTGTATTTTCCATATTATGTGAAGAATGGTGTATTCATAATTTTTTCTGCATTAGTATAGGTATTCATAAACTACGAGGGTGAGTCAAATGAAAACCTTAAATATTGTTTTAAATATTATTTATTGTTCAGAAGTGGTACAAAGTTGTATCACTTTTCAACATAATCTCCACCATGCTCAATGCAAGTCCTCCAGCAGTTACAAAGTGCATAAATTCCTTTAGAAAAAAATTCTTTTGGTAGTCCACGCAACCACTCATGCAATGCATGGCGTACCTCTTCATCAGAATGGGACTTCTTTCCTCCTATTGCGTCTTTGAGTGGTCCAAACACAGGGAAATCACTTGGGACAAGGTCTGGTGAGTATGGTGGATGAGGAAGACACTCAAAATGCAGGTCTGTGATTGTTGCAACTGTTGTACGGGCAGTGTGGGGCCTTGCATTGTCATGTTGCAAAAGGACACCTGCTGACAGCAATCCACATCACTTTGATTTGATTGCAGGCCGCAGATGATTTTTTAGCATATGTGTGTATGATGCACTGGTGACAGTGGTCCCTCTAGGCATGTAATGCTCCAAAATGACGCCTTTTTCGTCCCAAAAGAGTGTCAGCATAACCTTCCCTGCTGTTGGTTCTGTTTGAAACTTCTTTGGTTTTGGTGATAAGGAATGGCGCCATTCCTTGCTCGCTCTCTTCGTTTCTGGTTGGTGGAAGTGAACCCAGGTTTCGTCCTCAGTAACGATTCTTGCAAGGAAGCCATCACCTTCTCGTTCAAAGTGCCGAAGTAGTTCTTCACAAGCATCAACACGTCGGTCTCTCGTTTCAGGAGTCAGCTGCCATGGCACCCATCTTGAAGACACTCTGTGAAACTGGAGCACAGCACAATGTGGTGTGCTGACCCATGACTAATCTGTAAACATATTGCAATGTCATCCAGTGTCACTCGGCAGTTTTCCTTCACTATGGCTTCATCTGTTGCAATGTTCTGTGGAGTCACAACTCGTTGTGCCTTTCCTGGACGAGGAGCATCTTCCACTGACGTCACACCATTTGCGAACTTCCTACTCCATTCGTAGACTTGCTGCTGTGACAAACATGCATCACCGAACTGAACCTTCATTCGACGTTGAATTTCAGTAGGTTTCACACCTTCACTACGCAAAAACCGAATAACAGAACGCTGTTCCCTGGTGCAAGTCGCAAGTGGGGCGGCCATCTTTATGCTGATACTGTGCATCTGCACTTTGCTGCTACCTACAGGCCATTCTGCACACTGTTTGTAGCACGTTTAATAATGTACAGGATAACGGCGCGAAATTTCGATTTGTTATTACAAATTTAAGGTTTTCATTTGACACACATGCGTAAATAAAATTGTCATTAATTATAGTACGATTCGTTGTAGCTATAAATTTATTACTTCGTTTCGTTATCTATCGACAGAATAGAAACAGAAAGAAAGTTTTAAAAAATATAACAGGAATTGATCATTTCAGTAAAGATATGTTTCTACATTACTTCAGTCAGAGTGAAAATAAAGATATAAAGGAAGGAAGGGATTGAAGCTTTGATTGGCTGGGGTATATTTTATAACTCTACGTTTATAATACCACACAGCTTAAAACTTTTGTTTTGTCTCTTAGTGAGGGCACACTCTCGTTGGTCCATCTTACGACGGGTCTCATTGCGAGAGAATGCTTTCATTAGTCCGTAATATAAACAGCCTCATAGTGGGGCCACATTCTGGTTGGCCCGTCATATGATCCGTCTCCTACTTAAAGGGTTAATCGAGTGACACATACAGGGTGTCCCAGTAGGAATGGTCAATAATCGAGTTATCACAGGAACGATTTGG
Source organism: Schistocerca piceifrons (assembly GCF_021461385.2). Taxonomy (NCBI): domain Eukaryota; kingdom Metazoa; phylum Arthropoda; class Insecta; order Orthoptera; family Acrididae; genus Schistocerca; species Schistocerca piceifrons. The sequence continues at coordinate 764,502,594 of NC_060149.1, read as the reverse complement.
CCGGCCGAAGTGGCCGTGCGGTTAAAGGCGCTGCAGTCTGGAACCGCAAGACCGCTACGGTCGCAGGTTCGAATCCTGCCTCGGGCATGGATGTTTGTGATGTCCTTAGGTTAGTTAGGTTTAACTAGTTCTAAGTTCTAGGGGACTAATGACCTCAGCAGTTGAGTCCCATAGTGCTCAGAGCCATTTCAACAGGAACGATCATTCGAAGCAAAAAAGTCTAGGACACACGGACACTACGTTAAGAGCTATGTGAGTTGTGTTCCACAGCAGCAAAGACGAGGAAGTGCTCTTAGTTCGTAAGGATCGCATTTTAAATGCCATGTTTACTAGGCTTTTTTGCTTCGAATGATCATTTCTATAATATCCCTCAATACTGATCGTTCTTCCTGGAACACCCTGTGTAATGTATCGTTGACAGATGTTTCTCTTTTTGCGCTTCACGTCCACAACAGAGACAGTTTTCTTTTTACTGTGCCAATGTAAGTAAAACATTAAGTAGATTATTTCGGAAACTGTTGAAATTTTGTTATATGCTACAAGACTTGAAACATGGGATTGCTGATCCGCTACATATAGCACTTAGCTAGTTGTGCAGTAATACATATCCGCACAGGCAATCATACAAAAGTTCTAACGAGCCGCATGCCGAAGATTTTATTAAGTCTGCTTTTGTAGTTGCAATTTACAAGCCGTTGTATCCCAAAGGCCGAAGCAAACGCGTACGGTGGGTCTTGTGTTAAGGCCTACTTTCACTTTGAACGGCCTAGAGATATTTTTAAAGCACGAACTTGCTTCTAAGGAAACCCGAAATGATGAAACCTCCAACCACATTTATTTTCATTGTCCTACAGAGTAAGTTAAAACCAGCAGAAGCCATTTCTAAAAACTGCCGAAGAGGAAAAAACCTGCAGTGATAAGTGATACTTTATCAAACAGCTGACCCTTTTTTATTATGTGTAAATGGCTTTACTGACACATTTCTCACTGATTGCGTCGAAACGGGTTTAACGCTTGTTTACCAACAGAAGACGGCGTCCATTTACAGCCTATGTTTTTATCTAGCGTGCCTGCTTTATCAATATTCGTTCGGAAGTGCGAGTAAGATGACAACTACCATACTGCTAGGCAGGTGGAATTATCATGCGTCGAGTTCGAGCACGCATCTAAGTCCGCTCACGTATTTCGCAATCGAATGTTTAAATACCTCAAACTAGTAGATATCTACATGTGCTTCTGATCTGCAGTTGTGCTCTGCAAGCCACAGCTTGTCGTCGGCAGAGTGTTGCAGTAATGCCAGTTCGCTTTTCTATACTGTTGCGCCACAGGCAGGACAACTGCGTGTTTCTGTACGAGGTGCGAATTATATCTGAGAGGCAATAAGGCAGGGTGACCAAAAATGGACCAAATAATCGTCATATGTCCTCCACAACTCCATTAACACGCACTAATTCTTTTGACGAAATTTTCCAGTGCGTTTCTACTCAATTTTGGCTGTGTTTCAAGAATGTCGCGTCGGTATTCGGCCACAAGTTAGCAATTCATTGAAATGATGAGAATAATATTGGCTGTAGGACGCTCAGCAGCATAGTTGTCAGCTCCCTTGCTAAATACAATCGCACGCGGATTTCCACGTAAGCAACGCTGTTGTGACGGTGCCCCATTGATACAAAATTCTCAAAAACAGTTTTGCTCCACCTTCGCTTCTGCTTTGCTGAACTTCACTTTTACCTCCATTGGACACATGGCCATACGTAATGTCGAAAGAGTATTGAGAAAGAGGTTTCCCATCAAAAAATCACAAACTCTGCAAATAATAAAGCAGAACTATTTTGAACAGTTCAGTAGTAGGACTTCTTGGTTTCTCCGCGGGACATCGAAATCCACAACATTGACTTTGCAATTGGAAAACTGAAGTTCTCGGTGATACGATGACTGTGTTTCGATTTTATTAGGCTTATTTGGAGGTGGTGGCATCTGTGTAGACAAGGATTCTGACAGGCTATGTGCTTGATTTGGAATGTTGTTGTTTGGATGAGTTGTTGGTTCCACTCTCCACTGCCTTCCAACAGATGACGGTTCAAAGGAAGAATCCGAGAATGGCAGAGGTCCTGAGTTCGAGTCTCGGTCTGGCACACAGTCTTAATCTTCCAGGAAAGTTTTGGCTCAAGAGATATTTTCTATTTGCATATGCTGCAGCAAATAGGTATGTGTGTGTCCGACTGGGATGTTTAAGGTTGTACTACTCTCTCTCTCTCTCTCTCTCTCTCTCTCTCTCTCTCTCTCTCTCCGTTCAAAGAGGCCTCGGAAGACCCAACGGTATCGACCTACCGCAGTGTCGTCCTCAGCCGATAGGCGTCACTGGATGCGGATATGGAGGGCATGTGGTCACAACCTTGCAAATAATAGAGGCTGCATTGCCGTACAGGTTTTGTTAGCCTCCCTGAATGAGATTTTTCTCTCAGTTTACAGCTGCTTACTTTTTTCCTCCATGGTAGAAACATAGCAGGTTATTCTCCACAGTGGATGGTCCTCTGAACAATTTATAAGCTCTGGATTTTGGTAGCCCCACAAAAAGAAAAAAAGAAAGAAAATACGTCCATTTCAACTACCGGAAAGGTTATAGCCATTTTTCTCTAAGATTCAAAGGGATTCTTCTTACTGATTCTATCGAAGACAGTAAAGTAATAACTGACGAATATTATGAACAGTCTGCTGGACTAACTGGATGGAAAAATACTGTGACATCAGACCAGTACTGCAAAAATTAAAAATTATGCTCACTGCACCTGTCTAGAAAGGTGTGTTATCAACGGTGCCACCCGATTACTGCCACTAATAGAATTGCGGAAATGTTTTAAGTCAAATGCAGGACTGGGTTAAACCATGTGGAGGCCCAGGGCTAGAAATGATGTGTGACCCTTGCTTACTTCATGTAGGCCTAATACATTTATGAAAAAGTATAATAGGAAAGGAAAGAAAACAGACGTACTTCTGCGACATCAACCATGCCATGCCTTAGATCAGGGCTTCCCAACATGTGGTCCGCGGACCCCTTAGGGGTCCGCCGGCTCTTTCTAGGGGTCCGCGGCCACCTTTCACCAGATCGTGTAAAATAATGAGTAAAATTATTGAATAAAAATGTGAAAATCAAATTCATTTTTTTCTTTGAAAATCATGTGTATAGCACTCGAAAGTTGGGAATAACATTCGATCTTTGGCAATAATATTCGACAGTCGGCAACACAAACCAAAACATTGGTTCGGCTCCCGCTGTCGGAGGTTCGAGTCCTCCCTCGGGCATGTGTGTGTGTGTGTGTGTGTGTGTGTGTGTGTGTGAGTGACGGTGTAGTCCTTAGCGGAAGTTAAACTTAGGTTAATAGTGTGTGAGGCTAGGGACTGATGACCTCAGCAGTTAAGTCCCATAGACTTTACATACATTTGAACATTTTCTTCGGATTTCACCAAAAACCACACACACACACACACACACACACACACACACACACACACACACACACGCACGCACACACGACTGTTATGTAATATGCCTGCTCCTTACACAACAATTGCCAAACAGTGGAAGTAAACAGACCACAGGCGGTAGCTTGTCAACAGCCAACAGTTTGGACGTGACGTCGATTGCTCTTGGAGGAAGGCAGCTCCAACGCGTGAAATGTCAATTACCAAGTAATATTAATCAGGCTATAGTGTGTTGAACAAAGGGAGTAAATCCACTAGTAAGTGTCTGGATACAGTGGGAATTCAAATTGGATCGTTAATTTCAAGTTGTTTTCATTCATCTCTAAACCAAAGACTATTGATACGGAAACTTCTTGCATTAAGAAGCTATCAGTTCCCGTGGGTTTTGCTCTGAAATTTAAAGTTACTGTGCTCTTGACTGACTAGGGGTCCGCCATGGATTTTCGACTGAAGAAAGGATCCGCCAGCTGAAAAGGTTGGGAGGCCCTGCCTTAGATGATATTATCCTAATGGAACTTTCCAATTTCATTTTAAAAAACACACAAAGTTACCCAATTGTAATAAATAAAAAATGAGTACGTCAAAAATTTCTTTTCCTTGCATCGTCCTAGCGAAATAATCTATGACACCCAGGATGTCAAGAGAACTAGTCACCCCACGTTCAGTTAATAACAAAGCGAGAGCGGAGATGCGTTGTAGCACGTAATTTGTTCTTGATAAGGGCTAGTTTGGGGAGTCTTCACCAGTCGCAATTGGTACTGAGAGAAAAATTCGGTAAGCAATCATCACATTTGGAAAAACATCACCAAGATCATTTCCAACCATCAATTCATACAATTCCACTGGTGAAACGTTTAGCAGCCTTTTCTTTGAGGAAACACTTGAAATATTCACTAAAACTAGGAATTTCACAATGGAAACTTTCTTCATCGAGATCACCCCGATATTTTTCAAAAAGTTTTGACGTTTCTGTTAAGAGTTCTTTAGTATCTCGCTTCACTGTATTGTTTACTAAAGGTAGGAAAAGATCTACCACTTAGCATTACTTTTCTTCTATCTTTTTTAGCTCTGCATGTAGTTTATCAACAGCCGCAGTAAGTTCCATACGAAATTTATCACGTCCACTCAGTACCTTTGATTTTTCTCCACCAGGAAATCTTATTTTGGTTTCCCTTCGTCGCTATATTCTCGATACACATGCTCACTTAAGCTCCTAGCTTGGTTTTGATGTTTAGCAAAACTTCCCCTAGCACTGCTGAAAAACGGAATCGATGATCGCAACGCTTGACACTCTCTAACCAAGTCCAGCCCAGAATTTTCGAAATATTTGTTAGTTTTATCCATTCGGGGAAACGGCCTTGCTGCAGTGGATACACCGGTTCCCGTCAGACCACTGAGGTTAAGCGCTGTGGTCGTGGTCGGCACTTGGATGGGTGACCATCCGTGCAGCCGTGTGCTGTTGCCATTTTTCGGGGTGCACTCAGCCTCGTGATGTAAATTGAGGAGCTACTCGACCGAATAGTAGCGACTCTGGTCAAAGAAAACCATCGTAACGACCGGGAGAGCGGTGTGCTGACCACACGCCCCTCCTATCCGCATCCTCATATGAGGATGACACGGCGGTCGGATGGTCCCGATGGGCCACTTGTGGCCTGAAGACGGAGTGCTTTTTATCCATTCGAGTTCACACTCCATCCGCGAAAAGTACCAATATTGCTGTCTCCAGTTCTTTTAGTTTTTTCCGCAGCGATTCTGCCTCATTTCTTGTCGCTGCCTTTTCTTCTTTGTTCTCGACAATTTCTTCAAGTGACACGTAAACGCCGACCACGGTGGCTACGCGGTTTAGGCGCTGCAGTTCGGAACCGCGCGACTGCTACGGTCGCAGGTTCGAATCCTGCCTCGGGCATGGATGTGTGTGATGTCCTTAGGTTAGTTAGGTTTAAGTAGTTCTAAGTTCTAGGGGACTGATGACCTCAGATGTTAAGTCCCATAGTGCTCAGAGCCATTTTGACACGTAAACGGCATCGAAATTCTGTCGAACAGCTGATAGTGATTCCTCACGGCACGAACATCTAGTATTAGGCAATGTCTGAAATCGCCCATTATTCTTCGCAAGAATGTGCCAACGACGAGTAGAATGTACAAAAAAGTCATATAGTCGTGTAAAACTCGGAAAAAAACTGGTTCTAACGATTCCTATGCCCTGTTTTAGACCACGAAGCTTAACGAGTGCGCAACACAGGGCACATAAAAGATAATGAATTCAATTCAATTAGCTTTGCAACTAAACCTGAATATTTCCCACTCACGCGTCACAGGATTGCGAACGACAGCTTCTGACCTCAAATTTTTTTTTTCGAAGAGATCTAGAATAACCTTCCTAAGACTTTCTCCCGTATGACTGTGTATGGGAACAAAACACAAAAGTCCGTCACGAACTCTTCCCTCGAAACAGTGCCTTACTACAACGGCTATTTGATTTTCATGTGCGGTGTCCACCGTTGAATCTATAACTAGTCAGTAATATTTTGCTGTCTGAATTTTGAGAATTATTTTACTCAATACCTTGCTTCCCATAAAGTCAGTAAATTCTTCACAAATAATCTTCGACAAATACGACTGATGGCCACGACCCTTAGAGCCATGATCTTGGATTTTTTGTTTAAAAAATGGGTCAAAATGGGCAATTATTTCATGAGAACCTAATTAGATACCATTATTTGGGGCTCCAAAAATTTCATTACCATCACGAAAAGTAAGTCCTGTTATTGCCACATGTTTAACTACTTGTACGACGCGCCGAAGCACTTCTTGTCAATAATTTTCCTCTGTTTTAATCGTATGCGGTTCACTGTCGATATGCCCATAGCTCTTTGACCGCAGACATCACGTCACTGAATTTTTGCGATGATCAGCGCTGTTTTCAAGAGACATCACTTTTACGTCCGTCTTCTTCCAGCCAGGAAAGCCACAGATGCTCGTAGCAAATGCACTACGCATGTTGTCGAAGTCTATGCTGTCACTGATTAATTTACAGAAAATACAAAATGCATTTACTGTAGATTCGAAATACAACAGCCATTTTCTTTCAATTTTCTCTCCATTCAGCAGTTTTCTAAAGAACAAGTTTTTGTATGTGTGCCTTTTTTGTGATTTGCGGGCACGTTCAGATTTACCTAGATCATCAAAATTCTTCTTAAAGTAGGCTAAACCTCTCGCTAAACATGATTCCACGGATTCGTCTTTCACGTTTTTGTCATTTCGCCAGATCTTTCTCCATTGTTGAGTACTTCACCAGTTCACTGTCAGTATTGTCACCGGTTTCGGTTTTATGATCGTCTAGTTCAACATTCGCATTCATCACCGCCTCATTCACAAAACACTGCTCCACAAAAATTTCAAATTCACAGGAAGTTGTCAAACAATCCTTAGAAGAAGTACACACAGGTGCAGGAGGTTCTCGTGCAGTACAAATATCACTAACGTTACCAATGGCGTAATCTTTCTTCGTACTGGCTGTTTCTTCACAAATTTAGCTGCTTCTTTCTGTGCTCTTCTTTTCTGGCACCACTGAAAAACCTCCTCACGCTATGAGATTTCATTTCGAGTCCCGAAAACCAGAAATGAAACTCAAATATGAGTCACACTCTAACTGATTAGAATAAGCGATGTCACCCCACGTACTAACAACAGCCAATCTGCATATGTACTGTACATTGCAACGCTCTAAACAATATTGGCACAAGAATTAACAGTTCAGATCTACAACAACAGACATGTGATAAAAGCAGCGAAGAAAACAAGGAAGGTGCGAGGGGTGAGTGTATTCCACAGCGCGCTAAATTGTTTGAAGTAACCCACCTATTGTTGTCAAAAAAGTCTATCTCACTCCACGCACACGGAGTTCATAAATAGACGGAAGTTGTTAACGTGAAAGGAATATATCCTATTGCGGAACTACACAGTGACTTAATTTTTCGCTGGATTGGGACTAGGTGTTCTATAAGTACATGAGACGGCAGAACAATTCTGTTCAACGAGAAAATACGAATCATAATTATGATGCATCATGTTCGTTCATTTTTAAAACTGATTTATGCTAATTTATTGAGATGGTGGATGCAAAAAACGAAGAAATTTGCTTCATACTTTTGGTATGATGATTGTATCATGAATGATTCTTATTAGACAGCCAGTTGGAAAGCTGGTCACCTGGAGGCCCGGATCTAGGGCCATCCCCCACCCCCTCCCTCAATCCAGCCCTGGTCAAATGAAGGGGTTATGACGCATTTCTGCCTTGGCAGTTTGCATCTTCACATTTTAGGAATTTGATGACGTATGCCTGGCATGCAGCACAATATTCAGAAGAACAGGTATGACTGTTTCTTACACCATTCAAGTTCTGTCTAAATAAAACTGCTAATGACTGTGCAGGGCCTCAATTTTTCTTTTATCAGGTGTGCCTGGTGCAAGGAAAATGTTTGTCCAGTAGACACTTCGCATTGTTGTGACGACTACAAGGAATAAATAAGAAACTGCTTCATTGTTAGCAAAATGCACATTATTCAAAAATTATCATAATAACTGTGCTACAGAAACTGTTATAAAATATTTAATGTCAACAAATTAAAGTTCTGATTGATGGAAGTCATCTGTAATGTAACATCATACACTGCGTGTAACAATTACATGTGTAACAGTTTAGCTGTCGATAGTAACAGCGAATTATTCAAAAAACTAACAGTTACAGCATTTTTGGCATGGTTAAGCGCTTACAATTCGCTTGTGGCCACTGTGGTCTTCGCTCTACGCGGCACTAGTGCTCTTGTCACGGCTGCGTCTGCTTATTCATCTATTCGACGATAAATTGGCAGGGCTGTACAAACTGCTGTCAGGAGCGGTTGTTCGTGCGGCAAACTTGAGTAATTTTTAACATTTTTTAAGAAAAATACTTCCAGTGTTCCTTAGCAGCTAGATTTTGACAGTGCATTTATTTTTGTGTAATCTAACTGTGTGAAAAATTTCAGGGTGGGTTTCGACGTGTCGGGTTGGACTATTCACTTATCAATCTGATTCAACGTGCTGGAAGTAAAGTGTTCTAACAGTATCAACTTACGAAGTTTTTTTCGTGATTTTGGAGAGCAGTTCTTCAGCACCGACGGGGAAATATTGTTTTGTAAACTACACTATTTGATCAAAAGTATGCGGACACCCCCAAAAACATACGTTTTTCATATTGGTTGCATTGTGCTGTCACCTACTGCCAGGTACTCCTTATCAGCGACCTCAGTAGTCATTAGACATCGTGAGAGAGCAGAATGGGCTGCTCCGCAGAACTCACGGAATTCGAACGTGGTCACGTGATTGGGTGTTATTTGCGTCATACGTCTGTACGCGAGATTTCCACAATCTTAAGCATCCCTAGATCCACTGTTTCCGATGTGATAGTGAAGTGGAAACGTGAAGGGATGTGTACAGCACAAAAGCGTACAGGTCGACCTCATCTGTTGACTGACAGAGACCACCGACAGTTGAAGAGGGTCGTAATGTGTAATAGGCAGACATCTATTCAGACCATCACAAAGGAATTCCAAACTGCATGAGGATCCACTGCAAGTACTATGACAGTTAGGCGGGAGGTGAGAAAACTTAGATTTCATGATCGAGCGGCTGCTCATAAGCTGCACATCACACCGGGAAATGACAAACGACGTCTGACTTGGTGTAAGGAGCGTAAACATTGGACGATTGAACAGTGGGTAAACGTTGTGTGAAGTGAGAATCACGGTACACAATGTGGCGATCCGATGGCAGGGTGTGGGTATGGCGAATGCCCGGTGAACTTCATCTGCCAGTGTGTGTAGTGCCAACAGTAACATTTGGAGGCGGTGGTGTTATGGTGTGGTCGTGTTTTTCATGGAGGGGGTTTGCACCCCTTGTTGTTTTGCGTGGCACTATCACAGCACAGGCCTACATTGATGTTTTAAGCACTTTCTTGCTTTCCACTGTTGAAAAGGAATTCGGGGACGGTGACTGCATCTTTCAACACGATCGAGCACATGTTCATAATGAACGGCTTGTAGTAGAGTGGTTACACGACAATAACATCCCTGTAATGGACTGGCCTGCACAGAGTCCTAACCTGAATCCTATAGAACACCTTTGGGATGTTTTGGAACGCCGACTTCGTGCCAGGCCTCACCGATGGACATCGATACCTCTCCTCAGTGTAGCACTCCGTGGACAATGGGCTGCCATTCCCCAAGAAACCTTCCAACACCTGACTGAATGTATGCCTGCGAGAGTGGAAGCTGTCATCAAGGCTAAGGGTGGACCAAAACTATACTGAATCCTGTATTACCGATGGAGGGCGCCACGAACTTGTAAGTCATTTTCACGCAGGTTTCTTGATACTTTTGATCACATAGTGTATGTGAAGTTAAAGGTAGTCCTGACAAGCGCTTTAATGTACAACAACATTGTATTTCCACCAAACACAGTAGCTGTACGAAGAGAAATGCTGAAAATGACTGCAGACAAACGGTATTATTTGAGCAGACAGGTCCATCGTTAACTGTGCAATCATTCTTCAAGAACTTGTTTGAAATAATGGTGACCTGCAACATCCCCTTGGAAAAGTTGAAGAATCCCATTTTCAGACAGTTCTTGGAGAAGTACACAACACATCCAGTTCCAGATGAATCTACGTTCTGAAAAAACTATTTATGCGTGTGCTATGAGGAGGTGCTCAACAAAATACAAATTACTGTTGCTGGCCAAAGGGTCTAGGTTTCCATAGATGAAACTACCCATGTGGATGGGCACTATGTAGCAAATGTTGTTGTTGGAGTTCTAATAGTTGAAGGGCTTGGAGAAATGTTCTCCCGAATGAGTAAAGCTCTCGGAAGAGTAAACAACTCGACGATCAACGTTTTGTTTCATAACTCTACGAAGCTACTGTAGCCTGATGGTGTGAACAGAGAAAACGTTTTCTGGGAGAAACAGTTGGTGCTTCATACATGACTAAAGCAGTCAAGAGGCTTCACATTCTCTACTCCTTTAGTGCATTGTACAGAGTTGCAGAAGTGGTGCGATCAAATTACCCTAAATTTATTTCCTGTTGCAGTAAAATCTATGTGAAAGCTCCGCTATGGGTACAGAAATTCGAGGAACAAACACCTTCGCTGCTCCTCCCCCGTCAGGCTGTTCTTACAAGATGGTATTCTTGGCTTAATGCTGCTGAGTATTCCTGCACCAACTACACCAAAATAACACTTTTATGAGCATGATAGCAATGAATCAAGTGCTATCAAAACTGTGAAAGAGGTCTTTACAGGTAACTTGTCTCGATGATGATGATATTTGGTTTACGAGGCACTCAACTGCGCTGTCATCAGCGCCCATATAAAGTCCCAATTTTTACATAGCCCCATTTTTTACACAGTCCAATCTAGCCACTGTCACGAAAGATGTTGATGATGATGATGAAATGATGAGGACAACACAAACACCCAGTCCCCGGGCAGAGAAAATCTCCAACCCGGCCGGGAATCTTACCCGGGACCCCGTGATCCAGAGGCAGCAACGCTAGCCACTAGACCACGAGCTGCGGACAACTTGTCTCGAAACTTGGCATTAATCGACTCCAACTTTTCAGTGATATGAAAAGCCGTCAGATGACTTGAAGCTGCTCGTACTCAAATGTTGTGACACCCTGGATATTGTGAAACATGTGCAGAGTCAGTCGGATCGAACTCGTGGTCATGTGGCTGACAAAGTGAACAACAAATTGTAAAATATTCTCCAGCGGAATAGTGGATATTCTGCAATGTGCAAAACTAGTGACCGTTTCTCTGTGGATGTCACAACATTTGAATACAATGAACCAAAGCTGGCCTGCAGTGACCTCACCACCTTGTGATATACACTCCTCTGAAGCCCTGGGTTGTGAAGAGGAGCTTTTCCAAGAACAAAACAGCGACAACCGTAGTTCCTTGAAAATGGATAACCTGAGTATGCACCTTACGATTCAGTGCAACTCTGCAGAAACTGAAGATTGACAGGATGTGTTAAATAATTTCGGGTACTTTAAATAAGTTGTGTGCAATAGTAAAAACACGGTTTTATTGGCCCCCATCTCGTGGTCGTGCGGTAGCGTTCTCGCTTCCCACGCCCGGGTTCCCGGGTTCGATTCCCGGCGGGGTCAGGGATTTTCTCTGCCTCGTGATGGCTGGGTGTTGTGTGATGTCCTTAGGTTAGTTAGGTTTACGTAGTTCTAAGTTCTAGGGGACTGATGACCATAGATGTTAAGTCCCATAGTGCTCAGAGCCATTTGAACCATTTTGAACGGTTTTATTGCTTGGATAGGTGTTATTGTTTTGACTATACTTCCTGTTTTTATCAGACAAATGCCGAAATTTCAAAAATAAGTGCTAGTTAGTTTCAAACGCTGCAAAAAGTAAGTAGTATACTAAAAATTTTTGGAAGTGAATTTTGTGTTACATGGTGTACAAAAAATCAACAAGAATATTTTTGAATATTTAATTTTTTAGGGTTATACATATATAAGCTTTAGCTCATAAATGCTTGCCTATTTCGCTGCGTTTGAGGTCTTAAAAATCCGGGCCTTAGTCATCGTATACGGTCCTTCACTGTGCCGGAAAGATGGCTTCTTGGATTTTTTACAATATTCCTTTTCGCTGAGCCCAATACCTTTTGTCTCTGCCTCCAATTACAGTTTATGTAGCTTACCTGTGACGCGCTCACTCTTACTCAACCTATGACAAATGTCAGACCCATGACAAACTGCGGCTAATCTTGAAATCTTCTTTATCTCTGCTGTTAATTCTGTTTGGCAAGAATACTATGCAAATGAGCAGTTCTGAAGAACGACATAGATCAGAGCTCTGTAAGGTATCAACTCTGTAAATGAGTTATAATCTCTAAGAATTCTTTCGGTTATTTTGGTCCTGGTATTTACTCCCGAGGAGACTACATGAGTCATTCCAGACGTAGCGTCTTATCAGTGGCGGAATAAGAGGGTGATTCGCCACGGGCCTCTGGTTTCGATATTTGGACACCCCTCCCCCGCCCCCCGCCCAGGACCAGATCATTAATCAATTTCCAAACAATGCAAAATATGTTCAGTAAATAAGAGACAGCTTGGAGTTCTAGGCCCTGTACGTATGCAAAGTATAAACATAGGTACCAACTTACCTATTATCATTCCATGGCAGTTGTCAATGGGTGTGTTTAGAATCTTTAGAATTTTTGTAAAACATTGTATGAAACTTAAAAACTGTAGATTGGTAACCAGTTGTCTGCTAGACGCAGTTATTCTACATGAAACGTTCCTTGATACCTATGCTACCTGTGCAGGTGTACTACAAGTCCAGGTAAAAAATGCGCGCATAAGTGCAGTGAAGAGCTTACCAGTGACTGATCAATAACTAAATTATTACATTCTGAAAATTAGTTAATGAATAGTTATACATAATTATTATATAGTTTATTTTACAAATATGAAAATCCAACTAGATGAAATAGAGTAGAGTCATCTAATTTAAAGCCATATTGACCATTAATCGACCATGACGGTTTCAAAAATATGAAAATTATTTATTTATCGACATTTATCGGGGTGATAGCTCATCATCAAACTGTATTGGCATTACAAAAACATTTAACGTAAGTGTATATAGATATTAAAGTTTCTTTACATGACTTGTGCTTATTCTGTAGAAATGAGGAGAGAGGAGCATAACCTAGTACGAGGCGACGTCGCTTTGTATATTGATCTGTTGTTCACATGAGAATTTTTGTAAAACAATCACTCACTTTGTTCTTGTAGCGTGGCGTTATTCTTCTGATGTTATGAGGTATCGCTATTTCCATAGCTCTCTTGAATTTCTCCATCATTGTTCACAAACTTCACACGATAACACAAACCAAATCGATGCTGATCTGAAAGCCTTTTCATAGAGTCATCTAGGTTTAAGCAACGGTTTCTACTAACGGTAGACATTAAGATCAACACTAAAGTCATGTAGATTTTATACGCCGGATCTAATTGTAAAAAAGATTTGCAACTTTTTTCTATGTTAGGAAAGACTGCAAAGATATGTTAGAAGATATTCAACAACAGCTGAAAAAAGATGGGCTGGCTATTGAAATGGAGGGCTCTAGGTTATGTCAATGCCGCGTCAAGGTCAAGTGTACATGGAGAGTAAGGAAAACTAAGAGAAGTCAGTACAAAACCTCTACTCAGTCGCTATGTTAAAAGTTCCATAAATCTTTGTGGAGTTCATGTATTCTCATGTGTTCCGTCTAACGTCACCTGTTTTGGAACCTTAGAGTAGTTATATTCATTCGTCTCGTTTTTTACATATGTATTGATGGAAAGTACTTGTAGCGGGAAAAAATACAGGAAAAAGTTTGAAACGATTGCCCGATACTCGCTGGAGTGCTCACTACAATTCAGTTAAGTCATAGAACAATTGTGGGCACTTAGGAACACACGCAAGATTCATCTGAGGCAAACCGTGATACTAGATCTGCATCAAGCTTGTTTCTTCCAGCTATACGCGATTTCACCTTTTTGACGTACATAAACTTTTGGTACACGATGCTAGAGGAACTCAATTTAGTGCAACAATATCTACAGTCTTCAAAAATTACTTTGGATAAAGGACTAGCGAAATTAAAAACCCTGAATGAATTTTTAATGATGGACCAACAACAATAATAGACAGTACTGTTTCTTTTGACAGTAAAAATGCAGTGGTCATTAACATTGACCGACGAGGAATAAAGAAGTAAATAAAACAACGCCTGATGAAGTATCTCATGACGCTGGATTATCGATTCAAGGAGTTTACTGATCAATGTTTGAATGCATAGAGAGATTTCTACAAGAATTGTTACAATGACGCACAGCCATGGAAAAAATCACCAGAATTCTCCAAATCGTTGAATCAAAATTTATACCTGAAGCTTTCGCTGACGTTCTGGCTGAAACAATGGAGAATCTTGCAGAAATTTACGATATATTTGATAAGGAGTGGGTGCATAAAATGGAAATAAGCGTATAGCATCGTTGGCCAGGAGGCCCCGACTGAGGAAGTTCGGCCCCCAAGTGCAAGTCTAATTTCAGTCGACGCCACATTGGGCGACTGGCGTGTCGATGATGAGGATGAAATGATGATGAGGACAGCACAACACCCAGTCCCCGAGCCGAGAAAATCTCCAAGACCGCAGGGAATCGAACCCAGGCCCGCTTGCATGGGAGGCGAGCACGGTACCACCCAGCTAAGCAGGCGGACGGGAGTGGATGCAGCAAATAATAAAGAGATATCGTAGGCATCTACGAGAATCCAATGCGAGTGTGGACGTTGTTGCTAGATGGACAGCCCAACAAATCATTCAGTTTCCAAGTAAATGGAACTTCAGTGAATCATTGACTAGGAGACGTTTTTCTAAACTGAAACTAATAAACAATTATCTTCATACTACATCAATACTCCGTAAGCCACCTGACAGCGTGTGGCGTAGGGTACTTATGGTGCTACGAACTGAGTCCCCCTTCCCTGTTGCACTTGCGAGTGGCGCGTGGGAAGAATGATTGTTGGCAAGCCCCTGTATGAGCTCGAATTTTCTCGTTGTATCATTTCGCGATACGTATGTGGTAATAAGCAATTTGCTGTTCGACTCTTCCCAGAAAGTACTCACTCGAAATTTCAGTAGTAAACGTCTCCGCGATGTGCAACGCCTCTCTTGTAGCGTCTGCTCGAAAATGGTTCTAATGGCTCTAAGCACTATGGGACTTAACATCTGAGGTCATCAGTCCCCTAGACTTAGAACTACTTAAACCTAACTAACCTAAGGACATCACACACATTCATGCCTGAGGCAGGATTCGAATTTGCGACCGTAGTAGCAACATGGTTCCGGACTGAAGCTTCTAGAACCGCTCCGCTACAGCGGCCGGCCTAGCGTCTGCTACTGGAGTTCGTTGAACATCTCTGTAACGCTCTCACGCCGACCAAACGATCCCATGATGAAACGCATCTCTTTTCGTTGCATCTTCTCTAACTCTTCTATCAGTCCCACCTGGTAAGGGTCTCCGATTGATTGTGGGGAGGGCGAGCCAAAGGTTGCGTTTCATTGGCAGGACACTTAGAAGATGCAAAAAGTCCACTAAAGAGACAGCTTATACTACACTCGTTCGTCCTCTGTTAGAATATTGTCGCGCGGTGTGGGATCCTTACCAGGTGGGATTGACGGAGGACATCGAAAGGGTGCAAAAAAAGGGCAGATCGTTTTGTATTATCACGTAATAGGCGAGAGAGTGTGGCAGATATGATACGCGAGTTGGGATGGAAGTCATTAAAGCAAAGACGTTTTTCGTCGCGGTGAGATCTATTTACGAAATTTCAGTCACCAATTTTCTCTTCCGAATGCGAAAATATTTTGTTGAGCCCAACCTACGTAGGTAGGAATGATCATCAAAATAAAATAAGAGAAATCAGAGCTCGAACAGAAAGGTTTAGGTGTTCGTTTTTCCCGCATTTTGTTCGGGAGTGGAATGGTAGGGAGATAGTATGATTGTGGTTCGATGAACCCTCTGCATAGCACTTAAATGTGAATTGCAGAGTAATCATGTAGATGTAGATGTAGACCAATATTCAAGAATCAACCGAACAAGTGCCTTGCAAGTCACTTCTTTCGTGAATGAGTTACATTTCCTTAAGATTCTTGCTGTGAATCTGTCTGGCGTCTGCTTTTCCTGCTATCTGTTTTATGTGGACGTTCCACTTAAGGTAGCTTTATATAGTTACTCCTAGATTTTTTACGGTAGATATTGTGTCCAGCAATTTGTCATCGATAGTGTAGTTGTGCAGTGATAGATTTCTTTTCCAACGTATGCCAACATGTGACGTTTATTGATGTGCAGGGTCAACTGACAGATCCTGCACCATTCATCAATCATCTGTAGGTCATTTTGCAAATCGATGCTATCTCCTGGCTTTGTTAATTCCTTTTAGGTCTTAAAGGGTGTCCGCAGCTCGTGGTCGTGCGGTAGCGTTCTCGCTTCCCGCGCCCGGGTTCCCGGGTTCGATTCCCGGCGGGGTCAGGGATTTTCTCTGCCTCGTGATGACTGGGTGTTGTGTGCTGTCCTTAGGTTAGTTAGGTTTAAGTAGTTCTAAGTTCTAGGGGACTGATGACCATAGATGTTAAGTCCCATAGTGCTCAGAGCCATTTGAACCATCTTAAAGGGCTTCCGACGCTTTCAAGTACATCATTTATACTGGGTGAACATTAATAAAACTGACAAACTGGAGGGACGGATTCATGAGTGGAAATGGAGTAAAAGAAAAGCCCTATAAACACGTGCCCGGAAAAGCATCGTTGCCCCGGTAGATGGCGCTGGCGAACAACAGTTCCTCCGACCACCTGCTGTGTGTTCCTTGTGTGTTGCAGGCTGTGTTGATTGACGCAGCGTACTGTAAGCAGCAAAAAAATGGTTCAAATGGCTCTGAGCACTTTGGGACTTAACATCTGAGGTCATCAGTCCCCTAGAACTTAGAACTAATTAAACCTAACTAACCTAAGGACATCACACACATTCATGCCCGAGGCAGGATTCGAACCTGCGACCTTAGCGGTCGCGCGGTTCCAGACTGAAGCACCTAGAACCGCTCGGCCACACCGGCCGGCTGTAATCAGTAGAATGGTCCGGTATTCATATCGCTAACCAGCCGGGATGGTGTTTGCTCTCACAGGCATCAACCGCGTCACACAATATTTCAAGTCCTTTTTGGGCATTTCTGTGATATGGGGTCCTTTCACACAGGCGAACGTACAGGGAGCCGTCAGGCTGTGCGTACACCGGATTTTAGGACCGAATTCAAAAGGATGTTGAGACGAACCCTAGTACAAGCTCCACTTAGTGATTTTATGCATGACCAGAGCCTCATAGGGTTTATAGTCAGATCGACTGACAGAGTTTTAGTTTCAAAGTCATTTAACGCTTATCTCAAGTGCTCTCCTTGCTCTCATTTTCACTCTGTTCAGCGTTTGTTTGTCAGCTGGTTCTGACTTCTCTTGAATGTGTGATGAAGCTCTCTTTGTTTACGTAGCAGTTTTCCAATACAGCTATTAAACCACTGTGGATCTCTCCCATCCCCTAAGACCTTGCTCGGAACATAATTGCCTAAGGCATATGAACAACAACGACTAGCCAGTCTGTCCATTTCATCAGTTAAAAGAAAATTTCAGATGAAATACATTTCGATGACGTTATTAAGAATTTCGGTAAAAAAAGGCACGAAAACATGAACTACAGTAATATCAATAATAACCACTGTCTCGTACATAAGTTATGAAACTAAGTAATATTATAATTGAACAAGCTTTGTTTCTAAAGGTTTAAAATACAAGGTAATTTTCTTATTCTATTCTTTATTATTTCTTTGTACTCCACCTGATAGTTGCTGTGATAAATAATGACTCGTATTCTAAGTTTCTCACCTATATATTTAAGTATGTACACTCATCAGCTAGAACATTATGACCACCTACCTAATAGGTGGTATGTCCATCTTTGGTACGGATAACAGCGTAGTGGCATGGAAGCAATGAGGCCTTGGTAGGTCGCTGGAGAGCGTTTGGCACCACATCTGCACACACGTATCACCTAATCCCTGTAAATTCCGGGGAGGGGGCGTTGAAATCTGACGCCACGTTCAATCACATGCCAGATATGTTCCATCGGGTTTAGATCTGGAGAGTTGAAGGGCACCACATCAACTGGAACTCGCCACTGTGGTCCTCGAACCACTCCATCACACTCCTGGCTTTGTGACATGGCGCATAATCTTGTTGAAGAATGTCACTACCGTCGGGAAACATGATCGTCATGAATGGGTATACGTGGTCTGCAACCAGTGTACGATACTCCTTGGCCGTCATGGTGTCTTGTGCGAACTTTACTGGACCCATGGATGCCCATGTCCATGTTTCCCAGAGCATAATGGAGCCGCATGAAGAAGGTATCGGGATTCATCAGATCATGCAACGCTCTGCCACTGCGCCAATTTCTAGTGCCAATGGCCACGTGCCCATTTCAGTCGTAGTTGTCTTTGTCATGCTGTTAACATTGGCAAATACATGGATCGTCGGCTGCGGGATCCCATTCTTAGGTGTGTTCGGTGCAATGTGTATTCAGACACACTTGTACTCTGCCCAGCATTAAAGTCTGATGTTAGTTCCGCCACAGTTCACCGCCTGTCCTGTTTTAGCAGTCAGGCTAGCCTACGAAGTCCGACATCTGTAATGAGAGGTGGCCGCCCAAACCCACGGCTTCTGGATTTATTTTTTATTTATTTATTTATTTATTGTTCCGTGTTACCAAATTAAGGAGAAGTCTCCATGGTCATGGAACGAGTCAATACATGAAATTATAACACGATAGTAGAAACAGATAAAATGAAATATAAAAAACATATTCAGGCGACAAGTCGTAAGTTTAAATAAAAAAAATCAGCAATGTAACACTGGAATTTGCTTAATTTTTTAGCTCTTTCAGGAGCTCCTCGACGGAATAGGAGTGAGCCATGAGGAAACTCTTTAGTTTGGACTTAAAAGAGTTTGGGCTACTGCTAAGATTGTTGAGTTCTTGTGGTAGCTTATTGAAAATGGATGCAGCAGAATACTGCACTCCTTTCTGCACAAGAGTCAAGGAAGTGCATTCCACATGCAGATTTAATTTCTGCCTAGTATTAACTGAGTGAAAGCTGCTAACTCTTGGGAATAGGCTAATATTGCTAACAACAAGCGACATTAAAGAAAATACATACTGTGAGGGCAATGTCAGAATTCCCAGACTATTGAATAGGGGTCGACAAGAGGTTCTCGAACTTACACCATATATAGCTCGAACAGCCCGTTTTTGAGCCAAAAATACCCTTTTTGAATTAGAAGAATTACCCCAAAAAATAATACCATACGACATAAGCGTATGAAAATATGCGAAGTAGACTACTTTTCGTATTGAACTGTCACTTATTTCAGATACTGTTCTAATGGTAAATAAAGCAGCATTTAGTTTCTGAACAAGACCCTGGACATGGGCTTTCCACAACAGCTTACTATCTATCCGTACGCCTAGGAACTTGAACTGTTCCGTCTCGCTTATAATATGCCCATTCTGTCTGATCAAAATATCGGTTCTTGTTGAATTGTGAGTTAGAAACTGTAAAAACTGAGTCTTACTGTGACTTAGCATCAAATTATTTTCCACAAGCCATGAACTTATTTCATGAACTACATTATTTGATACTGTTTCAATATTACACACAAGATCCTTCACTACCAAGCTGGTGTCATCAGCAAACAGAAATATTTTTGAATCACCTGTAATACTAGAAGGCATATCATTTATATGAATAAGAAACAGCAGTGGCCCCAGCACCGACCCTTGGGGAATGCCCCACTTAACAGTGCCCAGTTGGGACTGAACATCACTACCACTCTCAATATTGCGGAGAATTACCTTCTGCTTTCTGTTCTTAAAGTAAGAGGCGAACCAATTGTAAGCTACTCCCCTTACTCCATAGTGGTCCAACTTCTGCAGTAATATTTTGTGGTCAACACAGTCGAAAGCCTTCGTTAAATGAAAGAAAACACCTAGCGTTCGCAACCTTTTATTTAATCCGTCCAAAACCTCACAGAGAAAACATAATATAGCATTTTCAGTTGTTAAACTATTTATAAAACCAAACTGTACATTTTACAGCAAATTATGTGACTTTAAATGCTCCAGTAACCTTGTATATACAACCTTCTCGATAACTTTAGCAAACACCGATGGCATAGAAATAGGTCTAAAATTGTCAACATTATCCCTGTCTCCCTTTTTATAAAGTGGCTTCACTACCGAGTACTTTAATCGGTCAGGAAACCGACCACTCCTAAAGGAAAAGTCACAGATATGGCTAAGTACTGGGCTAACGTACATAGAACAATACTTCAGTATTCTGCTAGATACCCCGTCATATCCATGAGAGTTCTTGTTCTTTAGTGATTTAATTATTAACTCAATCTCCGTCTTGTCAGTATCATGGAGGAGCATTTCAGGTAACAGTCTCGGCATACTTTTTTCTAAGAGCGCTATATAATTCCCTGTTGGGACTAGCTTTCTATTTAGTTCACCTGCTATATTCAGAAAGTGATTATTAAATACTGTACATATATGCGACTTATCAGTAACACGGACATTCCCACTGCGCAGTGATTCTATATCCTCGACCTGTCTCTGCAGACCAGCCACTTCTTTTACGACTGACCATATGGTTTTAATTTTATCCTGAGACTTAGCTATTCTATCTGCATACCACATACTTTTATCCTTTCTAATAACATTTTTAATCACCTTACAATACTGTTTGTAATGGGCTGCTGCATTTAGATTTTGCCTGTTTCTAACGTTTTGGTATAATTGCCACTTTGTTCTACAAGATATTCTTATCCCTCTAGTTAGCCACCCAGGCTGCCTGTTTGTGCTAGTACCCTGTTTTGAACGTTCTAACGGAAAGCAACTTTGAAAGAGCACGAGAAAAGTCTTGAGAAAAGCATTATATTTATCATTTACTGTATCAGCGCTATAAACATCTTGCCACTCTTGTTCCTTGATAAGGTTTACAAAGGTCTCTACAGCAAGTGGATCAGCTTTCCCAAACAGTTGATAACTATATTTAACATGTGTTGCAGCACAAAAATCTTCTAGAGTTAAAATTTGTGCATCATGATCTGAAAGTCCATTCACCTTTTTGCTAACAGAATGCCCTTCTAGTAATTAGGAATGAACAAAAATGTTGTCTATGGTTGTTCTACTGTTCCCTTGCACTCTCGTTGGAAAGAATACGGTTTGCATAAGGTTATATGAATTAAGGAAGTCTACCAGCATCCTTTTCCTTGCACAATCACTTATACAATTAATGTTGAAGTCACCACATATAACTAACTTTTTGTATTTCCTATAAAGTGAACCAAGAACCTCCCCTAGCTTTAACAAAAATGTTGTGAAATCGGAGTCTGGGGATCTATAAATAACAACAGTTAGAAGTTTAGCTCCATTAAATTTAGCTCCATTAAATTTAACCACACCTGCACAACATTCAAACACCTTTTCAGTGCAGTACTTTGAAACAAAGGTTTCACTTTGGTTTCGTCCATGTTGAAGACACTCAACACAGCACTCCTCGAACAGCCGACAAGGCGTGCAGTTTCCGATACGCCTGAGCCGAGCCTCCGGGCCTTCACAATCTGCCCTCGGTCAGATTCAGATAGATCGCGCGCCTTCCCCATTGTACACCCGGGCAGCACGCTCGCTGCTACTGCATGCACCGTGCATGCGTCTGACTAGCAGTCATTCCTCGGCAGGTGACGCTGCTATCGCCTGGACGGGTTTATAGTAGGTCGCTGGTCATAATGTTCTGGCTGATCAGTGTATATTACGATTACTAGAGCCTAGAGTACACATCTTATAAATAGTTAATTCTTTTGTTGGTCATTACATTCATAATATTCCGTGTTCACAAAATGTACATTACAAATACATTAGTTTCTAAGCAGATCAGGGGCCTCATTTAGTTCTGCAACTCCGGTGCGTCGGATCATTGCAATGTTTTTAATAATGAATTATTGCCGTGGTTTTTACGAACAGCTCCATTGACCTGAACGTAAACACCCGCGGCTCCTTTCACACATGACATACGACTCAAAGTGTGGAGTAAATAACCATAAGTTTCGAAACAAATGAATAATAGTATTTATTTCTTCAGCTGATGACATAACGCATTTTAATCAGCTTGTAATTATTCTTGCAACGAAATCAGTGGGAAGGATAAGCTTGCTTCTTTATCATCAGTTTTTCAAATCTCGGCACAAGACTGGAAACTGCGACTGGCATCTCTTGCCTCACATTTATTCACATCTATATTTCGTGTCGATGACTGCCAGTGCTGAAAAACCTACCTCGTAAGTAGGGTGTTACAAAAGGTATCAAAACTCGTAGGACCTTGTTATCTACTTACGGCTGCTCCTGCTTCACCAAGCTCCAAAACTCGAGCAGTAATGAGGAAACGAACTTCGATTTCAATGTGGATTATATCAGTATCGATAAATTGATGTTCTTCAGTGGTAAGTGCGGATAGAAGTTCTGTACTGAAAGAATCTTTGATCAAGTTTTGTTGATTAACTTGTTCTAGAAAGCACTTTGGAAAGTAATCATTGAGTCCAGTTAAATGATCCACACAGACCTTAATTCTTCACTCAGAAGATTCATTGTCTGCCAAACCTGTGTGAAGGGCAGAGTAAACGTAGTGAATATATTTATCATTCAACTTTTTCTTCCACAGGAGTAGTTTGTTTCTGAAAGCTGAAATTTTGTCTGACAGTTGAAGAATATTAGTCTCATTATCGTGGAGGGATATACTTAATGTACTGAGTTTTTCAAAGATGTCATA
Source organism: Schistocerca piceifrons (assembly GCF_021461385.2). Lineage (NCBI taxonomy): Eukaryota > Metazoa > Arthropoda > Insecta > Orthoptera > Acrididae > Schistocerca > Schistocerca piceifrons. Next base: position 764,479,585 of record NC_060149.1, on the reverse strand, counting down.
ACGCTACACCAGATTCACTGTCTACGAACTACCTTTGAGACTGGACTTAATGAGTTAATGTTAGTCAAGAACGCCTTTAAGGCGACAAAGGTGTCATTATCAATACCTCAGTGAGTTTGAACGAGGTCGTGTAATAAGGCTATGAGAAGCTGGATGTTGCTTCTGCGTTATTACAGAAAGAGACTTGGCAGGAATATAGACAGTGTGCATGAATGCTGGCAGCGGTGGTCACGAGAATAAACGGTCGCAAGAAGACCGGGCTCCAGATGGCCACGTGGCACTGTGGAGAGGGTTGGCCATCGTGTTCAGCGTATCGCTTTGTCGCATCCTACTGCATTTGCAGCAGCAATGTTAACAAGAGTCGGCACCACACTGTTACAAATCGGATACATCAAGGACAGTTCCGAGCCAGACGCCCTGTAGCGTGTACTCTACTGACCCCAAACCATCACCATTTGGGACTTAAGTGGTGTCATGCGAGAGCTCATTGGGGGTAATGGTGGAGGTCTGTTGAGTTTTCTTATGAAATCTGATTCTGTTTGGGTCAGTGGTAGCCTTGTGTTGCAGAGGAGGAGGTCAGTTGAGGACCTGAACTCAACCTGTCTGTGTGCTACGCACACTGGACTTACACCTGGAGTTATGGTCTGGGGTGCAATTTCGTATGAAAGCAGGAGCACTTTCGTGGTTATCCCACGCACCCTGACTGCAAATCTGTACGTCAATATGGGGATTCGACCTGTTGTGCTATCATTCACGAACAGCATTATAGGAGGTGTTTTCCAACAGGACAACGCTCGTCCACATACCGCTGTTGTAACCTAACATCTCTATTGAGTGTCATGTTGCCTTGTCCTGCTCGATCACCAGATCTGTCTCCAATCGTGCACATATGGGACATGTCATCGTATACAACTCTAGCCTCATCCACAAACAGCGTTAACTGCCTCTGAACTGACCGACTAAATTCAACAGGCATATAACTCCATACCACGAACTGACATCCGGCACCTCTACAACACAGTGCATGAACGTTTGCGTGCTCGCATTCAACATTCTGGTGGTTGCGCCGGTTATTAATAGGCCAGCATTTCACATTTGCAATGGCTTATCTTACGATTACATTAACCTGTGTTCTTTCAATGTTAATCATTTAAATATGTCACCCAGACAAATGTATTCCCGAAATTTCGTCAGTCTACATTAGTTATTTTTTGGAGCTGCGATTTTTTCCGTCAGTGTAATTCAGTAAGGAGTCGTAATCTTGCTGGACAAGAATATATGATCTTCTTGGGTTCAATAGAACTGTAGTGCGTACGTTATGGTTTACAAAATATAACACAGCCTTCGCAGTGTTGCGAGGCGAGTCAGCCTGGCAGGATGTGGAAACACTTGACACAGCAGCACCCAAGATTTAAATGCCCTAAGCCTTTCCAAACCAGCGGCCATAGAAATGTTTATTGTACGTGCTGCAAGGCACAGCAAAGCCCAAAGAAGCACAGCTCAGAAGCATCTAAATACCTAGCCATTTATACTAAAGTCACCTCTGTTAGTATTACAGCTCTGTCACCACGGAGCTGTGTCGCTTGGCCGCCATCTGGAATCCTGTTCGTGAACCACAGTCCGACGCTGTATCAGGTCACTCTACCCTGAGACCACGGGACCTGGTGCTACCGCTAAAACTGGACATCACCGGCCTTGGGAAGCAACTCGCCAGCCGTCGACTAGGGGCAGTGGGGCACTACCATTATGTCTCTGGCATGCTCCTCTATGGACAGCATGGGGTGCGTGAGCTATGCCACAACGCACAAGATCACATGGTGCGGGCTGTAATGAAGCAATTGGAATTAGATGCTGTTTAGCTGGTGCTGTGGGTCGTCTTCCCCCTTCCACCAAACCATCTCCAATAGACTGCTCACACTTGTGTCAGGGTACTGGCGTCGCCTTTTTAGCACATCTGAACCTATAGCCTACATTATGGTGACTCAATAAATTTAACTGCTGTTGTCAAAGTGTCTTTTTCATGGAAAAGAAGCTAGACTACTTTCCTTTTGTAAGGTGAAATTTGTTAAAAATAAGGTGCTGGTGGATTTGTCAGACTTTAGAGGTAATGGGGGACGGGATTGGATAGTACCCACTAGATGTGTGTAGTGTAACTTCGAAGGTCATTCGGCAACGCGTACAGGATCAGCAACAGTAGTGAGGTACTCTCAACAGTTGTGAACCCCCTGGGGGGCATGACTATCTTGAAAACACCACCTTGTTCACGGCCTTAGAAATAATTTGAAATTAATTTAAGGTATAAGTCATTTTGCCACCTACAGCTGTTCAGAATTTTTAGGATACACATTTCTTTGTTTCGTCATTTACTTGAGCAGTATATGCTTATGTCAGAATGTGATCTTTGTCAAGTGCTTTAAAATCAAAGCTCCATCTGTGTTTCACAGTCATTGAAACAATACGGAAGTAGAATCGAAACTCTCCCATACATATGCTACACACCGAGCACTGGTTGGCGCACTGGACTCGCATTCGGTAGGATGACGGCTCAAACTCGCGTACGTCCATCCTGATTTAGGTTTTCCGTAATTTCCCTAAATCTCTTCAAGCAAATTCCGGGATAGTTCCTTTGAATGGGCACGGCCGACTTCCTTCGCCATCCTTCCCTAATCTGATGGGACCGATGACCTTGCTGTTTGGTCTCGTTCCGCCAAAGCAACCAAACAACCAACATGTGCTGCATAACCGCTTTATACGTTGAAGCGACATCAGAACAAGTTGACCATTTCTTCACTGATAACATGGGGTGTGCCTGCACCTGTTCTGATGCTGTCTTCAGTTGTATAGCGGGTGATGCAGCACGTATGTAATTTTGTTCCCTCTCCCATGTTGTTTCAACTTCTGTCAGGTGAAAGTGTAGCTTAGATTTTTGAAGCCCTGCATAATGCCCGCACGCAAAAGCATCCGATGGTGTACAACTTAAAATACTATGACCTGCGTACGTAGCGCAAACGTAGTTGTAGCAAATTTGCGTTCGAAACTCAAAATGAAGTTGCCTGACTATTTTGATATTAATGTAACACTTCGTTTTCGAAGAATCTTATTGCGGCTTCGTCTAAAAATTTTAAAAAAGAATAGTAACGCAATGGAGTTTATGTTTACCAAGCAAAAATTCCAGTTCAAGCCTTGCGCAGTATTAGCGCTGTTGTTTTGTGAGTTGTTAGATGAACTAGATATGTGACAATAGAACGTCGCATCAACATGCATTAATCTTTGGATACACATTAATTATTTTGAAATACATTCAAATTTTTGTTTTAAGATTCGTTGTCACCGTGATCATTTTCCAGGTCATTAAGTATCGTACTTTTCACTGACAGACAACATACAGTTCCTTACCTTTCAGAAATATCAAAATAATCTGTCATAAGTCCACTTCGTCGTAATATCTAAAGACCAGAGATCAGTCAACTGTGATAGCTTTACCTCGTACTTGCATTTAAGTTTTAATTTTGGATAGTGAGTACTTTTTGAGTTATTTTCCACCCCGATAGCTGAGTGGTCAGCGTGACGGATTGCCGACCTGCGGGCCCGGGATCGATTCCCGGCTGGGTGGGGGATTTTCTCCGCTCAGGGACTGGGTGTTGTGACGTCTTCATCATCATTTCATCCCCATCCGGCGTGCAGGTCGCCCAATGTGGCGTCGCACCAAGGCGGCCGAACCTGCCCCGCAAGGGGCCCTCCGGCCAATGACGCCAAACGCTCATTTCCATTTTTTTAATTATTTACCCATAGACATAGTGCAAAACAATTTCAAGAAAAACATCTTTAATAAAATGCGCTACACGAACGCATTTTTATTTTCGACACTTTAAATTCATTTATTGCAGGTCGCAATGTACAAGTCATTGCCGGGCAATACAAATTTAAGTTACTCAGCATGTATGTGCAAGCAGCCATGCCCAAAACAGAACTGTTAGAAAGTTATCATTATTATGTTTTCTTTTAGTATGCCATTAACAGAGAACCGAGTTCTTGGCAAAGCTTCACAAATCTTCTCGCGAGGATCCGCTGTCGGCTCGGAGATGATGCGATCCAGCAACTTGACGACTTTGCACCATGCCCAAAAGATCCGTCAGTATAAACCAAGTCTCCAAGTCGAGCTTGAAAGAAATAGAAGACACCGACAAACGTTTTGAAAGCTTTTGTGAATACAAGTTATAATATAAAATTTATCAACATGCTAAGAAATAGAAGGTGCGCCTGCAAAGTTCTGCGAATGGTTCAGAAAATATAGGAAAGAAGAGTTACAAACAAAATACCGTCACTGGCCTTCAAATTAATCGCTGTTAGTATCAGGACACTTCTGACAGCGGCTGTAAAGGTACTAGGAACTGTTAGGAAACGCTTCGTGTGCAATCAGTGGAAGCACCATGGCCACGCATTGTTGGATATCCGCATCATTGCAGGAGATGAGACGCGGCGCTGCCTTTACGATCCGGAGACTGTAACCTCCCCCTTCCTAATCGGACTATTGGACTGCGATATAACTGACCGTGATCGCGTATGCCAAATGAAATTTTACAGTGAGTAAGGCTGTTGCTGCCGAAGGAAAATACTACCCGTTAGTAGGAGGAAAGTGTACAACAGACCCTTCTGAAGGAAGAATCTATTCTAAACCAAATCTAAATACTGATTATAATTTGAAATGGTTGGAAATTTAGTGCATTCGTCACGAGCCATACAGGGGGGAAAGGAGTACCACGTAATACTTAATACAAAGGAAATACTGATAAGCAACAAAAGGATAATTAAACGGTCGCCAGCCTACTAGGGCAATGAATGTCCAAAATCCTAAGAAAGATAACGGCAAAGAAAATTAAGCAAATAATCACTGGCGTGGCAACAGAACTTTGGCACGCTTTTCCACAACACAACAGTCCATGAGAAAGTAGATGAATCAAAAAGCACTGCGTTTGCTGTTGCTTATTCTGAAATACTAAATTTTGAAAGTAATGTTAAAAGATTGTGCACTCTTAATTTGTGCTGTATCTTTCGATCTTAGTTTTGCGAACGAAATTTTACGTTACTTTAAGTGATTGAAGTTGATAATCAAAATTATAATTAGTTAGGCCTCTGTTGCGGAATTCGAGACTGAACAATTGCTGAAGAAACAAAATTTAGACTGAAACTGGTTATTAGCAAACAAACAAAACTGGCAGAAAGTAGTAAATCAGTTTTCGTATTTTTACGACATTTGGTGACTGCATGGAGCAGACGACACTCGGTGATTGCATGGCAAGGAGAGCGACCCTACCTGGTAATAATGTCTGAAGACAATGACAACACAGGTGCTTTACAAGCTTTAACTATACACCTCAAAAAAGTTTTGCATCACCTCAGTTCCGAGAGTTCCGGAACCTGTACAGAAAATTAGAACAGAGATCAACATAAACATCGTTTCCGCCTTTTTTATTGCTCATGAAAACCTCACATTCATGTTTTACCACCATACAGCGAGACCTTCAGAGGTGGTGGTCCAGGTTGCTGTACATACCGGTACCTCTAATACCCGGTAGCACGTCCTCTTGCATTGATGCATGCCTTTATTCGTCGTGGCATACTATCCATAAGCTCATCAAGGCACTGTTGGTCCAGATTGTCCCACTCCTCAACGGCGATTCGGCGTAGATCCCTCAGAGTGTGTTGGTTCACGTCATCCATAAACAACCCTTTTCAATCTATCCCAGGCATGTCCGATAAGTTTCATGTCTTGAGAACATGCTGGCCACTCAAGTCGAGCGATGTCGTTATCCTGAAGGAAGTCATTCACAAGATGTGCACGATGGGGACGGCAATTGTCGTCCATGAAGACGAATGCCTCGCGAGTATGCTGCCCATATGATTGCACTATCGGTCGGAGGATGGCATTAACTTATCGTACAGCCATTACGGTGCCTTCCATGACCACCAGCGGCGTACGCCGGCCCCCATAATGCCACGCCAAAATATCAGGGAACCTCCACCTTGCTGCACTCGCTGGACAGCGTGTCCAAGGCGTTCAGCCTGACTGGGTAGCCTCCAGACACATTGCCGACGATTGTCTGGTTGAAGGCATATGCGACACTCATCGGTGAAGAGAACGTGATGCCAATCCTGAGCGGTCCATTCGGCATGTTGTTGGGCCCATCTGTATCGCGCTGCATGGTGTCGTGGTTGCAAAAATAGACGTTGGGAGTGAAGCTGCGCATCATGCAGCGTATTGCACACAGTTTGAGCCGTAACACGGCGTCCTGTGGCTGCACGAAAAGCATTATTCAACATGGTGGCGTTACTGTCAGGGTTCCTCCGAGCCGTAATCCATAAGTAGCGGTCATACACTGCAGTAGTAGCCCTTGGGCGGCCTGAGCGAGGCATGTCATCCACAATTCGTGTCTCTCTGTACCTCCTCCATGTCCAAACAACATCGCTTTGGTTCACTCTGAGACACCTGGACACTTCCCTTGTTGAGAGCCCTTCCTGGCACAAAGTAACAATGCAGATGCAATCGAACTGTGGTATTGACCGTCTAGGCATGGTTGAACTACAGAGAACATGAGCCGTGTACTTCCTTCCTGATGGAATGTATGGAGCTGATCGGCTGTCGGACCCCCTCTGTCTAATAGGCGCTGCTCTTTCATAGTTGTTTACATCTTTGGGCAGGTTTAGCGACATCTCTGAAGAGTCAAAGGGATGATGTCTGTGATAAAATATCCACACTCAACGTCTGTCTTCAGGTGTTCTGGGAACCTGGTTGAAGCAAATCTTTTTTTGATGTTGTACTTCAGGTTATTATTCATGTAAGTTAGTCGAACATTGTGAAAGAAATGCCACTGGATAATGCCTCTACACTATTAGTTATACTTTATCACTTAACAGTCGTACAATGTTGCAGCTGTGTGGACAGCGAAGAATGTAGCCGACGACAACGCTGAGCTGCTACTGTTGCTGCTGCTGGTTGAGAACCACGAGTCGTCTCCAGAGCCACGGATAATTATGGCACAGGCAATAGTTAGAGCTGGCCGCTGTGGCCGAGCGGCTCTAGCCGCTTCACTCCGGAACAACGCGGTTGCTACGGTCGCAGGTTCGAATCCTGCCTCGGGCATGGATGTGTGTGATGTCATTAGGTTGGTTAGGTTTAAGTGGTTCTAAGTCTAGGGTACTGATGACCTCAGATGTTAGGTGCCATAGTGCTTAGCGCCATTTGAACCAGTAGTTTGAATTGCAGTTTTCCCCCGCCTGTTCACACCTACCTTGCCCTTAGTACTCGCGGGTTAACGAAGTAAGTGCGGCTACACTGGCGCCATCATAGCTACATACCCCGTCTGCGGGAGAGCAAAACAAACACATCGGCACACTTTCATGACCCAAGATGCTCTGCTTCCTCTCTGCCCGCAGAGTGGCAGACTCTCCATCTGCAAAGATAAACAAGGCGCAGCTACTGCCACTTCGTTGTTGCTCTCGATACATTAAAATAAAGTTCCCTTGGCTATTACCCAGCAATTTATAATATTTACATTATAATTACAATCAAATATATGCGTTCACAAATAAATACACTATTACATCGATTACGTATTAAATATAGTTTCTGTAATAAAGCGCACAGAATCAGAAGTACAGTACAAGTTATCAATGGATATTAAAAGGCGACAAATTTTGGGTGGTGCAGAAGGTACCTGCATTTTCGGTGTTACAAGACCAAGCGACAGTCAATGGCATGGTGTTCATCGTCTTCCCCAGCTCCCACAGATAGAAATCCATGATGGATCAAGCCTTTGCTATCGGAAATGGCGATCAAGATCGCTTTGGTGTTGAATTTTGTCAGCCGACTTCTTTTTTGGATGAGGTGATTACTTTGAAGGACAGTAAAGGTAGTTTGTTTATAACTCTTGCTTCGTTTGTTTTCTGAGAACATTCACCGAAATTTCCAGACTCACCTTGTACATTATATAACATACTTAATATATCATGTTGTTATTGTTGTTGTGCTCTTCAGTCCTGAGACTGATTTGATGCAGCTCTCCAAGCTACTCTATCCTGTGCAAGCTTCCTCATCTCCCAGTACCTACTGCAGCCTACATCCTTCTGAATCTGCTTAGTGTATTCATCTCTTGGTCTCCCTCTACGATTTTTACCCTCCACGCTGCCCTCCAGTACCAAATTGGTGACCCCTTGATGCCTCAGAACATGTCCTACCAACCGATGCCTTCTTTTAGTCAAGTTGTGCCACAAACTCCTCTTCTCCCCAATTCTATTCAATACCTCCTCATTAGTTATGTGATCTACCCATCTAATCTTCATGGAAGCGGTAAAACTCATTGTTTTGCAGCTTCAGACGCTATATCACTACGTAGCCTCCTCGCTAGATTCGCGATACACACTGAGAAGCCCAAACATTATGACGACTGCCCAACGCGCTGGATGCCGCCTGGTGGCGTTGCGGGCACGTGACGCGGAACAAAAGCATGTAAGCGGAGCAGCCACGGACGGGGGATTGCCCTAGCGAACATATGGGCTGCAAATGGGAAAATCCATTGAGATAAGCGACTTTGACAATGGGCAGATTATCATTACGCAGAGCCTGTGAATGAGTATTTCGAAAATGGTGAATCTGGTCGAATGTTCGCGTGCTACTGTCGTGAGCATCTATGGAAAGAGGAAGAACTACCATGAACTACCACTAGGCGCCAAATGGTTGGGTGACCACGAGTCTTCACAGAACCTGGGGTTCGGAGGCTTGTCTGCTCTGTAAAGCAGGATAGATGGTGATTTGTGGTATCTCTACCGAAAGAGCACAAAGCTAGTGCACACACAAGTGTTTCGAAGCACACCATTCATAGTAAATTGTTAAACATGGATCTCCGACAAGACCACCCCTACATTTTACATGATGACCCTGCGACATCGTCAGTTGCGATTGCAGTTTGGCACGGTCGATCAATAGAAACCTGCCGGCTCTTCGGGTGAATCATATTTTTGCTACACGAGGTCGCTGATCGTCTCCACGAACGTCCTCATCGAGGTGAACGGCGGATCGAAACGTGCAGCGCACCACGGACGCAGGGTGGTGGGAGCAGTATTATGCTACGAAGACATTCTCCTGCGCTTGTATGGTACCTGTGGTAGCAATCGAAGACACGCTGACAGCTGCGAACCACTTGTATCCCTTCATACTTGATGTCTGCACTATGCACTGTCTTGCACTTTAATGTTTTTAAAGATTAAATTTGTCAATAAGTTCCTCACATATAACTTCAGCACATGTTTATTTATTAATAGTTATACGCAGAATCATACTATATCATCTTAACTCCTTGACAGTTTAAAGTTAGTACACATTTCACGTAACTAGTTTCCATTTTAGCCAACGGCCTTCCTGCAGTGGTAACACCGGTTCCCGTCAGATCACCGAAATTAAGCGCTGTTGGGCTGGGCTAGCACTTGGATGGGTGACCTCCGGTCTGCCGAGCGCTGTTGGCAAGCGGGGAGCACTCAGCCCTTCTGAGGCAAACTGAGGAGCTACTGCCGGCCAGAGTGGCCGAGCGGTTCTAGGCGCTACAGTCTAGAACCGCGCGACCGCTACGGTCACAGGTTCGAATCCTGCCTCGGGCATAGATGTGTGTGATGTCATTAGGTTAGTTAGGTTTAAGTAGTTCTAAGTTCTAGGGGACTGATGACCTCGGAAGTTAAGTCCCATAGTGATCAGAGCCATTTGAACCATTTGAGGAGCTACTTGATTGCCATATCCGCGTCCAGTGACGCCTATGGGCTGAGGATGACACGGCGGTCGGTCGGTACCGTTGGGCCTTCATGGCCTGTTCGGGAGGAGTTTAGTTCAAATGGTTCTGAGCACTATGGGACTTCACTGCTGAGGTCATCAGTCCCCTAGAACTTAGTTCTACTTAATCCTAACTAACCTAAGGACAACACACACATCCATGCCTGAGGCAAGATTCGAAGCTGCGACCGGAGTGGTCGCGCAGTTCCAGACTGTAGCGCCTAGAACCGCTCGGCCACTCCGGCCGGCGAGGAGTTTAGTCTTTAGTTCCTGTTTTGAGGTACCTATCACACCTGCTCTGTTATAAATCACCACTTATGACTGCACAATGTTTTATTTGCCTTTCTATGGCCATATTGCCATATTCTACTTTTAACCGACTCATTAGGACAAAGTTCTTTCAAAATTAGATATCATTACCTTAATCCTATTCCAATACTACTACGTGTCTTTTTAGAATATTAGAACATGATTGAGATTACGTGTTACATTCAAGGGTGGACGAAAGCATAGAAACACCGAAAATACAACACATTACCATGTGTACGATGTAGGAAACCCGCTGGTATTCAAAACAACTTGCAGTCGTCTTAGAATGGATAAATATAGGTCCTGTATGGTTTTCAAAGGGATCTTATTCCATTATTTCTGCAAAATATTGGAACGTTCAAGTAACAATGATGGTGGTGGATAGCGATCACGTGCACTTCTCTCCAAACTAGACCACAAAAGCTCAATATTTTTGAGATTTGGTGAGTGTGGTGGCCAGAGAATGAGCAACAATTCATCCTCGTGCTGCCCAAAACAGTCCTGGACGGTGCAAACTGTGTGAATAGTGGACCCGTCGTCCTGGAACACAGCATCACCATGGCGGAACAAACGTTGTACCGTGGAATGGACCTGTTCAGCCAAAATGATAACACAATCCTAGGCAGTAACGCGAACTCGCATAGTAACCATGGAGGAATGGAATACCACGATATGGTTGCCCATTTCACCACCGACCCCCGCCACATTTCACTCTTTGAATGTAAATACGGCCAGAAGTTGGAAACAGTGGGCTACAATATTCATCGGATCAAATGACTTTCTTCTGCTGCTCCATAGTTTAGGTTTATGACCACGTTTTCCAGTTACGGGCATTTGCTTCACTGATGAGTGGTTTTGGAATTCCAGCACGTCTTGCAATTGCCTGCTTACGGAGCTTTCTTTGTGTCGTTTTTGTGCTGACAGGGTTCGCGAGTGAGACATTCAGTTACTTAGTCGTCCTCTTATTTTTCGGCACAATCGTCTTCAGTGACTGTCTGTCACGGTCACTCAACACACATTTTCGTCTGCATTTTGACTTAGCGTATGATGTTGCTCCTCTTTCCCTGTATGCGGTATAAATCTTCAATATGGTGCCTTTTGAAACACATCCACTACAGCTATCTTGGTTAGGCCGGTATCAAATTTCGTTGTCAAAGATTTGATCAAAGATGTGATCAAATATTCCGTCAAATATATTTGACAAAGATCTTTGACGTAGCTCTAGAAGGGGTATTACACTGTCATCATGTTTTTCGTCAAAGTTCAAGATGGCTGACAACAACTTGTTATTAACTGCAGCAGTTGCCAGTTGCATGTACCACAATTGCACTGTGTGCACATGCGGAAGAGAAGCGGGGGGGGGGGGGGGAGAATGGATGAGCATACATTTCTGTATGTGCTCAATGAAGTGTATCCTCATATCACAAAGCACAATATTCACTTAAGAACGGCTACATCTGCTGAAGACAGGCTCACTGTAACACTCCGATTCCTTGCTGCAGGAGAGGGTTAGGTTAGGTTAGGTTAGGTCAGGTTAGGTCAGGTCAGGTCAGGTCAGGACAGGACAGGACAGGACAGGACAGGACAGGTCTCCGATCTTCTTAATCTACTTTTGTATTCAGCGTGCTTCACGTTGTAAAGCGCCTCATCAGCTTCATACATCTATTAATTTTGTAGTTGTCGGCACACACAAATTGTATTTACCGGCAATGTTTATAAAAACACTACAGACGACAGAAAGCTGCAGCGATGCTAGCGCTTCATGTGGTAATATGTCACATTGCAGTGAACAGAAGACAAGAGACTTCTTTGATCAAATCTACAGCGAGGCCCTAGATTTGATCAAATATTGGACGACATTTGACAAAGTTCCCTATTACACCATCAAATATCTTTGACAAAGATACTGGACAAAGATATTTGACAAAGAAATTTTATAGTGTAATACTGGCCTTAGGCCTTAGGGAAGCACGGCGCCCCCCCACCCACCCCCCCAAACGAGCACCTGCAGTTTGCCCGCATTCGAATTCACTTCACTCCGACAAAGTGCACTCACATCTACACAGATCACTATTCTGACCACGTCTGACACTTTCAACGCATTGAGGACATTGCAAAGGTGCCGTTCGGGGTCAAATACAACAGGGCAACCTGCAGGCTTGGCTTGGATCTGCATTTATGTTCAAGCACGCGTTTCTCTCGGTGTTTCGATATTTTTGTCCAACCTCCGCTGTTTCATTCATATTCAGCTGTGAATTATTTTTGTCTTTTATAAAGAATCACTGCAAGCGTCTGTCTTTTAACAGTTATTAGATTATAAATAGAATCATAAAGCCCATTGACTCTCACTTCATACAAGATTTTTTCTTTCGATGCATTGTTACAAAAAAGGTGTCTTTAAACTGCTGTTCATTTACAAGGCATCACTAGCTGCATTTTTGCATTATACGTCGTACAAATAGACCTTCTTATTTTTATTCTCTAAAGGCGGCTCGTGAAGTTTTATTATATTCGTGATCTGAGCCACAAAAAATGCAAAAATTTGTCTTGAGGACGGCGTACAAGACAGATTCGTATCATGAAATTGGCAGAATTAGATTCGCTTTACTTCCTTCTCTTATAGCTATGAGCTAATTATCGACTACTGACGCATAATCCGACTGCAAGGTTCTCAATTAATTGATTAGTTGTTCGCTTATAATGATTAGTGATCGTACTCTCTGAGATGTAATTCACTTTAGGGTTATACTATTGTTTATCGATCATAATCTATGTGAACACTGCTGTCACGCTGACATGCCATTGAAAAAGGTTTCGGAAAACCTATGAAGTATGAGATAATGCTCATAACAGCTTCCTTTCAAATCTTATTTTTACAAACTGGACTAATTGGTTAACCACACAGGCGATCTAGACTGTTTTTTTCAAACGATTTTAATATAATCAACGTCCTTTTACATACCTACAGCCTCACAAAATAAGCTTCAGTTAGATTAGTATTGTTACAGTTAGGCTTGCCATCCATGTAAAATTATGTAAGCTCAACCATAATACCATTCAGTATATTTCAAAAGTACTAAACGCTCTTTTTATATAAAATCTTATACTTTGTCTAACGATGATTGCAAGAGACACACTTTTGGTCAATATGTTCAAAATACATTGCTTCTGCCATATTTCTGTATTCACATTAAATTACTCTTTTTCTTTTAGTACCGGTATCTCAGTCTACTTATTTTAATTTCAGATATTAATGTATTACATTTCTCGTAAAAGTACTTGAACTCAGTAGAATCTAACATGGCAAACTAGCACCTCGAATTAGGTGTTGGAGTTCACACCATTGTATTTCTGCTTAAGATTATGGGGTTTTGTTGTTCACTGGTTATTGATTTGGCACAACAATTTTTCCTTTATGACATGTATGAACAATTTACACATGTTAGAAGCCTAAATTTTACTTATGTATGCTTCTTCCAACAAGTATCACAACTATGTTTTACCAGCCCCATCTGCTCTTAAATTGAGGACATTTGGTCCTTGGACAGATTGCTTCTGGAAGTGATGTCATGTGATTTGCTTATCCCTCTAAATCCCCAATATCTTTTACTACACCACTATAATGAGAACGTTTTTCTTGCCTAGCCTAACAAAAGTACTATCTGCTATTTCTATCATATTGCATTCCCACAGTGCTCATGACTTAGACAAATATAGTATAGTATTGTGCTTTACCACCAAGAAAGGTCCAATTCAAATTACCCCACTATTAAATTCTATATCTTCATCACATCTTCCAGGTAAGCATTGCCTCTGCACCAGCCAAACTTAATGGCTACATAGCACCTTCCCCCAACAATATACTAGTTTCTATATACACATAGCCTACTTATCCGATCTTAACGGTTTCATAACTCCTTGTTAATGCAGTAGACAATTACATTTAGGCTAAAAGGTCATGTATCTGTTATAGTTGTCTCACCAGTGAGTATTCCATAATCCACAGTGTTTATCCATAGATTGTGATTCACAGCCTGACAACTGCAGAGCAGTATGAGATTTTCACTCTGCAGCGGAGTGTGCGCTGATATGAAACTTCCTGGGAGATTAAAACTGTGTGCCGGACCGACACTCGAACTCGGGACCTTTGCCTTTCGCGGGCAAGTGCTCTACAATCTGAGCTACCCAAGCACGACTCAAGCCCCGTCCTCACAGCTTCACTTCTGCCAGTATCTCGTCTACTACTCTACAAACTTTACTTAAGCTCTCCTGCGAACCTTGCAGAACTAGGACTCCTGAAAGAAAGAATATTGCGGAGACATGGCTTAGCCACAGCCTGGGGGATGTTTCTAGAATGAGATTTTCACTTTGCAGCAGAGTGTGCGCTGATATGAAACTTCCTAGTAGATTAAAACTGTGTGCCGGACCGAGACTCGAACTCGGGACCAGAGTGAAAATCTCATTCTAGAAACATCCCCCTGGCCGTGGCTAAGCCATGTCTCCGCAATGTTCTTTCTTTCAGGAGTCCTAGTTCTGTAAGGTTCGCAGGAGAGCTTCTGCGAAGTGTGGAAGGTAGGATACGAGATACTGGCAGAAGGGAAGCTGTGAGGACGGGGCGTGAGTCGTGCTTGGGTAACTCAGGTGGTAGAGCACTTGCCCGCGAAAGGCAAAGGCCCAGAGTTCGAGTCTCGGTCCGGCACACAGTTTTAATGTACCAGGAAGTTTCAACAGCTGAGCATTCTATTCTAAATTACCGCTTAATAACTAACAACTAAATAAATAAATCACAAGTAAGTAATTTATAAAGATGTAAAATCCACTTCACATTAATTCTAGGGCCAGTACTTTTCTTCTCAAGATTTTTGATGGTGGCAAACTCCCACAGCTTTTCTACCCACTGGGTTATGATGACTTACAAAATACGTTCTACACAACCAACATAACTCCTTATGATCCTTCCTGTGGGTTTTCCTTGAGGTTAGTATCTAGAAATCTTTATATTTTTAACATCATACTCCTCTAAGATCGCTCTGCACAATGTTCTGGTAAACAAATTCCCGAAACTTGAAACTTAAGGAAATACTCTTTCTTTAGGCACTTGATTGCACTTCTTGTTGTAGCGGCTTCTAAATGATACAATTGCACGTATTTGGACCAATATTCCAGTACTACTAAAATTTGTGCAAGACACCGTATTCCTTTGGGTAAAGGTCCACAAAATTCAATAGTAATGAGGTTCCACAGTCCTTTTGTATATTACGGGATACGTTTTAAATTTACACTGCAAGTTCATTTGTTTTGCTTGCTGACAAATCACACGACTCGTAATTTAGCTCTCACCAGTCTACCCATATTTTTGCAATAACAGAAATTGTTCGTATGGGTGAAACATTTTTATTCCAAAATGACCATATCCATTATGGGTGTGTGTAACAAAATGCCCTGTTACATATTTAGGCACAGATATCCTCCAGCTAGTACCTTCTAAGCTCATCTCCAAAAAATCATCCCTTCATACCTTAACCAGTAGTCTCTCATCTGTTTAGGGCAGTTATTATTCTCCATAGTGTTTATTATACTTTCTAAATAATGATCTTCAGTTTCCTCAGTCATAATGGTCAGTTTTAACGATTTTTCATTTACACTCATAGTATTTCATTTAAAAAAATAAATGTGAAATTCCCTTCCTGTTCAATCAGTAACAGGTTCATCGTCTAAACCTACTGATAATCTCTATAAGACGTCTGGTATAATGTTTTTGCAATCTTCCACGTTACGGATTTCAAAATTAAATTCCTGTAGAAACAAAACCCATCTCATCAATTGAGGATTTGTTGTTCATTATATATGCGAGAATGAATCTTGTGGTCAGTATAAACTATAGTTTTTCTCCGTGCCAATAAATGCAGGAATCTTTTAAATCCTCACACAATGGCCAATGTTGCCTTTTCTGTAACAGGTTAATTTATTGCATGTTTGTCTGTTGGCGAAAGCTGTATCTCTATGATTTATATGGTTGTTCTTAAAATCACCTCCAAAAACCTCGCAGCCAATTTCATATACTGAGGCATCGGTGGACATTTTAAACACTGCTTCCAACCAAGGATGGTGTAACAAATTAAAATTAAGTAATTCCTTTTCTTTCTCGTCAAATTTCTTACTTTTCCGATCACCCCATTGTCATTTCGCCCTTTGTTTTAATAAGCCCACTATATTCAGATGTACAATATTTAACCCAGGTAAGTATCTTTTAGAAAAAACTTAAGTTGTTTCCTACCCCTAGGTCATGGGTGTTTTGCAACAGCCTTTACTTTACTTGAGTCAGGTCTTATCCCTTCAGCATTTACAATATGTCCTAAGTACTTTACGTCTTTCGCTCTTGATGGATATTTGGTTAATTTCACTGTAATACTTTCTCAATTTTTTTTAACACTTCTCTTTATGGTTCACCGTATTCGGGCCACATTTTAAGTGCAATCATTATGTCATAGATTTACAATATTAATTTATGTCATAAGTTTGGTGCTAGGGCTTGGCTCAAGGCTCATATGACTACATTCATAGACACATTTAAATCACGTGAGATGACTTTTAATTGATATGGTCTGCCTTAGAAAAGAAAAGCAATAGCTGGTGTAGAAGTATAGTGCAAAGGCACTAGTGAAAATCCTGCCATTAAGTCCATTTAGCTTATATATTTAACATCTAATTTCACTAATATCTCCTCAATACTATTAGATCTGTCTTTCACCATTTCAGTGACTTGGTAGAGAGCACGAACTATAGTATGAGAGATACATTCGTTCACGATTTTCTAACCACGGCAATGGATTGTTCTAAGCACTTAAGAATCTCTCAATGTGTCCCTGGTTGATAATTTAACTTTTCTCTCGACCTGCTGCCTTTTTCAATGCAGACGATATTAGATAAAGTTTTTTAAAGATATCACTAGTTTTACCTTTTCCACTACAATGTTTTCAATCTCCTTTCTGTATACCTCTAGACGCCCTCACTCTCTCCACCTTTTTCAGATAAATCTATAATATTAGTTCCTGCCCGTCTCTAAGTTATTAATATGCGTAAAATTACATTATATAACTTCCTTCACCATATTTCATAGAGGTGGCAAAAGTGATGTTGTAAAGCACTACAAAGTGAATGATGGAATAAGAAACAAACATTTTTGAACAGACGTAGAGAGCAAACGATTTTGATTTCAATAAGCTTACTGCGGTTGTGGACTCGTACACAAAGATATTAATTTAAAACGGAATATTAATATATCAATTAGTGCTACTTATAATAATGAACATGATTCGAAAAGTTAAGATCGTTTTGTGTCATTGTAGTCTCCCTGTGAACTAACGGCAAATAATCCTTCTTCGTAAAACCTTGGTGTGAAATAATAACCCAAACAACATGTTTGCAACAGGGCGCACATTACTTCATTAGAAGAAGGACTTCCAGAAACTGAATGCCAGTCTCAAATTCGTCTATTGGTGTGCGCCAAATCGCCTTAAAAATTCAGCACTATCCGGCAGATATGAACTAAACATCCAACGCATTGGTAATTCGAATATAAAACATGTTTCTCATCTTTATCAGCTGTAAACACTAATTGGGTACTATAGGTTACACTCTCAGATTTTTCTGCATATGAATTCGTTATCTGTGAGTAAATTCTGTCCAGTAGAAATGGTAGTAATAACTAGTTAGCTGTTCACAGTATATCAGCGTTGTGCAAAGACTGGCAACTTGGTCATAACACAGAGAAATGCAAAGTTATGCACTTCGCGGAACGTAGACGTGTTCTGTCTTTTGACAGCCGGATCAGTGAGTTGCAAGTAGAGTCAGGCATCTCATACAAAGACAAGTTATTCATAAGTACCTCTGGGGTTTTAGAAGACGACTGCGTGAAAACTACAAGACATACAGAAAACAGACACGTATTAGTGCATAGAGTACCTCTCCAGGTCTTATACTCACATTACAGTTGCTTAATATGGGCACTATTTGTGATGCAGCAAAACTCAATGGGTGGTTCAGTTAATTGAAGTCACTGACACAAAGTGCCCAGGAAGGCGTGAGAACTGCCTGCTTTGGAAATCTGTTCATTGGGGCGCCTGTATGCAGGTGCGAACTAATTCTGTGTGACAATACAGACAGGATGATCTGTCTACATGTCCTGACATGCCTTCCCCCTGGTGTTACTACGCCACAGAGCGTACTGAAAATCGAATCCTGAATATATGCTTTATCCACTGAAATGTGCCATTTTTCTGTACGTCTTATAGTTTTTACGCAGTCGTCTTCTGATACCCCGAAGATTCTTACGAATAACCCTTTAAAGGGAGCCGTTATAAGCAAACAGACTGTCTGGCAGTGGACTCACCCTTATCCTCCTTGCTACCAGAAACGTTCGTGAATAAGTGAGAGACAGATTTTCTTAAGAGTAAACCATTGGCAAACAATGTTGTGTATCAGTACAGATATGTTCGTGATATTCTCTGTATGTGGAATTGTTCCAATAGACAGCTCTACAAGTTAATGGAAAATTTGCATCAATGGCATACTAGCTTAAAGGTCAGTTAGAGGTAGGAGGTTTCAACATTAATTTCATAGACATCAGCTTAAAGATAGAAAACAGTAACCACAAATTTAAAATTTACCGAAAAGAATCCCTTACTGACACATTAAATCTAGCTTCCTCTCAACATCCTACAAACATGCAGTATTCCACCACATGATCCATCGTGTTCTTTCAGTTCTCATGTCCAAAGAAGAGTACGAGCAGGAACTCAATACAATAAAAACAAATGCCACAAATAATGAATTTGATTCCAACATTATTAACAAATTCTCAATAAAAAAACTGAATTCCTATTGTACCCTGTAAACAACACAGAAAGACCGAAAAGAAAATGTTGCAGTTTACCTTTCATAAGTAAAAATTCAAACAGGGTAAGTAGCATTGGGATCCAGCACGGCGTTCCGTATTACCCTCCTGAACCCACCGATTCCATATTCTGCTAACAGTCATTGGATCTCGACCTACGCGAGCAGCAATGTCGCGATACGATAAACCGTAATTGCGATAGGCTACAATCGGACCTTTATCAAAGTCGGAAACGCGATGGTACGCATTTCTCCTCCTTACACGAGGCATCACAACAACGTTTCACCAGGCAACGCCGGTCAACTGCTGTTTGTGTATGAGAAATCGGTTGGAAACTTTCCTCATGTCAGCACGTTGTAGGTGTCGCCACCGGCGCCAACCTTGTGTGAATGCTCTGAAAAGCTAATCATTTGCACATCACAGCATCTTCTTCCTGCCGGTTAAATTTCACGTCTGTAGCACGTGATCTTCGTGGTGTAGCAACTTTAATGGCCAGTAGTGTATATATACGTGTGTGTGTGTTTTGCTTATGTCTGACTGGAAGTTTATTTGAGTATCCTGTAAAAATTTGATGTAAATCGGTCAAGAACTCCTGTAGACATTTGCTGACAACATTGCCCCTTTATATAATATGTATACAGTTATGTTTCATTTATATTAAAAAATATATATCCTATGTCCGTCCAAGCACTTTGAAGTAAATCAGTCAAGAACTTTTGGAGTTTTTTGGTAACAATGGTTCCCCTATATACAGGGTGAGTCACCTAACATTACCGCTGGATATATTTCGTAAACCACATCAAATACTGACGAATCGATTACACAGACCGAACGTGAGGGGAGGGGCTAGTGTAACTGGTTAATACAAACCATAAAAAAATGCACGGAAGTATGTTTTTTTAACACAAACCTACGTTTTTTTAAATGGAACCCCGTTGGTTTTGTTAGCACATCTGAACATATAAACAAATACGTAATCAGTGCCGTTTGTTGCATTGTAAAATGTTAATTACATCCGGAGATATTGTAACCTAAAGTTGACGCTTGAGTACCACTCCTCTGCTGTTCGATCGTGTGTATCGGAGAGCACCGAATTACGTAGGCATCCAAAGGGAACGGTGATGGACCTTAGATACAGAAGAGACTGGAACAGCACATTACGTCCACACGCTAACACCTTCTTATTGGTCTTTTTCACTGATGCACATGTACATTACCATGAGGGGTGAGGTACACGTACACACGTGGTTTCCGTTTTCAATTACGGAGTGGAATAGAGTGTGTCCCGACATGTCAGGCCAATAGATGTTCAATGTGGTGGCCATCATTTGCTGCACACAATTGCAATCTCTGGCGTAATGAATGTCGTACACGCCGCAGTACATATGGTGTAATGTCGCCGCAGGCTGCCACAATACGTTGTTTCATATCCTCTGGGGTTGTAGGCACATCACGGTACACATTCTCCTTTAACGTACCCCACAGAAAGAACTCCAGAGGTGTAAGATCAGGAGAACGGGCTGGCCAATTTATGCGTCCTCCACGTCCTATGAAACGCCTGTCGAACATCCTGTCAAGGGTCAGCTTAGTGTTAATTGCGGAATGTGCAGGTGCACCATCATGCTGATACCACATACGTCGACGCGTTTCCAGTGGGACATTTTCGAGCAACGTTGGCAGATCATTCTGTAGAAACGCGATGTATGTTGCAGCTGTTTGGGCCCCTGCAATGAAGTGAGGACCAATGATGTGGTCGCCAATGATTCCGCACCATACATTTACAGTCCACGGTCGCTGTCGCTCTACCTGTCTGAGCCAGCGAGGATTGTCCACGGACCAGTAATGCATGTTCATTTACAGTCCACGGTCGCTGTCGCTCTACCTGTATGAGCCAGCGAGGATTGTCCACGGACCTGTAATGCATGTTCCGTAGATTCACTGCCCCGTGGTTTGTGAAACCGGCTTCATCGGTAAACTGGTAGAACTGCAACGCATTCTCTGTTAATGCCCATTGACAGAATTGCACTCGATGATTAAAGTCATCACCATGTAATTGCTGATGTAGCGACACATGAAACGGGTGAAAGCGGTGACGATGCAGTATGCGCATGACACTACTTTGACTCAGTCAACCGGCTCTCGCAATGTCCCGTGTACTCATGTGTGGGTTCATGGCAACAGCAGCTAACACACCAACTGCACCCGCTTCTTCTGTGACGGGCCTGTTACGGACCCGTTTGCGTGCTACGACCATACCTGTTGCATACAGTTGGCGGTAGATGTTTTGCAATGTGCGGCACGTTGGATGCTCTCTGTCCGGGTACCGTTCTGCATACACCCTGCAGGCTTCAGCTGCATTTCGTCGACACTCGCCATAGATAAGTATCATTCCATTAAAAAAACGTAGGTTTGTGTTAAAAAACATACTTCCGTGTATTTTTGTATGGTTTGTATTAAACAATTACACTAGCCCCTCTCCTCACGTTCGGTCTGTGGAATCGGTTCGTCAGTATTTGATGTGGTTTACGAAATATATCCAGCGGTAACGTTAGGTGACTCACCCTATATATATATATATATATATATATATATATATAACTTGCGTCCGTTCGAAATTTTATTGGAGTGTTCAGTAATATTTAAAGTAAACTGGTCAAGAACTTTTAGAGATTTTTCACAACAACGTTAGGCAACAACTTGTCATTACATAGTAGTGTCATATATATATATGAACAGACATGTAGCCGTGTTTGTCCGAACATTTATTAGAGAATCGTGTAAAAGTATGAAGTAAACTGGTCACGAACTTTTCAAGATTTTTGATATCAAGGTTAACCAATGACTTGTCTTTATATGGTAGTATAGAAGTTCACGCGAGTGTGGCAGTTTTCTAATATTCAGCAGACTGGGAGGTCAATCTGCACTATGTGAGTAAACGAGCATTTCGCCCTCATTTAAGTATATGGCCGAAAGAGTCAACCTTCAGGAATTGTGAAACAAACCCTGTCGTCCAGGACCGTGTGCCACAAAGAGCGCAAATTCGTCACGAGATGGGAAATTCACAGGCGTCGATTGTGCTGAATGAGTCCTAAGAGCTGTAGTGTGCGAGTGAGACAGACGAGAATCTGTAAAAATGAAGTACTAACAAAATGTCAGTTTGGTTTCGAGAAAGGTTTTCCAACAGAAAATGCCATATATGCTTTCACCAATCAAATTTTGAATGATCTGAATAACCGAACACCACTCATTGGGATTTTTTGTGATCTCTCAAAGGCTTTTGATTGTCTAAATCATGAAATTCTGCTAGACAAGCTCAAGTATTGTGGCATGAGTGGGACAGTGCACAAATGGTTTAATTCGTACCTAACTGGAAGAGTGCATAAAGTTGAAATAAGCAGTTCTCATAATATGCAAAGATCAGCACATTCCTCAAATTGGGGAACTATCAAGAATGGGGTTCCACAAGGGTCGGTCTTGGGTCCTTTGTTGTTCTTAATATACATTAATGACTTGCCATTCTATATTCATGAAGAGGCAAAGTTAGTTCTCTTTGCTGATGATACAAGTATAGTAATCACACCTGCCAAACAAGAATTAACTGATGAAATTGTCAATAATGTCTTTCAGAAAATTACTAAGTGGTTCCTTGTAAACGGACTCTCACTGAATTTTGATAAGACACAGTACATACAGTTCCGTACAGTAAATGGTATGACGCCATTAATAAATATAGACCTTAATCAGAAGCATATAGCTAAGGTAGAATATTCAAAATTTTTAGGTGTGTCCATTGATGAGAGATTAAATTGGAAGAAACACATTGATGATCTGCTGAAACATTTGAGTTCAGCTACTTATGCAATAAGGGTCATTGCAAATGTTGGTGATAAACATCTTAGTAAATTAGCTTACTACGCCTATTTTCACTCATTGCTTACATATGTCATCATATTTTGGGGTAATTCATCACTGAGGAATAAAGTATTTATTGCACAAAAGCGTGTAATCAGATTAATAGCTGGAATACACCAAAAATCATCCTGCAGACATTTATTTAAGGATCTAGAGATATCCACAGTAGCTTCTCAGTGTATATACTCTCTTATGAAAATTGTTATTAACAACCAAACCCAATTCAAAAGTAATAGCAGTGTGCATAACCACAATACTAGGAGAAAGGATGATCTTCACTATTCAAGATTAAATCTAACTTTGCCACACTGGCGCGCATTTCGTGGTCGTGCGGTAGCGTTCTCGCTTCCCACGCCCGGGTTCCCGGGTTCGATTCCCGGCGGGGTCAGGGATTTCCTCTGCCTCGTGATGGCTGGGTATTGTGTGCTGTCCTTAGGTTAGTTAGGTTTAAGTAGTTCTAAGTTCTAGGGGACTGATGACCATAGATGTTAAGTCCCATAGTGCTCAGAGCCATTTGAACTTTGGCACAGAAAGGGGTGAATTATACTGCCACTAAAGTCTTTGGTCACTTACCAAATAGTATCAAAAGTCTGACAGATAACCAACAAGTATTTAACAAGAAATTAGAAGAATTTCTGAATGACAACTCCTTCTACTCCATAGAGGAATTTTTGGATATAAATTAAGAAAAAAAAAACAAAACAAAAAATTTAAAAATAAAAAAAATAAAAAAGTTGTTATATTAAGTTAATTATGTTGTTAAATTAACTTAATTATGTCATGTATTGGAAAATTTGACTCGTTCCACATCATTACGAAATATCGTATTCATGATCCATGGAACTAGTATTAATCTAATCTAATCGAGGTGGCACAGTGGTTAGCACACTGGACTCGCATTCGGGAGGACGACGGTTCAATCCTGTCTCCGGCCATCCTGATTTAGGTTTTCCGTGATTTCCCTAAATCGCTTCAGGCAAATGCCGGGATGGTTCCTTTGAAAGGGCACGACCGATTTCCTTCCCCATCCTTCCCTCACCCGAGCTTGCGCTCCGTCTCTAATGACCTCGTTGTCGACGGACGTTAAACACTAAGCTCCTCCTCCTCCTCCACGAGAATCTACGTTATAGGGAAACCCTGTAGATGCCGTTTGTGGCCAGGGAGACGTAGCAGTGTTAAATATGGCGGACCTAAGATCGGCCATAAAAGGAAACATTTAGGAAAACTATTTAATTCTGTAGTAATTCATGGAATGAAGCTCCAGTAATTTTAGTCTACCATCCTTCATAAATTTTCATTGTGATCCCAATAAAACTTGAATATTGATCATATCTATAATAGGCCGGCCGTTGTGGCCGAGCGGTTCTAGGCGCTTAAGTCAGGAACCGCGCTACTGCTGCGGTCACAGGTTCGAATCCTGCCTCAGGCATGGATGTGTTTGATGTCCTTAGGTTAGTAAGATTTAAGTAGTTTCTAAGTCTAGGGGACTTATGACCTCAGGTGTTAAGTCCCATAGTGCTTAGAACCATTTGAACCATATCTATAATAGTTTAGGATTTACTGTTAAAGTGAAATTAACAAGTTTTGTAACAAATCCTGAAAGCCAGAATCTGAACGCTTTGGTGGAACTTAACGATCGATATTTCATATAGAAGTGCATCATTAAAATAACAAATGTTGTAAATATCGACTCTGTAGCTTTATTTTTTAAAAGATATAGTGAATTTAAATTATCAGTATTTTCAGTTAAGCATCAGATCATCATTTCCTCCACACAAAACACATTGAACGATGACAGCATGACACCTTATTGAATCATTAGGTAATAGAATATTCGTTGTAAACTTTAGTGTATAATAGCTACTCTTGTTTTTATTTATTTATCAGAGAGCATATTGGTACAAGGCTACTGGCCGTGACATTCAAAGTTAAGAAGGGAATCGTACTGGTTTATGTAAAATAATTTAACGTTTATTATCTAATGGATATTATTATTACTTTATTTAGAACGTGAAAGTGGTCAAGTTTTGATTATTTAAATATGTTAAAATGTAAAATAATGTAGAATAAGCTGTAGCCAATCAGATGGACCGCTTCAGGAATGGGAACTGCAATAGTCAGTTGAGCGACGATGTTTGGCACGCGGGAGACGCGGTTGGAGACGGGCAGAGAGACAGTTCCGGTCTAGACACCAAAGGGTACAGTTCTGATTGAGACGCGAAAGCGGACAGTCGGTCTTTAGGCAGTTGGGAAGTGAAACGACTTAGAAAATTTCGCGTTGTGTGGTATCGCGGTACTTGAGTCTCTGACCGGTGAGCAGCTGCGCGCCTGGTGTGAACTCTTGAACTTTTCGTGTAAATATCGAGGTGGAGTACTGGACTTGTGTTTCGCGATGAGATGGTGACTGATCGAACTGTGTCAAATGGATATGCGCTCGAGTGTAACAGTAACTCTAAATACGACCACTTTCACTATTAGTTTGCTTTCTGAATAAACATTATTCTAACCAAATTGCAACTGTGTGGCCTACAACATTTATGGGTCGTTAAATTAGCTCCTGATATTATTGTTACTGTTGTTACATGTTATATTAACTTTGAATGACTCATACAATTTCGCAAACTTGCCATCAGCCAGACAATTTAACCAAAGAGTCACAAGTGTCTAATTTAGGGCATGTACTCGTAATGCGACGCGTCCACTTCAACCTCTAGACGAGGTTGAGCCAAGACATTTCGACGAGACGAAAGCGCATGTGGGCCCAAACATCTTTGGAATGTTAGCTTGCAACTAGGCTCAGAAAAAACTATAGAAATTGCACGTTAAAGAAGCTAGATTGATCCTTTGCCGAACGTTGCATGAATGGAAGCGTCCGATACGTCATAGACACAGAAGTCCTCCACATAGAGGGAGAGGGCACGAAGCTCACTCAATTAGAAATTTTAGAAATTAAGAAACAGATATATGTATCCTCTCATGTATTACTGAATTAACAAACTCAATTCAATTATTCACCTCTTTTGGACATATTGCAACACCTACATAGAAGAAAAATCTGGTGCCTTTATTCACATAGCAAAATACCATTCCTGTGCATATCTCTGCCCCAATGCATGTTTAATTGTAGGTATTGCAATATTTGTGAATATGTTTAGTCATAGTTATTGTAAACCCTATCCTAATGAATTTTTTAAATCCATATGTCTTTTGTCAAAATTGTCAACAGAGATAACTTTTGCAGTATTTTAAAAAGTTGACATGTTTACCTTCGCTTGGTTCTCATCTTCGGGATCAGTAATGTACCATAAAATGGGCTTATATCCCAAAACCTATGCTGTTAAGTAATAATAAAATTTGTGAAACAAGGCTAAAAAGCGTTTCGCTTGGTTACTACGGAATAGCCCTGTATTTGGGAGTAACAATATGTTGAGATATCAAGTGGAACGACCACATAAGCTGTGCTGTGCTGTGCTGTAGGTTAAATAAAATTGTAGGTTAAAGAAATTGTAGGTTTCGATTCAGTGGTACTGTACTAGGAAGCTGCAGTTTGCTTACAAAAGAGGTTGCATTCAAAACACTCCTACAGCCCACACTTGCGTACTGCTGAAGTCTGTGTACCTCATTTTGTATCCCGAGTGGAAGGTGGCGCGTGGGTCTGCTCCTGAAATCTGAAAGGTTGGCCGAATGAAGAAAGCGAGTAGTAGCAGGTGAGGTAAAACACGTCGGTACTGCGAGTGATTAAAAGTGGTTTACGGGTGCATGAATATTTACAGAGGCATAAATAACTTAGTACGTAGGTGCGAAGCTGAAACGAAGTGTCCCGGCCGTCTTCTCTTGATCAAATGGGCAGAATCTGTTGCGGAGCTCGTAGACCTCGACAGCACCGGCTAGAGGGCGCTGTCGTCGGTATCTGTCGTAGTGCCAACTTAATAACTTGCACCTAAGCCGTGGCAACGTTGCTATCGATACCACACCTGATATCAGATCATATTGGCTGGGGACATCATGCAAGTATTGAGCGGTGCGACTGGCGAATGAGTGTAACAGAAATGTTGAAAAATCTGAACTCTTAGCCATTCGAAGAACCCAATCTCGTTCCACGGTAACAAGGGAACCGTATGAACTTCCCCTCGCCGATTTGATTCGTATTGATAGGGTGTGTAGGGCACGACTAGGACTTCAACACGTGTAAACAGAAAGACTCAACTCTCAACCGTTTTTGAGAAAATCGAATTTGAAAATTATAGGCGTCTTATGCTATATGCTTAGTAGGGATGCTATTGTTCCCGCAGTCAGCATCCGAGCTAGTAAGCACTTACAAGGGAAACTCCCCATCGCATCTTCCGCAGATTTAATGGTAGGTTGGCCTGGTGGATGGCCCGTCAAAAACTGAACACAGATCAACCATAAAAACAGGAAGAAAGTGTACTGAACTGTGAAAAAAAACAAGCAAAATAGAAACAGTGAAGAGTCGAGCGTATTAAAACACACTGTTGGACTCCAATGGGGAAATCCGTGTTCAAAACTTCCTCGTACCCAATTTTTTTCACAAAATTATGAACTGTCCGTCCTGTCATTGACGTGTCGGTTCGTCGTGTTCGTAATTGTGTCTGTGTCGTGGTGTTAACGTCCGTTTGCAGCTGCGAGGTGTACGGAAGGGACTTCCACACGTACATGCCTCGTATTTGTCATACACAAGTACCACATGTTATGACTCTTGCGTACAGGTTTGGAAGTTTTGACTCATGAATTTCTATGTTGCAACATCGTTCACACCCGTTTATTTGCTTTTTTCTTCATTTCTGCAGGAGGTCTATGCGTGATCTCGCCTGCTCTCACTATTCATCACATTTACTTGCGACGGTAATACCGGGTGATCAAAAAGTCAGTATAAATTTGAAAACTGAATAAATCACGGAATAATGTAGATAGAGAGGTACAAATTGACACACATGCTTGGAATGCATGGGGTTTTATTAGCATCAAAAAAATACAAAAGTTCAAAAAATGCCCGCCAGATGGCGCTTCATCTGATCAGAATAGCAATAATTAGCATAACAAAGTAAGACAAAGCAAAGATGATATTCTTTACAGGAAATGCTCAATATGTCCCCCATCATTCCTCAACAATAGCTGTAGTCGAGGAATAATGTTGTTAACAGCACTGTAAAGCATGTCCGGAGTTATGGTGAGGCATTGGCGTCGGATGTTGTCTTCCAGCATCGCTAGGGATGTCGGTCGATCACGATACACTTGCGACTTCCGGTAACCCCAAAGCCAATAATCGCACGGACTGAGGTCTGTGGATCTGGGAGGCCAAGCATGACGAAAGTGGCGGCTGAGCACACGATCATCACCAAACGACGCGCCATCTGTCGGACATTTTGTGAACTTTGTTTTTCTTTTTGTTCTAATAAAACCCCATGTCATTCCAAGCATGTGTGTCAATTTTTACCTCTCTATCTACATTATTCCGTGGTTTATTAAGTTTTCAAACTTATACTGACATTTTGATCGCCCGGTATATTCTTACTGTATGACTCTTATTGTATAACCAGTTTTTAGTATGACAATTGCGAAGACTACAGAAGGAGAACAGACACGTCAGTGAGAGGACGGAAATGTCATAATTTTGTGAAAAAAAGTCGAGCATTAGGGAGATGTGAACCCGGACCTCTATCTTCAGCAGTCCTACACCACAACCACACAACCACGACGGCGTGGTTCCCAGTATTCGCACAATGTTGTATGTCTTGAGCTTCAATCCTGCACTGTTTCTATTTTGCTTCTTTTTCACAGTTCAGTATACCTTCTCCCTTTTTTCATGCTTGATCTATGTTCAGTTAGCCGCGCGGGATTAGCCGAGCGGTCTGAGGCGCTGCAGTCATGGACTGTGCGGCTGATCCCGGCGGAGGTTCGAGTCCTTCCTGGGGCATGGGTGTGTGTGTTTGTCCTTAGGATAATTTAGGTTAAGTCGTGTGTAAGTTTAGGGACTGATGACCTTAGAAGTTAAGTCCCATAAGATTTCACACACATTTGAAAATTTTTTTTATGTTCAGTTTTTGACGGGCTATCCACTTGGCCACTTTACCCCTGAATCTAAGGGGGGTGCGATGGGGAGTTCCCCTTGTTAGTTTCATAGTTGCGAGGTCTCTGGATCGAATCTCGCTGCCATTACTACTTCTTTTTGTGAGTTACTTACATCAATATTCGGTGCTATGCTTCGATATTGTGTGGCGACTGAGAACCGCGTATGATTGTAATGCAAGTTTGTGTTGCAATAAACACACGTCGCTTTAAATATTGTTTTCCTTGTTTATCAGTATCATCCTGATTCGTGCAATGGTGTATAGGCTACACATTATACTTGTCACAGGTGTAGATAGAATAATATAAATGAAATAACTACACCGATTTGATTGATCCTTTCTTCATTTCCAATTTCTTTAAAAAAACTTTTCCTCCATTTTCATATGAAAGATTAGAAAAATAGCAGATGAATTATTAAATATTGATAGTTTTCACGGTCATAATAAATCTGTTGTAATTACATGGGAATGGAAAAAAAACGTAGCAATATTCAGTCCAGAGACCTCGTGCTTATGAAATAAAGCGCTTACTTGATCAGCTACGGACTCTGTGAACAGGCCGGCCGATGTGGCCGAGCGGTTCTAGGCGCTTCAGTCTGGAACCGCGCGGCCGATACGGTCGCAGGTTCGAATCCTGCCTCGAGCATGGATGTGTATGATGTCCTTAGGTTAGTTAGGTTTGAGTAGTTCTAAGTTCTAGGAGACTGATGACCTGAGATGTTAAGTCCCATAGTGCTCAGAGCCATTTGAACCATTTGACTCTGTGAACACAATCGATGATACAAAGCAGACAACATGATCGCGCCGACCATTTTCAAACTCGATTTCCTCAGAAACGGTTCAGAGTTGTGTCTTCCTGTTTACATATGTTAAAGTCCTAGTCGTGACCTGTTGTGACTTGGCAAGACAGCCAAGCCACTAGGAGGAAGCCGAAAGGCACGCGTTTAAGCTCACGCAGGCTGGCGTGAGGTCTGGAACGGGTAGAGTAATTGAGACGAACAAATAAAGTACGTAGCTGCGGGAATACTTAACTTTAATCCATAATTGGTGAACATCGGTCTGACGGTACATGCATCACAAGATAAATAGCAAATGATAATGACGCCTTGCTAGGTCGTAGCAAATGACGTAGCTGAAGGCTATGCTAACTATCGTCTCGGCAAATGAGAGCGTAATTTGTCAGGGAACCATCGCTAGCAAAGTCGGGCGAGTGCTAGGACGTCTCTCTAGACCTGCCGTGTGGCGGCGCTCGGTCTGCAATCACTGATAGTGGCGACACGCGGGTCCGACGTATACTAACGGACCGCGGCCGATTTAAAGACAACCACCTAGCAAGTGTGGTGTCTGGCGGTGACACCACATGACCTACACACACTGTCAATATCAATCAAGTTGGTGAGGGGAGGTTCGTACGGTCACCTTTTAAGTCCATTGCGCAAGATGAGTAGCGCATTATCAGAAAAGAGTTCGTGTTCTGGGTTTCCTGCAGACAGAGATTAGCTGTGGTATGGTGAACATGTGTGTCACAGTATACCATTGAAAAGATGCGGCAACTGGGATCGTACTCCAAAGCTGAAGTCCGCGGAACAGTACGATTCTTGTGGGAAGAACGTCTAAGTTGCACACAGATTTACATGTCAAATTCTGGCGGCACATGGACCAACTGCGATGTTGAGTGCAGCCGTAGTGAAATGGTATCAACAGTTTTACCAAAAAAGGAAGTAAGATTGGGTTTAACATCCCGTCGACTGCGAGGTCATTAGAGACGGAGCGTAAGTTCGG
The DNA here is from genome assembly GCF_021461385.2 of Schistocerca piceifrons. Lineage (NCBI taxonomy): Eukaryota > Metazoa > Arthropoda > Insecta > Orthoptera > Acrididae > Schistocerca > Schistocerca piceifrons. The sequence goes on along the minus strand of NC_060149.1, from coordinate 764,448,780 downwards.
ATATTGTCAAGGATGAGGAAGGGAATCGGCCATGCTCTTTCAAAGGAAGCATCCCAACATTTGCCTGGGGAGCGATTTAGGGAAATTACGCAAGACCTAAATGTGGATGGCCCGACACGGGTTCGAACCGTCGCCCTCCCCGGTGCGAGTCAATTTGACCAAGGTCGCGCAGACATGGATGCTGATCGGGAACTCTTGATCTTGCACCAAGCGATTTCCGTCTTTTCGGAAGGCTGATAGAACGTCTGGGGATGGGGAGGGGGGGGGGGTTGCGAGATTTTTCCAATGATTAGGACGTACACAAAGTGGTTTTTGAATAGCTCCGTATTCTGTAGCTGATTATATAGAATTTAGTTCTGGTGACTGAAACACATTTGGAACTGTCTTATTGCTACTGTTCCTCATCTTATTGATGGAGGTGCAATATTATATAATTCAGACAGTCATGGAAGTAATGTAGATTGACTAGCGCCACTGATTATTCTCATTGTTTGATGCAATTGGACGTCAAGCGTGCGTACATATGCACTATTTTTCCATACTGGAGCACAGTAATTTGCCGTGGAGTAAATTAATGCTTATACAGCGGTATGAAGTGTATCTGCATTTGCACCCCATCCTGAACCAGCCACTTTTCTGACAATATCAGTTCTGGTGTTCACCTCTTTTTCTACGTTTTCTAAAAGGTTCTTAAAGGAAACAGCGCGACCTAAAATGACCCTCCAGTCTTTTGGATATGGGTTATGTTGCAGGGGGACATTTTCGAAGACCACATTCAGTTTGCGATTTGTCTCACGGTTATTAGGATGGTAAGTGTTAGATGGATTTCGCTTCAATCACCAGTCCTTGAATTAGTCACCAAGTATGTGTAAATCTGTGGTAAAAGATGCTTCACACTCTTCCAGTTTTCTTGTTTGATAGGCTAATGCCAGATGGTCAGCAGCTTGTATCTTTTTAGCGCCAGTGCCACGCTTTACGTCTCGAATGGGTGAAATCAAGGCTGTGTGTAGCTTCTTGCGATTTCTTTCTGTGGTCATTCAGAGCTTGAACAAAGTCGTCTACTGTTTTATTTGAATGTGTAAGTTGATATTTTCGTATGGCTCATCCCACTCATAGGACAATCCTGAGATGTATTGTTTCCAGCCGCGTGAGGTAGCCGCGCGGTCTCAGGCGCCTTGCCACGGTTCGCGCGGCTCCCCCCGTCGGAGGTTCCAGTCCCCCCTCGGGCATGGTTGTGGGTGTTGTTCTTAGCGTAAGTTAGTTTAGGTTAGATTAAGTAGTGTGTACCTCAGCAGTTTGGTCCCATAGGAGCTTCTTTTTTTTTTAAAAAAAACAGTATTGTTTCCTGTGTTCTCTGACAGCTTTCGTAAATCTGTCATAGCTCATAATTTGCACAGTAATAAATCAACAATCTCGTCGAATTTTTCAGCATATTGTTGCCAGTTCGCATTTTTTAAAATTCTAACGAGCTTTAGCAGTTGAATTTACTAACACTATCTGGATGCCATAATCAGTGACAATGGGCCTATGCTGGCTGTGTGGCACAGAGTCTATAATTTTCCTTTTTGCCAGTTAATTTCCATTAGCTAGACCGGTACTGATTAAGCATAGGTCTGACGAAGAGTCTTTCTGCCATCTTGCCGATCGGAACGTTCTTTTGTCCCTTGCACTAAACACCAAATACAAGTTATTCGAGGGCAGCCAATCATGTAAGATGTTCCTATTTGTATCATTCTCCTTATATGATCGAAGCATGATGGTAGCCATTAAAGTCTCCAACGAAGATGGCAAGGTCAGTAAAAAGTCTGAATGGGGGAGTGGGCCAGATCACTATTGGAGGTTTGTAGATGTCGATAATAGTAGTCCCGTATGTCATCATTGCCAAGATAAAAATATTGTCTGTAGCGTCCTTGGAAACGAATCTATAATCAGCTATGTCCATCCTAACATACACTGAAGAGCCAAAGAAACTGGTACACCTGCCTAATATCGTGTAGGGGCCTCGCGAACACAAAGAAGTGCCTCAACAAGACGTGGCATGGACTCGACTAATGTCTGAAGTAGTGCTGGAGCGAATTGAAACCATGAATCCTGCGGGGCCGTCCATCAATCCGCAAGAGTACGAGGGGATAGAGATCTCTTCTGAATAGCACGTTGCAAGGCATCCCAGTTATGCTCAATACCGGAAGTGTTTAAACTCAGATGAGTGTTCCTGGAGGCACTCTGTAGCAATTCTGGGCGTGTGGGGTGTCGCATGGCTCTGCTGAAATTGCCCAAGTCCGTCGGAATGCACAGTGGACATGAATGGATGTACGTGATCGCACAGGATGCTTACGTACGCGTCACCTGCCAGAGTCGTATCTACACGAATGAGGGATCCCATATCACTCCAGCTGCACACGCCCCACACCATTACAGAGCCTCCATCAGCTTGCTGACATGCAGGTTCCATGGATTCATTAGGTTGCTTCCATACCCGTACACATCCGTCCACACGATACAATTTGAAACGAGACTCGTCCGACCTGGCGACATGTTTCCAGTCATCAACAGTCCAATGTCGGTGTTGACGGGCCCAGGCGAGGCGTAAAGCTTTGTGTCGGGCAGCCATTAAGAGTACAGGTGTGGGCCTTCGGCTCCGAAAGCCCTTATCGTTGATGTTTCGTTGAATTGTTTGCACGCTGACACTTGTTGATGGCCCAGTATCGAAATCTGCAGCTATTTGGGTTAGAGTTGCACTTCTGTCACGTTGAACGATTCTCTTCAGTCGTTGTTGGTCCCGTTCTTGCTGGATCTTTTTCCTGCCACGGCGATGTCGGAGATATGAAGTTTTACCGGATTCCTGATATTCACGGTACACTCGTGAAATGGTCGTACGGGAAAATCCCCACTTGATCGCTACCTCGGAGATGCTGTGTCCCAACGCTCGAGCGCCTACTATAATACCACGTTCAAACTCAGTTAAATCTTGATAACTTGCCACTGTAGCAGCAGTAACAGATCTAACAACTGCGCCAGACACGTGTTGTCTTATATAGGCGTTGCCGACCCCAGCACCGTATTCTGCTTGTTTACATATCTATGTATTTGAATACGCATGCCTATACCCGTTTCTTTGGCGCTTCAGTGTATGTTGCTATTCCGTACACATGGTGTTCGTCGTGAAGATCATCTACCAGTTTATATCTCCCAGGATTCCTCTGCTTTCGATATCACTGTCGTCTTTTGTGTGTATTTTTTGCAGAGTAGTTATGTCCATATTGTTCTCACAGAACAGATATGAGAGATACTGACATTTGCTTTTAGAGATTCCTTCGATATTCAGGTCACAGATCTTCAAGGTTGTGCCCATTGCTAAAATTTTAGTGTCTTGAGGAAGACCATTTGAATTTAATGTTGCAGCATCGGTTCGAAGGATTAGCCGGTGAACCACTGTTGCCCAGGGGACGCCCAAATGTGATTGTGATGTTTAGCACACTCTTCGGGGAGGCTCCTTCCTTGTCACCCAAGATTGTTGGGTATCGAGTGGAAAATGTGAAAATCTGAGCTCTCAAGATCAGGTCAATAATTTGGATGCGGAATGACTTCCCAACCCAACTCCTGTATAGTTTTTTTTTTTTTGTCAGTCTAGTAGTCTTTTTCAAGGAACAGCATCACTTTGCGCAGTCTTCCTGGATGTTGTCCTTGTATTGCGTCTGCAAGACTTCTCAGTTGTCGACGATAAATATCAGGAGTGATGGTTACACCTCAGGGAAGCAATTCGTACTACTACATCCCGTCGCTGTTCAACCAAGTGTGTAACACTATCTTTTGTGGATGTGCGTAGGTCTTTGTACAAGGAGTTGCTGCTTTGCTTGGACGCAAACATTCCTTTCTTGTTCCTGTGTTAGCGTAGAGACAGCATTTCTCGTCATCAGTAACGATACAGGATAGGAATGGTTGGTGTTGTTCACGAGCAACAGAGATGCATATATGGCCACCTGCCGATTTTTGTGATTTTGGCTTGGAGCATGCTGTACCCATACACCCAATTTTTGAACCTTCCTCATTGCAAGCAAATGTCGCAAGATAGTGGAATGATCTCAGTTCATCACACTGCCAGTTTTCGAGTACACTGACATGGATCATCGTGGATTAATGTGTTTAAACCATCTTCATAAAACCCCGAAGGTCTTCCTGAAAGTGGAGAGTCACTAATGGCAAAATGATCCACCTTAAAATGAGAAAACCATTTTCTTGCCGTGCTCTGTCAGTGGCATTATCCCCTTAGACGGCGCAAATGTTTCTAATTGCCGCCGTTGCTGTCACCCCTCTACTGAACGCAGAAAGAAGAATATATTGTCAATATTCCAATTTCGCGGCTGCCCCCGTCGGAGGTTCGAGTCCTCCCTCGGGCATGGGTGTGTGTGTTGTCCTTAGCGTAAGTTTGTTTAAGTTAGATTAAGTAGTGCGTAAGCCTAGGGATCGATCACCTCAGCAGTTTGGTCCCATAGTCCTTACCACAAATTATTGTTCCGATTTCTGCACTTGGCACTCTAATTTCTAGCGTCCACAGCTCCACTCACTATCTCCAGATAACAAAATGATAATATGTAAACTCAAACAGCATCAGTGAACTGCGAAGTAAACCTGACAATCATAAATAAACCAGTGGTAACAGGATTTCCAATATGTAAAATAAAAACGCTACGAATTTGTGAACCGACATAATAAAACGTAACCTCTACCACACACTTTATAGTGAAGCGCATAGTAACTTTGCATATGTACAGTCTCTTTACAAAATGAAGCTATTATGCTCCAACGTGATCCGCAGTTTTGGGAAATAATGTAAATTTTAAACGGAATAGATATACTGTTACTATCACAATTCGAGGAAAATATCACACTTCTCATTTTCGTAACGGATTGTGAGTGCCCGAAAATGAGGAATTATGGTGTACTACACATTCGTAATAAGGTGCCTCTAAAAGTTCTTGTCTGACGTTACGAGTGGCGCGGAAAATTTTACTTAGAACTACCAAATCAGTGTCACGAATCTGACAAGATAAACTTCAGTGAGGCATCGAATGCCGGGTGAAAAGGACACAGGAAAAACACAGGCCTAGAAAACAAGTTGTGACAAAAGCTTTGAAATATGTTTCAGAGTAGTTCACGTCAGCTGAAAAACTGATAAGAAGCCACAGTTTGCAGCGGACAGTTACAAAAGCAGTGGAGTAATACTTCTCCTAATAAATAACTGATGACATAAACAGTGTGTGGAGCGAGTGCACGCGTAAACAAGTAGGAATATTGTGTAAAGGCGGTCAGCTAGTCTCGATAAGACACTAAATGATACAGATTGCCTACAAAATGGTCACTTCGACATGACACAGTTATGTGACTAACTAAGCATAATTCATAACTGGAGAGGTAGAACGCTGGCATTAGCATGCTTTGTTAAAGACGGCCGCGGTTTGACTGCCTGGCTGATTAGGCTCTTTCATGGTTGTATTAAATCGCCGTACATAATGCCCGAAGTGAACAATTTCTTTCCTAATCCGTGTAAATCCTGAGAAGAGATTCATTTTCAGTAACAAAGCTCTATAAATAAAGATAAAAATAGTTTACTAGATTGACGGTCTGCCTTTTGTAGTTCAGTGTTAAAAAAGAAGAAAGAGAGAAGTGGTCAGGGTGTCTGGCTGCAATGCCAAGGATCCGGGTTCGATTTCCAGTACAGTCAGGGATTTTTCCTTGGGAAAACTGGAAGGAGGTGCACCTAGCTTCGTGATGCCAGCTGACAAGCTACTTCAGTGAGAAGTTCGTAGCTGAGTGGTCCCACTCAGACTGGTATCGACTTCAAGGGAGATGTTTCACGCTCGACGACCCTCAATTATCGGAGCCTCTTCAACATATTCGTGCTGGGCTTGTAGATCATCATCTCCGTGCTTTGGGCCTTCATCAACGGACCGAATTTATTAATGTCTATCAGGCAACTCAAATTCTGCATGTAGCGCAGACGCTAACATTGCCAAAACATACAGCGTGGAGCCTCATGGTGACATTCGGTTCATTTGTCAGCGCTAGTATAATACTTCAGTTTCGATACGACTCCCTCACTCTTCCTAAAGAACACGGCGAACTTAGCCTTGTCAGTGTTCATGATCGAGCGGTGTCTCTACATGCTGGTATGCACCTAAAGCCTTGGAGGCGTTGCCCGACCAGTCTCACGGGTTTACTAATGGAGGCTCGGGCAACGTCTTCCTTTGACTTTCTGGTGGCGCTTACTGAGATGCCGGTGCCATTTTCCTATTTTGGGAGGTTTTACCTGGAGTATAGCTACCTGTGACACGTTCTCTCTGTCTCTCGCTTACCAACCGCCAGTGACATCTATCGCACCCTACTTCGCCACCCGTCGCCTAATGTCATCGTATTGACATACCCTACCATTCACTGGAAGGTCCTACGGCGCACTGTCAAAGCGGTAATGCTAGATTCAGACTTGTGGTCGACCTGGCACGTGACAGTGAACAAAAACCAGATTACTTGAGAGACACTCCATAGGATCCATCTCGCCGATTCGCCTTTATGTGTTAACTGCAATGTTCAGGATATAGACGAACACCGGCTACATTGTGGGCCGCTGGAAGAGATCAGGTACTTTGTACGTCAAATTTTGGCTTTCTTTTTACGGATGTCGACCGCTTATGTCGATTCACGCTCTCTCCTGCACCCGGATGCTGTTTATTAACCGATGACGAAACACAACGGTGTCACGTGGATCAGAAGCCACGCGATTCATTATTTGTTTGGAGGTCGTGTCATACGACTCATGGAGTTTTGGAACTATTTAAAGGATCGTCATTGTGCTATTGTGAAGAACCCTAAATGCAGCCAACACTTTTCGAATTTCTTGAGGAGCATTTCCCACGATACGCCCCACAGCCGGATCTTTCATGGCAGGAGACGAATTTGATACATCCACACGTATAAGATTGAACACACAAAGCTCCGTACACAACATAACGAAAAGAAATGCCATGAAATGGGGCTGTGGCAACCGTGGAGTATTGACGCCGTATGTGCGTGTCCCAGAAGTGTTACCTTGTGTTTGATTTCTTTTTTTTTACACAATTAGCACGTATCCCTTCTTCTTTTAAAATCTTGGCGACAGAGAACGTCACGAAGAAGCGGATTTAGTTTTTGTCAATAAATAAATGAGTAGTCTCCTATGGCCATTTAACCCTTCTATTTCTTTGTTTGGTGACGGAGGCGTTGTGGACAGGCCTCGTAAAATTAATCCTGCCCACTTTACCCCTGGGAGAATTCCCTGTCTAAAAAAAAGTGCTCATATTTGGCTAAAAAAATGGTCAGCGCGACTAACTACCGTGGAAGGGACCCGGGTTTGAATTCCTGAGCGGGTTTGAGATTTTAACAGCTCAGGGACTGGAAGTTGTGTTGCAGTCATCATCATTTCATCATCATTTTTTATTTTATTTATTTATTTATTTACACGTCAAGTTCAATAGGACCAAATTGAGGAGCAGACTTGTAAGATCATGGAACCCGCCAGTACATTAAATTACAATATAAAAATAATAACAGATTAAAACTGCTACGGTCGCAGGTTCGAATCCTACCTCGGGCATGGGTGTGTGTGATGTCCTTAGGTTACTTAGGTTTAAGTAGTACTAAGTTCTAGGGGACTGATGACCTCAAAAGTTAAGTCCCATAGTGTACACAGCTATTCGAACCATTTGATCGCACTATTATATTCAATTGAGTTTTAGTTTAAACTGTTCACCACATTCTTCCTATATAAATTATTTTGGGAAATTTCAAAAATGGAGGACAAAAAAATAAGAAACTGAGGACATTTGTTCTCCTCAATCAGTTTTAAGGAAGTCGAGGACAAAGGATGAAATTGAGGAGTGTTCCCAGAAAATGAGGACGTCTTAGTTTAATAATTAAAAGTGTGATAGGAGATTTGCACGGCTGTGCCGTTGGATGTTGGTGGTAGTTGAGGGGTCATATCGGGGAGAGTCATTTTTGAATTCTAGTCCAGCCGCGCGGGATTAGCCGAGCGGTCTCAGGCGCTGCAGTCATGTTCTGACTGTGCGGCTGGTCCCGGCGGAGGTTCGAGTCCTCCCTCGGGCATGGGTGTGTGTGTTTGTCCTTAGGATAATTTAGGTTAAGTAGTGTGTAAGCTTAGGAACTGATGACCTTAGCAGGTAAGTCCCGTAAGATTTCACACACATTTGAACATTTTTTTTGAACTCTAGTCTAGGGCGACAGAACACCTAGCAACCGCCCTGCGTCTTCCCATCACATACCAGACATGCTCTTTGGATGACAAGTCAGGGGATAGGACGGGATAGTCAAGCATCCATGCATTCCTCAAGGCGTTTGTGGTGAGAACTGCAGTAGGGTCTTGGATTATCCTGCTGGAATATGGCAGTTTGTATTATATAGTATGGAACCGGGAACCTAGAAACGACGGAGAGGCTTCATCCCCGCCATAGCCTTCAGTGGTTCACAACAGGCCACAGCAGTCCACTCACTCCACCGCCGCCCCATGCCGAAGAACCCGGGGTTATCGTGCAGTTCGGGTCCCAGTGGACAAAGTCTCACACCAGACTAGTGTAACCCCAAATGTTTGCGTGGTAGAGTAATTATGGTGTACGTGTACGTGGAGACAGTGTTTGCGCCACAATCGCCGACATAGTGTAACTGGGGCAGAATAAGGGGAACCAGCCTGCATTCGCCGAGGCATATGGAAAACCGCTTTAAAAACCATCCACAGACTGGCCGGCACACGGGACCTCGACACTAATCCGCCGGGAGGATTCGTGCCGGGGACCGGCACTGCTTCCTGCTCGGGAAGCAGCGCGTTAGACTACGCGGCAAGCCGGGCGGTCCGATATGACAGTTGGTACCCCCGTTATGAAGAGAATCTTGACAGGATTTACCATTCTTGCCACTTACTGGCGATTTATCAGCCTACCTTCAACAACTACAAAATCAGTCCTGTTGTCGTGACCAGTAGCTCCCCACACCTTGATTCCAGGAACTGGAGAGGTATGGGCCTCTGTTTGCAGTGATCTTTCACCTGGTCGTCTACAGATGCGTCGCGTCGATCCGACCGCCACAAACAGAAGCTAAACACATTGTTGAACGCCACAGAATGCCAATCAATAACCCAGTTTGCTCTGGCTCTACACCAGGGGTGACCTAACTACGGCCCGCGGCGTTAGTTCATCCGGTCCGCCGGCGGTACTTGAATCTGCTTGAAAACGTGTGGAACTCGAGATGTTGTGATAGAATATAAATATGTTAGTACAATAGGAGACCTTCATGTATGTGGAGACCTCCTGGTTGCTATGTGCCTTAGATATTTCTTGTGTACTGAAACCAATCGTTTCCGCTGTGAACTTCATTCGAGGACATGCACTCAATCGCCGTCAGTTCCATACTTTTCATGGAGAAAGTGATTATGAATTCTGTGACTTGCCTCATCACACAGCACTTAAGTGGCTCAGCTGAGGTAAAGTACTGTTTTTGTTTTTCAAACTCCGAAACGAAATGCATATTTTTCTAACTGAAAAAGATAGAGCTGATCCACAATTGTGAGATTCAACCTGGTTGTTAGAGTTGTCATTTTTGCTCGACATCACATCCCACGTGAATGAACTGAACTTTAAACTTCTGGAAAAGTATAACCTCGTCTCTGACCTCTACAGAATCATCAAAGTGTTTCGGAGAAAGTTGTCATTGTTTGAAGCACAACTGGAAGGACAACACTTTTTTTCATTTTCACTGTTTCAAAGAGTTTTGTGCTAAAATCTCAAGACTTGAACAAACATAATTTGGAGAGATCTTCAGATCTCGAAAGAAGAGAGATCTATATTCTTCTTTCCAGAATCCGTCCGATTGTTACATTGACTCACGTGCCAACTGGACTACAGTTGGAGCTCACTGATTTGGAATCAAATGACTTGTTGAAAGAGAAGCACAGAAGGGAAAACTTGTTGACATTTACCGCTGCTTAGCTGATGTTGAGCTTCTGAAACTGAAGAAATTTGCTGTTCGTATGACATTATATCCGCGGGAAAACATTTTAGGAAATGAGGTTTGCTAAGCCAGCACACCGATCGAAATCGACTGAGGAACATCTGAGAGCTATTCTCGTGATTGGATGCATGGTATCTTGAAAGCCAAACATCAGTTTCACAAATCTCACTAACGTTTATTGCTCATTAGTTTGTGAGATTCGGATATGTGGACAGTAGGCCTGATGTAACTATCTTTTTGCTAACATCGCCTTCTTTGATAACTTTATTCTGAAATAAATATATCGGTTGTCCTTGTTTTTCATGTATTGTATGCCCCTCACCCGTTATTAACAGAGAATGTTGAACTTTCCGTATTTTTCCCCAGAGCTTTCCTTATGGCTTGCAAGTAATTTAGTCTGATGATGCGACCCGCATTAGTCAGTTTTGTCAGTTATCCAGCCCGCTGTGAAAAAAAATTTGGTGGCATCTGTTCTACACAGTGCAAAACTCTGTTGTCTTTGATGCTGTGTCAGCGGTAAACGATGTATGACAGCTAGAGCTCTCAACACAGCTTCCACTAATCTGTTTCCGACGATTCGTGGTGAACCTCTGCCGGTAATCTCTGCTCGAATTTTAGCCATTGTCATATGTCTCTTCGTCAGAGCCATTCGAACAATCGTACGATACTTTCGTAGTGCAGCCCCTCTCTAAAGACCAGTGCCTACTCTGCTTCCTACACTGTTGTCCTGAGTCCATCGTGTCACATTCGTTCCCCACTCTTTGCACTAGAGTCAAACGTCTGTACGATCTGTCTTTATGATACTCCTATGTCTCTCACGGCAGTGGTTCGACCCTATTCGCAGTCCGAAAGATGGCGATAAGCTGAATGTGCACGTTCTTTGTTCATGTTGTGTTGCCATCTCCATCTGGAAAGATCCACTTACTTTAGACACGTCCAGTAGTTATGATTTAGTCACACCACGACTAATCTTTAGGAATGGCTGTTTTCTGTGCTGAAAATAAGCTCACATAAGGAAGAAATTTTTATGAACTTACCCCACAGCTATGGAAATACTAGAGTGCGAGTTTGGTAGCATTCGGCCAAGGTGTTCCTTGCTTAACACTTTAGAGTTCCGTCAGTAATTGCTTGGTAGATACAGTTCCAAGGACATTGGTAGCATTAAGATTTTCATCTATTTGATTCACATGTGATCGGTAATAATAATAATTATTGTTTTAAGTCACAACTGCTTCCCATTTGTGATATAGCGCCACTAAATAGGCTTCAATGCCATGAGAGGGTAGATGCATTGTTACCGCTCGCAAAGGCTAGATATGCCTCTGTGCGTGGTTTTCCGTACAATTGTATCATGTTTTCATAGTACTAGCAGCTGCCCTATGCCTGAGTTATTCCCGTTTCGTTTGGCACTTTTGCAGCCACCGCAATGTACAATAAAGCAACCCGAACGCTCTTGTAGGATTCTGCTTTTCACATACACTCCTGGAAATTGAAATAAGAACACCGTGAATTCATTGTCCCAGGAAGGGGAAACTTTATTGACACATTCCTGGGGTCAGATACATCACATGATCACACTGACAGAACCACAGGCACATAGACACAGGCAACAGAGCATGCACAATGTCGGCACTAGTACAGTGTATATCCACCTTTCGCAGCAATGCAGGCTGCTATTCTCCCATGGAGACGATCGTAGAGATGCTGGATGTAGTCCTGTGGAACGGCTTGCCATGCCATTTCCACCTGGCGCCTCAGTTGGACCAGCGTTCGTGCTGGACGTGCAGACCGCGTGAGACGACGCTTCATCCAGTCCCAAACATGCTCAATGGAGGACAGATCCGGAGATCTTGCTGGCCAGGGTAGTTGACTTACACCTTCTAGAGCACGTTGGGTGGCACGGGATACATTCGGACGTGCATTGTCCTGTTGGAACAGCAAGTTCCCTTGCCGGTCTAGGAATGGTAGAACGATGGGTTCGATGACGGTTTGGATGTACCGTGCACTATTCAGTGTCCCCTCGACGATCACCAGTGGTGTACGGCCAGTGTAGGAGATCGCTCCCCACACCATGATGCCGGGTGTTGGCCCTGTGTGCCTCGGTCGTATGCAGTCCCGATTGTGGCGCTCACCTGCACGGCGCCAAACACGCATACGACCATCATTGGCACCAAAGCAGAAGCGACTCTCATCGCTGAAGACGACACGTCTCCATTCGTCCCCCCATTCACGCCTGTCGCGACACCACTGGAGGCGGGCTGCACGATGTTGGGGCGTGAGCGGAAGACGGCCTAACGGTGTGCGGGACCGTAGCCCAGCTTCATGGAGACGGTTGCGAATGGTCCTCGCCGATACCCCAGGAGCAACAGTGTCCCTAATTTGCTGGGAAGTGGCGGTGCGGTCCCCTACGGCACTGCGTAGGATCCTACGGTCTTGGCGTGCATCCGTGCGTCGCTGCGGTCCGGTTCCAGGTCGACGGGCACGTGCACCTTCCGCCGACCACTGGCGACAACATCGATGTACTGTGGAGACCTCACGCCCCATGTGTTGAGCAATTCGGCGGTACGTCCACCCGACCTCCCGCATGCCCACTATACGCCCTCGCTCAAAGTCCGTCAACTGCACATACGGTTCACGTCCACTGTGTCGCGGCATGCTACCAGTGTTAAAGACTGCGATGGGGCTCCGTATGCCACGGCAAACTGGCTGACACTGACGGCGGCGGTGCACAAATGCTGCGCAGCTAGCGCCATTCGACGGCCAACACCGCGGTTCCTGGTGTGTCCGCTGTGCCGTGCGTGTGATCATTGCTTGTACAGCCCTCTCGTAGTGTCCGGAGCAAGTATGGTGGGTCTGACACACCGGTGTCAATGTGTTCTTTTTTCCATTTCCAGGAGTGTATATCACAAATAATGTTCCGTAAAAAATCTGTGAATCTATCAACATTCCCCCCTAAACATATTGGCAAGCACACAGCGCAACGCTTGTTACATTCAGAAGTGCAGCAAGTTAACATGGTTCAACATGATGGTAAATTAACGTACATTCGATAAATAATTTATATATTCCACTTTATGTATAATACACTCCTGGAAATTGAAATAAGAACACCGTGAATACATTGTCCCAGGAAGGGGAAACTTTATTGACACATTCCTGGGGTCAGATACATCACATGATCACACTGACAGAACCACAGGGACATAGACACAGGCAACAGAGCATGCACAATGTCGGCACTAGTACAGTGTATATCCACCTTTCGCAGCAATGCAGGCTGCTATTCTCCCATGGAGACGATCGTAGAGATGCTGGATGTAGTCCTGTGGAACGGCTTGCCATGCCATTTCCACCTGGCGCCTCAGTTGGACCAGCGTTCGTGCTGGACGTGCAGACCGCGTGAGACGACGCTTCATCCAGTCCCAAACATGCTCAATGGGGGACAGATCCGGAGATCTTGCTGGCCAGGGTAGTTGACTTACACCTTCTAGAGCACGTTGGGTGGCACGGGATACATGCGGACGTGCATTGTCCTGTTGGAACAGCAAGTTCCCTTGCCGGTCTAGGAATGGTAGAACGATGGGTTCGATGACGGTTTGGATGTACCGTGCACTATTCAGTGTCCCCTCGACGATCACCAGTGGTGTACGGCCAGTGTAGGAGATCGCTCCCCACACCATGATGCCCGGTGTTGGCCCTGTGTGCCTCGGTCGTATGCAGTCCTGATTGTGGCGCTCACCTGCACGGCGCCAAACACGCATACGACCATCATTGGCACCAAGGCAGAAGCGACTCTCATCGCTGAAGACGACACGTCTCCATTCGTCCCTCCATTCACGCCTGTCGCGACACCACTGGAGGCGGGCTGCACGATGTTGGGGCGTGAGCGGAAGACGGCCTAACGGTGTGCGGGACCGTAGCCCAGCTTCATGGAGACGGTTGCGAATGGTCCTCGCCGATACCCCAGGAGCAACAGTGTCCCTAATTTGCTGGGAAGTAGCGGTGCGGTCCCCTAGGGCACTGCGTAGGATCCTACGGTCTTGGCGTGCATCCGTGCGTCGCTGCTGTCCTGTCCCAGGTCGACGGGCACGTGCACCTTCCGCCGACCACTGGCGACAACATCGATGTACTGTGGAGACCTCACGCCCCACGTGTTGAGCAATTCGGCGGTACGTCCACCCGGCCTCCCGCATGCCCACTATACGCCCTCGCTCAAAGTCCGTCAACTGCACATACAGTTCACGTCCACGCTGTCGCGGCATGCTACCAGTGTTAAAGACTGCGATGGAGCTCCGTATGCCACGGCAAACTGGCTGACACTGACGGCGGCGGTGCACAAATGCTGCGCAGCTAGCGCCAGTCGACGGCCAACACCGCGGTTCCTGGTGTGTCCGCTGTGCCGTGCGTGTGATCATTGCTTGTACAGCCCTCTCGCAGTGTCCGGAGCAAGTATGGTGGGTCTGACACACCGGTGTCAATGTGTTCTTTTTTCCATTTCCAGGAGTGTATATACGGTAACCCATGTATATTTGATGTCCTGATGTTGTGCAAATCTTACGCAGAAAATTTCACAAATCCATTCCATTAACTGCCACAGGAAGTTGTAGCTCACGAAACATATCGAGAATGTGACAGGCTATATTTTATTAAAATGTGATCATGATCGTACACTAAGTTTCTAACTCAATAAAATTTAAATTATGAGGTCTGATTTTAACTCTTTATTGTTATTTCATTACCCCTCGTCCAATGTAGGCGGGGAGGGGGAGGGGGAACGTGGAATAGCAGTGGTGCAAATAATCCGCTCTTCAACCAGTAGAACTTAACACTAACTTATATGCTAGAAACAAGGAGACACACATACTACGAATTTAAAATAATTAAAAAAGTGACATGACTGGGAAAAATGTAAATATATAATGCTGGTGGCATGAAATGTTTACAAACAGTGATAAAAATGTGGACAGACCGCACATTTGAAACACTTGAGAAATGCTTGGACACTAAACATTAGAAAAAACACTGGAAAAGTAATGAACATGGCAGAAGATACAATGACCAGTTTCACTATAACTGGAAAATGACCTGCCTTGGACGGTGCATTGTACATGAAAAGAAGGGTGGGTATAGAGGGAACTAGGGGAGTGGTGGTGATGAGGATGGCGAACTGGAAAAGGTGATGAAAAGACAGAGGTGGCTATGTGGGGCAAGTAGAGAGGGACAATTTTAACTGGGAGCTGTAGATTTGAGATAAAAAGGGGACAGGGACATCAGGGAAGGGGAAAAGGATGAGATGTGGTACGGGGAGATGAGGAGGAGGAAGCCCTTTGGGGGTGGTATCATATGATGGATTTAGAGTTGGCAGGACAGGTATATGCTGGGGCAGAGTTTGTGATCTGGGAAAGGGAGACAGTTGACATTTCTTTGGGAGAGGATGTGGAGGGTGTGCAGGTGAAGGGTTGGTGGGATGTGTAGGTAGAATTGCGGCAGCACACTAGGATTGTAAAGGAGAGGGGACACAATAGGACTGTTGGAACCGCGTTTACAGACGCTGTAGGTTGTTCAGAGGTGTTCGGTGTAGTGATGAGAGGTTGGAATTTGATGATTTGGTAAAGGTTCCCTATGAGGGAAGGAAAACACATGCGGAAAGCGAGGCGGAGGGCATGGTGGTCGAGGATCTGGAGAGATTTATAGAACTTTGGAGGGGCAGAAATGGCTCTGAGCACTATGGGACTTAACGTCTGTGGTCATCAGTCCCCTAGAACTTAGAACTAACCTAAGGACACCACACACATCCATGCCCGAGGCAGGATTCGAACCTGCGACCGGAGCGGTCACGCGGCTCCAGACTGAAGCGCCTAGACCGCACGGCCACACCGGCCGGCCAGGAGGGGCAGGGATCTATGCAACATCTGCATAGTAAATTATGGAGCAGATCAAGGATTTGTACATGTGAAAGACAGTGGAGGGGCAGAGTCCCCATATTCAGCTGGTTAGTTGTTTTAGTCTATTGCGAGCTTTCTGTTGGATGGTTAATAGGTGAGTTTTCTGTGTTAGTTGTTGGCCGAGGCTTAGTCCAAGGTATTTTATTGTATTAGTTAGCTGGAAGGGACAGCCCACGCCATCCACACCATCCAGCCAGCTGTCGCGCCTACGCCACGCAGCCCGGATGTCTACTGGTGCAGACAGCAGGGCATCACAAGCCAGCACAGACAGCGGGACGCCACCACGCGCTGGCAGCCACCCCCTAGCGGCCAACAACCCGCCAGACCGCTATTGGAGGGACGAGCAAGTCGCGTGGCACCACAGTCTACGTGCGTGCTGGGCCTAACCAACTCAGCGGGATGCCGAGAGGGATGTGTCCCGCTGACAAAAGGCGAGCTAATCCGATGTCCCGTGCCGGCAGGCGCGTTCCGATGCAGAGGTGAACGGGAAGAGCAGGGCTGCCCCACGTCCCACTAACGCTGAATGGATTTCTACGCCGGGGGTGGGTTGCACGTCAAATTCAACGCTGTCACACAAGTCGCTGTGGCTAACTGCTGCCTGACCAGGATGACGCCAAAGGTCCAGCCGTGGACTGTAAGCTGCCCAAAGATGCCAGTTGCTGCGCAGACGCCAGATGCGGCGAGACGATAGGGAACGCCAGAGACGTCTGCCGCCACTTCTGCCAAGCCATTCACTGAGTGAGAGGCCATTCCACTCGGGCACAAATTGCTGTTCTTCAGCCCTACCAGTCACAGTTGGTGCGAGTGCATAAGTGACATGTTTTCAATTTGTGTGACGTTTTCAATTGTAAATTTTGTCTCCCCAGGGACCCTTGTGAATGGAGCGATAGGATACCTTTCTGTAATATCATTATGTAATGTCTTTTTGTGCTTTTGTATGTATCAATTGAACTGTCCTGATTGTGATGTATCTGTTGTTCTGCACATTTGTTAACGCTCTGATTATGTGCCTGTATTTGTTTTCATGTCGTAGAAAATAATACAGAAGTTACACAACTTAGGTAATAAGACAAACATATTACACATGTGAATTCCTTGTTCACTGAGAATTTGAGAATCTATGTGTTTGATGAATGTGGCCAAATGAGTGATAGAGCAGGGGTAAAACAATTAGCAGAGAACAGTTTATACTCCAGGACATTGTAAATGACTAGAGACGTTAGACATCTTTGACCTCAGGGTATGGTGTGAATGGGTATATTTCTTTGCTGCAAGGTCTTTTAACCGGCTATCAAATGTTTATCAGAAGTCTGTGATGTAGCAATGACCCCTGGGTCTAACATAATTCATACTACTCACAGCAAACTTTTCATGTACTCTTGCTGGCTTGCAGTTTAATGTGAGCGAATGACCCCTGGAATGAATGAGGTCAAGGTAGGATGTGTTTTAGCCATGGGCCACCCTGATTGGCAAAGTTATCTTTTTCACACATATATATCGGTTATAAGGATGAGATTCTCCTACTACTTTCAATGATTTCAAAATTATTCAAATGGCTCTGAACACTATGGGACTTAACATCTGAGGTCATCAGTCCCCTAGACCTTAGAACTATTTAAACCTAAGTAGCCTAAGGATATCACACACACCCATGCCCGAGGCAGGATTCGAACCTGTGACCGTAGCGGTCGCGCGGTTCCAGACTGAAGCGCTTAGAACCGTTCGGCCACACCGGCCGGCTTCAATGATTTCCTCTGGTTCGTGTCACACTAGGCAATATTGAAGTGAGACACTATCCATGCAGAAATCAACGCCAGGTGGAGGGCAATGAGAGAGGACAAGTTACTCTCTCACCTATTTTTCGTATATGGAAAATTATTAAAGATGTTACAACCTTACACACCTGGAGTGAGACTCTAGAAAGTTAACGGCCTGAGCAGATGTTGATGGAGCCTGGTAGGGCCCTAAAAGCATGAGGTATTTTGATGGTTCTTAGTTCACAGAAACAGCATGTTGGGAGTTGAAAGCAATTGGCAGGGAGCCCATCCCTCAGTAAATCTTACCGGACAGGCCCATAGCTGTACAGGGCAGACAGAGCAGCCCCTAGTTGAGACAGGTCTCGAGCACGACAATGCCACTATATCTTCATTGGCACCAGTCGACGTCTACACAGTGGAGTTGTAAACCAGGCATCGTGTGCACAGCCACGCGTAATAAAAATTCACAAGTTTTCCTGTTCGCCGATACTGCAAATACGCCTATGACTCACTTCCATCGGCCGCCTCGGTTGTATAAGAAAGTATGCGGTCTGAGAAACATTTAGAGATAGGATCTTTATTACACCTCATAGCTAGGACTAACATGCTCCAAGGCACAGGCGATTTAAACAAAGATCTTTAAGATTGTAGCTGTTTGCTTGTTGCCGCGGGGAGCAACGCGACTTCGGAGGAAAACAACTTCTCCCTCCGCGAAATTTTAAAAAAGCCAGTAATTGGTGGTTTCTTTTTTTCCAGAGGCGCAGGCTTCGTAACTCTTGCGCTGGTTTGACATGAGTTTGTGCTGTCATGTAGGAGGGAAAATTTAGCACCTCTAAAGCCCTGTGATTGGCTCAAGACAGGGTGAAGGCAGTGTAGTTCTTGCACTTTGCGGGAAAACGGAATTTTTTTATCTGGAGAGGTGCGAGGCACTCTGGTTCTTGATATTGGTCTGGAAAAGGACTTCAGGTCGAAGCTCTGGCAAGTGTGGATGGTACTTGGGACCTGTCCTGAGACTGACTTCACTTGCGAGTAGTTTAGACTGGGAAGCCTGTGGTGTTCTTACTGTACCGACAGTGTGACTTCAAACGTCTCGGACTATTCGTTTGCTGAGGGCACACTTATTCGTGTTTGGTTTACCAGTCGTGACGTTTGGTATCATTGTGCACTCTGTCATGTAAGTGAGCCAAATTGGTCCTTGGTACGACCAGTGAACGAGTGTGTCACACACTGAAATCTATCATGATTTCAGGCCTCTAGTAGAGAGTAAATTGCGATCTGTCTCCCTGATCGCTAGACCGTGAGATTTTGCATTTATTTCGTGGCCGCGATAGATTCACAGGTGACGCCTCACGCGTCGCCTCCGCCGCACACATCTCGCCAGCTGCAAGTTATATCGCCGCATGAAGAAAACAGGCCGGCTAGAGTGGCCGAGCGGTTCTAGGCGCTACAGTCTGGAACCGTGCGACCGCTACGGTCGCAGGTTCGAATCCTGCCTCTGGCATGGTTGTGTGTGTGTTGTCCTTAGGTTAGTTAGGTTTAAGTAGTTCTAAGTTCTAGGGGACTGATGACCTCAGAACTTAAGTCCCATAGTGCTCAGAGCCATTTGAACCATGAAGAAAACAGGGTAACGTACTGCTGCTCCGGCCTTCTCAGGGATTACAGATCTCAATCGCCACTTTCTCTCAGCTGCACCTACATTAACTTCTGTTCAAATGGCTCTGAGAACTATGGGACTCAACTGCTGAGGTCATTAGTCCCCTAGAACTTAGAACTAGTTAAACCTAACTAACCTAAGGACATCACAAACATCCATGCCCGAAGCAGGATTCGAACCTGCGACCGTAGCGGTCTTGCTGTTCCAGACTGCATCGCCTTTAACCGCACGGCCACTTTGGCCGGCATTAACTTCTGTAGATTTGAGAAATCAAAGTCTGCTCAGCGTCAGATCAATTCAGATTGTGTTATCCACATTTTTAGGGCCAGAGTACTTGACTCACGTCTGCCACCCAGGATCCTTGTCCATTGTGGTCCTAAACCACCTGTTAGTTGTTTGCGATATTCAATTATAACTTGTGTAGCATAATTTAGGTCTGTCTTTCTTTTGGGAAAATAAATGTTGTCAGTAAACTAGATTTTGCATACATTCCCAATAATATTTATATTTACAGCGTTGCCTTTCAACGTCCTCTTCTAAGGGAGTATCACAGTGTACAAACGCAACTTTTAAATATCGATTTGCAGCTGCATTATGCATTGAATGTTCATGCCATTCATCTTCCGCAGTAGCCTAGAAATGGGCGTCATCTTCTTTTTTGCAGTAAAAATGTAATTTTTATGATTTTTTAAAAATTCGCACTTACACTATTCGTTCTTGTTCCTTTAGCAAGGTCTCACCCCTACGCAAGTTAACTACGGGATCAGGCCGGCCTCTGCGCCTGCAGATCGAAGCATCCAGGTGCAACGCACTTCTGGGTATCTTACCCGATTGCAGGCAGAAGGGATTCCGTAGATCACGACAGGTGTACATTTCCAGGAAAACTTTATGCGTTTGGTCCATTACTTCTCGATAATTATAAATAAAATATTGGCTGTAATAATAAAAATTAGTCGAATACCATTGGAAATTCAATAAAATTTCGTGCAAATGCATGTGTTTTTTATTCTGTTACTTTCAAATATACATATCAAACCATATGACCAGTGTTGAAAAAACGCACATTTAAAAAAAGAAAACGTAAAGATAAGTGTGACTCGATCCAGTTATTCATCGGTTACGGAAGGCAAAAGCTAAACACTTGACCAAAGCCATCTCGTGTTCACGGTCGCAAAGCATCGGTATACGTTCGACGCGTAAATCTTCTCTTGCGATTTTCTCGAAAGTAGTACGCCTTACTACACTACTGTCCATTAAAATTGCTACACCAAGAAGAAATGCAGATGATAAACGGGTATTCATTGGACAAATATATTATACTAGAACTGACATGTGATAACATTTTCACGCAATTTGGGTGCATAGATCCTGAGAAATCAGTACCCCGACCAACCACTTCTGCCCGTAATAAAGGCCTTGATACGCCTGGGCATTGAGTCAAACAGAGCTTGGATGGTGTGTACAGGTACAGCTGCCCATGTAGCTTCAACACGATACCACAGTTCATCAAGAGTAGTGACTGGCGTATTGTGACGAGCCAGTTGCTCGGCCACCATTGACCAGACGTTTTCAATTGGTGAGAGATCTGGAGAATGTGCTGGCCAGGGCAGCAGTCGAACATTTTCTGTATCCAGAAAGGCCCGTACAGGATCTGCAACATGCGGTCGTGCATTATCCTGTTGAAACGGGTTTCGCAGGGATCGAATGAAGGGTAAAGCCACAGGTCGTAACACATCTGAAATGTAACGTCCACTGTTCAAAGTGCCGTCAATGCGAACAAGAGGTGA
Source organism: Schistocerca piceifrons (assembly GCF_021461385.2). Classification (NCBI taxonomy): domain Eukaryota; kingdom Metazoa; phylum Arthropoda; class Insecta; order Orthoptera; family Acrididae; genus Schistocerca; species Schistocerca piceifrons. The sequence continues at coordinate 764,427,587 of NC_060149.1, read as the reverse complement.
CCGAGACGTGTAACCAATGGCACCCCATACCAACACGCCGGGTGATACGCCAGTATGGCGATGACGAATACACGCTTCCAATGTGCGTTCACCGCGATGTCGCCAAACACGGATGCAACCATCATGATGCTGTAAACAGAACCTAGATTCATCCGAAAGAATGACGTTTTGCCATTCGTGCACCCAGGTTCGTCTTTGAGTACACTATCGCAGGCGCTCATGTCTGCGATGCAGCGTGAAGGGAAACTGCAGCCATGGTCTCCGAGCTGATAGTCCATTCTGCTGCAAACGTCGTCGAACTGTTCGTGCAGATGGTTATTGTCTTGCAAACGTCGCCATCTGTTGACTCAGGGATCGTGACGTGGCTGCACGATCCGTTACAGCTATGCGGATAAGATGCCTGTCATCCCGATTGCTAGCGATACGAGGCCGTTGGGATCCAGCACGGCGTTCCGTATTACCCTCCTGAACCCACCGATTCCATATTCTGCTAACAGTCATTGGATCTCGACCATCGCGAGCAGCAGTGTTGCGATACGATAAACCGCAATTGAGATAGGCTACAATCCGACCTTTATCAAGGTCGGAAACGTGTTGGTACGCATTTATCCTCCTTACACGAGGCATCACAACAACGTTTCACTAGGCAACGCCGGTCAACTGCTGTTTGTGTATGACAAATCGGTTGGAAACTTTCCTCATGTCAGCACGTTGTAGGTGTCGCCACCGGCGCCAATCTTGTGTGAATGCTCAGAAAAGCTAATCATTTGCATATCACAGCGTCTTCTTCCTGTCGGTTAAATTTCGCGTTGTAGCACGTCATCATCGTGGTGTAGCAATTTTAATGGTGGGTAGTGTACTTGCACATTATGTTGTCCTAATGGACTACTAAAAGTGTACGCAATTTAAAGTAAATCCGTGATCCGAACGCTGTGGCCTCCCCTTGTAAGAAGCCTTAATGTTCAGCAAATTGAGGGGAGTCACTTGGAACTAGCGAAATCTGGGAGTTGGTCGCGCAGTCTCGTGGAGGATAGAAGGCAGGTCTAGCGGCACCTGGACGCTGGCTGTTATCGGAATTTCTGAATTTCATAGACGGATGTGAGTGAACAGGCTTTCGCAGCCACACTCAGATATCCTAAAGGTGTTCTGGGTGTAGAGCCACCGGGAAGATTACTTTAACCGAGACCTAACCATCGGTGGCAGCTATTTTTATTAACATTACGCGGGTCTACACCAATTAAACGTTTCTATCAGGTGTCCATAGTTGAAGTTTTATCATTTTAGCGCAGGCGTAAGTGATTTTTACCGTAAGAGTTGTGCCATAATAAAAGCAGATAGGCATTTGTGACGATGATTTACTCGGCGACAGTTTTGCGTTGTATCAGAAAGCTAATGGGTAGCTGGACGATGTGCTGGTCGAGGAAAGGGTTTGACAACGTTTATTAAAGCGTGAATAAAACGTATTTTTTTGCAGGGAAATTGGACTGTTTGATTTTGGTATGACTTTCTGAACTTCACTTCTTTAAACTGCTATGCCGAAAATTTTCTTTGCCGAAGTTGCCAAAAATTTCGTGAAGTTTTAACTATGATTATCAGCACTGTATCGTCCCAGTTTAGTGGTGGGATCTTGGAAGTTTATCGAGCGCAAATGCATTACTACAGTTTTGTCAGACGTGCGACTTTTTAACGTTGTGTCGCGGATATTACTGCTGCAGACAGTTGATCTGGGTCTGCCATTTAACAGTTCCTTGGCCGACAGGGGCGCAATAACATCACGTAGGGGGATCGAGTGTGTCTCATGAATCTGCGGTGCGAGGGCTACAACACGGACGTGCTCTCTTGATTCTTAGATATTAAGAAAAGGTGAAGTGGAATGTTAAAACTTTCCATATTTGATGTTACGTAGGATCAAATTTAGGGGGGGGGGGGAGGGGGGGGGGAAACCATTTCACGAACAGGAATATTTTTAGTCCCGAAACGATCTGTACCTCATATCATAAACGTGCTGGAGGTGTCTGTTTAAGCAACGTGGGGATTAGTAATAACATCATTCTACGTCTATGCGATTATACGATTTATGGTTCACAGTGAGAGTTTTATAGAAAGTAACACCAAAGTGTTTTATACATAGGAATGATCATTCATGTATGTTATTTCTCAAGTCAACATCCATTCTCATCACTTACTAATCGTACAGGAATGAATGAGGAGGTATCGTTAGACGGATTTTTTTAAACGGGTTCTGACATTTGATACCGATTTTGCGCTGAAATCTAGTATTTGTGGAAAATTTTAACGTAAAAGAGACTTTCAACTATCCTAAGCAAAAAGACACCTCACGGATAAGAAGCTTCATACCTATATTTTAACGAAGTTAACTTATTAATCAAGAATAAGAGACTCCCTTTTCATATATTTGCTTTTAAGTATTTATTAGCTGGATAATTTGTATATTGCATTGGCATAGATAATAACGGTGACCACTGCGGTAGTCCATTACCTCTACCCGTCCTACAAGATGGCTTTTCTAAACGAATATACTTTCCGAAACGACAAACATATTTCTCATTGACGCCTTCAGTTGTGATTTACTTATTGCCTCCTTCTTAACGTGCTTACATAAAGTACTAAGTGCAGTTAAAATCTCAAAATACAGATAGAGGGTATTGCAGCCTAAGTGGTATACAAGGTAAGAAGCGAACACTACGTTCTAACCTATACGTTTCGCATTTATTTACTTCTTTGTATTTTATATTCGCGTTTCTTATTAAACCTTTCTTCAACAACAGGTAAATGAAAATATTGCTGTCGAAAGTTAGAAATTACAAGCAACTGATGGCCGTCAAATATTGCCACGAGCAGTGAATTAGATTTTCTTACTTAATTTACACTACTGGCCATTAAAATTGCTACACCACGAAGATGAGCTACAGCAGTTGACCGGCGTTGCCTGGTGAAACGTTGATGTGATGCCTAGTGTGAGGAGGTGTACCATCACGTTTCCGACTTTAATAAAGGTCGGATTGTAGCTTATCACGATTGCGGTTTATCGTATCGCAACATTGCTGCTCGCGTTGGTCGAGATCCAATGACTGTTAGCAGAATATGGAAACGGTGGGTTCAGGAGGGTAATACGGAACACCGTACTGGATCCCAACGGCCTCGTATCACTAGCAATCGAGATGACAGGCATCTTATCCGCATGGCTGTAACGGATCGTGCAGCCACGTCTCGACCCCTGAGTCAACAGATGGCGACGTTTGCAAAACAACAACCATCTGCACGAACAGTTCGACGACGTTTGCAGCAGAATGGACCATCAGCTCGGAGACCATGGCTGCAGTTACCCTTGACGCTGCATCGCAGACATGAGCGCCTGCGATAGTGTACTCAAAGACGAACCTGGGTGCACGAATGGCAAAACGTCATTCTTTCGGATGAATCGAGGTTCTGTTTACAGCATCATGATGGTCGCATCCGTGTTTGGCGACATCGCGGTGAACGTACATTTGAAGCGTGTATTCGTCATCGCCATACTGGCGTATTACCCGGCGTCATGGTATGGGGTGCCATTGGTTACACGTCTCGGTCACCTCTTGTTCGCATTGACGACACTTTGAACAGTGGACGTTACATTTCAGATGTATTACGATCCGTGGCTCTACCCTTCATTCGATCCCTGCGAAACCCTACATTTCAGCAGGATAATGCACGACCGCATGTTGCAGGTTCTGTACGGGCCTTTCTGGATACAGAAAATGTTCGGCTACTGCCCTGGCCAGCACATTCTCCAGATGTCTCACCAACTGAAAACGTCTGGTCAATGGTGGTCGAGCAACTGGCTCGTCACAATACGCCAGTCACTACTCTTGATGAACTGTAGTATCGTGTTGAAGCTGCATGGGCAGCTGTACCTGTACATGCCATCCATGCTGTGTTTGACTCAATGCCCAGGCGTATCAAGGCCGTTATTACGGGCAGAGGTGGTTGTTCTGGGTACTGATTCCTTAGGATCTATGTACCCAAATTGCGTGAAAATGTTATCACATGTCAATTCTGGTATAATACATTTGTCCAATAAATACCCGTTTATCATCTGGATTTCTTCTTTGTGAAGCAATTTTAATGGCCAGTTGTGTAAGTAACGTGTCGATATGTCCAGCGATGCAGAAAAAGTATTTTCTAGACAAGGAATGTGTGCCGTCCGTACTTATAATGTCTTCTCGTTTCTGTGTCAGGCAGTGTAGGTATCCAGAAAGCTTGCTGCGGTAAATTAAGTACTCCGCTCGTATAATATAAACCAAAATCGGTAGAAGTCACATGACGACGAGGCTCGCATGAGATTGGCTGCTCTCTGATGTTAACTTGCGGAGGGGCGTTCAACAAGTAATGCAACACATGTTTTTTTTCTGAAAGCTGGTTAATTTTATTCAAGATTCCAATACACCATATTATTCCCCACTCTTTTGGCTGCAGAACGTTATTTTTCAACATAATCTCCGTTCAATGCGACGTCTTTACGCCACCTTACTGCGAAGGCCCGTATGCCAACATGATACCATTCTACTTATCGCCGTCGAAGCCAACGTCTTACTGCGTCAGTAACCTCCTCATCATACACGCAGTACTTCCTGGCATTGCGTTGTCATGGAGAAGAAGAAGTTCATTAGCATTTTTGTGGCGATGAACACACGAAGTCGTTTCTTCAATTTCCTGAGGGTAGCACAATATGATTCAAGAGTTGATAATTCCAGCACGAGGTAGGATATCAAGCAGAATAGCCCCTTCAGAGTCCCAGAAGACCGTCGCCATGATTTTATTGACTGAGGATTCGTCTTTGAACTTTTTCTTCAGAGGAGAAATGGCGTAGTGTCACTCCATGGACTGCCGCTTTGTTTCCGGTTCGAAGTGATGAACCCATGCTTCATCGCCCGTGACGATGTTCGGCAAAAATTGTCACCATCAGCCTTCTAACGCGCAGGCAGTACCACACAGAATGTCCTTCGTTGCTCTTTACTGTGTCCTGTTACGCGCTGAAGACACGTCTTTGAATACCGCAACTGGTGTATGAATGAGTCAGCACTACCAACAGGGACGTCCTGTTGTGAATTGTTTGATTGCGATCCCTCGATCATCTCTAGTGAGAGTATCCGCACGTTCCAACATTGCAAGAGTAAGAACTGTGTGCTGTCAGAGATTAGACAGGATTGCGCGAACTTGATACAATGATGACAGACGCCTCGCCCAACGATTCACCGTCCTTTTGTCCAGTGCCACGTCTCCGTAGATATATTGCAAGCGTCTATGAATATCTGCGATGCTCTGGTTTTCTGCCAAAAGAAACTCAACAAGGCTCTGCTTGGAACGCACCTCCATTATGGAGGCCATTTTGAAGGCTACTTACAGCGCCACCACCTTTAGGAATTTCGTGAAACTATTTGCTGTACACTCTGAATGTACACTATCCGAGTACGACACGCGTTTGACAGCTGAAGACTTCGCAAATATTGAAACGTTCTGTTTCTTCTGTCGTAGAAGCTTCCGTGGCGTCGCACGAAGTCACAATCCACGCACTCTTCGCTACGTTACGCGAACGGGATTGATGACGCGGCGTATTGCTCCGTGGATTAAATCAGAAATGTTTTTGAAGGACCCGAATTAATTGTCTACTATGTCAAATTATCCAGTCAAATTAACTTCCCTTTGACTGGCGAGACAGGGCTATTCTTCTTCAACTCCACAGTCTGTAATAGGTTAATTAGTTTCATGTTGAATGGATCATTTTGCACGATAAATCGTAATGATGTGGAACGAGTCATTTTATATTCACAACGCAACTTAATTTGTAAATTTGCCTACATGATGAACATTTATAAGAATATTTTTTAAGTATACAGATTTGAGCTAGTAATTTCTACCCACCATCTTTTACACACTATAAGAATAAAAATTCTTCTACGGAATATGAGCCATGAAGACGAAATTTTTTCAGTTTGTTTTCAAATTTTACTTTGCTGTCTGTCAGACATTGTGTATCACTGAGTAACTGATCAAAAATATTAGTTGCAGCATTGTGCACCCCTTTTTGTGATAAAAACAAGCTTAACGTCGAGGAACGAATGTCATTTTTCCTTCTGTTATTGTAATGACGTACATCATTGTTCCTTTTGAACTGTAATGGATTACTTACAACAATCTTCATGAGGCAGTTGTTAGAATGCGCAACTCCTAAACGGATGTATTCAAGACGATCGTGGGTGAGCAGGACATTATATTCTTACGTCAAGTTTTTGAACAATCAAGACTTTATTTCTTAAGGATGAGGTATTGTTTGTGACATTACTGAATGAAAATATGGTAGATATATCAACTTACTGATTTCCTTCTTACCAATTTTTTCAATGGTTATAAGTGCAAATGTGGCTGAACTAACTTGTTTTGAGAATTTCAAAGTGTGCTTTTTCCAGTTTAAATTGTCGTCAATATGGATACGTAAGAGTTGTGAAGTTTTTACCCCGTCTCGGCCACGGTCTTGCCGCAGTGGATACATCGGTTCCCGTCAGATCACCGAAGTTAAGGCCTGTCGGGCGTGGCCGGCACTTGGATGGGTGACCATCCGGGCCGCCATGTGCTGTTGTCATTTTTCGGGGTGCACTCAGCTTCGTGATGCTAATTGAGGAGCTACTCGACCGAATAGTAGCGGCTCCGGTCAAGGAAAACCATCGTAACGACCGGGAGAGCGGTGTGCTCACCACACGCCCCTCCTACCCACATCCTCAGGTGAGGATGACACGGCGGTCGGATGATCCCGATGGGCCACTTGTGGCCTGATGACGGAGTGCTTTATTAGTTACTCAACATGTGTTACACTTACCGTTGGTATAGTACCCCTAGATGTGCAGAAAGGAATATGTTGTGTCTTTTTAAAACTGAGGATGAAACCATTTGCAGAAAACGAGCCAATGATACTTTTAAAAACAATGTGTACCATTTCTTCTGTTTCTTTATGTATGCTTGGATTGATTACAACTCTAGTGTCATCCGCAAAAAGAAATATTTCTGCTTGTTGTATATCGGACGGAAGGCCGTTTACATATATGAAGAACAAACGTAGGCCTACTTTTGAACATTGGGGAATCCCATATTTTATTTCTCCCCAGTCGGAATTACGTTCCCGGACTATATTGGTTGGTTGAATTACTGAGTACAACTTGTGATTGATATAGCATTATGCATTGGTTGGCTGTACCGTCAATCCCATTTAACTTCAATTTATCTAGAATAATAGTGAAACTTCCTGGCAGATTAAAACTGTGTGCCCGACCGAGACTCGAACTCGGGACCTTTGCCTTTCGCGGGCAAGTGCTCTACCAACTGAGCTACCGAAGCACGACTCACGCCCGGTACTCACAGCTTTACTTCTGCCAGTACCTCGTCTCCTACCTTCCAAACTTTACAGAAGCTCTCCTGCGAAGCTTGCAGAACTAGCACTCCTGAAAGAAAGGATATTGCGGAGACATGGCTTAGCCACAGCCTGGGGGATGTTTCCAGAATGAGAGTTTCACTCTGCAGCGGAGTGTGCGCTGATATGAAACTTCCTGGCAGATTAAAACTGTGTGCCCGACCGAGACTCGAACTCGGGACCTTTGCCTTTCGCGGGCAAGTGCTCTACCAACTGAGCTACCGAAGCACGACTCACGCCCGGTACTCACAGCTGTACTTCTGCCAGTACCTCGTCTCCTACCTTCCAAACTTTACAGAAGCTCTCCTGCGAAGCTTGCAGAACTAGCACTCCTGAAAGAAAGGATATTGCGGAGACATGGCTTAGCCACAGCCTGGGGGATGTTTCCAGAATGAGATTTTCACTCTGCAGCGGAGTGTGCGCTGATATGAAACTTCCTGGCAGATTAAAACTGTGTGCCCGACCGTTCTGCAAGCTTCGCAGGAGAGCTTCTGTAAAGTTTGGAAGGTAGGAGACGAGGTACTGGCAGAAGTAAAGCTGTGAGTACCGGGCGTGAGTCGTGCTTCGGTAGCTCAGTTGGTAGAGCACTTGCCCGCGAAAGGCAAAGGTCCCGAGTTCGAGTCTCGGTCGGGCACACAGTTTTAATCTGCCAGGAAGTTTCATATCAGCGCACACTCCGCTGCAGAGTGAAAATCTCATTCTGGAAACATCCCCCAGGCTGTGGCTAAGCCATGTCTCCGCAATATCCTTTCTTTCAGGAGTGCTAGTTCTGCAAGCTTCGCAGGAGAGCTTCTGTAAAGTTTGGAAGGTAGGAGACGAGGTACTGGCAGAAGTAAAGCTGTGAGTACCGGGCGTGAGTCGTACTTCGGTAGCTCAGTTGGTAGAGCACTTGCCCGCGAAAGGCAAAGGTCCCGAGTTCGAGTCTCGGTCGGGCACACAGTTTTAATCTGCCAGGAAGTTTCATATCAGCGCACACTCCGCTGCAGAGTGAAAATCTCATTCTAGAATAATAGTGTGTTTCACACAGTCAAATGCCTTAGAGAGATTGCAGAAAATACCAGCTGGCGCTATTTTGTTGTTTAATACTTGTAAAATTTGGTGAGTGAACATGTAAATTGTATTCTCAGTAGAGTAACTCTTCTGAAACCAAAACTGTGATTTGCTGAGGATATTACTGCTGCTATGATGAGATTCTGTTCCAGAATACATCACCTCAGTTATAAGCGCTATTGCTACCCAACTATTTTCAGTAAGATTCCTAGATCCGACAGCTAGATTGAAAATATTCACCGCTAACAGTTCAATAAATCACCTGCAATTAGCTATTAGCAATTGCTGTTGATATGTATCCTAACAACAAGATGGGAGCACAATTCACTGTCAACAGGGGAACGGTCTCTCAAACAAATCACACTCAGATTTGCACATAAAACAGTGAAATTGGTTGACGAGAAATAATCCCAGCCGGGTGTATCGAGTTAACGAAAACCTAAAACCCCCCAAACAGCTATTGGCTCCACGGAAGGCACTAAGATCTCTCTTTTTACCAACTCAGTACTCACTATTACGCAGCACTCCCCGAGAGAAACGAAAACGGTGTCTTAGTGGAGATCGACGCCCGCGCGCTTGGGATTTTCTGTCTTCTGCATTGCATTCAGTCACTTGGTTGATCACAAAGGATTTTGCGACACGAGAAAATACGTAACGTGAAACAACACCTCCGTCCCAGAGGGCACACGATTTCTCTGCCGGCCGAAAGCCATGATTGTACGAGCTCCTCACCATTTCACGAAAATGCTTCAAGTATAGACTTTCAGCCAATCAGAAAAATAGCGCGAAAAGTATGCATCGTTATTGGCCATTTCCCTGCGATTGATTACAGCACTTCTTTTATCTGATGACTCCTGGCAGGGCATTAACAGCTCAATAAATCAACTTCAGCTGCTTATTAGCAATTGCTGTTAACATGTATCCTAACAACTAGACAAGAGCATAGTTCAGTGGCCGGCCGAGGTGGCCGAGCGTTTCTAGGCGCTACAGTCTGGAACCGCGCGACCGCTACGGTCGCAGGTTCGAATCCTGCCTCGGGCATGGATGTGTGTGATGTCCTTAGGTTAGTTAGGTTTAAGTAGTTCTAAGTTCTAGGGGACTGATGATCTCAGAAGTTAAGTCCCATAATGCTCAGAGCCACTCAACTGCATTCGCTGCCATGAGGAAAGCTGTCGCCAAGCCTGCATTGTAGATTCCGGCCTGCCCATATAGAAGGATTAGCGAAAGCTCATCAGCTCCCGGTTGAGGAAAAAACCCCTTCCCTCTGTGAACAGGATATTGCCTGGAGCTACTACAAAGGCGAACAAGCTATAGTGGCCGTCATGAAAATAGGAACCTCGGGTTATATGACCTCCCTCCAGCATTGCCAGTTAATGATAATTTCAGATGTTAGTAAAAATTCTGCAAAAAATATTAGACATCTCTATTTTTAGTGTAGAATATGGTGGTGTACTTTCCAAACAAAAATCCTTGCCAGATGCTACGAAAAAAATAATAACTAGCATTACAAGAAGTATTGTGGAAAAATATTTTTTTTTTACTTCAACTTAAAAAAGCAGAACGTTTGACATATTTGGACCGAAAATAATTAACGAACATTCTGAGATGTTGAAGATGCATATGATATCTATTTTATCTTGAAAACATATAAGTATTCCGAGATGAAAAATTAAATACCGTAAGAGGTGTGAAACTCTTCCGCCTGTGTAACAAAAACTGTCGTTGCTGAAAAACTTGCATTCCGTTGCACTTTGTAGAAACTCTCAGAGAGAAAGTTGTTAAGAAAACTATGAAATTAATTTTGGTAACATCTCAGACATCGTTATTGCATTTTATTGACAAGAGACTGAGTGCGCATCAGTGCACGAGTACTTGTATGCCGCCTCCAGGATATTAGTTCCGTGACACCTCGTCACAAAACGACGGAGAATATTCCCCACCTCTAGAAGTTTTTCATTTGCATTTCACCCAAATCGCCGATATACGCTATACAAAATTAACTGTAGGTGCTTCCAGGCCTACATGCCCGTTGAAGTGGAACAAAATATATTCTTACGTGTGGTTTTATGAAACCCAAGTTTTATCGAAGTATACTACAGGACTATTGTCGTCATCAAATAGTGAGTGTATTTCACACAAAACTTCGTTCTTGCTGCTGCAATGTGTCTGCGTTCCATTAATATTTTTCATCCGTCATTATACACTCCTGGAAATTGAAATAAGAACACCGTGAATTCATTGTCCCAGGAAGGGGAAACTTTATTGACACATTCCTGGGGTCAGATACATCACATGATCACACTGACAGAACCACAGGCACATAGACACAGGCAACAGAGCATGCACAATGTCGGCACTAGTACAGTGTATATCCACCTTTCGCAGCAATGCAGGCTGCTATTCTCCCATGGAGACGATCGTAGAGATGCTGGATGTAGTCCTGTGGAACGGCTTGCCATGCCATTTCCACCTGGCGCCTCAGTTGGACCAGCGTTCGTGCTGGACGTGCAGACCGCGTGAGACGACGCTTCATCCAGTCCCAAACATGCTCAATGGGGGACAGATCCGGAGATCTTGCTGGCCAGGGTAGTTGACTTACACCTTCTAGAGCACGTTGGGTGGCACGGGATACATGCGGACGTGCATTGTCCTGTTGGAACAGCAAGTTCCCTTGCCGGTCTAGGAATGGTAGAACGATGGGTTCGATGACGGTTTGGATGTACCGTGCACTATTCAGTGTCCCCTCGACGATCACCAGTGGTGTACGGCCAGTGTAGGAGATCGCTCCCCACACCATGATGCCGGGTGTTGGCCCTGTGTGCCTCGGTCGTATGCAGTCCTGATTGTGGCGCTCACCTGCACGGCGCCAACCACGCATACGACCATCATTGGCACCAAGGCAGAAGCGACTCTCATCGCTGAAGACGACACGTCTCCATTCGTCCCTCCATTCACGCCTGTCGCGACACCACTGGAGGCGGGCTGCACGATGTTGGGGCGTGAGCGGAAGACGGCCTAACGGTGTGCGGGACCGTAGCCCAGCTTCATGGAGACGGTTGCGAATGGTCCTCGCCGATACCCCAGGAGCAACAGTGTCCCTAATTTGCTGGGAAGTGGCGGTGCGGTCCCCTAGGGCACTGCGTAGGATCCTACGGTCTTGGCGTGCATCCGTGCGTCGCTGCTGTCCGGTCCCAGGTCGACGGGCACGTGCACCTTCCGCCGACCACTGGCGACAACATCGATGTACTGTGGAGACCTCACGCCCCACGTGTTGAGCAATTCGGCGGTACGTCCACCCGGCCTCCCGCATGCCCACTATACGCCCTCGCTCAAAGTCCGTCAACTGCACATACGGTTCACGTCCACGCTGTCGCGGCATGCTACCAGTGTTAAAGACTGCGATGGAGCTCCGTATGCCACGGCAAACTGGCTGACACTGACGGCGGCGGTGCACAAATGCTGCGCAGCTAGCGCCATTCGACGGCCAACACCGCGGTTCCTGGTGTGTCCACTGTGCCGTGCGTGTGATCATTGCTTGTACAGCCCTCTCGCAGTGTCCGGAGCAAGTATGGTGGGTCTGACACACCGGTGTCAATGTGTTCTTTTTTCCGTTTCCAGGAGTGTACTTTCGGAATCAAAAACCGAGTGAGCGGAGATCTCTGAACCAGATTAATTTTTTCATGGAGATCATTCTGTATTTTTCTAGCCGTAGTGTCGAAGTATATTTCTACGCACTAACGTTTGTCAATATCGATGAATTTTCATATATATCCGTTATTTGGTGAATCAAAACACGCGCTCACATCTAGAGAGTCTACCGATGTTATAGCACTGCTAATACGGAATACAGTCGATCCCGGAATACGACAAGATTTTGCTACCATTTTATGAACTTGTGCAAGACTTATATTATTCCTGGTTTCTTCACTGTTGGTCAGATCATTAAAAAATCTTCATTAACCTCGGTACGACAACTCTGTAGCACTACATGTAGGCCCTTCCTCCTGCATCTCCCTCCTTACCGAATATGACAATGCATTGTTTTATGGAAGACTGCAACCACACAAGTACACCCGACATCACATAGAAACACAGCATTTGATGACGCTGACTTACTACCTGTTAACAGTGTACATGCCGCAACACAGCAATGAGGCGGGCGAATCATAGCGCTTAGCGCCTGCGGACTGCAGGGAGCGAGTGTGACCTTGAGGTGTCTATAGTCATGACGGCCATTCTAGCACAAATGATACTTTACAATATGGATTTGTGCAATGATCAGAGTAGTGTGCTGCCCGTCAGCGCAGAATGATACCTTCATTTTTCGACGAAGATCAACAAAAAATATTTGATACAGTTCTTAGATTCGAGCAGATTCTAGCAGGCACCACTTCATAAACTGGGTGAGGCTTTGTGTCAGGAGGTTGATCATTTCTCCCGTGCTGCACATTCCGGTGGTTCAAGCCTCCAACTCATTATATACAGAAGTATTTTTTGTGTGTGATTCCGTTGTGGACTTTGCCATTATGTCTATAGATATGCTAAGGCGAATAGTTGTGGAATAAAAGGAACATTTAACCCACTGATCTATGACTATTAAATCCTGCACTTGGATGTGAATAACTTATATATTTCATGCAAGTATCTCTGCCTATTAAAGTAGCTCTAAGGTTGTCGACCAGACGCACAGAACTATAGCCTAAATCCAAAATAACACCACAGTGTTCCTTGAAGTGCCAAAATTTGAGTTTTCTGTTCTTTTAATGTACCTCCCTATTTAGGAAGTATACCTGGTTGCAAAAGTGTATGTATATTAAGTGTTGCAAAAAATGTATTTGTTTTTGTTTTAAGTTGGCCAGAGGACTCCGACTTCCTCTGTTGAATAACATTGCATTTTAACCTGGCCGCCCCAGAATCCGAAATACCAGTTGCGCCTGTAATACTGGCGGTCCGTTGACCACCTGGGGGCAATATTGTGATTACCAAAATACTGCATGATGATTGTACCTGGAATCAGGTGGGGTTGAGTAGACTTGAGTAAACTCAGAGTGTTAAGACTGGAAGGGTTAGTTCCAGAATATAAATTTCAGCCACACCGCAGGGGAACAGACACTGACCACTTTGCCGCTTGCTACAAGACAGACGCAGAGTAGATTTTATTTTATTTTGCTTTGGTCCGGGACTGCTTATTCTATATTCGCAGCTGTCCATCATATCTGGTGGAACCTTCACTATCCGCCACCTGTGACCCGTCCAATACCCTAAGCAAGGTCGGCTTCTTAGACTTTTAGTTACATATTCTTGAAGCCTGAAGTTCCCACTATTTTCATAATCAGTCTTCGACTTAATGCATTACTTCATATATTCTCTTCTTTAAGTAGTTGCGCATCATTAATTCCTTTTCCGAACATTGCCATGTAACGACGGTAAATTTCTTGTAATCTCTCAGCCTTCAACTTTGTCGCAGTCGGAGTCTGCCGTTCACTTATTATCGCCGGATAATCGTTTGTAATATTTACAAACGAAAATTGAGTCTTCTTCGAGGGTTGGAACTTAAACAGTGGCACTTATTTACTCACAACCGATACAAAAGAGTTACATGTTTGCACCTTTTACTGTCCTTCAAAGTAGTCACCAGCGTTTTGTAGAACCCGTTGCCAGCGATGTGGAAGGCGTAGTATACCGTTAGCAGAGCCTAATCTGTCGATGGTACGAATGGAGCGGTCTACTGCCTGTCGAATCTCTGGAACAGATCTGTAGCGAATACCGGGGAGTGGTTCCTTCATCTTCGGAATCAAATCAAAATCACAAGGACTTAAGTCCGGGGAGTATGGTGGATGGTACAGTACGTCCCAGTCTCATCGACCGAACAGAGCAGCCACAGCTTGCGCTGTATGCGCCCGCGCATTGTCGTGCAAAATGATGGGTGGGTTGCGCAGAAAGTGTTGCCGCTTCTTTCTCAAAGCTGGTCGCAAGTGATGCTCCAAAAACGAACAGTAATACCGTGCACTGACGGTCTGCCGTGGAGGAACGTAATGCGTTAGGATAACACCATCACAGTCGTACACGAGAATCACCATAAATTTCACCATACTGGGGCTCTGAAGCATCACCTGCGACCAGCTTCGCGAAAGAAGCGGCGACACTTTCTGCGCAACCCACCCATCATTTTGCACGACAATGCGCGGGCGCATACAGCGCAAGCTGTGGCTGCTCTGTTCGGTCGATGGGACTGGGACGTACTGTACCATCCATCATATTCCCGGAATTAAGTCCTTGTGATTTTGATTTGATTCCGAAGATGAAGGAACCACTCCGTGGCATTCGCTTCAGAACTGTTCCAGAGATTCGACAGGCAGTAGACCTCTCCATTCGCACCATCAACAGAACAGGCTCGCTAACGGTATACTACGCCTTCCACGTCGCTGGCAGCGGGTTCTACACAACGCTGGTGACTACTTTGAAGGACAGTAACAGATGCAAATATGTCACTCTTTTCTATCGGTTGAGAATAAATAGTTGCCACTATTTAAGTTCCAACCCTTGTATTTCAGCTAACCAATAATACAACAAGCACTTTTCAAAGGAACACTCACACGCTCTTCGGCGCACAAATCCAAACAAATTACAAACTGACAACCAAAGATGTTAGATTTTTACCTTGTTGCTGAGAACTTAAGGGCCCTCACACGCTCGTTAACATTGTCAAGCAATCAATGTATTGACTGTCTGAGGAAACGTACTGATGTATTGTCAGCACTAAAAATATTGACGAGCAATATTGATGGCCCTCAAAACATTCTCAGTATTGTCAATATTTCGTGAACGTGTGAGGTCAAGTATTGACGTTTTGACAATATTCTCCATTCGGATGTTGACAGAGCCTCGTGATCCAGCCGCACGGCGTTAGTGTGCACTGTTTACGTTTGTGATTCGCCACTGAGAGTATCATACGTCGGCTTCACTTTGTAGTAGTCCATAGCAAGTGGAAGAGAAAATGTGCTGACTCCCCGCACGTTAGCACAGGTAGCATAGGCCAGGTGACGTGTCCGCGAAATACGAGCAGCACTGTCGCTTCAGACTCAACGTGACGCGTTTCTGCTTTGTAGGACGAAGTATTTTGTGCGCATATTTTGTGAGTTTTCTTAGGGTGTTGTGTGAGAAACTCTGACGAGTTGCAGTCTCTGGTTAGGACTTCTAGTTACTCGTACTTGACTGAGTAGAAGAAAAAAGCACGCCTGTTAGTTCCAGTGTACAGATCCGGTTACTGAGAAAGTTTTAGACCTCCAAAAAACAGGGAGTACAGTTTTTAAAATAAATGAGAGAAATTCCTCCAAAATAAAGATTTGACTCAAAATTGATTTGAGTGCAGCTGATGTTTTAGAGAGGAAGTTGTTACAGAAATGGGCATGTTTGTCATCGACGGTGAAAAAGTTGAAATTCCAGTAGCGAGAAAGTGCTCCCTGGTCGTAGGGATAGGTGAAATGGGGTGGGAACGTTCTGGTAGTTTTCCCTAAAGCCCATTTTACACTAGACGTGCGACTCTCTCAAGAAAGTCGTCTCTACTGTAGCGCTCCATGCTATGGACCGTCCAACCACAAAAAAGCGTTCATATGACACAAGTGTGTTTAGCTGTCTGCTCTACGTGTTTGCTGCGTTTGTTGACAACTTCCAGCACTTGAATCGACGTCTTTGGTTCACTTTATAGATTATCAGGTATTTCGCATCTTTTTCTAAGGGAAGTACATTTATTTGTACTTTAGAGTTTTACCATGATGCTGCGTTCAATTGTTTTCATGCAGTTTATATAAAACTATAAGCCGCTCACATGTGTAAACGCGGTCATTATAAAATCCGTTTAAATACTTCCAGAAGACAAGGCTCTGTAGGATGGAAGAAAATATCGCTTTGGCTGTTATTACTATAGCTGCAGCTTTCATCATAAAGAAAAATCGGAAGAAAGACGCGGCAAAAATAAGAGCTGCTGGGTTCAGCCCTGGCTTCAAAGAAGGGAGCAGTGAAAGGGCCATTATTGATGAAGCAGATGACGCTGGAGGATCCACTATAGTTTAAAAATGTTTTGAGAATGGATGCAGCTTGTTTCGACAAGCTGTTACCCTACATTGAACCTAATATTTGCCTGAGAGACACCATTATGAGAGAAGCAATTTTTCCAAGCAGAAGGCAAGACTTTAATTTTGTGTGTATATTTTTCATATGATTATTTGTTCAACTATATTAGCTGAAAACTGTCATATTTTGTTGCTTACCAGGTCAACAGTTACATTGCGAATTCTGGCGACTGCCGAATCTTACAAGCGCTTGTCGTTTGTGCACCGTATTTCAGTTTCGAGTCTGTCTAAGCTGACAATAGATGTATGCTGTGAAATCCATAACTTTTTGACGGATAAATATTTGAAAGTACATGTGTCCTGTATTCTACGAACTACTGGCTGTTGAGAGGAATGTCGTTACACCTATCGCCAAATGCATTGAGGTTGACGGACATAATTTTTGAGCAGTTGTTGCATTAATATGGTATTTATAGGTAATCACGCTGTAACGGCATGCGTTCTCAGAAATGCTAAGTTCACAAAGGTACATGTGTCACATTGGAACAACAGAAATAAAATTTTCAAACGTACCTACGTTCTGTATTTTAATTTTAAAAAACCTACCTGTTACCAACTGTTCATCTAAAATTGTGAGCTACATGTTTGTGACTATTAGAGCGCCATCTATCATAAAGCGAAAAAAGTGGTTCAACTAAAACATTCATATTTCTTTACGTACTACATGAATGTGTAATAAAAATGGGGTTTCCTATTTAAAAAACGCAGCTGATATCCGTTTGACCTATGGCAGCGCCAACTAGCGGGCCAAACATAGCGCCATCTGGTTTCCCTTCAAGCTAGACAAGTTTCGTTCTTTGTAGTTTTTTCGTTGGGCGATTACTTCGTGAGATATTTACCCCGATCACGATCAAAGGACCACCCTGTATATTTAGGGAATGTGCCAAGGGGAACTACCAGAGAAAGTAACTACTTGTCTACGAGTAGATTACACATCCTCTAATTGACCAGATTCCTACCCATTTCTACACTCTACACTAGTCAATAGTCTACAAGGTCGGGGCTACAGTAGACAGCTCACGGGCAGTGACTCACCAGAACTGCCGACTGAGGTAAGTTCCTCTCTCTCGCGCAGCGAGTGTCAGCCTTATCTCCTCTCAGGACATTGCAGAGGATATGAAAAGTTTGGTGCCAGGTGTGGGGATAATAGTGGCAATTCAGAGTGGAGGAATAGGTAGAAAGGGGGTGCCGCAATACTCCGTTGTCGTATCGATAGGGATGTCAGCAAGCGTCTTTGCAGCACAGGTCAGAAGGAGCACCGCAACGCGCCATCGCTGAAAGACACAGGCGCTGCAGCATGCCAGCACAGCTCTGAGAGGCGGCCACTCTGCACTGTCGCCAGAGCATCGCTTCACCCGGCACTGCCACACGACTGTGAGCAGGCGGATCACCACAGCAGAGGGCACACGTCGCACCGGCATTGCGAGCCCTGAGTCCACCGCGCCAACCACAATTGACAAGGTTAGTGACAATGAAAGACAGTGATAATCCCAGTAGTACACCTGGCAGGGAAGTGACAGACGAAAATGCTCTTGATAGTGCTTCAGCAACACTCCATTGTGGTATTAATAGGGATGTCACCCAGCGTGCTTGCAGCGCAGGTCAGCAGAGCACAGCAACGCGCCATCGCTGAGCCACAGGGGCGCTGCAGCATGCCAGCACAGCTCTGACAGGCGGCCACACCGCACTGTCGCTGGAGCATCGCTTCACCCGGCACTGCCACACAACCCTGAGCAGGCGGATCACCACAGCAGAGGGCACACATCGCACCGGCATTGCGAGCCCTGAGTCCACCACGCCAACCACAGTCGACAAGGTTAGTGACAATGAGTGACAGCGGTAATCCCAGTAGTACACCTGGCAGGGAAGTGACAGACGAAAATGCTCTTGATAGTGCTTCAGCAACACTCCATTGTGGTACCAATAGGGATGTCACCGAGTGTCCTTGCAGCACAGGTCAGCAGAGCACAGCAACGCGCCATCACTGAGCCACAGGGGTGCTGCAGCATGCCAGCACAGCTCTGAGAGGCGGCCATTCCGCGCTGTTGCCGGGGCATCGCTTCAACCGGCACTGCCACACGACCGTGAGCAGGCGGATCACCACAGCAGAAGGCACACGCCGCACCAGCATTGCGAGCCCTGAGTCCACCGTGCCAACCACAATCGACAAGGTTAGTGACAATGAAAGTCAGTGATAATCCCAGTAGTACACCTGGCAGGGAAGTGACAGACAAAATTGCTCTTGATAGTGCTTCAGCAACACTCCATTGTGGTACCAATAGGGATGTCACCGAGTGTCCTTGCAGCACAGGTCAGCAGAGCACAGCAACGCGCCATCGCTGAGCCACAGGGGTGCTGCAGCATGCAAGTACAGCTCTGACAGGCGGCCACACCGCGCTGTCGCCTGGGCATCGCTTCACCCAGCGCTTCCACACGACCGTGAGCAGGTGGATCACCACAGCATGGGGCACACGCCGCACCGGCATTGCGAGCACTGAGTCCACAGCGCCAACCACAATCGACAAGGTTAGTGACAATGAAAGACAGTGATAATCCCAGTAGTACACCTGGCGGGGAAGTGACAGACGAAAATGCTCTTGATAGTGCTTCAGCAACACTCCATTGTGGTATTAATAGGGATGTCACCGAGTATCCTTGCAGCACAGGTCAGCAGAGCACAGCAACGCGCCTTCGCTGAGCCACAGGGGTGCTGCAGCATGCCAGCACAGCTCTGAGAGGCGGCCATTCCGCGCTATCGCCGGGGAATCGCTTCACCCGGCACTGCCACACGACTGTGAGCAGGCGGATCACCACAGCAGAGGGCACACGTCGCACCGGCATTGCGAGCCCTGAGTCCACCGCGCCAACCACAATCGACAAGGTTAGTGACAATGAAAGACAGTGATAATCCCAGTAGTACACCTGGCAGGGAAGTGACAGACGAAAATGCTCTTGATAGTGCTTCAGCAACACTCCATTGTGGTATTAATAGGGATGTCACCGTGTGTCCTTGCAGCACAGGTCAGCAGAGCACAGCAACGCGCCTTCGCTGAGCCACAGGGGTGCTGCAGCATGCCAGCACAGCTCTGAGAGGCGGCCATTCCGCGCTATCGCCGGGGAATCGCTTCACCCGGCACTGCCACACGACTGTGAGCAGGCGGATCACCACAGCAGAGGGCACACGTCGCACCGGCATTGCGAGCCCTGAGTCCACCGCGCCAACCACAATTGACAAGGTTAGTGACAATGAAAGACAGTGATAATCCCAGTAGTACACCTGGCAGGGAAGTGACAGACGAAAATGCTCTTGATAGTGCTTCAGCAACACTCCATTGTGGTATTAATAGGGATGTCACCGAGTGTCCTTGCAGCACAGGTCAGCAGAGCACGGCAACGCGCCATCGCTGAGCCACAGGGGTGCTGCAGCATGCAAGTACAGCTCTGAGAGGCGGCCACACCGCGCTGTCGCCTGGGCATCGCTTCACCCAGCGTTTCCACACGACCGTGAGCAGGTGGATCACCACAGCATGGGGCACACGCCGCACCAGCATTGCGAGCACTGAGTCCACCGCGCCAACCACAATTGACAAGGTTAGTGACAATGAAAGACAGTGATAATCCCAGTAGTACACCTGGCAGGGAAGTGACAGACGAAAATGCTCTTGATAGTGCTTCAGCAACACTCCATTGTGGTATTAATAGGGATGTCACCGAGTGTCCTTGCAGCACAGGTCAGCAGAGCACAGCAACGCGCCATCGCTGAGCCACAGGGGTGCTGCAGCATGCCAGCACAGCTCTGAGAGGCGGCCATTCCGCGCTATCGTCGGGGAATCGCTTCACCCGGCACTGCCACACGACTGTGAGCAGGTGGATCACCACAGCAGAGTGCACACGTCGCACCGGCATTGCGAGCCCTGAGTCCACCGCGCCAACCACAATCGACAAGATTAGTGACAATGGAATACAGCGATAATCCCAGTAGTACACCTGGCAGGGAAGTGACAGACGATAATGCTCCTGACAGTACTTCAGCAACACTCCATTGCGGTATCAATAGGGATGTCACCGAGCGTGCTAGCAGCGCAGGTCAGCAGAGCACGGCAATGCGCCATCGCTGAGCCACAGGGGTGCTGCAGCATGCCAGCACAGCTCTGAGAGGCGGCCATTCCGCGCTATCGTCGGGGAATCGCTTCACCCGGCACTGCCACACGACTGTGAGCAGGTGGATCACCACAGCAGAGGGCACACGTCGCACCGGCATTGCGAGCCCTGAGTCCACCGCGCCAACCACAATCGACAAGATTAGTGACAATGGAATACAGCGATAATCCCAGTAGTACACCTGGCAGGGAAGTGACAGACGATAATGCTCCTGACAGTACTTCAGCAACACTCCATTGCGGTATCAATAGGGATGTCACCGAGCGTGCTAGCAGCGCAGGTCAGCAGAGCACGGCAACGCGCCATCGCTGAGCCACAGGGGTGCTGCAGCATGCAAGTACAGCTCTGAGAGGCGGCCACACCGCGCTGTCGCCTGGGCATCACTTCACCCAGCGTTTCCACACGACCGTGAGCAAGTGGATCACCACAGCATGGGGCACACGCCGCACCAGCATTGCGAGCACTGAGTCCACCGCGCCAACCACAATTGACAAGGTTAGTGACAATGAAAGACAGTGATAATCCCAGTAGTACACCTGGCAGGGAAGTGACAGACGAAAATGCTCTTGATAGTGCTTCAGCAACACTCCATTGTGGTATTAATAGGGATGTCACCGAGTGTCCTTGCAGCACAGGTCAGCAGAGCACAGCAACGCGCCATCGCTGAGCCACAGGGGTGCTGCAGCATGCCAGCACAGCTCTGAGAGGCGGCCATTCCGCGCTATCGTCGGGGAATCGCTTCGCCCGGCACTGCCACACGACTGTGAGCAGGTGGATCACCACAGCAGAGGGCACACGTCGCACCGGCATTGCGAGCCCTGAGTCCACCGCGCCAACCACAATCGACAAGATTAGTGACAATGGAATACAGCGATAATCCCAGTAGTACACCTGGCAGGGAAGTGACAGACGATAATGCTCCTGACAGTACTTCAGCAACACTCCATTGCGGTATCAATAGGGATGTCACCGAGTGTCCTTGCAGCACAGGTCAGCAGAGCACAGCAACGCGCCTTCGCTGAGCCACAGGGGTGCCGCAGCATGCCAGCACAGCTCTGAGAGGCGGCCATTCCGCGCTATCGCCGGGGAATCGCTTCACCCGGCACTGCCACACGACTGTGAGCAGGCGGATCACCACAGCAGAGGGCACCAGCATTGCGAGCCCTGAGTCCACCGCGCCAACCACAATCGACAAGGTTAGTGACAATGGAAGACAGCGATAATCCCAGTAGTACACCTGGCAGGGAAGTGACTAACGAAAATGCTCTCGATAGTGCTTCAACAACACTCCATTGTGGTATCGATAGGGATGTCACCGAGCGTCTTTGCAGTATAGGTCTGAAGGATGTGATGGAGGGAATGAACAGGACAGTTTGAGATATAGTAAAAGAAAAAGACAAAAAGATGATTTTTGCAGATGATATTGTAATATGGAGTGTTAAAGAGGTAGATGCACAGTTACAGTTTGATGCGTGGAAGGAAATAATGAAAAGGTATGGATTAAAAATAAATAAAGATAATAGTGAAGTAATGGTATTTGGAAGAGAGAAAGGGATGAACGAAAATATTACGTTGAATGGAGAAACCCTCAAAGTGGTGGAAAGTTTCACTTAATTAGAGAGTGAAATATCTAGGGAGGGAAGAATAACTAACGAAATTAATAGGAGGTTACAGAAAGGAGGCAATTTGTACTAAACAATAAAACTCCTGATTTGGAATACGGAAGTTTCAGGAAAAGCAGAACTCCTTATGTACGTATAAGAACTATTGGTTCAAATGGCTCTGAGCACTATGCGACTTAACTTCTGAGGTCATCAGTCGCCTAGAACTTAGAACTAATTAAACCAAACTAACCTAAGGACAGAACACACATCGATGCCCGAGGCAGGATTCGAACCTGCGAGCGTAGCGGTCGTTCGGTTTCAGACTGTAGCGCCTAGAACCGCACGGCCACTATAAGAATTATTACTTCCCTATTGTCAGCTATGGTGGAGAAACATGGACAATGACAGAAAGGGACTGGAGCAGATTGCAAGCAGGGGAAATGAAATTTCTCAGAGCAGTTAAGGGAAAAACGAGAATGGACAGAGTAAGGAATGTAGAGATTAGAAAGGACCTTAAATAAGAAAGTATGAGAGAAAAATGGTTCAAATGGCTCTGAGCGCTATGCGACTTAACTTCTGAGGTCATCGGCCGCCTAGAACTTAGAGCTAAATAAACCTAACTAACGTAAGGACATCACACACATCCATGCCCGAGGCAGGATTCGAACCTGCGACCGTAGCGGTCGCTCGGCTCCAGACTGTAGCGCCTAGAACCGCAAGGCCACTCCGGCCGGCAAAGTATGAGAGAAGAAATTGAAAAAAAGAGATTAAGATGGTATGGGCATGTTGAAAGGATGCATAGGCAGAGACTCCCCAAAATTATGGAAGAACTAAAGATGAATGGGAAAAGACCTAGAGGGCGCCTAAGAACACGGTGGAAAATGGGAGTGGGAATATCTGTAGAAAGGAGAGGTGTGACCTGGCAGCAAGTGGAGGAAGAAAAGAGGTGGGAGGACCGAGCCACATGGAGAGGACGCGTCAGCACCCAGACCCGGCAGTAGCTGGAGCGGGATTCAGATATAGAGAGATAGTGCTTCAGCAGCCAAGAGGGGTCAGGTGTACCTGAGTTACAGTGAAGTAGCTAAATTACTTCCAAGAAAATTTAATGAAGATAGGGACCAGTTATTCGAATTTATAGACAACTGTGATAATGCCTGTAGTTTAATAGAACCTAATGCTATGACAGTATTCTTAAAATATATCACTGGACAGACAATGGGCTCTCCCCGCAGTAACATCTTAGTGAGAGACCACACATAAACTTGGTCCAAAGTGGGGGTTGTGTTATTGGAGAATTATGAGAATAAACGTACTATCGATTCCTTTGCATGTCAAATGTTTAATGGTTGGCAACTAAAAGAGGAAAGTGTGGTTCGGTTGGGTTCTTGCGTGGACACAATGCAATTCCATTTCAGTGAGACGGCAAAAGGACTAATAAAGGACGAGGAAATGGTAGGCAGTAATGCCTTAATTGGGAAACTAGGCAGGGCAGTCTTTGTTCAAGGATTATATGATGACAAGATAGAGACGGTAAAAGGGAAAAGTTGACTCTGTCGGAGGTCATTGATAAATGGCGTCAGAAGAATGCGCAATTCTGTCTGACAGGGAGAAGCACCGGTTGGTGGACATGTCCCAGCTAGAACGAAAAGTAGCTGCTAAATGTTTCAGTTGCGGCATGACAGGGCACGTAGCACAAGATCGTAGACAGAGGTATACAGTTCGTAAGGCAGACACAGTAAAAGAAGCGCCCCACAAAGCCACTATGATAGGCTGCCAATTAAAGAGATCGATGTTAAAGAATTCAAGGGTAACGGGTCACGATCCCATTCTCCTCCGCCGGTACAATGTTCACATTGTGATCTAACAAGCACTCTGCACCGTGTCTGAAGGCAAAGTCTGTGACATGCCTCACATGTCACCGGTTCGGACATTTCGCCCGGGAGTGCCAGGAGAGTAAGTGGGCAAATATACGGAGGAGGAACGAGTCGGGAAACGCGAAACAGGCCTAATGCAGCTGTCTCATCATGCTGTGTCAGGGATAGTACAAACCACTGACTGCACTGGAAAGAACATAGTGCGTTTGCAAAGTAGAGGTGTGAATGGAACAGAACCAAGCTACACTACTAGTCATTAAAATTGCTACACCAAGAAGAAATGCAGATGATAAACGGGTATTCATTGGACAAATATATTATACTAGAATTGACATGTGATTACATTTTCACGCAGTTTGGGTGCATAGATCCTGAGAAATCAGTACCCAGATGAACCACCTCTGGGCGTAATAACGGCCTTGATACGCCTGGGCATTGAGTCAAACAGAGCTTGGATGGCGTGTACAGGTACAGCTGCCCGTGCAGCTTCAACACGATACCACAGCTCATCATGAGTAGTGACTGGCGTATTGTGACGAGCTAGTTGCTCGGCAACCATTGACCAGACGTTTTCAATTGGTGAGAGATCTGGAGAATGTGCTGGCCAGGGCAGCAGTCGAACATTTCCTGTTCAAAAATGTTCAAATATGTGTGAAATCTTATGGGACTTAACTTGTAAGGTCATCAGACCCTTAGCTTGCACATTACTTAACCTAAATTATCGTAACGACAAACACACACACTCATGCCCGAGGGAGGACTCGAACCTCCGCCGGGATCAGCCGCACAGTTCATGACTGCAGCGCCTGCGACCGCTCAGCTAATCCCGCGCGGCGAACACTTTCTGTATCCAGAAAGCCCCGTACAGGACCTGCAACATGCGGTCGTCCATTATACTTCTGTACTGTAGGGTTTCGCAGGGAACGAATGAAGGGTAGAGCCACGGGTCGTAACACATCTGAAATGTAACGTCCACTGTTCAAAGTGCCGTCAGTGTGAACAAGTGGTGACCGAGACGTGTAACCAATGGCACCCCATGCCATCACGCCGGGTGATACGCCAGTATGGCGATGATGAATACACGCTTCCAATGTACGTTCACCGCGATGTCGCCAAACACGGATGCGACCATCATGATGCTCTAAACAGAACCTGGATTCATCCGAAAAAATGTCGTTTTGCCATTCGTGCAACCAGGTTCGTCGTTGAGTACACCATCGCAGACGCTACTGACTGTGATGCAGCGTCAAGGGTAACCGCAGCCATGGTCTCCGAGCTGATAGTCCATGCTGCTGAAACGTAGTCGAACTGTTCGTGCAGATGGTTTTTGTCTTGCAAACGTCCCCATATGTTGACTCAGGGATCGAGACGTGACTGCACGATCCGTTACAGCCGTGCGCATGAGATGCCTGTCATTTCGACTTCTAGTGATACGAGGCCGTATGTCGCGATACGATAAACCGCAATCGCGATAGGCTAACATCCGACCTTTATCAAAGTCGGAAAAGTGATGGTACGCATTTCTCCTCCTTACACGAGGCATCACATCAACGTTTCAACAGGCAACGCTGGCCAACTGCTGTTTGTGTGTGAGAAATCGGTATGAAACTTTCCTCATGTGAGCACGTTGTAGGTGTCGCCACCGGCGCCAACCTTGTGTGAATGCTCTGAAAAGCTAATCATATGCATATCACAGAATCTTTTTGCTGTCAGTCAAATTTCGCGTCTGTAGCACGTCATCTTCGTGGTGTAGCAATTTTAATGGCCAGTAGTGTATTAACTGATAGCGATGCTCATGTGAATCTCACAAAGGCGAGTGTCTTGGAAAAGCACGTACAATGAGACACCAGGAAGGCAGTAACTATAAAAAGTATAACAAACGAAGAATTCCGAACAGAAGGGCAGGTATCCATACGGCTGCAGACCAAGAAAGGGGTCGAATGGATCTCTCAGTTCCAAGCAGTAGATGCTCTGCTTGATTTACCATTTGATAGATTGCTGGGTGAGAATTCTGAAAAAGAACAAGGTCATACAAAATTATGCATTCCGCGATACGTAGAGAACGAATCACATTAAGGGAAGCCAGGGAAGATGTGACTATAGGTCAAACTATAGAGCAAACTAACAGAAACCGGGGGGGGGGGGGGGGCGAACAACCAAAGTCTTCAGTCTTCAGTCCTAACGAAAAACTAATGAAAGTGCGCCGGCGTCTCGCAAAGGAAAGGTGAGTCACAGGAGACACACAGAACCCGAAGCGATAGCAGCTCAGCTGCTCACAGATAACGACGCTCCGCGAGCCTGGGTTAAGGGCAAGCATGTGAGTCTCATAACAGATCAAACACAGAAGTTACTATCGCCCGCCGTCTCGCGTGAGCCGAGAATAGGGAGCTGCCAACAGGCTAAGCGCTCCGGAAGCGTCAAGAAATTATCCAAACAGGGGCCGAGAACTAATGGGCCATGGAATGATCAGAATCAACTCGAAATAGTTGTTGGAGCATGGGGAGAAAAGATTCTAAAAGTCTGGGCGACACGCCGACTAGGCTCAGAGGTAATAATTCCGAGCCAAGAAATTAGACCAGGGGTCTATACACCGGAAGCACTAGCAACAGTCAAGGGCGGGATGTGTACCACAAATATAATGAACACCAGAGAACAGGCTGTACGGTTTCCCACACCTGAAGTGTTTGCGGAGAAAGTTCCATCTCCGAGCAGTTATAAAGTCCGACACACCCGCCCGCGCTGAAAGAGAAAGTAAAATCACGGCAGGGTTTGCTAAAAGAAAATATGCTTGGAAGGTTTTTTTTTCAATGGTTGATGATAAGGGACCCTAGGCGGGTCAGCCAAATGTCGGGGGGGGGGGGGGGGAGGGTTTAACAGGAATGCTTTTACTTGTTCACTTTGCCTACTGGATC
The DNA here is from genome assembly GCF_021461385.2 of Schistocerca piceifrons. Taxonomy (NCBI): domain Eukaryota; kingdom Metazoa; phylum Arthropoda; class Insecta; order Orthoptera; family Acrididae; genus Schistocerca; species Schistocerca piceifrons. The sequence goes on along the minus strand of NC_060149.1, from coordinate 764,400,392 downwards.
GGGGTCGTTGGCTCTGGCTGAAGGCCTGTTATGAGACCCAACCTCTTAATTAAAACTACCCCTTCACTAATTTTGATTAATATTTAATAACTAAATAGTGTTCAGGGAACTGATCACTACTAAACAAACAAGGATAGCATTGAACACATTTATTGAACAACAATCTTCCTAACATCAAACTGAATAATGACATAAATTTAGAAGTGATAAAATTAAGCTAGTAATGCCAATGGCCCTTAAATTCCAAAACTAACTCTTAAGGTCGGATAACGAATCTTTACTTGTTATTTTCTACTCTCTCCCCTTGTCAGACGACATAAAATACGGCAGACAAACCTACTGCAATTAACAAATTCTCAATACGAGCGTGGCTGGAAAAGTGAGCTCTGGTAATCACAGGCGTGCGTAATATCGGATTAAATGCCGAAACTGAGCATCACGTTACCAAATGCAGCATTGTGGACAGGTCAGCAAGCTGCCGATGGCGTCTGCATCGTCGAGGAGCCTCAATTGCAACAAATGAATTTATTTTCGCGAACAGGCTTCCTGTTCGTAAACTCCTATTCAAAAGCTAATTCTGCTTTCTTTCCAATCGTCTCGCACTCGTTAAGACGGGACTCACCAGCCCAAAGGCGGAATCCAGTAACGTCTTTAATAAAGTGTGTGCCGGCCGGAGTGGCCGTGCGGTTCTGGGCGCTACAGTCTGGAGCCGAGCGACCGCTACGGTCGCAGGTTCGAATCCTGCCTCGGGCATGGATGTGTGTGATGTTCTTAGGTTAGTTAGGTTTAATTCGTTCTAAGTTCTAGGCGACTGATGACCTCAGCAGTCAAGTCGCATAGTGCTCAGAGCTATTTGAATCATTTGAGCCAATAAAGTGTGGCTCAAGGACATTGCTCTGCTCCTGTCAGCTTCCTGTGAGACAGTATTCCCAACCGTAATTAGCGGAATCAGCCTGTTTCTAACAGTAAAACATGACAGTACCCCTAACTGAATACTAGTTTCAGTTACAGCTGGCAGACTTATTCAAAGTCCTGCACAGAACACTGAAAAGAATTTACTCTCCTACAGCAGAGCCGAAACCACGACGTGCGCTCGCTACAGGAGCCAAGACGCTTCTCCTCGATAACAGCTCCAAAAGCTTCCCTCTGCAGAAATCAGCACCCCCACGCTATTTTTCGAGCTGGCCAATCCCGTGGCTCTAGACCAGTACAGTTCGCTCCCACTATTATTTCCTGGCTTCTTCCAGCCAATTACAACATTCTGCGCCTTACTGTGCCTAGAATGTTCTGGAACAAACTGAAACTCCGTCCAAAATTGAACCCGCCAATCGTGTCTCTCTGTTCGCCCTCGCGCGGGGAAAGGTCATTGCACTAGCTTAACCGCGTTTCTTAGAAAGCCCCGACTTCATGTAACATGCGAATTTCTTAAAGTTAATACGCGTCTTATGCCGTCTGATACTCACTATATTAATTTCAATAGGCTGATTGCTTGATAAATAACATAATAACCGATATCTAACTCGTCTTTGCAACAATTATTATATTACAGTAAGGTGCAAAATTCTGCTACCTTACAGGAACCATAATAAACCAGAGGCTCTACAGGATACCACAGGGACAGAAGGGAGCCTTACAAACCGAAACAGAGGCGCTGTTAGCCGAGAGCATAATATCGCCCAGCACCAGTGCTTGGAATTTTCCTCTCATCGTTTTACCAAAACAGTCAGATGCGAGCGGCAAACAGAAATAGTGGGTAGTGGCAGATTACAGGAAACTAAATGATGTAACAATAAATATGGTATATCCATTGCCCAGAATAGAAGTGATACTAGACAGCCTAGGAAAGGCGAGGTACTTCTCCACACTAGACCTTGCCAAGGGATGCTGCCAAGTACTGACAATCGAAAAAGACCGGGAGAAGACTGTGTTCAATACACCAATGGGCCATTATGAATATAAAAAGATGACGATGGGACTGAAGACGGCTCCATCTACGTTTCAGCGTCTGATGAACCCAGTGCTGATGGATGTACAAGGAAACAAGTCATTCATACACTATTGGCCATTAAAATTGCTACACCACGAAGATGACGTGCTACAGACGCGAAATTTAACCGACAGGAAGAAGATGCTGTGATATGCAAATGATTAGCTTTTCAGATCATTCACACAAGGTTGGCGCCGGTGGCGACACCTACAACGTGCTGACATGAGGAAAGTTTCATACCGATTTCTCACACACAAACAGCAGTTGGCCAGCGTTGCCTGTTGAAACGTTGATGTGATGCCTCGTGTAAGGAGGAGAAATGCGTACCATCACTTTTCCGACTTTGATAAAGGTCGGATGTTAGCCTATCGCCACTGCGGTTTATCGTATCGCGACATTGCTGTTCGCGTTGGTCGAGATCCAGTGACTGTTAGCAGAATATGGAATCGGTGGGTTCAGGAGGTTAATACGGAATGCCGTGCTGGATCCCAACGGCCTCGTACCACCAGCAGTCGATATGATAGGCATCTTATCCGCATGGCTGTAACGGAGCGTGCAGCCACGCCTCGATCCCTGAGTCAACAGATGGGGGCGTTTGCAAGACAACAACCATCTACATGAACAGTTCGACAATGTTTGCAGCAGCATGGACTATCAACTCGGAGACCATGGCTGCGGTTACCCTTGACGTTGCATCATAGACAGGAGCGCCTGCGACGCTGTACTCAACGACGAACCCGGGTGCACGAATGGTAAAATATCATTTTTTCGGATGAATCCAGGTTCTGTTTACAGCATCATGAGGGTCGCATCGGCGTTTGGCGACATCGCGGTGAACGCACATTGGAAGCGTGTATTCGTCATCGCCATACTGGCGTATCACTCGGCGTGATGGTATGGGGTGCCACTGGTTACACGTCTCGGTCACCTCTTGTTCGCATTGACGGCATTTTGAACAGTGGACGTTACATTTCAGATGTGTTAAGACCCGTGGCTCTACCCTTCATTCGATCCCTGCGAAACCCTACATTACAGCAGGATAATGCACGACCGCATGTTGTAGCTCCTGTACGGGCCTTTCTGGATACGGAAAATGTTCGACTGCTGCCCTGGCCAGCACATTCTCCAGATCTCTCACCAACTGAAAACGTCTGGTCAATGGTGGCCGAGCCACTGGCTCATCACAATACGCCAGTCACTACTCTTGATGAACTGTGGTATCGTGTTGAAGCTGCATGGGCAGCTGTACCTGTACACGCCATCCAAGCTCTGTTTGACTCAATGCCCAGGAGTATCAAGGCCGTTATTACGGCCAGAGGTGGTTTTTCTGGGTACTGATTTCTCAGGATCCATGCACCCAAATTGCGTGAAAATGTAATCACATGTCAGTTCTAGTGTAATATATTTGTCCAATGAATACCCGTTTATCATCTGCATTTCTTCTTGGTGTAGCAATTTTAATGGCCAGTAGTGTATAACTTGATGATGTTGTAGTAGTGGGCGCATCGCTAGGAGAGCACAATGCTCGTCTGGAAGAAGTGTTCAAGCGTTTGCAAATGGTATACTTAGAGCTACAGATAGATAAATGTGAGTTCCTCTGCAAGGAAGTGATATTCCTAACTGACGAAGGGTTAAAACCTGATCCCACCAAGGTGCAGGCAACAGAAAAATATCCATAACCAAAGACAACGACTGAATTAAAAAGTTTTTTAGAGATGGTCGGATATTATAGGCGTTTCGTGAGCAATTTCAGTAAAATTGCTAAACCTTTGCACGAGCTACTAACAAGAGGGGTTCCCTATGAACGGGGTGGAGCGCAAGAAGAAGCGTTTGCAGCGGTTGAAGGAGAAAGTGCTCAGTCCTCCCATCTTACCATATCCGGATATCGACAAGGACTTTTTTGTCATGACAGATGCGGTCACTCTTTGGATGTTTATATTAACTAGGGGCCGATGGGAAAAGACTCGCCAGTCGCATATATATCGAGGACACTAAACAAAACAGAGAAACTATGGTACAGTAGAGCGTGAGTTGCTGGCAATAGTATTGGCTGTCAAATATTTTCGGCCGTACTTATTCAAACGAAAATTCAAGATAATCATAGACCTTAAACCACTGATGTGGTTGGGCTGTATATCTGATCCGTCGTTGTTGTTAAAATTCCGCCTAAAGCTAGAGGAGTACGACTACCAGATACTGTGCGAAGAAGGTAAACAGAATGGAGTAGCCGATGCGCTTTCCCGTATCCGCAGCGTGTTAGACGGGGACGCACAAAAGAAACAGACTGCTGAGGAGCCACAAGGAACAATGACAAGTGTAAAGATAAGCCGGCCGAGGCCACGTGCGCGGAGAAGCAGCCGAGTCAGCTGGAGCAGCGATAACGGCTCCGACATCGAGCACTGAGGATCAAGCCAGTGACGTAGGAGAACACGGCCCGGTAACAAGCGAGGAGAATGTGATGAGTACCGAAGAAAAGCCGGTAGCGCTAAAGCAAATGCACATATCCCCTATCGGCGGACATTAGGGGATGGGGAGGACATATGAGCGGGTAAAACAATATTGTACTTTGCCCGGGATAAAGGCAGACAGAGAGAATTTCATAAAGAAGAGCGACAGTTGACAGAAAAAACAGAATAACACAGATAAAGACGAAACAGTCAATGAAATTAACACCAACCCCAGAGTTTACTTTTGAAAGAGGCGATATTGACATCGTACACTACTGGCCATTAAAATTGCTACACCAAGAAGAAATGCAGATGATAAACGGGTATTCATTGGACAAATATATTACACTAGAACTGACATGTGATTACATTTTCACGCAATTTGGGTGCATGGATCCTGAGAAATCAGTACCCAGAAAAACCACCTCTGGCCGTAATAACGGCCTTGATACTCCTGGGCATTGAGTCAAACAGAGCTTGGATGGCGTGTACAGGTACAGCTGCCCATGCAGCTTCAACACGATACCACAGTTCATCAAGAGTAGTGACTGGCGTATTGTGATGAGCCAGTGGCTCGGCCACCATTGACCAGACGTTTTCAATTGGTTAGAGATCTGGAGAATGTGCTGGCCGGGGCAGCAGTCGAACATAGTCTGTATCCAGACAGGCCCGTACAGGACCTGCAACATGCGGTCGTGCATTATCCTGCTGAAACGTAGGTTTTCGCAGTGATCGAATGAAGGGTAGAGCCACGGGTCGTAACACATCTGAAATGTAACGTCCACTGTTCAAAGTGCCGTCAATGCGAACAAGAGGTGACCGAGACGTGTAACCAGTGGCACCCCATACCATCACGCCGAGTGATACGCCAGTATGGCGATGACGAATACACGCTTCCAATATGCATTCACCGCGATATCGCCAAACACGGATGCGACCCTCGTGATGCTGTAAACAGAACCTGGATTCATCCGAGAAAATGACGTTTTGCCATTCGTGCACCCAGGTTCGTCTTTGAGTACACCATCGCTGGCGCTCCTGTCTGTGACGCAGCCATGGTCTCCGAGCTGATAGTTCATGCTGCTGCAAACGTCGTCGAACTGTTCGTGCAGATGATTGTTGTCTTGCAAACGTCCCCATCTGCTGACTCAGGGATCGAGGCGTGGTTGCACGCTCCGTTACAGCCATTCGGATAAGATGCCTATCATATCGACTGCTAGTGATACGAGGCTGTTGGGATCCAGTATGGCGTTCCGTATTACCCTCCTGAACCCACCGTTTCCATATTCTGCTAGGCTACAATCCGACGTTTATCAAAGTCGGAAACGTGATGGTACGCATTTCTCCTCCTTACACGAGGCATCACAACAACGTTTCACCAGGCAACGCCGGTTCACTGGTGTTTGTGTACGAGAAATCGGTTGGAAACTTTCCTCATGTCAGCACGTTGTAGGAGTCGCCACCGGCGCCAACCTTGTGTTAATGCTCTGAAAAGCTAATCATTAGCATATCACAGCATCTTCTTCCTGTCGGTTAAATTTGGCGTCTGTAGCGCGTCATCTTTGTGGTGTAGCAATTTTAATGGCCAGTAGTGTAGATCCCCTACCATTAATCGATATATCCTAACGCTTCAGGATTCGCTCACAAAGTTTGTTATAGCGGAGCCAATTGACTGCCAAGACGCCGACACGCGCGTAAGTTGATAGAGAACGTAATGCAGAAGTTTGGTAACCCTACAGCTTTACTCAGTGCACCAGGTAAAGCGATACTATGAAGTGGGAATGTAAACTATTGAGGATAGATAAAATACAGACGACAGATTACCACCCACAGACAAATGGTTCGCTGGAGGGTACACATCGTACGTTAACTGAAATGTTACGGCACTATATTCGCCGAGATCAGGGACCACTGGATTTCTTTCTCGACTCTGCACCGTACAACCGTGTACACACCTTTCGAACTGTTTTTCGGGGGGAAGTGTAACCTACCCTGCTAGTTATAGAGAAAACCTACAAACTTAGTCTTTAACTACGAGGATTACGTGACTGACAACAGATGCAACTGCTGCATCAAGACCCGGGAAAGCAAGGAGAGAAGTAAGGTTAATTATGACTTGACGCAAAACCCAAAAGAATTTAGAAGGCATGGCCGCGTGTTATTGTATGATGAAAGCGTGCAAAGAGGGCGCAGTAAGAAGCTGGACAGTCAATGGTGAGGGCGGTACACTGTAGTGGACGTAAAACGTCCAAACGTAATAATTAGATTAAAAGTAAATAAATTTGTGAAAGTACATGCGAATCGGTTGAAAGAGTTTTTCTGAGTAATATGGGATAATTAAGGAAGCGCATACCAGAGTGAGAGGGAAAGAGGTAGGGGGTCGTGGAAACGGAAGGCTGAGGAAAGCCGTTTATGTTACAGATGAATATGGTGCAGGCACTATGGGTGACAACCATTATGGGGAGTATGATGCTGACCGTCATCGCGAAACGGGAAGCGCCGCCAATGGACATACGAGTGTAGGAGTTTAAGTCAGGACCAGGGATATACAGGGTGTTACAAAAAGGTACGGCCAAACTTTCAGGAAACTTTCTCACACACAAATAAAGAAAAGATCTTATGTGGACATGTGTCCGGAAACGCTTAATTTCCATGTTAGAGCTCATTTTAGTTTCGTCAGTATGTACTGTACTTCCTCGATTCACCGCCAGTTGGCCCAATTGAAGGAAGGTAATATTGACTTCGGTGCTTGTGTTGACATGCGACTCATTGCTCTACGGTAAGTTTGGGCAGGCATTGTTGGTGAAGTCTTGATTGGGCCCTATGTTCTTCCACCTACGCTCAATGGAGCACGTTATCATGATTTCATACGGGATTCTCTACCTGTGCTACTAGAACATGTGCCTTTACAAGTACGACACAACATGTGGTTCATGCACGATGGAGCTCCTGCACATTTCAGTCGAAGTGTTCTTACGCTTCTCAACAACAGATTCGATGACCGATGGATTGGTAGAGGCGGACCAATTCCATGGCCTCCACTCTCTCCTGACCTCAACCCTCTTGATTTTCATTTATGGGGGCATTTGAACGCTCTTGTCTACGCAACCCCGGTACCTGTGATAGAGACTCTTCGTGCTCGTATTGTGGACGGCTGTGATACAATACTGAATACGCCATTCTCCGGGGCTGCATCAGCGCATCAGGGATTCCATGCGACGGGGGTGGGGGGGGGGGGGGGTGGATGCATGTATCCTCGCTAACGGAGGACATTTTGAACATTTCCTGTAACAAAATGTTTGAAGTCACGCTGGTACGTTCCGTTGCTGTGTGTTTCCATTCCATGATTAATGTGATTTGAAGAAAAGTAATAAAATGAGCTCTGACATGGAAAGTAGGCGTTTCCGGACACATGTCCACATAACATATCTTCTTTCTTTGTGTGTGAGGAATGTTTCCTGAAAGTTTGGCCGTACCTTTTTGTAACACCCTGTATTACGAAAAGTTCTAGCAGACGTAAGCGTTAGCCGATAGAGGAGTAGCGCATTGTCTCCACAGATTGCACCAAGTAAAGGCGAACGTTGAGGAGTGTGAGAACGTTCAAATGAACATAAAACGTTTCAAATTTATTGTGGGGTGCCTTAGATTTTACAGTCGCGCTGTTCGTGATGAAAGGAGACAATTAGACAAGCTAACAGCAATTCGGGAAATATTTTTTGTGTTTGTACGCAACTTCCAGAAATCTTATACCTTCGGAGAAAATGTTACAGTAGACAAGAAGCTGGAAGGATTCTGTGGAAGGTGCAGTTTTCACGAATATGTACCTATCAAAACAAACAAGTATGGATTTAAAATCTATGCTTTTGTGGATTCTTAAGTATTTTACCTGTACAATTTGGAAATATACGCTGTGTTGCAACAAGAAGGATTTAGCAACTGAGCAATAAACATTTTGATGATGTTCTGTGACTGTGTAAACCTATTTATCAGTCAGGTCGAAATGTGAAAGCGGACAACTGGTTTACTAGTATTGGAATGATAATAGAGTTATGGAGGGAGAATTTTTCTTTTGTTGTCACGTTGAAGAAAAACAAGCGTGAGATTTCTCTAGAGTTTGCTATCAGTAAAGGAAGGGCTGCCCACAGTTCAAATGGCTCTGAGCACTATGGGACTTAACATCTATGGTCATCAGTCCCCTAGAACTTAGATCTACTTAAACCTAACTAACCTAAGGACAGCACACAACACCCAATCATCACGAGGCAGAGAAAACCCCTGACCTCGCCAGGAATCGAACCCGGGAACCCGGGCGTGGTAAGCGAGAATGCCCACAGTTCCTTTTTTTGGCTTCCACAAGACTGAACTCTAGTTTCCTCCATACCTAAAAAGGGGAACTGTGTGATCCTAGCATCACGTTTGCGTGAAGATAATTCGATAGATGCTGTTACTGTAGATAAACGGAAGCCATCCATTGTAAATTTTACAATAGCGTCAAGTGCGGTATTTTCACAGCCGATAAGCTGAAATCTTTGTACAATGCTGCAAGAAATGTGCGCCGTTGGTCAATGGTTATATTTTTGTAATGATCAATACGGTTGTTATCTATGCACAAGTGATTTATTCTGGCAACAGTAAGAATTGTATCAGAAAGAAATGGTTAATAAAGCAACTTTGTTATACATTATTGTTTTCTTCGCTATATTCTGCAGAACTATTCAAATTTTGTACAAAGAACTCTAAAACTATGGCATATCTATCAAGAACTCTGAAAAAAATATACGATTCTGAAGAAAAGATTTTCTCCTTAATTTGCAATTATCTCGTAAACTATTATCTGCACAAAAAAATGTTACTTGGATTTTCGATAGAACTCTTGGAGTTCTGTTCAGAACTGTTCTCAGAACTGTTGTACGAGTTTAATTTTTGCGAAAATTGACAAAGAAGGTTTTCGATAAGAAAATTTTTTCGAGTATTGTTGTTTTCTTCGTAAATTCTACAGAACTATTCAAATTTTGTACAGAGAACTCTAGAACTATGGCACATCTATCAAGAACTGTGAAAAAAATGTATATTTCTCGTAAAAGGGGTGCTAACTTCACACGACTACAGATGAGTTCTGGAAAGTAACTTAATAATTTCTCTTCCATATCGGGCAGGCTCTGTATCACGTAAGGAATCTGAGAAATTACAACCACCGACTGGTCCATTGTAATTTCTTCCAGAAAGTTCTGAACGCAAGGGAAAGACTCAAACATTGTTTTTTTTTTTTTTTTTTTTTTTTTTTTTTTTTTTTTTTTTTAATGATGTTGATCGCAAACGAAATTCTGCGAGAATTCCTTTGTGCTTATTCCTGGCCATTATATAGTGTTTTCTTCTCTACCTTGAAACGCTAATTTTAATAACCAAACAGGGGCACAAAAATAAATCGCATGTACAAATTTAGTATCTTGTGAGAACATTAACATTTCAGCCTTTAGTTCCAGAGATCGTGTCAATACCTTTCCTGTGGAAGGCCTCCTGATTTCTGTGTGATAAAGGAGATTGTGATGGAGCAAACCCATGTCTTCACAAATGATTCGAAACAGCCGAGTTTGCAATGCTTTACCTTTAACAGAATACACAAGTTTCATCATTTTTTAAGCACACCACTTAAATCAGAAGGTGAACCGTCGCTGCCAGAGCCCGTCCATGAAGAAAACAATGTGACCATGAAAGATTTGGCATTATTGATTTAAATTTCGCAACGAACCCACTATTATCGCCAGTCACAGCCTTAGCACCATCACTACAAATGGCGACACGTTTTGTCTTATCAATCTCGCAGTGACGAATGCTTTCTAAAAACATGTACAAACACTGGCCATAGTGTTCGCAGGAAGTGCTTTGCAGAATAAAATCTCTTCCATGATACTTTCATCTGCTTCAAAGTGCACAAATACCATAAATTGTGCACAATTTGAAACTTCAGTAGATTCATCAAACAGCAAAGTAAAATCTGGGCTCTTCTTTAACGTTTCGACTAATTGTTCTCGAATGTCACCGGCCATATCGTTAATCCTCGTTCAGTGGTGCTATCAAGAAGTTGTATGCTTTTTAGTTTGTTTACCTCGTACTTACCTAATATAATTTCAGCCAGATTCAGGGCTGCTGACAACATAAGATTCTCGGCATCTGTTTGCGGCTTCCCTGCTTTAGCGATTCGGTGTGCGACTCGATATGCGACTCTCTAGCTGGCTAATAATGTTTCTCTCTAACACTGGATACCGAAAATCAGACAAAAAATTGTTAAAGCAAAAAATAAATAAATAAACAATAATATAATATTTCTTTACCTGAATGATAGCAGTTTGCTGCTGATTACGGGTTTCAGTTCCTTTTGAAGAAATCCAAAACTTTATCACATTCCTTAGAATGTTTGATTGAGAGGTGACGCATCAAGTTTGATAGTTTCATACTGTCACGTGACAATACTTCGTCGCAGATTACACATCGAGGTTTATTATTCACGGCAGTAAAACAATACTTTAAATAACTGTAATTAAAAGCCGGCCGCGGTGGTCTAGCGGTTCTAGGCGCGCAGTCCGGAACCGCGCGACTGCTACGGTCGCAGGTTCGAATCCTGCCTCGGGCATGGATGTGTGTGATGTCCTTAGGTTAGGTAGGTTTAAGTAGTTCTAAGTTCTAGGGGACTGATGACCATAGATGTTAAGTCCCATAGTGCTCAGAGCCATTTGAACCATTTTGTAATTAAAAAGCCTGTTTTTTCGATTTTGATTCCCTACCGCCACTGCCACTCGTACGAAAAGCGAAGGGCTGCGCAGGTCATTTGAGAAACTTCTCCATTTTATGCTCGCTCGGAGCAGACGTAAAGAGACAATAATCACGATATATATATATATATATATATACGTAAAGAAACAATATATATATATATATATATATATATATATATATATATATATATATATATATATATATATATCCGAAGAGCGCTGTGCCTATCTTGCACAGTGCACTTGATCTCTCGATCTGTATAGTATAAATAGAAAGAACATGAAATACGTTGCCTTTGGAATCACTGGCATAGTTTTATTACGGCTCTGGCTGGTTGCCAGACGTTTTTTTACTGGGAAAGGGGTTGTTGTTGTTGTGGTCTTCAGTCCTGAGTCTGGTTTGATGCAGCTCTCCATGCTACTCTATCCTGTGCTAGCTTCTTCATCTCCCAGTACCTACTGCAATCTACATCCTTCTGAATCTGCTTAGTGTATTCATCTCTTGGTCTCCATCTACCTATTTTTACCCTCCACGCTGCCCTCCAATGCTAAATTTGTGATCCCCTGATGCCTCAGAACATGTCCTACCAACCGATCCCTTCTTCTAGTCAAGTTGTGCCACAAACTCCTCTTCTCCCCAATTCTATTCAATACCTCCTCATTAGTTCTGTGATCTACCTATCTAATCTTCAGCATTCTTCTGTAGCGCCGCATTTCGAAGGCTTCTATTCTCTTCTTGTCCAAACTAGTTATCGTCCATGTTTCACTTCCATACATGGCTACACTCCATACAAATACTTTCAGAAATGACTTCCTGACACTTAAATCTATACTCGATGTTAACAAATTTCTCTTCTTCAGAAACGCTTCCCTTGCCATTGTCAGTCTACATTTTATATCCTCTCTACTTCGGGCATCATCAGTTATTTTGCTCCCCAAATAGCAAAACTCCTTTACTTCCTTAAGTGTCTCAGTTCCTAAGTTCCTAATCTCAGCATCACCCGATTACATTCCATTAGCCTCGTTTTACTTTTGTTGATGTTCATCTTATATCCTCCTTTCAAGACACTGTCTATTCCATTCAACTGCTCTTCCAAGTCCTTTGCTGTCTCTGACAGAATTACAATGTCATCGGCGAACCTCAAAGTTTTTGTTTCTTCTCCGTGGATTTCAATACCTACTCCGAACTTTTCTTTTGTTTCCTTCACTGCTTGCTCAATATACAGATTGAATAACATCGGGGAGAGGCTACAACCCTGTCTCACTCCCTTCCCAACCACTGCTTCCCTTTCGTGCCCCTCGACTCTTATAACTGCCATCTGGTTTCTGTACGAATTGTAAATAGCCTTTCTCTCCCTGTATCGTACCCCTGCCACCTTCAGAATTTGAAAGAGAATATTCCAGTCAACATTGTCAAAAGCTTTCTCTAAGTCTACAAATGCTAGAAATGTAGGTTTGCCTTTCCTTAATCTTTCTTCTAAGATAAGTCGTAAGGTCAGTATTGCCTCACGTGTTCCAACAATCTTCGGAATCCAAACTGATCTTCCCCGAGATCGGCTTCTATCAGTTTTTCCATTCGACTGTAAAGAATTCGCGTTAGTGTTTTGCAGCTGTGACTTATTAAACTGATAGTTCGGTAATTTTCACATCTGTCAACACCTGCTTTCTTTGGGACTGGAATTATTATATTCTTCTTGAAGTCTGAGGGTATTTCGCCTGTCTCATACATCTTGCTTACCAGATGGTAGAGTTTTGTCAGGACTGGCTCTCCCACGGCCGTCAGTAGTTCCAATGGAATGTTGTCTACTCCCGGGGCCTTGTTTCGACTCAGGTCTTTCAGTGCTCTGTCAAACTCTTCACGCAGTATCGTATCTCCCATTTCATCTTCATCTACCTCCTCTTCCATTTCCATAATATTGTCCTCAAGTACATCGCCCTTGTATAGACCCTCTATATACTCCTTCCACCTTTCTGCTTTCCCTTCTTTGCTTAGAACTGGATTTCCGTCTGAGCTCTTGATATTCAGACAAGTGGCTGTCTTTTCTCCAAAGGTTTCTTTAATTTTCCTGTAGGCAGTATCTATCTTACCCCTAGCGAGATAAGCCTCTACATCCTTACATCTGTCCGCTAGCCATCCCTGCTTAGCCATTTTGCACTTCCTGTCGATCTCATTTTTGAGACGTTTGTATTCCGTTTTGCTTGTCAATCGTTCCCTTATGCTCTCCCTGAAACTCTGTACAACCTCTGGTTCTTTCAGTTTATCCTGGTCCCATCTCCTTAAATTCCCACCTTTTTGCAGTTTCTTCAGTTTTAATCTACAGTTCATAACCAATAGATTGTGGTCAGGGTGCACATCTACCGCTGGAAATGTCTTACAATTTAAAACCTGGTTCCTAAATCTCTGTCTTACCATTATATAATATATCTGATATCCACTAGTATCTCCAGGATTCTTCCATGTGTACAACCTTCTATCATGATTCTTGAACCATGTGTTAGCTATGATTAAGTTATACTCTGTGCAAAATTCTACCAGACGGCTTCCTCTTTCATTTCTTTCCCCCAATCCATATTCACCTACTATGTTTCCTTCCCTCCCTTTTCCTACTCTCGAATTTCAGTCTCCCACGACTATTAAATTTTCATCTCCCTTCACTACCTGAATAATTTCTTTTATCTCATCATACATTTCATCAATTTCTTCATCATCTGCAGAGCTAGTTGGCATACAGACTTGTACTACTGTAGTAGGCATGGGCTTAGTGTCTATCTTGGCCACAATAATGCGTTCACTATGCTGTTTGTGGTAGCTTACCCGCACTCCTATTTTTTTATTCATTATTAAACCTACTCCTGCATTACCCCTATTTGAATTTGTATTTGTAACCCTGTAATCACCTGACCAAAAGTCTTGTTCCTCCTGCCACCGAACTTCACTAATTCCCACTATATCTAACTTTAACCTATCCATTTCCCTTTTTAAATTTTCTAACCTACCTGCCTGATTAAGGGGTAGCATATTCAAAAAGGTTGAGGAAAGGTGATCTAGTGGATAACGCTGTAGGTTCTGTGAGGATATTCGCTGACGATACTGTTGGCTACAGAAGGATGAAGATAAATTAAAAATTTTCTTCACTTCTGTTGAAAAGGACGATATACTACAACGAGTGGGCTGCAATCAGAAACATTGTGCAGCTTTAGGATATACTCTAGTCCCATTGTCTCGAAAGATATTTAAATATCGTTCCTTCCAGAGGTAAGTTTTTAGCTGATAACTACTTTCACTGGGCATTTCCGGCCTGATGTCAGCTTAGACTGAAATATTGTGTCAAGAGCTTTCCTGTGAGTTATGCAACGTGTTCACAGTATATCAGCTGCATTGCTTAGCAGGAAACCTACATTTTGGTTCTGTTATTTTCTGAAGCAAACATGTCAACGGCCGTTAGGTGACGTCAGCTAGTTCCAAATTTCTCCAATTTGTCATACCGTAAATGTGACTTGTACCTCCTGTGACGATTTAGATGTTGCAGTCATAATGCAGTAAGATAAAAATCTTACAAATCATCCAATATTCATTAAAATATTCGACATCGTAATTAATCGAAATATGTTTGCACTTAGTGGCTTTGTATGCTGCTTCAGAATTTTCTGCTAACATTCTCTTTACGTCTGCATAAATGCAGTGGACGAAAATATGGCAACACCACCAACCCAACATATTATCGTGCCTAATACGGTGTAGGTAAAGCGTTGGCGTTCGAAAAAGCTTCCAGTCGTCTCGCAATGGATAAATACAGGTTCTGTATGGTTTTCGACGGAATTTTGTGCTATTATTCCCGCAAAACAGTGGCACAATAACATAAAGATGATGGAGATGGATAGTGATCAAGCAACCTTCTCTCCAAAGTAGACCACATACACTATGTGATCAAAAGTATCCGGACACCTGGCTGAAAATGACTTACAAGTTCGTGGCGTGCTCAATCGGTAATGCTGCAATTCAGTATGGTGTTGGCCCACCCTTAGCCTTGATGACAGTTTCCACTCTCGCAGCAATACGTTCAATTAGGTGCTGGAAGGTTTCTTGGGGAATGGCAGCCCCTTCTTCGCGGAGTTCTGCTCTGAGGAGAGGTATCGATGTCGGTCGGTGAGGCCTGGCACGAATTCGGCGTTCCAAAACATCCCAAAGGTGTTCTATAGGATTCAGGTCAGGATCCTGTGCAGGCCA
Organism: Schistocerca piceifrons; assembly: GCF_021461385.2. Lineage (NCBI taxonomy): Eukaryota > Metazoa > Arthropoda > Insecta > Orthoptera > Acrididae > Schistocerca > Schistocerca piceifrons. Next base: position 764,384,957 of record NC_060149.1, on the reverse strand, counting down.
GTCCATTACAGGGATGTAATGGCCTGTACACACGCTGTGTTCACCGGGCATTCGCCATACCCACACCCTGCCATCGGATTGCCACATTGTGTACCGTGATTCGTCACGGCAATTTACCTGCGTGATGTGTGGCTTTTGAGCTGCCACTCGACCATGAAATCCAAGTTTTCTCACCTCTCGCCTAACTGTCATAGTATTTGCAGTGGACCCTGTTGCAGTTTGGAATTCCTGTGTAATGGTCTGGATAGAGGTCTGCCTATTACACATTACGACCCTCTTTCTTCACTATCACATAGGCAACAGTGGACCTAGGGATGTTTAGGAGTGTGGAAATGTCCCGTATAGACGTATGACACAAATGGCACCCAATCACCTGACCACATTCGAAGTTCGTGAGTTCCTCGGAGCGCCCGATTCTGCTCGCTCACGATGTCTAATGACTACTGAGGTTGCTGATATGGAGTACCTGACAGTATGTGGCAGCACAATGCACCTAATATGAAAGACGTATGTTTTTGGGGGTGTCCGGATACTTTTGATCACATAGTGTAGTCTCAGTAATATTGAGGTCTGGTGACTGTGGTGGGCAGGGGAGATGTGACAGTTTGTTATTGTGCCTCACAAAACAAGTCCTGGACTGGGCGAGCTGTGTTAACAGGGACTTTTGTCGTCTTGGAACGCAGCATAACCTCTGGGGAACAAACGTTGTATCATGCGATAGACCTGATGATCCAAAATGGTAATATAAGCTTCGGCAGTAACGCGACATTGCAGAGTAACCGTGGAACCCATGGAATACCCATATTATGGCTGCCCAAATTCATAAACGAACCCCCACTCTTATTACACTTTCGGAACATACACTCTGCCCGAAGTTAGGAACAATGTGAAACAAGACTTGTCCGACGAAATGACTTCCTTCCATTGCTACATAGTTCAGTTTTTATAGCCTCGGCATAACGTTTTTCTATTACGAGCATTTGCATCACTGATGAGTAGTTCTGAAATTCCAGCTAGCCCTGCAATTCCCTGCGTATGGAGGGATTTCCCTTCGTGTTGTTTCGGTGCTGACAGGGTTGGCGAGTGCGACATTCAGTTCGAAAGTGACTTTTGTACTTTCATCCTTTTACTCTTCACCATTGTCCATTTGAATGACTGTCTTTCTCTATCACTCAACGCATACTTTCGTCTGCGTTGTGACTTAGCGGATGACGTTCTACCTCTTTCCTTGTATACAGTATAAATCTTCGACACGTTGCATCTCGAAACACCGAACACTTTGACTACGTTGGTCATGGAAGCACCTACCATACGAGCACCAACAATTTGCCCACTTGTTAATTCAGTTACCTTCGATATAATGCATTCACAACTACACAGAACACTGTTCTGATAACAGCTGACAGTTCCAACGTGTTGAGGACATTGTACAGATGCAGGTTGTGGTCAGATACAACAGCACAGTCTGCATGTTTGTCTAACGTATGCTAGTATTGGAACAAGGCAGTTTCTAGCGCAAAGTACCATAATCCAAGATGGCGGCGATGACGTAAATCAAGATGGCGGATTTTGGTGGGAAGTTTGAATTTTGGCAGGAAATTGCCACGCCCCCCTAGCCCTGAAAAATAGCGCGAATTTCAAATTCCAACATGATAATGCATCACACCCCAGTTATCTCTACTGGGTCTTGATTCCAACTGGCTTAGTTCATATCGGTGCCACCAGAGGGCGCTCTCCTGATGTCAGCTGATGACACAAGTACTGTCATTCAAGATGGCTGTACTCAGTGTGTTCGCCGCGAGCTCCAGAGCCCAAAAGGCTTAGTTCATATCGGTGCCACCAGAGGGCGCTTTCCTGACGTCAGATCATGATACAGGTACGGGTATTCAATATGACGGCATTCACTGTGTTCACCACGAGATCCATAGCCCAACTGACTTAGTTCATATCATGCCCACCAGAGGGCGCTACTGTGAAGTCGCGTGATGACACAAGATCGTCTGCTCTCTGTCGAGCGTGCGTGTTATAACCGGACATGCACTGCGCCACAGGCCCGTGGGCGTCCAACCGTTTACGTCACACACCCTCGGCCGCCATATCCATACATGCACTGACATAGTCTTCTGTAAATATGCTAACTAAAGTAACACCCACATTGCACATCTAACCTATCAATTACCTAAGTAATTAATTCCATTTCAATTTTAATCATATTCAATAACTGAATTTAAATTTCAGTATACAATGATCAAATGAGGAGCTCTACACTTTCCCACTATCAGTGCGGTGTTCATTCATGACCTAGCATCCCCACCCCTAGAATGCTGCACTCCTATTGGCTATTGCATTAGTCACGTGATTCGACTTCATGGCTACTGCATTAGTCACTTGATTAGAATTCATGGCTACTGCATTAGTCACGTAATTCGACTTCATATAGGTAGGAAAAGGTGTTCACTATACTTTCAACTACCTAGTTTCAACTACTTTTTGAGGTCCAGACCACCACCTCTTCCTAGAAACCGCCGCCGAGTTTGAATCCTGGCAGTAAAGAAAGGTCACTTGGGCTTTCACTACCAACCTAAGAAAACTGTTGCAAACGAAGCTCACCACCACTAACCTAAGCCTCCAGGGCGCAACCTCTTCCTAGGGGTTGCTGGTAAAAGGACTCAGCCCACACTAGGCTGATGCTGAGAGAAAGGAGTGTACTTTATTTGGGAGCAGTTCATATAGGGATGGAGTATATGTATCACAGAACACAAGCTCTGACATGCCCCACAGCATACAGACCTCCAAACTACTCCTACAAACCCATATATAAGGCTCTACACACACTCTTGCTAACTGTAAACCATCAAAAATAACTCATTTCACAACCTACAGACATGTGAACCACTCATAAATAATGCAATACATTTACGTCCAGATAGCCAAACAACTCCTAAATTGTCAAAATAATAACCCATCTAAAAGACTCTGCTTGCTAATCGTCAACTGTCGAAATCATACACCAGTCTCTATTTAAACAATTAGAGGCAGCACCACCACCAAGGGTATTCGCCACTGAGTCCATAGCCCAACTGACTTAGTTCATATCGATGCCACTAGAGGACACTGCAGTGACGTCAGGTGATGACGCAAGTACCGTAATCTAAGATGGCGCCACCTAGTGGGTTCACCATGAGCTCCAGACCCCAACTGGTGTAGTACATTTCGTCGCTGCCAGAGGATGCCACCGTGACATCAACTGATGATGCAAGTACAGTTATCCATGATGGCGGCAAACAGTGTGTTCTCCATGAGGTCTAGTACTCAGAACCACCAGCAGAGGACGCTGTCGCCTGTTTCCTGATGTAAGCCAAGATGGTTAGGGAAAATGAAGGCAAAACCACTCAGCCTACTCTGGGTTGCTGGGGAGAGTAAGGATTGACTGCACTCCATTTATTTTGAAACAACTTATTTAACGATAGAGTATATCTATCACACTGATACAAAAGATCCACCCTGGTGTGCCTGGGGCCATGTTGCACAGCCCACAGATACGCAACCAACTCGTAATTTCATTACGCAATAGCAAACTGCACCTAAATAATTCTTCACACTGATGTGTAGACATGCTCAGTACTCGTAAACTGTTCAAATAACTCATAGCATGACCTACAGAGCCGCTCGCAAAATAATGCAATCAACTCACGCAAGCACCCTCCACCACACCCTGTCCACAGCCCAACCACGTAGTGCAGCTGTCAGCTGTCAATCCATGCACAGGCCCCACGCCAGGGTCCCGCAAGCATGAGGTGGCGGCACCCCCATTCGTACGTAACACCTGAGAAATTCCTATCCAAATACGTGTTCACCTACACACACGTGCTGACGTGATCGGGTGGGAGTGCAACCGCGACCTGCAGCCGAACACAGGCCAAAGTTGTATGTAGGCGCCGTTAATGACCGAGGGTTTATTTAGAGAGCGCGCACTCCAAGCAGAGCCGAGCGCATTCGGCATTCCTCGCTATCCTCACTCTACGTTCGGTCCGGCGAAGACGCTGCAGAATGCCGTTCCACAATAGCAGAACCTGCTTTCTCCTTAGCGATTCTAATGGACCATACGTCACGTTTGACACACGCTTCACCGCGCGTAGCTACATACCATCGCAAACGCATCTAGCAACGTTATCAATCTTATACTCAAGTCACATTGCTATCTAAAATAGTAACCAAGTCTAACTCTACTAAATTCTATAGCACCCCAGAAATAGGTAACGCTCGCTTTCTTGTTGTCTCAGCTTGTATGCGCCAAAATCCCTGCCCTAACAGAACCTGTTTACCAATATATCGCTGAATCCAGTCTTCCTACCCGGACATAACGTGATAGCCTTCCTGCTTTCACCGCTCCTATATTCCACCGCAATCAATCAAGCATTTTCTTTCTGGGGCTTTCTGTCGTTAATTTGCAAAGATTGCTAAATTGCTCCGACAGTTCCCTCAATCTATACACCCCCAACCTGTTTTTTCTTTCTACAGACGCTACACTCAGTGGTAATAAACTGTTTTACACTGATAACCATTTTGCACAGACAACTAAACATCGCAAAGTTGTCTACAGGTCATCAAATACATACGATACTAGCAATAATATTGGAGCGTCAACCCGATCTCCAGTCAGGGAATATATCACCGAGTGCTGTCTCGATCTAGTAAACATGCAATTCATATCCCCACCATACCAGATCATCCCCTTTACATCAGCGAACCGAAGTCACTCTCTCAGAACTGATGTGCAAAGACAGGCTCGTTTCTCCCCGGGACCAAATTTGGCGTTAATGGGATATCGCAGCAGATGACCGACGCGGGTGCCTTTCCCAGACATCACTTGCAGTGCCTCTCCTGGGCTCGTGATATCGGTTGGACCCTGGACGACAAGAAAACTGTGGCCTGATCAGACGAGTCCCGTTTTTCGTTGATAAGAGCTGATAGTATGGTTCAAGTGCGGTACAGCAACAGTTGCACAGCAAACATAATTGAGACAGAGAGCAACGGTGAAGCAGAAATGGAAATTCAGTAGGCTTTCGCTGCAACACCATGGAGCAGAACATAAAGTTACGGAACGTGCTATGATCAACATGACAGCAAGAAACATCGACGCAGGTGCCATCTCAGCACTTAAGAAGGGACTTAACTCTGCACCTTCGCCACGAAGCATCCCCTTCGCTTACATATTGAGTGGTGTTGAACAAGCGGTTCGTAAGTTTCCAAGTGATGTGGCTGAGGAAATTCGTAGAGAAACGAGCCGAATTATTTTAAAATCCAAACCACCAGCTTCAAACATGACTAGAGCTGAACGCAGTGGCCTCCGTGCTCTCCGGAATGATGCTCTCACCATCGTTCTACCAGTTGCCAAGGGCAATTCTGCCGTCTTAATGGAACGAGCCGACTATGGGCAAAAATCAGACGGACGTTGGAGGAAGACACATACCATTGGTTTGTAAATATTGCACACACCCACCCACCCACCCACACACACACACACACACACACACACACACACACACACACACACACACTGCTGCAGAAAATCAAACATGGCTTGCCATAGTTGTAGTTCTAGAAGCTCCGAAAGGGTATTTACCCACCATTGGTTTCACGTTTTTCGGAAATAAAATTAAAAAAAAAAAACAAAAACACTGAAATCGAATGACGTACAGCAGCAATTACACCACGATAACTGCGACAGAATGCTCGTGTTTCGAAATACTGCCACCAGGGAGCAGTGGTAGTAGGAACGTGGCGCAACAAAGTGCGACCAAGCTGAACTTTTTGTGGCGTGACAAAAATCGTGACTCTTAAGTTGCGCGGTTAAAAACTGGGAGTTCATACATGCCACTGCAGTGTAACTGCAGTATGCCACTAGCCGTGGCGACACTTTTGTTGCGTGTATGTACCCGGCTTAAGTGTACGCGGACAATAGCGACCGGCCCGTCCCCCTGCGGGTGTGACCAGAGTAACAGTCCACGCTGTTGTACACACTGTGAAGCGACTGGGAAGGTGACGGCCTGGCGCAGGTGTAATCGTTGTACGACACTCTAGCCGACGCTAACAACGAGTAATGCATTTCGATCTCCCCAGAAGCGGACGCTAAACGACCCTCTGGGTGCGACTCTTGGGCGCCCGGCAGATCGATGAGTTTTTGGTCTTACGTGTGTAGCGGTGGGCGGGATATTTTCCCGTCCCAGCACAGATGTAGGAAATCGATTGGGCAGCTCGCGATGACGCTCTATGACGTCAGAGAGCCTCGTCCTGAAATTGGCGGGAGAAGCCTCCATTGGACGGGTATATGTTACTCGCCAGTTTAGTGGAATTTCCAACTGCGCCTTAAATCTTACAATTACAGCATGCTCCTGCGGGCGCTGTCTACTGGGAACTTTCGACAGTGGTGAGGGTCACGGAGGGCTCGACTTGGAATGTGTGGGCGTGGTGCTCGTTAGTGAGGTCATTCTGGATCTAGCCTCGGTATCGTCCGGTTTCATGTTAGGCGTCCCTCTCTGTGTCTCCTCCTGGAGACACTTTATCACGAGCTAGTAAGTGCACTGTTTCTGTCAGCCGGACAGAAGTAATTCGTGTCGGGTTTTTCTTCACCGTCGGAGCATATTAGAAGTGCAGACAACCAAGTAGGTGGGCAGCCACAGTTATCAGTAGTCATCTTGGGTATTAATAACCGCTTCACCTGTATTTAGTCCATTATTATCGGATCGCTACCGGTTTCGTGGTATTAAAAACCACATCTTCAGGTGAACGTATGTTTTAGTCACATGGTCACCTGAAGATTAGGCTTTTAGTGCCACGGAACCGGTAGTGATCCAATAATAAATAACTAACTACAGCTGAATCTGTTATTAATACCAAAGATGACATATCAGAAGTGTCGATGTCCCAGATCTCAGCGACTGCACCACCTGTTTGCTGTTTTCCGACTTCTTACAGCTGCAGACGTTTGTGGTAAAGTATCTTGACTACTCTGCCATTATAGGAACTTTGTACAAGTTTTTGCACTGAAGCCCTCAGCAGCACATACTCTCGGTGTCACCAATACCACCCAAATTTTCTATTTTGTTCTAATTAGAGTTCTCACTACCGATCGCCATACTGTTAGAGGGTCACGATCTAGCTTTTAATGTGCGGACTCGGGTGGTTGATTAGATCACTGTTCAAGTTATTTGAGAATAGGAGCCCCTTCAAGTACGCGGCCAACTCTTTGTTCGATATTCCAATCGTTGTGCCCTTACTAGGAGTATTTATTGTAGTGTGCAGTATACTTTTCCATGTCGTTAGCTCAATAAATCACTTTGTTATACTTAAAGTGTTTGTCATTCAGTGGTAAATTAATAGCTGCCATTTCCTCACATATTGGTTAGTGAGTACTAAGGAAACTTAATTCTTTCATAATTTAATTAAATTATCGTCTGTGTGCAACTCTCTGTAACTATCATTTACAGGGTCACTTCACTAATTGTTTCCGCATGTATTTATCATGGTGCTTTAATTATCGTGATAGAAAGGGGGTGGGGGGTTGAGTGTGAGATCAAGCCATATGCAGATTCTTTAGAATTAAAGTGTCCGCAAAACACTTCTTAACACCGGCACCTCGCAGCCTCGATGTGAGCACATAATTGTGTAACGCAATGCAAAAAATATTGCCTGCCAGACGTAAGACTTGAACCCCGAGCCCCATGCGCCAAAGACAAGCACGTAGGCCCGGAGCCACACTGACCAGAATACTTATCTTAGTTTGGGATGACCAGGTGCGAGAGACCGACAGGCTCCGCTGCTGTACGTGCGGCGAGGTGCGTCATCTGGTGACGTCAACGTTTGACTTCAACTTTTGGGGTTTTCCCCGACATTAAAGACTTCATGTGTCTTATATTAAATTACTTGTCATGGCGTCATCTACGTCGCTTCAGGGGTTTTTAAACGTTAGTGAGAGTCACGCTGTATAATTTTTTTAATGTATTCCTTTTTTATTTTATTTAATAAAATTGCAGCCACACAGCCATCTACAGTTACTTTGCTTAACATTTTACATTTACATTTACATTTTACATTTTTGCATATTCATTTATCGATTTCACTCTTTTACTGCACAGTTCTATGTGATATCGTTCACAGGCTTCGTTACACAGTTCACATACACATGTTGTGGTTGGGTCGTGATAAGTTTTGTTTTTGCAAATAAGATGATGAAAGTCGTGAATAGAAAGTCTAGTTACGACATGTCGCAGCTCGAAGTTTGGTGCTGTCCCTGAGCAGTTCGTCATTGCTTCGGTGCCATAGAACTCCGGCCATACTTTTTCTCGTTTGTTCTCCATAATCTTCAGTTGCTTTCTGGAAGCCCTGGTGTGTGGCATCATATATCGAAGTTTGATGTCTTCAATTAGGAATGTCTCTCTCGCCAGTTGGTACACTAGTCTAGATTTTGTTGTCTTTGAGAGACCTAGTGCTCTTTTTAGATAAGTCGATTTCACCTTTTCTAGTGTTTCTAGATTTTTTTCTGTCAGGTGGTCCCATATAACCTCCATCCCATAGGCTAGGATTGGCAAGGTTTTTGCATTAAATAATTTCATGGCTGTTTCTAGATTGATGTCCTGTATTGCTATTATTGCTTGGGCTGCACGTTCTGTTGTATGTTTTGTGAAGCATTTGGCTTTTGGTTGCAATGTCACCCCTAGGTATTTAAAGTCTGATGAGATTTTTATTTTTTGTCCTCTGATGTTGATTTCCGCATTCTTGGGTGTTTTGCCTCCTTTTCTGAACGTCACCATTTCTGTCTTCGTTATGTTTATGTGTAGTTTGTGTTCACTGTACCATTTGTCTATTTTCTCAATGATTTTCTGCAGCTTCTGTGTATCTGTTGAACCTACGGCTATGTCGTCAGCGTATGCATATACATATACATCGTCTTCATTTTCTCCAATTCGTTTTAGATTTGATCATTGTTAATACGCGTAGTACGGGCGAAGAACGCAGAACAATTCATTTTGTACATACATTTCTTATAATTAATAGTGAGTATCCATGGTCGTTGTTAGTATGTGATGCATGTACACAGAGTGCTCGAGTTATTGGCTAATGGGCAGAAGCCAGTGTGAACAATATGCAGGACGTTTAGTTCAGTCGATTTATTAGATGACTCTACGTTGAAGTGAACTGTTACTGTTTATTTGACCATGTTGAGTCATGCTTTTTAATTGTTTGCGTGTTTTACGTCGTTAGCATCTCGAGATCGAAGTAGTGACCAGAAATTTAGCCAGATTTAGCCGCAAACATTGTCTCATTAGTTTAGGCCACCACATTAGACAGCTTTAGATCCTTGTAAATTTTTCACACACTCATTTTTTAGATCTAATTAATACCAAAATACAATGATTGCCATTAAAATTGCAACACCATGAAGGCAGTTAACAAACTGACTACTAGCATGAAATGTACTACATGCTTGGATATGCAAATATCATTGTATCAGCGAGCACTACGGCACTAAGCAGGTAGCAGTAACGTCATCTGCAGCCTGCATGTAAGGAAATATTATACAGATGGTTCAAAAATAGCTTTTGGATGTTGATTGTGAGACGATCGTCTCATATTTCGCGCAAAATGAGAACGTATTGTAATATTTCTGGCCTTACAGCCATCGTATTCGGCTACAAGATGCTTTTCTTAGAGCAGTTCAGAAGGCAGAAGTAGCAAGATGACGTAATTTGGTGTGAGGTACCGATGACAGATGATTTGTTCGGTACGGGTATCGTGAGAAACACCGCCTAAATTGTGACCCTTCTCCGCGATTGGCTGCTGCTTTCGGAAGTTCCGAGCCAAAATGATAATCTTCTGTTATTAACATTAGCAAAATTAAACAACTTATTTACTTGCATTTCATATTAAAACATGTCTCAATAGCGTGCTATCATTCCGTTATTTCACAAGTGTTAACAACCAGCAGAATAGTAAACAACTGCTAAACGAAAAGACAAACGAAGCACTTCGGCGATCTACGGATCGCGCCTAACTTGGATGGCGGGCGGAGTGGTTCGGCTGTAAGATCATAGCTGGTTCGGCAATGTCGGAGTAGAGACATGTTGTCTGCCGCAATCAGTGTCGGTTAAGACTTTATTAGCAATCTATGGTTTATAAATGCGAGAGCCGGACTGGCAGTCTGGGAGGACAAACGGTGTCAAGACTTTATTAGCCAACTTTGGTTATTTGGGCATATTATTGAGACAAGTGTGATAGTAATTACGGAAATACGCAGATCATTATTTTGTTGAAGAATGGAAATTATTTGTGACTCTAAAGTGGAATGTAATTGTGCAGCTTCTCGTGTTTTACTAATAAAAAGCGAGTCGCATCCCGAATAAAAAAACTAAATAGAAATTTAATTGTTGCTAAAATATTTTTGCCTTGCTAAGAGTTTATTACAGCCTCAAGATAATGGATTCACGACCTACGTGCTGTTTTCTACGCAGGAGACAACAACTACAGAAGAATGCAAGTTGGTGGAACATTAATTAGAACTTATGCACTCCACTCAGGGCGGTGGAAGCAAATAGGCACCTCGAATGTACTGCAGTCTTAGTACAAATGAGACAGTGACACATCATCTGTGGTAACACAGATGCGGTTTTAAGGAGAGAGATTTTTGAGGGAAGGGCTTTATACACACATAGAGAGAGGGTGGTCCATTGATTGTGACCGGGCCAAATATCTTACGAAATAAGCGTCAAAAGAAAAAACGACAAAGAACGAAACTTGTCTAGCTTGAAGAGTGAAACCAGATGGCGCTATGGTTGGCCCGCTAGATGGCGCTGCCATAGGTCAAACGGATATCAACTGCGTTTTTTTAAATAGGAACCCTCATTTTTTATTACATATTCGTGTAGTACGTAAATAAATATGAATGTTTTAGTTGGACCATTTTTTTCGCTTTGTGATAGATCCCGCTGTAACAGTCACAAACATATGGCTCACAATTTTAGACGAACAGTTGGTAACAGGTAGGTTTTTTAAATTAAAATACAGAACGGAGGTACGTTTGAACATTTTATTTCGGTTGTTCCAATGTGATACATGTACCTTTGTGAACTTATTATTTCCGAGAACGCATGCTATTACAGTGTGATTACCTGTAAATACCACATTAATGCAATAAATGCTCAAAATAATGTCCGTCAACCTCAATGCATTTGGCAATACGTGTAACGACATTCCTCTCAACAGCGAGTAGTTGGCCTTCCGTAATGTTCGCACATGCAATGAGAATGTGCTGACGTATGTTGTCAGGCGTGGTCGGTTGATCACGATAGCAAATATCCTTCAACTTTCCCCACAGATAGAAATCCGGGGACGTAAGATCCGGTGAACGTGCGGGTCATGGTATGGTGCTTGGACGACCAATCCACCTGTCATGAAATATGCTATTCAATACCGCTTCAACCGAACGCGAGTTATGTGCCGGACATCCATCATGCATCCACCATGCATCATGCATCCAGTATGCAATTCCTGGTGCATAGAAATATGGTAGGGGTGCAATCGATGTTGACGTAGCATTCACAACACCGACGTTTTTGAGATTCCGGATTCTCGCACAATTTCTCTGCTACTGATGTGCGGATTAGCCGCGACAACAGCTAAAACACCGACTTGGGCATCATCATTTGTTGCAGGTCCGGCTGACGTTTCACATGTGGCTGAACACTTCCTGTTTCCTTAAGTAACGTAACTATCCGGCGAACGGTCCGGACACTTGAATGATGTCGTCCAGGATACCGAGCACATACATAGCACACGCCATTTGGGCAATAGCCATACATCAACACGATATCGACCTTTTCCGCGATTGGTAAACGGTCCATTTTAACACGGGTAATGTATCGCGAAGCAAATACCGTCTGCACTGGCGAAATGTTACGTGATACCACGTACTTATACGTTTGTGACTATTACAGCGCCATCTGACACAAAGCGAAAAAAATGGTCCAATTAAAACTTTCATATTTCTTTACGTACTACACGAATATGTAATAAAAATGAGGGTTCCTGTTTAAGATATCCGTTTGACCTATGGCAGCGCCATCTAGCGGGCCAACCATAGCGCCATCCCTTCAAGCTAGACGAGTTTCGTTCTTAGTAGTTTTTTAGTTTGATGCTTATTTCGTGCGATACTTGGCCCGGTCACTATCAGTGGATCACCCTGTATATCACCCTCTCTCCCTATCTCTCTACCGAGCGAGGTGGCGCAGTGGTTAGCACACTGGACTCGCATTCGGGAGGACAATGGTTCAATATCGCGTCCGGCCATCCTGATTTAGGTTTTACGTGATTTCCCTAAAAACGGTTCAAATGGCTCTAAGCACTATGGGACTTAACATCTGAGGTCATCAGTCCCCTGGACGTATAACTACTTAGACCTAACTAACCTAACGACATCACACACATTCATGACCGAGGCAGGATTCGAACCTGCGATCGTAGCAGCAGCTCGGTTCCAGCCTGAAGCGCCTAGAACCGTTCCGTCACAGCGGTCGACTGGTTTCCCTAATTCGCTCCAGACCAATGCCGGAATGGTTCTTTGAAAGGGCACGGCCGAATTCCTTGCCCGTCCTTCCCTAATCCGATGAAACCGATGACCTCGCTGTTTGGTCTCTTCCCCCAAACAACCCGACCCCAAACTCCTCTCTCTTTTTCAACTTGCCGTACGTGGCATCCCTTGCGGGGATAATCGTTGAAGTCGAAATGCTTTGGAATTTTATGAGGCTTGATTTTATTAGCGAAAAAGGTGAACTGTAACCGACCAGCGAACTGTGTAAGGACTGTGATATGTGTGAACTGTGAATAACCAGAGAACTGCATGAGAACTGTGATACGTAGGCTTTGAACTGTGTTTGAACTTGTGACGAAGCAAGCTGGGATATTTTTACTTCCCCTCTTGTTTTGCCATCTTCCTCCTTAAATTCGTTTTTTCACTTTTAACTAATTACCATTAACATGCATGAGGAGTATAATCTGCATTTTCATAAAAGAGAAGGATTGGCCCTCAGATTTAAAAAATATAGCAACAGATCTAATTTTATGCTTAGTTTTGTGTATGTCATGAATTTCCTAATTTATTTTGACTATTCCTAGTTAATACTTTTGTTAGAAGGTGAAATCAGTGATCGTGTCGTAACTTACCTTCTATTGTTGACTTATAAACAAATATAAATTCTGTACTAATAGTAAACATTTGGAGGAACAACTAATAGTATTCTTAAGCGATCTTTTTGGCTCTATTCGAAAACATGTTAGCAAAGTCAGCCCTTAATTAATTCCAAAGTAATTAACGGTTTTGCCATAAGTAAAGTTTGTTTAACGATATCTGTTAATTTCATCATTTAAACAACTAATTCGGCCTAACTCTTGTAGTAGAAGAAACTGTTGAAAAGACGCAATTTTTCGATGTATTCAGTTAATTTATGGAGTGTAGGACGTCAAACGGGCCGACTTGGAGCAGGAGAGGCACCACAGGATATTTTAATTTCCACTGTCTATACTTTTACAAGTAAATTCATAAAACTTTGTCAGCATGACCAGGAAGGATTCAGGATTCACACTCGTAGCAGCGGAAGTTCAAAAACATAACAAAATAATTTTTTTTACATGTGAAATTTCATCATTTTTTCACTTACTATTGGCTGCATTTGTTGCTATAGGTACACTTTTCTTCATATGTAAGAGAGACTGTTCGATGAATTTTGCACAGCATACAAAACATAATTACAGGTGTCTGAAATTCTACAATCTATTTAATTTATAAAAATGAATGAGCTGTTACGTTTTAAACTTTATGTTTAGAAAAAAATCTAATTTTGTAGTTAATTATCTCAATTTTTACCACAGTTTTTAATAGATTTTGAAAATTCTAGAGTTTCATACACCTGTAAGTATGGTTTGTATGCTGTGCAAAATTCATCAAAGAATGTCTTTTACTTGTGAAGAAAAATGTACCTATAACAACAAATGCAGCCAACAGTAAGTGAAAAAATGATGAAATATCATATCTAAAAAAAATTTATTTTGTTATGTTTTGCACTTCCACTGCTATGAGTGTGAATCCTGAATCCTCCCTGGTCATGCTGACAAAGTTTTATGAATTTATTTGTAAAAGTACAGACAGTAGAAAATAAAATGTCCTGTGGTGCCTATCCTGCTCCAAGTCGGCCCGTTTGACGTCCTACCCCTCTTAATAAGTTAAGTTTTAATTGTAATTCCTGTAAATTAAACTTTTAACAATGTGTAGTTTCAGTGCCTATTGTTGTAAGGATATACAAGGGTCCAATTTTTGGTGCCGAGACAGTCAATCCATGGCAGAGTTTCAGACAAGAAATCAGTGTTGCTTAAAACAACAACAATGCATCAACTTAACTATGAAATAAGTGTATCAAAAACAGGTTATGTGTTTAAGCAATGACAGTGTCTGTTAAATTTATTTGAAAGACTGTGAACTGTGTGGTTAGGTTGTTACTGCTCGTAGATGTTCAACAGTAAACTATTGTTGCAGTATGTGGAGATTTGCCTGCACAAACTATTAATGAGGCGTATCGAAATTTAAACAATAGTGCACTGGCCATGTAACTGTGTGTTATTGGGGGTTTGTGAACAGTGAACGTAAAGAATTGACACCGAGGACCATCAATGAGGAAATAAAGCAGGCGAACGTCACAAACTGTTTTTGAACTGTAGTTGAACATAATATCTGATGCCGCAAAATCAAATTTTCCGTTACAATAAAAGTAGTATCGGTAATTTAGGAATAGGAAGTACCGAAGTGATATGAGAATAAAAGTTAACGTTATGTTCAAGGTCCATTGGCTTACGTTATGAATCATCACTTGAAGAGCCGGCCGCGGTGGCCGTGCGGTTCTAGGCGCTCCAGTCCGGAGCCGCGCTGCTGCTACGGTCGCAGGTTCGAATCCTGCCTCGGGCATGGGTGTGTGTGATGTCCTTAGGTTAGTTAGGTTTAAGTAGTTCTAAGTTCTAGGGGACTGATGACCACAGCAGTTGAGTCCCATAGTGCTCAGAGCCATTTGAACCATTTTGAATCACTTGAAGATTCTGCATGCTACGAGCTGGCGCACAGTGCAGAGGAGCGTAGGCAGCCACAGACAACAGGTGGGGCGGCAGCAGGCAGCTGCCGGCACAGTTAACACACTACACAGCGCGTTTGGAGTGCCAGCTTTAGCACACCACAACAGAGTACTTGCAGCCAGCGGTGCAGCCCACAGCTACGAGAATCAGCAGCAGTACGTCGAGGAAGAAAGATGGTGTAAGTGCTACGCTTGCATAATGAAATCCGGACCATTAGATGCTTACAGGCGTTGATAAATATCAACGGGGACAGTTCAAAATGTGTGCCCTGACCAGAACCCGGGATCTCCTGCTTACATGGCAGACGCTCTATCCGACTGAGCCATCGAGGACACAGAGGATAGTGCGACTGCAGGGACTTATCTCTGGCACGGTCCCCGTGAGACCAATATTTCCAACTTATTGTCCACACACTACATTTGTAGTGCCCCTGCCCACTATACTCATTACTCGCGGCAGTCAATCTACCGATTCTCATAAGAGTTTGAGCAATGTGAATGCATCCGCACTGAAGAAGATCACTGGCTGGTAAGCCTTAGCTATATGAAGAAGGTATCTGTTGAAACTTTCTGCCAGATTAAAACTTTGTGTCGAACCGAGACTCGAACGCTGGACCTTTTGCTTTTCGCGGGTAAGTGCTCTACCAACTGAGCTACCCAAGCACGACTCCCGCCCAGTCGTCACAGCTTTACTTCTGCCAGTACCTCGTCTCCTACCTTCCAAACTTTTCAGAAGCTCTCCTGCGAACCTTGCAGAACTAGCACTCCTGAAAGAAAGGATATTGCGGAGACATGGCTCAGCCACAGCCTGTGAGATGTTTCCAGAATGAGATTTTCACTCTGCAGCGGAGTGTGCGCTGATATGAAACTTCGTGGCAGATTAAAACATCTCATTCTGGAAACATCCCCCAGGCCGTGGCTAAGCCATGTCTCCACAATATCCTTTCTTTCAGGAGTGCTAGTTCTGCAAGGTTCGCAGGAGAGATTCTGTAAAGTTTGGAAGGTAGGAGACGAGGTACTGGCAGAAGTAAAGCTGTGAGGACGGGGCGTGAGTCGTGCTTGGGTAGCTCAGTTGTAGAGTACTTGCTCGCCAAAGGCAAAGATTCCGAGTTCGAGTCTAGGTCCGGCACACAGTTTTAATCTGCCAGGAAGTTTCATATCAGCGCACACTCCGCTGCAGAGGGAAATTCTCATTCAAGGTATCTGTTCTTTCGGACACGTCCGAAAGAACACAATCCAATCTAGCCACTGTCATTAATGATGATGAAATTATGAGGACAACACAAACACCCAGTCTCCGGGCAGAGAAAATCCCCAACTCGACCAGTAAACGTACCTGGGATCCTGTGATCCAGAGTCAGCAATGCTAGCCACTAGACCACGAGCTGCGGACATAACAGTCTAAGATTTGCAATTGGAACATTAGTATTAGTAATATGTCTGGGGCAAAGTAAGTAACATAGACTCTGAGTAGTAGAGAAGGAGTTCAATCTCACAATAATAGTATCGATCTTATGGGACAGATACAAATAGATGGTAGTGAAGTCAGATATGGATTTAGTGATATGTCAAATGGCCGCGCGGGATTAGCCGAGCAGTCTCAGGCGCTACAGTCATGGACTGTGCGGCTGGTCCCAGCGGAGGTTCGAGTGCTCCCTCGGGCATGGATGTGTGTGTTTGTCCTTAGGATAATTTAGGTTAAGTAGTGTGTAAGCTTAGGGACTGATGACCTTAGCAGTTAAGACCCATAAGATTTCACACACATTTGAACATTTTTTATGTCAAATGTAGTCCTAATAACAAAAATGAGAATGTAAGTTAAAACATTGGTGATGACTCCGAAATAACAAATTCAGTTACCAAAAATCATAGTGACAATACTGAAGTAGCTATGAATGATTTCACTGTAGAGTTAACTAATAATGATGGCAGTGGAAATGTTGATTTGGTGGCAAACAATGATAGTGTAAACCCAGGATTTGTAGTAGCTAGTCAAAATGAAATGATTCATTGACATGACGATGCCAGAGAAAATGACTCTGACGTTGACATTACTAATGAGCCAATAGTTGAATTACGTACATTTAGTCATGGTACAGCATCAGGTGACACTTTAATAACTCCGGATGATGATCAACATCTGAGGTCTATGCTGAAATTAATTTTGCAAGAACAAAATTTAGTAAGTAAAGCATTAAAAGAAAATATAGAGGAAACAAGAAAAACTCAAAATAAAATAGAGAAAATAGATAAGGGGTTAAAAGAAGTCAAGGTAGGAATAGCTCAGATTAACGGTAAGCTCAATGCTTTGGAACAAAAGGTTACAAATCTTGAAGCTAAAACTGAGGGATGTTGCAGGAAAATAGATTATGAAACAAAAGAATGGGGTAAAAATTAGAAGTCTGTAAGGCAGACACAAATCAAAAAGTTGACCATGAAATCAAAAAGTTAAATAAGAATATGCAGGATCAAAATGTGGTGACAGAAGCAACAACTAATAAAATTAGTAATGTAAGGCAAGAGCAACGCAAAGCTGCCAGAGAACATCAGGATAAGCGACCTGCGAGTAGTTAATCGTAATGTTTCACATGTAAAATCCTCTTGTAAAGGCAACACAACAGCGATTCAGGACAAATTGGGAGCAATATAGCAAAAAGTGCTTCCTGAGATGCAAGACTAAATAGAAAATGTAGTTAAACAAAAAGTAGAAATTTGATGTGAACAAGAAAGAGGGAAAGGTGTTGTCCAAGTAAATGACGTAGGAAATTACGCTAATCCGTATAAATTCCATCATTTCTTTAGTGAGGGAACTATACACCCAGTAGCCTTCATTAGACAGTTTGATGACATCATTCCCGAAAACATGACAGAAAAACAAAAAATCGAATTCGTGGCCAGTAGGTTAGAAGTAGAAGCAAAATAAAGGGGAACAAACGTCAGTAACACATGTAAAACATATAAAGGATTTGTTCAAGCACTCTTGAATCAAGACTCGTCTTGCAGCACACAAAACAGAGCGAAAGATGAAGTATTTCTGGAAAGAAGATTTGATGGTGAAAATGTCATTAGAACACAAGTGGATGGGAGTAAGGTACTAGACGGTCCCGTATCGAAGTTCAGGGGGGTCAAGATAACAACAAACATAGACTTGACAGCCTACTTCTGTCAGAGGCCTCTAGCAAAAAATTGTCAAATGTATACTGTATTCGTCTATGGGAGATAAAGTTATCAGTTCAGTTCTAAGAAGCATCATATGGGGGTAGATTACGTGGTTAAATTTGAGAAAGTTTTGAATGAAGTGCTTCATTCTGCTACAGAAATACCGCCACAACAATTATTAGATGAAATGTCAATCAGTGACAGGGGAAAATATTATGAACACTAACCTTAGGGGGCAATAACGTTCTTTGTATTGTTAGGTACCAGGATTACCAAGTGCCTGAGTTAACTGACTGCATATTTCATTTTCCTACTGTTAGTTCTTCCCCTTCCTTCATTCAGAACTATATCTGTCTTCTTTAACATTCTTCACTATCAAGGTTAAGACGAGTAAATTTTCTTATACTGAATGTGACAACAAAGACACAAGCTATGACACAAACAAAGTAACCCAGCTGAATAAGCATGTGCATAGCACGGGTGAAAAACAAACATTTACTGGAATTATGTGGACAGGCTAGAATATACGAAGTAACATACTCCAGCAAGAGAACGTAGTATATAGTTACAACAAGACACCAGTACAATATTCATGCACACAACAAAAAGAAATGTATGTCGTAAAGTATTTAGTGAAACAATTTTTAAATGTTTACAACAACGATACATAAACCTTTATGTCTGAAAATATTTTAAGAATGGGAAAGCAAGACTAGGGCTATTATATAGAGCACAGATGAAATAACGCATAAAAATAAACTGAAAGCTGCAGAAGAAGAGGACGACACTAAACCAGGTAAGTGACTATGACAATGAACAATGGCAGAAATTCTGGTGGCAAAAGTAATGGAAATAGTTAAATGTTGTCTTGAGATGATGTAAAGATTGTGTCAACATAGAAATATCTTTACTCTTTAGCATGAGCTGAAATGGCGAAGTAGTTACCGCTGTAATGAATTACACTACTGGCCATTAAAATTGCTACACCACGAAGATGACGTGCTATAGACGCGAAATTTAACCGACAGGAAGAAGATGCTGTGATATGTAAAAGATTAGCTTTTCAGAGCAATCACACAAGGTTGGCACCAGTGGCGACACCTACAACGTGCTGACATGAGGAAAGTTTCCAGCCGATTTCTCATACACAAACAGCAGTTGACCGGCGTTGCCTGGTAAAACGTTGTGGTGATGCCTCGTGTAAGGAGGAAAATGCGTACCATCACGTTTCCGACTTTGATAAAGGACGGGTTGTAGCCTATCGCGATTGCGGTTTATTGAATCGCGACATTGCTGCTCGCATTGGTCGAGATCCAATGACTGTTAGCAGAATATGGAATCGATGGGTTCAGGAGGGTAATACTGAACGCCGTGCTGGATCCCAACGGCCCCGTATCACTAGCAGTCGAGATGACAGGCATCTTATCCGCATGGCTGTAACGGATCGTGCAGCCACGTCTCGATCCCTGAGTCAACGGATGGGGACGTTTGCAAGACTACAAACATCTGCACGAACAGTTCGACGACGTTTGTAGCAGCATGGACTATCAGCTCGGAGACCATGGCTGCGGTTACCCTTGACGCTGCATCACAGACAGGAGCGCATGCGATGGTGTACTCAACAACGAACCTGGGTGCACGAATGGCAAAAGTCATTTTTTCGGATGAATTCGGGTTCTGTTTACAGCATCATGATGGTCGCAGAACCGCGCGACTGCTACGCTCGCAGGTTCGAATCCTGCCTCGGGCATGGATGTGTGTGATGTCCTTAGGTTAGTTAGGTTTAAGTAGTTCTAAGTTCTAGGGGACTGATGACCACAGATGTTAAGTCCCATAGTGCTCAGAGCCATTTGAACCATGATGGTCGCATCCGTGTTTGGCGACATCGCGGTGAACGCACATTGGAAGAGTGTATTCGTCATCGCCATACTGGCGTATCACCCGGCGTGATGATATGGGGTGCCACTGGTTACACGTCTCGGTCACCTCTTGTTCGCATTGACGGCACTTTGACCAGTGGATGTGTTACGACCCGTGGCTGTATCCTTCATTCGATCCCTGCGAAACCCTACATTACAGCAGGATAATACAGGACCGCATGTTGCAGGTCCTGTACGGGCCTTTCTGGTTACAGAAAATGTTCGACTGCTGCCCTGGCCAGCACATTCTCCAGATCTCCCCCCAGTTGAAGACATCTGGTCAATGGTGGCCGAGCAACTGGCTCGTCACAATACGCCAGTCACTACTCTTGATGAACTGTGGTATCGTGTTGAAGGTGTATGGGCAGCTGTACCTGTACACGCCATCAAGCTCTGTTTGACTCAATGCCCAGGTGTATCAAGGCCGTTATTACGGCCAGAGGTGGTTGTTCTGGGTATTGATTTCTCGGGATCTATGCACCCAATTTGCGTGAAAATGTAATTACATATCAGTTCTAATATAATATATTTGTACAATGAATACCCGTTTATCATCTGCATTTCTTCTTGGTGTAGCAATTTTAATGGCCACTAGTGTATGATATACTGATAGGCTAGTAACAGACCTTCCAAAGAAGTTTATGGTAAATGGAGAGTTATGGCTATTAGGCGACAGAAAAGTCGTCCAGTTATTCACACAGAGAGAGAAAGGTAAGTATTGTTATTAGATGACAGGAAAGTCAGCGAGTCATTTCTGAAGAGTGGGGGAGAAGGTAAAAGGCGACGTGTAAGGCAGCCGATAAGCAGTATTTATGGGCGAAGTGGTTTCCGCCAACAATTTTATGATCTACGAGGGAGTAGAAATGTTGTTGACATAAGACACAACTCTTATCTGAAAATCTCATAAAAGACATAAACCTAGTAAATAAGGGTTAAATAGAACGCCACGTAATTTGAAGTACTGAGAGTAAAAACTCACACTAGTTTTAAATATAAAAGGACGGTAGAATAAATGTCTAGCTAAGAATAATTAGCCCCTACACATTAAAAAGTCACACAATGTTCGTATATGAAAGTTAGTAGAAAATACACTGTCATTATAAGAATAAAGCTCCACTAGTACTTTTTGTAGCAACAGTGACACTCATATGCAGAAGGAATGATGCACTGTGTGGTCAAAAGCATCCGGACACTTGGCTTAAAATGACTTACAAGTTCGTGGTGCCCGCCATCAGTAATGCTGGAATTCAATATGGTGTTGGCCCACCCTTTGTCTTGACGATAGCTTCTTTTCTTGGGGTATGGCAGCCCGTTCTTCACGGAGTGCTGCACTGAGGAGAGGCGTCGATGTCGGTCGGTGAGACCTGGCATGACGTTCAAATGGTTCAAATGGCTCTTAACACTATGGGACTTAACGTCTGAGGTCATCAGTCCCCGAGAACTACTTAAACCTAACTAACCTAAGGACATCACACACATCCATACCCGGGCAGGATTCGAACCTGCGACCGTAGCGGTCGCGCGGTTCACGACTGTAGCGCCTAGAACCGCTCGGCCACTCCGGCCAGCCGGAACGAAGTCGGCGTTCCAAAACATCTCAAAGGTGTTCTATAGGAATCAGGTCAGAACTCTGTGCAGGCCAGTCCATTACAAGGATATTGTGTTGTAACCACTTCGCCACAGGCCGTGCATTATGAACAGGTGCTCGATCGTGTTAAAACATGCAATCGCCATCCCCGAATTGCTGTTCAACAGTGGGAAGCAAGAAGGTGCTTAAAACATCAATGTAGGCGTGTGCTGTGACAGTGCCACCCAAAACATGAAAAACACGAACACACCATGAAACCACGTCCTCCGAAATTTTACTATTGGCACTACACACGTTGGCAGATGACGTTCACTGGGAATTCGCCATATCCACACCCTGTCATCGAATCTCCACATTGTGTACCGTGATTCGTCAGTCTACACAACGTTTTTCCACTGTTAAATCATCCAATATTTACGCTCCTTACGCCAAGAGAAGCGTCGTTTGACATTTACCGGCGTGATGTGTGGCTTATGAGCAGCCGCTCGACCATGAAATTCAAATTTTCTCACCTCCCGCCTGTCATAGTACTTGCAGTGGATCCTGATGCAGTTTGGAATTCCTGCACGATTATCTGGATAGATGTCTGCCTATTACACATTATGACCCTCTTCAACTATTGGCAGTCTATGTCAGTCAACAGACGATGTCAGCCTGTACGCTTTTGTGCTTTACGTGTCCCTTCACGTTTCCACTTCGCTATCACATCGGAAACAGTGGACATAGTGATGTTTAGGAGTGTGGGAATCTCGCGTACAGACGTATGACACAAGTGACACCCAATCAACTGACCACTTTCGAAGTCCGTGAGTTCCACGGCGCGCCCCATTTTGCTCTCTCACGATGTCTAATGACAATGAGGTCGCTGATATGCTACAGACGCGAAATTTAACCGACAGGAAGAAGATGCTGTGATATGCAAATGATTAGCTTTTCAGAGCATTCACACAAGGTTGGCGCCGGTGCCGACACCTACAACGTGCTGGCATGAGGAAAGTTTCCAATCGATTTCTCATAACAAACAGCAGTTGACCGGCGTTGCCTGGTGAAACATCGTTGTGATGCCTCGTGTAAGGAGGAGGAATGCGTACCCGAGACCCAATAACTGTTAGCAGAATATGGAATCGGTGGGGTCAGGAGGGTAAAACGGAACGCCGTGCTGGATCACAACGGCCTTGTATCACTAGCAGTCGAGATGACAGGCATCTTATCCGCATGGCTGTAACGGATCCTGCAGCCACGTCTCGATCCCTGAGTCAACTGATGGGGACGTTTGCAAGACTACAAACATCTGCACGAACAGTTCGACGACGTTTGTAGCAGCATGCAAAACGTAATTTTTTCGGATGAATCCAGGTTCTGTTTACAGCATCATGATGGCCGCATCCATGTTTGGCGACATCGCGGTGAACGCACATTGGAAGCGTGTATTCGTCATCGCCATACTGGCGTATCACCCGGCGTGGTGGTATGGGGTGCCATTGGTTACACGTCTCGGCCACCTTTTGTTCGCATTGACGGCACTTTGAACAGTGGACGTTACATTTCAGATGTGTTACGACCCGTGGCTCTATCCGTCATTCGATCCCTGCGAAACCCTACATTTCTGCAGGATAATGTACGACCGCATGTTGCAGGTCCTGTACGGGCCTTTCTGGATACAGAAAATGTTCGACTGCTGCCCCGGCGTGCATATTCTCCAGATCTCTCGCCAATTGAAAACGTCTGGTCAATGGTGACCGAGCAACTGGCTCGTCACAATACACCAGTCACTACTCTTGATGAACTGTAGTATCGTGTTGAAGCTGCATGGGCGGCTGTACCTGTACACGCCATCCAAGCTCTGTTTGACTCAATGCCCAGGCGTATCAAGGCCGTTATTACGGGCAGTGGTGGTTGTTCTGGGTACTGATTTCTCAGTATCTATGCACCCAAATTGCGTGAAAATGTAATCACATGTCAGTTCTAGTATAATATATTTGTCCAATGAATACCCGTTCATCATCTGCATTTCTTCTTGGTGAAGCAATTTTAATGGCCAGTAGTGTAGCATCAGGGCCTCTTGGAGTCCACGTCCCTGTTCAACCCTCAGTTGCCTCCAGGTATTGAAACCTACCAGAGGTAGGGAGGAGACCAACCGACCATACAACTGCTGACGCCAGGTATATTTCGCATAGGTCATCGAGGGGGATAATAGAATTTGGAATGGGACCGGGGAAAGTCCAACAGCCAGTGCAAGAATCAGTTCATTCTGAGCAATGGCTGCACCTGCTTGCAGGCAATCCACTGTGGTGCCACGGTCTCTGACATCTTCTGCTAGGTGTGTAACTGCTGAGCTGACTCGACGGACATCGGATAGAATCCAGCATGCAGCTGAATGAGCAACAACCGAGGCCGGCACGCAGGAACGACGACTTGAAAATATTGTAAATAAATGACTGAACTCTAATAATGCTTTACTAGAGTTGTTGATGCTGCACAAGTTCCCAACAGCTATCGTGAATTCATGCAGTGGTGTGTCTGCTCATGCCAGTGTAGTATCTTTCAAAGTGTGTTTTTCAAGGGAAGGATTTCTTATCTGTTATTAATTTTAAAAATAATATTTATTTGATGTTTCGTAGCGAACCGACTTTTTTTCGGCTTTTGAGACCATCATCACACAACGTAAAGCTGAAAGACAGTCAACACAACATCTGTCGGAGATTGTAGCTGTACAGAGACTGTCATTTGCAAATATGTGTGACGATTTTACTGTTGTATGTCTATGCTATGAAAAAAATTGCACATGGGCACAAACAAGAAATATTATTTTATGAAGTACGGAATGTTTTAGATTCTAAAGCATACGTAAACCCCCAAGCCGCTGATTGACTGACCTAAACAAATTGAACTTCGCAAGTTATGCAGATGTTAGGTAAAGTTTCAAAGCTATACACAAACTCGTAAGACTTTATAAGCATATTGAGATACACACAAAAACAAGGTATGAACAAATAAACTTTCTATTAATTGTGCTGTGTTAAAAGTCTATGAATATAAAGACCAAAACAGTATACCAAAAGAGTGCTGCCAAAGATAACTATGGTAAATCGACAAATAAACAGAGGTTGGTGAATATGATGAGCAGGCAAGAGGGGAGAGGGCAGAGTAGAGCCAGGAGGCAATACAATGTAGGGAAAGCAGAACAGGTACATAATTTACAACACATATCATCTTACAGTTAGACGGTGTTAGCTGTCAGCTGCTACTTTAGCAAGGGTAAATAACAGGACTGTATTTGATCATTAAGGATTAATCTGGGATTATGTGATTGGTGTTAATTGGTAGCCAAAATTTCCAGCAATGTCAGTTTTCTGCATTTACTTGATCTATGGTAATCTCAGTTTTCTGCTTTTCTTTGATCCGTGGGATACATCATATGTGTATTTAGTTTCATAAGAATGGAATTCATTCTGAGCATGGTCAGTGAAGGTGGAATCTTTCTTTTTTTCTCTCCTACTCCTTTCATTTTCAGTCAGTGTAATAGTTATAGCCTACCTGATTTGCGTACATATAATCTGACACACAGGAAATCATGTATGTTCGACTCTATTCTAAAGGTGATACTTTGTCTTTGCTGTTAAAACAGAATGTGGGCAACAGTATTCATAGGTAGAAAGCTGATGTATATTTCCTGAATTTTAGTTTGCTGGCAACTATCTATAAAGTCCTGTGAAGTACTCTCTACATACATACACTGAAGCGCATAAAGAAAGTGGTGTAGGCATGCGTATTCAAATACGGAGATATGTAAAGAGGCAGAATACGGCGCTGCGGTCGGCAACGCCTATATAGGACCACAAGTGTCTGGCGCATTTGTTAGATCCGTTACTGATGCTGCAATGACAGGTTATCAAGATTTAAATGAGTTTGAACGTGGTGTTATAGTCGGCGCAGGAGCGATGGGACACAGCATCTCCAAGGTACCAATGAAGTGGGGATTTTCCCGTACGACCATTTCATGAGTGTACCGTGAATATCAGGATTCCGGTAAAACATCAATCTCCGACATCGCTTCGGCCAGAAAAAGTACCTGCAAGAACGGGACCAACGACGACTGAAGAGAATCGTTCAACGTGACAGATGTGCAACCCTACCGCAAATTCTTGCAGATTTCAATGCCGGGCCATCAACAAGTGTCAGCGTGCGCACCATTCAACGAAACATCATCGATATGGGCTTTCGGAGCCGAAGGCCCAGTCGTGTGCCCTTGATGACTGCACGACACAAAGCTTTACGCCTCGCCCGGGTCCGTCTGCACCGACATTGAACTGTTGAAAACTTGAAGCATGTTACCTGGTCGAACGAGTCTTGTTTCAAATTGTATCGAGCTGATGGACATGTACGGGTATGGAGACAACCATGGACCGTGCATGTCAGCAGGGGACTGTTCAAGCTGGCGGGGGATCTGTAATGGTGTGGGGCGTGTGTAGATGGAGTGATATGGGACCTCTGGTACGTCTAGATACGACTCTGACAGGTGACACGTATGTAAGCATCCTGCCTGATCACCTGCATCCATTCATGTCCATTGTGCATTCCGACGGACTTGTGCAGTTGCAACAGACAATTCGACACCACACACGTCCAGAATTGCTACAGAGTGGCTCTAGGAACACTCTTCTGAGTTTAACTACTTCCGCTGGCTACCTAACTCTCCAGACATGAACATTATTGAGCGTATCTCGGGTGCCTTGCCACGTGCTGCTCAGAAGAGACCTTGACCCCCTCGTACTCTTACGGATTTGTGGACAGCCCTGCCTCAGACATTAGTCGAGAGCATACCACGTCGTGTTGCGGCACTTCTGCGTGCTGGCATGGGCCCTTCACGGTATGAGGCAGGTGTACCAGTTTCTTTGGCTCTTCAGTGTGATATATGGCCCCGTTTATTATCAGTGTGATTTTTTGCCTTCTGAGAAGGGCACTGGTGTGTTGTTATCCTCTGTTTCTTATTCTTATTTCTAGCAAGCATATTATCTATAGGATAGGACTATAGCCCCCCCCCCCCTCCCCATGAACCATGGACCTTGTCGTTGGTGGGGAGGCTTGCGTGCCTCAACGATACAGATAGCCGTACCGTAGGTGCAACCACAGCGGAGGGGTATCTGTTGAGAGGCCAGACAAACGTGTGGTTCCTGAAGAGGGGCAGCAGCCTTTTCAGTAGTTGCAGGGGCAACAGTCTGGATGATTGACTGATCTGGCCTTGTAACACTAACCAAAATGGCCTTGCTGTTCTGGTACTGCGAACGGCTGAAAGCAAGGGGAAACTACAGCCGTAATTTTTCCCGAGGGCATGCAGCTTTACTGTATGATTAAATGATGATGGCGTCCTCTTGGGTAAAATATTCCGGAGGTAAAATAGTCCCCCAATTCGGATCTCCGGGCGGGGACTACTCAAGAGGACGTCGTTATCAGGAGAAAGAAAACTGGTGTTCTACGGATCGGAGCGTGGAATGTCAGATCCCTTAATCGGGCAGGTAGGTTAGAAAATTTAAAAAGGTAAATGGATAGGTTAAAGTTAGATATGGTGGGATTTAGTGAAGTTCGGTGGCAGGAGGAACAAGACTTTTGGTCAGGTGAATACGGGGTTATAAATACAAAATCAAATCGGGGTAATGCAGGAGTGGGTTTAATAATGAATAAAAAAATAGGAGTACGGGTAAGCTACTACAAACAGCATAGTGAACGCATTATTGTGGCCAAGATAGACACGAAGCCTACGCCTACTACAGTAGTACACGTTTATTTGCCAACTAGCTCTGCAGATGATGAAGAAATTGATGAAATGTATGATGAGATAAAAGAAATTATTCAGGTAGTGAAGGGAGACGAAAATTTAATAGTCATGGGTGACTGGAATTCGAGAGCAGGAAAACGGAGAGAACGAAATATAGTAGGTGAATATGGATTGGGGGAGAGAAATGAAAGAGGAAGTCGCCTGGTAGAATTTTGTGCAGAGCATAACTTAATCATAGCTAACACTTGGTTCAAGAATCATGAAAGAAGGTTGTATACATGGAAGAACCCTGGAGATACTAAAAGGTATCAGATAGATTATATAATGGTAAGACAGAGATTTAGGAACCAGGTTTTCAATTGTAAGACATTTCCAGGGGCAGATGTGGACTCTGACCACAATCTATTGGTTATGAACTGTAGATTAAAACAGAAGAAACTGCAAAAAGGTGGGAATTTAAGGAGATGGGACTTGGATAAACTGAAAGAACCATATGTTGTACAGAGTTTCAGGGAGAGCATAAGGGAACAATTGACAGGAATGGGGGAAAGAAATACAGAAGAAGAGGAATGGGTAGCTTTGAGGGATGAAATAGTGAAGGCAGCGGAGGATGAAATAGGTAAAAAGACGAGGGCTGGTAGAAACCCTTGGGTAACAGAAGAAACATTGAATTTAATTGATGAAAGGAGAAAATATAAAAATGCAGTAAATGAAGCAGGCCAAAACGAATACAAACGTCTCAAAAATGAGATCGACAGGAAGTGCAAATGGCTAACCAGGGATGGCTAGAGGACAAATGTAAGGATGTAGAGGCTTATCTCACTAGAGGTAAGATACATACTGCCTACAGGAAAATTAAAGAGACCTTTGGAGATAAGAGAACCACTTGCATGAATATCAAGAACTTTGATGGAAACCTAGTTCTAAGCAAAGAAGGGAAAGCAGAAAGGTGGAAGGAGTATATAGAGGGTCTATACAAGGGCGATGTACTTGAGGACAATATTATGGAAATGGAAGAGGATGTAGATGAAGATGAAATGGGAGATATGATACTGCGTGAAGAGTTTGACAGAGCACTGAAAGACCAGAGTCGAAACAAGGCCCCCGGAGTAGACAACATTCCATAAGAACTACTGACAGCCTTGGAAGAGCCAGTCCTCACAAAACTCTACCATCTGGTGAGCAAGATGTATGAGACAGGCGAAACACCCTCAGACTTCAAGAAGAACATAATAATTCCAATCCCAAAGAAAGCAGGGGTTGACAGATGTGAAAATTACCAAACTATCAGTTTAATAAGTCACGGCTGCAAAATACTAACGCGAATTCTTTACAGACGAATGGAAAAACTGATAGCAGCCAATCTCGGGGAAGATCAATTTGGATTCCGTAGAAATGTTGGAACACGTGAGGGAATACTGACCCTACGACTTATCTTAGAAGAAAGATCAAGGAAAGACAAACCTACGTTTCTAGCATTTGTAGACTTCCAATGTTGATTGGAATACTCTCTTTCAAATTCTGAAGGTGGCAGGGGTAAAATACAGGGAGCGAAAAGCTATTTACAATTTGTACAGAAACCAGATGGCAGTTATAAGAGTCGAGGTGTATGAAAGGGATGCAGTGGTTGGGAAGGGAGTGAGACAGGGTTGTAGCCTATCCCCAATGTCATTCAATCTGTATATTGAGCAAGCAATAAAGGAAACAAAAGGAAAGTTCGGAGTAGGAATTAAAGTCTATGGAGAAGAAATAAAAACTTTGAGGTTCGCCGATGACATTGTAATTCTGTCAGAGACAGCAAAGGACTTGGAAGAGCAGTTGAACGGAATGGAAAGTGTCTTGAAAGGAGAGTATATCATGAACATCAACAAAAGCAAAACGAGGATAATGGAATGTAGTCGAATTAAGTCGGGTGATGCTTAGGGAATTAGATTAGGAAATGAGACACTTAGGGTAGTAAAGGAGTTTTGCTATTTGGGCAGCAAAATAACTGATGATGGTCGAAGTAGAGAGGGTATAAAATGTAGACTGGCAATGACAAGGAAAGCGTTTCTGAAGAAGAGAAATTTGTTAACATCGAGTATAGATTTAAATGTCAGGAAGTCGTTTCTGAAAGTATTTGTATGGAGTGTAGCCATGTATGGAAATGAAACGTGGACGATAAATAGTTTAGACAAGAAGAGAACAGAAGCTTTCGAAATGTGGTGCTACAGAAGAATGCTGAAGATTAGATGGGTAGATCACATAACTAATGAGGAGGCATTGAATAGAATTGGGGAGAAGAGGAGCTTGTGGCACAACTTGACTAGAAGAAGGGATCGATTGGTAGGACATGTTCTGAGGCATCAAGGGATCACCAATTTAGTATTGGAGGGCAGCGTGGAGGGTAAAAATCGTAGAGGGAGACCAAGAGATGAATACACTAAGCAGATTCAGAAGTATGTAGGCTGCAGTAGGTACTGGGAGATGAAGAAGCTTGCACAGGATAGAGTAGCATAGAGAGCTGCATCAAACCAGTCTCAGGACTGAAGACCACAACAACAACAGGACTATAGCCCTTACTGTATGCAATTTTTCTAATTGTTTTTGTTGTTTTTGATTAATTTTCAAAATTTCATTTAGTTTGTGGTATGGATAGAAGGCCATGCAACGGTAAGGTCTAAGAGGCTGAGTGAGTCTCCTCCCAGCTCTATTATAAACATAATTTTACTACGGAGTGAACAGAAATGTTGAATGTAATTGTTTAGTTGCCTTGTGGTACATATCACTAGGCACAACAACTCGTCCACATATATTTTCCAGTGTTGTAATTTAGAACTCTGGGGCACTTTATCTAAATTTGTTGGTCAGGAATTGTCCAAACTAATATGTGTATGACTTACGTAGTACAATGTGTGTAGGTCAGTCAGTCAGTGGGTTTAGAGATTTTTACTGATATCTTTACAGTCTAAAATATTCACTGTATTTTTAAAGACTGTTTCTCGTTTTGTAACCATATCAAAATGAAGCACTGCAATTCGTGTTTATTGTATAGATATACAATCATACAGATATACAATCGTAAAATATGTGAACAGCTAGAAGATCTCGTTGATGTTGCGTGGACTGTCTGTTCAGTCTGACGATGGCGTGGAAAGCAGAAAGCCGATTCATCACGAACTTTAAAATAAATGTTATTGCGTAACGTTTATGTTGCGTATTTCAGTTTTTAATATGACTGTGTTCCTTCAAATACCGACGGAATATTTCAGAAATGTTTCTCTGTACGTTCTGGAGAGTAAATCAGAAGAACAGAAAGAAATGTAACCTCCATTGTAGACTAACTTGTAATTAATAAAAACTGTAAGTGAAGCAGTTGTCATCCATATACCAGACTCAATGATTGCCAACATTCACATAATGTATATTAGAGTTCTTTCGAGAAAGGCAGTAACAGCTGTAGTGATTTTAGCTGAAAGTTAGTCACTTAGAATTTTAATTATTATATTCCTTTTATTCGGTGTAGTTTTATTTAATTGCATTTACAACCATGTGATTTGTTTCTACGTAATATATTTACAGTAGTGCGTGTTAAATATCATACCTCTGTATACAACATAGTATGTTATCATGATTACTGAATATACTGGATACCACCTGTTTAGAGTTTCCAACTAACAGCTCGTAAAATATGGCAATAAGCTGAACTAAATTGTACATTCGTTTGGCTTTCTGGGAAATGCATGCTGCTGCACCATGCGATAATGACATATCTGGCTAGTTCCTGTAGCATGTAATGTTCCATAAATGATCACCGTAATGAACTGAAAGTGTATGAGCTCATGGACAGATCACAGGCGATTTTTCAAGGTAGCGCAAACAATGTTGATACTGCAAGCATACACAGGGTGTCCTAGAAACGTTGCCACGAACTTTGATTGGTGTAGAAGGTGCCTTCAAGAACAAATCGAGGATAGGGACGTGTACCAGGAAACGTCATCCAACTACGCTACAGTGTGTCGAAATTACAGGAGCTAGCGCCTGCCACTAGGCCACCCCTTTGGCAGAAAACGTGACTTTGTACACTGAGTAACCGTAGGCGGAACGTCTCGCTATGTTTTTTGTTATTCAGTGATCGCGACTGATTGCCACGATCGCCGGTGGGGAAGATGGAGCTAGCTGCTGCTTAAACAAGACTTGCCCCCTCACTTGGTCTACCTCCACAAACCTAAGTCACCCGGCCGCCACTTCCTCCTATGAACTGGCGCCAGGTTTGAATTTTGGCAGTAAACAAAGGTCACTTGGGGTTTCGCTACTAAGCTAAGAAAGTGGCGCGTAAGAAAGTACACTTGTACCAACCTCAGTCACCCGACCGCCACCTCCTCGTACGAACTGGCGCCAAGTTTGAATTTTGGCGGTAAAGAGAGGTCACTTGGGGTTTCGTTAACAATCTAGGAAAATTGCGGGAAACAAAGCTTACCTCCACTAACCTAAGCCACCCGGCCGCCACCTCTTCCTAGGGATTGGTGGGAAAAGGACTCAGCCTGGAGAACAAGTATGCGGCAACAAGACGAATCCCTGAAAACATCGACATCGAAACGAAGGGAGTGAGGGAGACAGCCAATTTTTTCCCGTTGAGGCAGCATTATACTGTATGTCTACTGAGGTACCAGTGATACACGCGAGTTGACTACTGTATTTGATGCTTTTCGGGAGGAAAGAGAACCATTCATCTCTAAATCTCTAAACTTACTTGCCTCTGAGTTAAAGAGTAACGGGGCGAGTGGACAGGGTGATCAATTGAGGTGGAGCTGTAATGAGGTACGATTTAATGGTTGACTGATGCATTCTAGAGAAGGAGAAGTTGCTGCAGGTCAATTGTTTTGCAGTGTTCTGTCCGGATGCATAAGTCGCGTGACATAGCCCACGCTCTACTCGTATACAGCCACGTGTTCTGTATGTGGATTAAAGCACTGTCTACTTGCGACCGTTAACGATAAACCTGTCGGTCATCAGAGGACTTCCATATCATATGTGATGAAACTTGACACATTCTTCTAAACGAACTTTGATTCATGCGATCCCCCCCCATCACATCTTGGGTGTAAAATCGAGACTTCAGCGTCATAACTAAGTTAGCGGTAGGAGCTTGTGGGGCGCTACAATGCCCGTGTACACATTTGCCCGACAGATGTGCTGTTTACAGAGTTAGCGACGGAATGACTTGCAATTTTCACATGTCGGGCGCTGCTGCTATGCGTTTATCTGTTTCCTTGTAGGATGTATCCCCCGGTACTAACGACCATTTTATATATAGGCCTGATGCAGGTATCGTATAATTTATGAACGGTGATCGGATGTGAACAGTGGACACTATACGTCTCCGGAAAGCTCTATTGTGCTCGTATCACGCTGAACAAGTGTTTTATGGAATTAGCTTGTTTTTCGTTTTACGGTTCAGTAGAGAAACCGGGAAGAACGATGTAAACCATGCGCTTGCAATATATTTTTCACAATGGAATATTAACGATGCTACATTCCATACGTCTGATAGGTCAGAAACACATGCGATCTAACAGTATAGGCCCGTTTTAAGCGCAGAACTTTGTAGCCTTAGGAGCGCGTGTGTTTAAGTTCTCTCTCTTACCAATACCTTGCAGGTACCGATCCTACACTCAAGAACAATACTCTAGAGTTTATAGCTTGGTTGAATTACATTAAAATGCGACGAACTCCATCCGTCTGGAGCTCCATCGCATATAAAAATCAATCGTTTCTTATTCTTCTTAACTGTCTGCTATTACACCACGGCACTTTGAAATCTATTACTATACATCGATAAGGAGTGCTAAGCTCTTCGACATGGTCGATCTCGAGAAATCTCGTGCACTTGGATGGGGGGTGTAGCGGTCTTCTGATCGGTTGCAGATTAATTCGGTAGCGGTGCTGCAGGGCGGGTTGGTCAATGACAGTGTGAGGAGAGTCTTTCACTCTCTAATTTTACCCTAAGACAGCGAGAATGCTCTGTGACTCTCATACGCAGAGAGGTAGAGCGTAAATTAAGCACTATGCTCGAGGTGTTAGAAATATGTAGATCGCTGTCTGGTACACTTTGATGACACTGAATGGACGTACTGAGCAGTCATCTATCTACATTCGCAGTGATACTCGCAAAGTAGAGAAGGGGTGGTTTAGCTATGATACTGAAACTGTGGGAGACATGCTGTCACATCATTGGCCGCTGTTGGAGTTACTGTAAAATTGCTAAAATTCTTCGTGCTATCAACTGTGTTGCTTATTATTACAGTACATCGTCGGTGTCTTTTCTACCCCATTCGTGCATTGGTGCGCTGTTGATTACCACATAATGATTGACTGACAACGCATGTATGAGTTGGAGAATGAGTTTTGTTTATGGGTAACAACTTTTGGGGGTGCTAGCAGCGAAACAGTGATCGCGTACATAAGTCCAACATGAGGAATCAGTCGAAAGGGAACGCAGAGCCATCAGCTATTCTGTCAGTGTGAGAGAGAAGTCTAAATGTAGAGCTCGTGAATCACCTTCGGACTGTAGTTTGGAAACCTCTGCTAACACCGTAAAACTCATCCAGACTGCTTATGTTGAAACTGTCTTTTATTTAAAATCAGCTGACGTGTTGTGTATTATGCTATCCACCATAAGAAAATGATTTACACCGTGCAACGTCTAGTTGCCTGCGAATGGCCATCGATCAGAGCTTCTTAACGTCAGTTTAGAACCTGACACAGGTCTCGAAGTCGTGGCACTAAGGAGGATATGTTTGTCATTGTACAAAAGCGTGCTAGGGAACAGTGTTTGAAACAAGTAAACAGGACCAGAGGGAACGTCTTTTCCGACTTAGTTTAGTCTGTGGGATATGATCATTCGCCTAGAGTACAGGTGATCAAACTTTAAAGTGGCCTCTGCAGTGCCTGTATACACTCCTGGAAATGGAAAAATGAACACATTGACACCGGTGTGTCAGACCCACCATACTTGCTCCGGACACTGCGAGAGGGCTGTACAAGCAATGATCACACGCACGGCACAGCGGACACACCAGGAATCGCGGTGTTGGCCGTCGAATGGCGCTAGCTGCGCAGCATTTGTGCACCGCCGCCGTCAGTGTCAGCCAGTTTGCCGTGGCATACGGAGCTCCATCGCAGTCTTTAACACTGGTAGCATGCCGCGACAGCGTGGACGTGAACCGTATTTGCAGTTGACGGACTTTGAGCGAGGGCGTATAGTGGGCATGCGGGAGGCCGGGTGGACGTACCACCGAATTGCTCAACACGTGGGACGTGAGGTCTCCACAGTACATCGATGTTGTCGCCAGTGGTCGGCAGAAGGTGCACGTGCCCATCGACCGGACCGCAGCGACGCACGGATGCACGCCAAGACCGTAGGATCCTACGCAGTGCCGTAGGGGACCGCACCGCCACTTCCCAGCAAATTAGGGACACTGTTGCTCCTGGGGTATCGGCGAGGACCATTCGCAACCGTCTCCATGAAGCTGGGCTACGGTCCCGCACACCGTTAGGCCGTCTTCCGCTCACGCCCCAGCATCGTGCAGCCCGCCTCCAGTGGTGTCGCGACAGGCGTGAATGGAGGGACGAATGGAGACGTGTCGTCTTCAGTGATGAGAGTCGCTTCTGCCTTGGTGCCAATGATGGTCGTATGCATGTTTGGCGCCGTGCAGGTGAGCGCCACAATCAGGACTGCATACGACCGAGGCACACAGGGGCAACACCCGGCATCATGGTGTGGGGAGCAATCTCCTACACTGGCCGTACACCACTGGTGATCGTCGAGGGGACACTGAATAGTGCACGGTACATCCAAACCGTCATCGAACCCATCGTTCTACCATTCCTAGTCCGGCAAGGGAACTTGCTGTTCCAACAGGACAATGCACGTCCGCATGTATCCCGTGCCACCCAACGTGCTCTAGAAGGTGTAAGTCAACTACCCTGGCCAGCAAGATCTCCGGATGTGTCCTCCATTGAGCATGTTTGGGACTGGATGAAGCGCCGTCTCACGCGGTCTGCACGTCCAGCACGAACGCTGGTCCAACTGAGGCGCCAGGTGGAAATGGCATGGCAAGCCGTTCCACAGGACTACATCCAGCATCTCTACGATCGTCTCCATGGGAGAATAGCAGCCTGCATTGCTGCGAAAGGTGGATATACACTGTACTAGTGCCGACATTGTGCATGCTCTGTTGCCTGTGTCTATGTGCCTGTGATTCTGTCAGTGTGATCATGTGATGTATCTGACCCCAGGAATGTGTCAATAAAGTTTCCCCTTCCTGGGACAATGAATTCACGGTGTTCTTATTTCAATTTCCGGGAGTGTATATTCCTTAGCTGAATCACTTTCAAAATGCTGTAATTATATCTCGAGCTTGCATCGTGGGCTGATAATACACATTCCTACGATCACCGTCACGGTATTTGTCCGAAAAAAAACCTCACCTCATTCAGAGGTAATGTCGTAACTTGTGTTGTAAAGCAGGTATAGCTTTTAACCTGGATGCTTGTGTGCACCTGTAGAACCAACATCGCTTGTGACAGTAACATGCAGTAGTTGTTGGGATCGGGTTTTTTCTTTAACATCTGGCCGATTACGTCTCCCTTTTTAAGACACGGTGGTACCACTTGCAAGAAAAACCTAAGATACGTGCCCGTACATCGTTGGTTTTCAGTCAGTATTATTTTGTATCGTAGGCTATCAGTTATTGACGAAGTGTTATACTTAGTAGTAGTGGTGGGTGCGTGATATGTTTGCATTTGAGCATGAGGTTTATAATGTTTGTGTTTGTGTAAAGGAAATGACTATGTCCAATCGTAAGGATGGTACAGATATTTCCATTTCCAGAGCCACAGCCATCAAGAGGGTGTATTTCCGATACTTCGCTCATTGTCGAATGCTGTTCAATTGAGACCGTGATCGTAGCATTTAATTGTAAGTATAATGATAAAACATATGTGTGACCGGTTTTTCTGGAATAATTTCGTGTATGAATGGCCTGTGGTGGGAATGATTCACGTTTCCCATTAACGGCAGGAGCTGTCCGAATGCATAGGCCTATTGGAGTGGAGGAATGTATCTGAGTTAACTTTACCACCCCCTAGACGACCGAATAGCGAACTAATACTTAGTATGTGTTGGGTGACTTACGCAATCAAATGGAAATCTGAGAAGATTGTGTATGGAGGTGTGTTTGCACTGGACTGTTATTCCCTCCCATGTAAATTGTTCGGTTGACTGCTACTGCATATTTCGCGCCTTTATTTAGTTGAGAGAAGATCGATTGTGGTGTGTGCATCTAGCATGTGGAAGACACATTTGCCTGTTCTCTAGACATGGGAAAGCCCTTAGTTGGCTTGTAAATTATAGGGATGATTTGGAATCTGTTACAGCGCCGACATAGGTATTCGAGAGTGGAAATATCAGTTTCCTCTATTTGTTTCTAGTTACTCAGTGGTTTACCTCGCTAAAGTTTGGAGTTTGTAGAGAAATAATTTACAGTCTATATCTTGGGAATTATGTTGCACTAGCGATCGGTAGTTCTTGATATCGAGAAGTACTGCGAAAATGGTATAATATTATGGCGAAAATATGTGTGTTCTTGTAATCCCCGAGTCTAGAGATGTCTGTAGAAAAGCGGTTCGGATCAGACACACTAACGCGTTTGTGGAAAGGGGAAACGATCTTGAATTTGTAGAACAGTTCTGAGAGTGACTTGGTTCGGCTGACGGTGCTCTGA
Organism: Schistocerca piceifrons; assembly: GCF_021461385.2. NCBI lineage: Eukaryota > Metazoa > Arthropoda > Insecta > Orthoptera > Acrididae > Schistocerca > Schistocerca piceifrons. The sequence continues at coordinate 764,347,578 of NC_060149.1, read as the reverse complement.
TGTAAAAGAAATGATTTTGTGTGGCGGAGGATATGAATTGTAGGTTTACTACATCGACACAGTATGTGGTGATATATTGCTGTGTTGGAAATCGGTTTCGCAGACTAACATTCAAGCTCCTGTCCTTCGGTGGGAGAGCAGTGTAAATGAGTAAGAGTCTTTCTGTATTTGACGATATGTGTGGCATCTTGGGAGGTTTAGTTGTCGGTGCAAACGGTGCTTCCCTAGGACTGGAGAGCATCATGACATATAGCCGGTGTGAGTGTAGGGTGCTGTACAGATATAAAAGATAGCTGCAATATTTGTGTAAAATGTGTATATATCGTATTGTAAAGTTACTGTGGCTTATGTTGTGTAAAATGTGCATATATTGCATTGTAAAGTGACTATCGTTTATGTAATGGCCTGACAAGAGAGGATGACTGTGTGTCCTATCGTAAGAGTCTTCCCGTGTTTGACGATTTGTATGGTAGTTTGTATGATTTAATTGTCAGTGCTATATGGCGATCTGTGTAAAATCTCCTCTGGAAAAGGAAAAAAGGCGGACAGTCTTCGATAATGGCTGTATCAGTAATTCGATGGGTAAATTCGATAAGAGCCAATCATAATGCTCGATTCATTCACATCCTTTGTGTTGGGATTTAGGAGCCTCTACATAGCGGAGGGAACGTTTGTGTATGTTGAAAGCAGGAAAGGTAACGTGTGATGGGGTGGGTACCACGTTAGGTCCGCGAGGAAGACTGCATTCTACATTATTCTGCGCTACTTTTGTAAAAAGGTTCTGTTAGGGCAAGAATTTTCGTGCATACAAGCTGAGACATCAAGAAAGCGAGCATTAACTATTTCTGGGACAGTATACAATTTGTGAGAGGTCAACTTCGCTGTTATTTTTTGCAAGCCATGTGACGTAACAAGAACATTGAGAACTTCTTAGATGGCAAGTCGCCACACAGGCGTTTCGCAGCGAGGTGTCAGTGACGCAGCTCGTATGTTCCATTAGGGTGAAAGCAGTCTCTGCTATTCTGTCATCAACGGTAAAGACAAGTACTGCTCAGAGGTGTCTGCGTATGAGACCGGCGTGATCGCGCCTTGGAATTCTGTGATGTTAGTATAACCATGGCTGTATACTGGGAAATAGAGTCAACTTTCATATGCATCTGGCGGCGAGATGCGGCTGTGCATGCCCCTGGAGCATCTGCGCTCCCGCCTGTTCACGTCGGACGCGGTGTCTAGGTGAACAAGTATTTAGATAGGAAATTCTCAGCTACCAAGTATGAATGGGATGTCGCCACCTCATGCTTGCGGAACCCAAGCGGGGGCCTGTGCGTGGTTGGACAGCTGACGGGCACGTCACTTCGCGGGGGCTGCCGCAACCTCCTGTGCGCTCTACTGGATGGGAGTGGCTGAGGGTGCTTGCACGCACTGATTGCATTATTTTGCGAGCAGGTCTGTAGGCTGTGCTATTCGTTATTTGGACAGTTCACAAGTACTGAACGTGTCTACACATCACTATGCTGCATTATTTAGGAGGAGTCTGCAAGTGTGTACTGAAATTATTTCGTTAATTTAGGAGTTGTTTGCGTGTCTGGAGAGCGTTATTTAGAAGTTGTTTACAGGTCTGTGGACTGTGTGAGATGGCGCCGAGCATATTAGAGCGTGTGTTTTGTATCCGTGTGATAAATATACTCCATCCCTTAATAAATTGTTCCAAAATAAATAGAGTGCACTCCTTCCTTACTCTCCCCAGCAGCCCAGAACAGGCTGAGTCATTTTCGCGCCATTTTCCCCTACAGACCACCATCTTGGGTTATGTCACATGAGGGATGACAGCACCAACTGGTGACAGTACTGTGCAATAGGTCAGTTGGACTCTAAATCTCCTCGTGGAGAGACTTGTGTCCAGAGTCGTTTTCGCACCATTTCTCGCCCCCCCCCCCCCCCCCACCATAGTGGATTACGCCACAGGAGGAATTATTGCACCCTCTAGTGGCAGTATTGTGCAATAGGTCATTTGGAGTCTAGATCTTGTGGTGGAGACACTGCCTGCACAATAAAAACTTTTGTCAAGAGTCGTTTTCCTACCATTTCCCCCCACCATCTTGGAGGAAGTGGCGGTCAAGTGACTGAGGTTAGTACACATATACTTTCTTTTGCTTCATTTTCTTAGCTTAGTAGCGAAGCCCCAAGTAACCTTTATTTACCGCAAAAATTCAAACTTGGCGCCAGTTCATAGGAGGAAGTGGTGGTCACGTGACTTAGATTAGTGGAGGTAGACCAAGTGAGCTATCTTCCTGCCATTTTCTTTGCTTAGTAGAGATAAGCAGGGTGTGATACATTACCCTTTTGGAATTTGAACTTCCCACCATTTTTCTGGGGGAGGGGAGGGGCTTAGGTAAGTGGAGGTAGCCCAATTGACCTTCTTCCCGCCAAAACTCAAAATTGCCGCCAAAATCCACCATCTTGAATTACGTCATTGCCATCATCTTGGATGATATCATGCACTGTTGCTAAGTCTACACGACGCCATCTTTGATGACGTCATCGCCACCATATTGGATACATCTGGCAACAATGCAGAGTGGCCAGAACATCTCTTTGTTCCAATACTCAGGTCTACTAAAGAGACTGCTTACACCACGCTTGTCCGCCCTATTCTGGAGTATTGCTGTGCGGTGTGGGATCCGCATCAGGTGGGACTCATGGATGACATCGAAAAAGTACAAAGAAGGGCGGCTCATTTTCTATTATCGCGAAATAGCCGAGATAGTGCCACAGGCATGATACGTGAATTGGAGTGCAATCATTAAAACAAAGATCGTTCTGACTGGATCTTCTCAAGAAATTTCAATCGCCAGTTTTCTCCTCCGATTGCGAAAACATTCTGTTGGCACCCACCTACACAGGGAGAAATGATCACGATAAAATAAGGAAATCAGGGCTCATGCAGAAAAATTTAAGTGCTGGTTTTTCCCGCGCGCCGTTCGAGAATGGAACGGTAGAGAGACAGCTTGAAGGTGGTTCATTGAACCCTCTGACAGGCACTTTATTGTGAATAACAGAGTAATCATGTAGATGTAGAGGTTACTGCCAAACTCACCGATGGCGGTTATTCGGGTAGTGCAGAGCCGCAATTCACCGCTAAGCACAATGGAACGTCATTATCAGTAGCCGATGATTCCTGGTCACAAAACCACTTCAGGTGAAGTCGTTTGTGTTGTGCTGTTAACGTCAGTTTGCGAATGGGATGATAATTCTCTAGATCGTCTGCTGCTGGTCCCTGACGATGGTTCGGGATGAGACAGAATACTGCAGTGAGTCCATTACCAGTTCTCGGATGGAAGGTGCAGAGGTGAAGGGGATACGATATGCTCGGTACACAATACGATGCTTCTCCTTGTCGTTGTCGGAAGTGGTCGACCAGAACCTTGACAAGTATGCCTGCCCACTCGTTTCCATGCGGTTCAATATCGGCCCGTTGTCACATCAGAATGCCTAAAAATCTGGATGCTGAACACTTCGACCAGTCGGCCAAATAGAGATCGAAATGAGGCCCGTTTCAAACTGTCAGACGCTGCGTACCAACGCCGGAAATTAACAACACTAATGTACTCTCGTGGTGGTTTTACCTGTCACAGAGAATTGCAACTCTAATCATTTACGTATCCACTGATAGTGTGTAGATGTACGAAGTTGTTTTGACAGTCTGTCATGTCTTCTGGGTGCTTCAAATTTTTTGACAGGCAATGTATTTGTAATAAAACATATGCAGTTTGTAAACACGTACTACATACGAGTTGCTAATTCTAAACCTTGTATCACGTGAAACATTCATTTCAGACCATTATATCGTTTCCTCAAAATAGACAGCTCTGTTATCCTCTACCGTCTGTTTCAATTTGAGCGCAAAGGTTTGGGACGCCGTGCATGTTAATGAGCTGTAGTACAACGCCAGTAACCATATGAGGCTGCCTCTGCGTGGTTCACTTGAGTGCAGGCATCGGACATGGTTAGATGCAGTACTTGTTACGAAATGAAGAGAGACATGCAGATGATCAGCACCTGGTGCAAAGACTGGCCCGATATGCCCGATATGGCTCTGAGCACTATGGGACTTAACTGCTGTGGTCATCAGTCCCCTAGAACTTAGAACTACTTAAACCTAACTAACCTAAGGACATCACACACATCCATGCCCGAGGCAGGATTCGAACCTGCGACCGTAGCGCTCGCGCGGTTCCAGACTGTAGCGCCTTTAACCGCTCGGCCACTCCGGCCGGCGCAAAGACTGGCCGGTGACTCCAAACAGAAATAAAAATAACGTAAATATATACGCATAAACAGCCGAAATAGCCGCAAGGGGTAGTCACGCGGTCTAGGGCGCCTTGTACGGTTCGCGCGGCTCCCGCCGTCGGAGGTTCGAGTCCGCCCTCGGGCATGGGTGTGTGTGTGTTGTCCTTAGCGTAAGTTAGTTTAACTTAGATTAAGTAGTGTGTAAGCTTAGGGACCGATGACCTCAGCAGTTTGGTCCCATTAAAAAATAAAAATAAAAAATAAAAAAATCCAGCCGAAATGATCAGATATTATTTGAATACACAATTGGCGATCCGCCACTGGAAGGATATGTTTGTATTCTAAGAAAAACTGCAAAACTCATCACTGGTTTGTCTCACCTGCATGTGTCTCAGAAACTTTCAATGAACTACGTGGGAGAAGCTGCAAGATATGCACTGTAACTCGAGAAGAGCTTTGCTCAGAAAATTCCGAGAACAGACCTTAAAAAACGGGACAAGAAAATGCCATTTTCTTTAACGTATTCATCGCGTAATGATCACAAGGGTAAATTTAGTGAAATTCGAGACTTTTCAGATGCTACAGTAATTTTTCTACAAGCATACCATTCGCAAATGGGTTAAGAGAGTACTAAGGTGTGCTGAAAAATAATGCCTCTGAAATTTTTTTTTTATTCTGTTTCCAGTAACAGTTGAGGTATATGCATATCATGCATATCACTCGGTCGATTTTCCCACAACGTTGACGCAAGCTGCAACCCTCTGGCTCTAGAGGGCTCCGAACTGTAGCGTGTAACATGCCGCTGCGTAACCTATGTCCGTGCGTGAGAAACCCTCAGAAAATTGAATGCACAAATTCGAACTGCCCGTCCACTTATGGAACATTGTCTCCTTCAGCATGACAGTGCCAGACCATATACGAGCGCTGCGACATCTGAAACAGTCCGACGCTTTGGGTTCGCTGGTATCGATCATCCGCCATACAGTCCCGACAAAACCCCCATTCTATTTTCATCTGCTTCTAAGTCTTAAAGAAAACCTTCGAGGCTTTCATTCTGTTAATGTTGAAGCGGTGCAAGCATAAATGAGGTTGTGAATCCGTCAACAAAGTCGAACAGTGACGGTATCAACAAACTGGTCATCGTTGGGAGAAATGCTATCGTCGCCAGGGTGACTATGCTGAGAAATAAAAATGTAGATATGAAGAATAAAGATGTAGAACAGGGGGTTCCAACAAAATTTTCTCGATGACCCCCCATCGAGCATGATTGGTACCTTCTCATATCACAGTATCAAGTACCTAAAAAAGCCAAATTAATAGTCTTTTTATATGTTTTCTATTTTTGGTACTTAGGAAAAACATTGACATATTCATTATTGAAAAAATATTGAGCTTAAAACTTTTTCAATTTAGCCACCATTGTTATTGTTAAATTTTTGATTACTGCTCAAAATCTTTGTCTTCAAATATGAGTGTTTAGTATGACAAACTCCTTGAAAACATAAAAAAATGAGTATGAACTGAAAATGACAGGAAAAAATTAAAACTGAGTGTATTGGTCTTTCAAGTGTACTACACATGAGATTGCATAGAATAGAGACGTGTGAAAAATAAGAAAACACTAATTTCATACAAGGTATTATTTATTTGAAAAAATACTGTTACAACACAGTACTCCATCAGTAAACAGTTAGTTTTAATTTTCAGTTCTTAATGAGATGAGTTCAATCAGAACTTTGAGTCCATTATTTCTGAAATATTAGGTTCCAACTTGAAACTTTCACTCTGAAATCCGACCGCATGTCGAGCCGATTCCTATATTTGTTTTTCATGAAACACATCGAAGAAAATGCTTGCTCACACCGATATGTGGTTGCAAATGGAAGTCTAACGGCATACAGCAGAACTATTTGCCTCTATCTAATTCTAGTTTTGCGCTAGAGTGTGCTAGTGACAGTTGGCTCTAGGAAGACGCTAGACGCAGAAGTTAGAGTTCGCTAAAGCTCTGCTCATGCAGGAAGCGGCCAAAATAAAAAATCTGTTATCATATGAAATGTATTTAATATATTTTTTATTCTAATAGCATCTTGCGGACCCCTCTGGCATAGCTCGCGGACCCCTGGGGGTCCGCGGACCACCTGTTGGGAACCACTGATGTAGAGTGTTAATAAAGTTTGTTTTATTTAAAAAGCTTTGAGTTTTCACATAAAAAAGTCTGAGGCATTACATTTCAGCACGTCGCCGGACGTTATGTTCAATGCACCACACCATACAGTGACTTGAGGATTGCAAATGTGGATGTGGATGCAACGGAGAGTCACCTGAAAGCTAAGAGGTTCTACATAGAGAGCTCGTCTGAGCATAGCCCCTGGGTTCGGTACTTTCATTAGCTGAAGCGTGTGTAGGTATCGATCACGGCTGCCAGTGAAGTGACCAGCCGCGAACATTCTCCTGCACGTAACGATCTGAAAAGTCCGGCTGAGCCGGATACGCTCGTTTCCGCTGACGCAGAAAAACTCCATCGAGTTACACGATAATGAGAGGTGATAGCGTTACAATGTAGCCACAACTGATAAAACTGTTAGAGGTTCTAAATTCCTGCAACTCACTTAGAGATTCTTCCATTACAATTATAAGCAAGTAAGAACTTCAAACGTGTTCTCTACGCTAATGTCTCCTTTTCATATCCAGTTATCATCCTGATCAATCACTCTTTTCGTGATGAAGGTATTACCTTAACTTGATCCTACTAGTGTTTATGAACACCGAGAAATCACCAGCATCAATTCAAGTCATTATTTCAAAATGGGCATAATTTACTGCCATTGAAGTTCATAGTACCATTTATTCATTAGATATTCAATATCGTTCTCAGTCGCGCTTGATCATCGAGATTGTTTTTGGTCCTTAATTGCTTCTTACATTAATACACTACTGGCCATTAAAATTGCTACACCAAGAAGAAATGCAGATGATAAGCGGGTATTCATTGGACAAATTTATTATACTAGAACTGACATGTGATTACATTTTCACGCAATTTGGGTGCATAGATCCTGAGAAATGAGTACCCAGAACAACCACCTCTGGCCGTACTAACGGCCTTGATACGCCTGGCCACGCGGTCTAACGCGCTGCAGTCATGGACTGTGCGGCTGGTCCCGGCGGAGGTTCGAGTCCTCCCTCGGGCATGGGTGTATGTGTTTGTCCTCAGGATAATTTAGGCAAAGTAGTGTGTAAGCTTAGGGACTGATGACCTTAGAATTTAAGTCCCATAAGATTTCACACACCTTTAAACATTTGGTACGCCTGGGCATTGAGTCAAACAGAGCTTGGATGGCGGGCACAGGTACAGCTGCCCATGCAGCTTCAACACGATACCACAGTTCATCAAGAGTAGTGACTGGCGTACTGTGACGAGCCGGTTGCTCGGCCACCATTGACCAGACGTTTTCAATTGGTGAGAGATCTGGAGAATGTGCTGGCCAGGGCAGCAGTCGAACATTTTCTGTATTCAGAAAGGCCCGTACAGGACCTGCAACATGCGGTCGTGCATTATCCTGCTGAAATGTAAGGTTACGCAGGGATCGAATGTTGGGTAGAGCCACGGGTCATAACACATCTGGAATGTAACGTCCACTGTTCAAAGTGTCGTCAATGCGAACAAGAGGTGACCGAGACGTGTAACCAATGGCAACCCATACCATCACGCCGGGTGATACGCCAGTATGGCGATGACGAATTCACGTTTCCAACGTGCGTTCACCGCGATGTCGCCAAACACGGATGCGACCATCATGATGTAAACAGAACCTGGATTCACCCGAAAAAATGAAGTTTTGCCTTTCGTGCACCCGGGTTCGTCGTTGAGTACACCATCGTAGGCGCTCCTGTCTGTATGCAGCGTCAAGGGTAACCGCAGCCATGGTCTCCGAGCTGATAGTCCATGCAGCTGCAAACGTCATCGAACTGTTCGTGCAGATGTTTGTAGTCTCAGGGATCGAGACGTGGCTGCACGATCCGTTACAGCCATGCGGATAAGATGCCTGTCATCTCGACTGCTAGTGATACGAGGCGGTTGGGATTCAGCACGGCGATTCGTATTACCCTCATGAACCCACCGATTCCATATTCTGCTAACAGTCATTGGATCTCGACCAACGCGAGCAGCAATGTCGTGATACGATAAACTGCAATCGCAATAGGCTACAATCCGACCCTTATCAAAGTCGGAAACGTAATGGTACGCATTTCTCCTCCTTACACGAGGCATCACAACAACGTTTCACCAGGCAACGCCGGTCAACTGCTGTTTGTGTACGAGAAATCGGTTGGAAACTTTCCGCATGTCAGCACGTTGTAGGTGTCGCCACCGGCGCCAACCTTGTGTGAATGCTGTGAAAAGCTAACCATTTGCATATCACAGCATCTTCTTCCTGTCGGTTAATTTTCGCATCTGTAGCACGTCATCTTCGTGGTGTGTCAATTTTAATGGCCAGTAGTGTATGTATTGCTTGAATATGTTGAATGTGTCCACCCGAACTCTTATGTAAGTGATAATTTAATTATAGCATTCGTGTACGTCATCAAGCTGTGATGCCTTGAAATGCATCGTGTTGAGTTGCGTTGTACTGTGCACCACCTCTTCATTTCAGAGTAGCACATGCACTCTACGTCCTACCCTCTACAGCTACATACATACTTCGCAAGCTACCACACCGTGCTTGGTGGAGGGCACCCTGTACCACTACTAGTCATTTCCTTTCCTGTTCCACTCGCAAGTAGAGCGAAGGAAAAACGACTATCTATATGCGTCCGTATGAGCCCTAATTTCTCGTATCTTACTTCGTGGTCCTTACGAGCAGGAGAATCGTTCAGCAGTCAGCTTCAAATACCGGTTCTCTAAATTTTCTCAATAGCATTCATCGAAAAGAACGTTGCTTTCCCTCCAGGGATTCCCATTTGAATTCTCGAAGCATTTTCGTAATATTTACGTGTTTTTCAACATACCGGTATCAAATATAGCAGCTCTGTGTTGCTTCGATGTCTTCCTTTAATCCGATAGGGTACGGATCCAAAATACTCGAGAATACGTCACACCACGTCCTGTATGCGGTCTTCTTCCTAAAGTTCACCCAATAAACCGAAGTCGTCCATTCGTCTTCCCTACCACAGTCCTTACACGCTCGTTCCATTTCATATAACATTACAACTTTTCGCTCAGACATTTAGACGACGTGACTGAGTCAAGCAGTACACTGCTAACGCAGTATCCGAACATTAAGGTTTTTTTCCCGATTAATCCTCATTAACTTACATGTTACTACATTTAGAGCTATCTGCCATTCATCCCACCAGTTAGAAATTTTGTCTAAGTCATCTTGTATCGTCTGTGAAGAATACACTACAGGCTGATGTACATTTTTTTCACTTTTACTATATTTTATTTTACTTCTTTCCAGCTTTATTTTCGTCATACATTGAAAGGGTTATTTCAGAATTCTTGGTATATTTATGCTTCTGTTCTTGGTATATTTATGCTTCTGTTTACATAACGTACTTGTTATGAATCTGACTGCCATTTTCAATTATTCTGATGTATACTTTCTTATTTTTAACATGTTATTTGCATTCATTCTCTGTGGACAGAGTAATATCAAATTGTGATTTTGCATAAAACTGCAAATCGATATAGTCATAATTTTTCAAAGTCTTATGTGAAGCCAGGTGTCGATAGAGGAGGCATCAATAATGTCTCTGTATGTCCATCTTTTCAGAGATGATTGTGGGACTCGGCTGTTCTGTACAGAATGTCAAATCAAACACCTTTCAGCCGCCTAATTTGCAAACTGTTATTTTATTGGGCTATCAGTTTCGGCGATATATTACGCCATCTTCAGGCCCTCTGACCGACGTGTAGGAAGATTACAACCTTGGTTCTGGTCAAAATAGGGGTCAGAATTCAAAGACTGTCCGTATATGACGTGTGAAGTAGTCGCTGCATTAAGCATAAATATATATACAGATATCAGTCTTTGAATGCATAAAACTTTGATATGCAGACCGGTAAGCTATTTGCACGCCGTAAAGATACTATTTTCGATTGTAGAGAGCACAAACTGTTTAATGCAAACCACAGACTGTGGAATGAAGCATTTTCGTGTCGTATATTGATACGAAGAACTTTAACTGTCAATGTACGATGTGCTGATTGCCGCGTAATTGAAGTAACAGCGTAGACCAGGCTGTTCCAGCTCGTCGGCTCCGTTGTGAGCCACGGAGCGCTCCCTGCTCCAGGGAGCCGCGTCGCTCGCTGTGACCAGTCAAGTGGGCCGGCACGCCGGCACGTGGCACGGCTGGCTGAGGCAGGCTGCAAGGCAAGCATTCTGATGTGCCAACTGCATCTTACAAGATCGACAGCCTCATACTCTTAGCTGCTAAGACGTGGCGACATGCTACACCAGGAAATACGATGTTCAGGAAATAAATAAGAAAATTATTTGGCCTCTGTAGCTTGACATTTTCTTTTCATTACAAGATCGGAAATATCAGGCGTCAAAGTGTTCTCACCGTTAATGCGGAGGATGGCCTTCATTGTTGCATCCTGAAGAAACGATCGTTCCTTACATTTTACTCTTTTCATTGCTGAGAAAAGCTGCTCACAACAATACGTAGATCCAAACATGCACATGATCTGAGCGGCATTGTTGTGAAGCTTGGGAAATGTTTCTTGCTGTAATGAACGACACCATCATTACAAATCCACCGTGTTGTAGTACCTCTCTTTCAACAAATTTCGATGTTGCAAATCGATAATCTCCAATTGAAGTGACGTTGACAAATCATCGGGGAAAACTGAAAAAGGAGTGCTGAACACCTTAAATTCCGTTTCCAAACTAGTGAGGTCTCGGAATCGTGTTTCAAATGACGTGATGAGCTGCTTTAACTTTGTAAATAGTCTTCACGGGTGTGCCGCCGGATGACGTTGTGCAAATCCCACAACATTTCTTCGGAGCAACTGTCCGACATCATCAGGTGGTAGAACCTCGCTGGTGGCTAGGTACGACTGACAAGATCCGCATGTCGACGCCGCTGTATATAGAGCACGCGTGTGAAAATTGCGCAGGCGCGGGAACCACGCATGCGCAAAAGTTTGCAGGTAGGTGGCGCCAGACTCAAACGCCCTCTGCCGGGAAACTCAGAGCGGCCGTTCTGTGCGTGCGCTGACGCTGTGTTTACTAACATGCTGCCAAAGTTATGACGGGTCTATTATCGAAAGCTCTTTGCTATTTCGTCGTGATTTAGCAGCAGCCAATGCAGGGTTCCAGGCTGTACTCAATTGAAATACCGCATCCCTGTTGATAAAGTTATCAGCTGTACGGATATGTATTGCTTCCTTAATGACGCAATCCCAGAAAGAGGATGCTGGGGATAAAACTTCCGTCTTTTCGTAAATCATGTAATGTCCTGTGTTCAGACAGTGTTCTGCAATTGCAGAATTCTCTGGCTGGCGTAGTCGTGTATGAAGCTGATGTTCATCGCAACGTTCTTGTACTGTGCGGCATGTCTGACCTATATATGCCGCCCCACACTGACAAGGAATCTTGTACACACCACGTTTCCTCAGACCGAGATCATCCTTAACCGAACCTAACAGGTTCCTCAGTTTTGCAGACGGTCGGAAAACACACTTGATGTCATATCTTTCGAGGACTCTTCCGATTCTTGACGACATGGCACCAAAGTACGGCAAGAAGGCCAAGGTGGTGGGTGTCTTCGTATCTTCGTTCTGCTCCATAGATTGAACTCGCTTGGGCCTGAATGCATTACGTATCTGTCTCTCAGAATAACCGTTTTGTCGGAAGACTGTCTTCAAATGTTGCATCTTCTTAGGTGGCGCCCGAGTCAGGATGCGGCATGAATCACGCCTAATCTCTTCGGCAGCTTCCTTACGAAGTTTCAAAGCCTGTTCTATTTTGGTGCTAGAGAAAGGTCTGAATTTTGCTCCTACACCTGGGACCATTCCTATCCCAGATGTGATTAGTGGAATAGAACAGGTTTTGAAACTTCGTAAGGAAGCTGCCGAAGAGGTTAGGCGTGATTCATGCCGCATCCTGACTCGGGCGCCACCTAAGAAGACCAGCTTTAACATTACCGCAGCGGAAAGAACTGCACTACAAAATCTGAGAAGAGACCAAGACATCGTCATCTTACCTGCTGACAAAGGAAACGCTACTGTTCTCCTCTCACGCACAGAATATAACAGCAAGATGCACAAACTGCTCGACGATCCTGCATACAGTAAATTAAAAAGTGATCCGACGGGTAGGATCCAGAGGAAGACTTTGGAACTCATCAGGAAGAGCTCGATCCCAGCGCAAGTCGCTAAGGGTTTACGTCAACAAGCTGCAGTTCCTCCTAGACTCTATGGCCTACCCAAGATCCATAAGAATGAGGTGCCTCTGCGCCCTATCGTGAGCAACGTTGGAGCACCTACTTATTTTATTGCCAAATATCTGACGTCACTATTGGGACCTCTCGTAAGCAAGTGCGACCATCATATTCGCAACTCTGAGGATATACCTTACCACAGTACAGTTCGTTGGCTGAGTTGGGGAAAAGTTCTTGATGTTATCTTTGCCATTCGCGAGGAAATCTCCCTTTTTCTCGAAATGAAAGGGGAAGAAATGCGTTGTCCGATAGACATAAAATGGATATCAATCAGACCTGGCGTTCCTAGCTGCCATAAGTATGCATCTGAATAATTTAAAACTGCTAATCGCAAACATTCACAACCAGTTCAAAGCATTCATGGAAAAGTTATGTTTATTTGGGAGGCAGAGGAGTAATGGACATTTAACGTTCTTCAATCGTCTTGCTTCTTTAAAACTACCTGAAGGTACTACTTTCAGCGATTACCAAGGAAATTAAAGCAGATGTGACTCTTCAGGCTTTCCCGGCGGATACGTTGTAAATACACTCCTGGAAATTGAAAAAAGAACACTTTGACACCGGTGTGTCAGACCCACCATACTTGCTCCGGACACTGCGAGAGGGCTGTACAAGCAATGATCACACGCACGGCACAGCGGACACACCAGGAACCGCGGTGTTGGCCGTCGAATGGCGCTAGCTGCGCAGCAGTTGTGCACCGCCGCCGTCAGTGTCAGCCAGTTTGCCGTGGCATACGGAGCTCCATCGCAGTCTTTAACACTGGTAGCATGCCGCGACAGCGTGGACGTGAACCGTATGTGCAGTTGACGGACTTTGAGCGAGGGCGTATAGTGGGCATGCGGGAGGCCGGGTGGACGTACCGCCGAATTGCTCAACACGTGGGGCGTGAGGTCTCCACAGTACATCGATGTTGTCGCCAGTGGTCGGCGGAAGGTGCACGTGCCCGTCGATCTGGGACCGGACCGCAGCGACGCACGGATGCACGCTAAGACCGTAGGATCCTACGCAGTGCCGTAGGGGACCGCACCGCCACTTCCCAGCAAATTAGGGACACTGTTGCTCCTGGGGTATCGGCGAGGACCATTCGCAACCGTCTCCATGAAGCTGGGCTACGGTCCCGCACACCGTTAGGCCGTCTTCCGCTCACGCCCCAACATCGTGCAGCCCGCCTCCAGTGGTGTCGCGACAGGCGTGAATGGAGGGACGAATGGAGACGTGTCGTCTTCAGCGATGAGAGTCGGTTCTGCCTTGGTGCCAATGATGGTCGTATGCGTGTTTGGCGCCGTGCAGGTAAGCGCCACAATCAGGACTGCATACGACCGAGGCACACAGGGCCAACACCCGGCATCATGGTGTGGGGAGCGATCTCCTACACTGGCCGTACACCACTGGTGATCGTCGAGGGGACACTGAATAGTGCACGGTACATCCAAGCCGTCATCGAACCCATCGTTCTACCATTCCTAGACCGGCAAGGGAACTTGCTGTTCCAACAGGACAATGCACGTCCGCATGTATCCCGTGCCACCCAACGTGCTCTAGAAGGTGTAAGTCAACTACCCTGGCCAGCAAGATCTCCGGATCTGTCCCCCATTGAGCATGTTTGGGACTGGATGAAGCGCCGTCTCACGCGGTCTGCACGTCCAGCACGAACGCTGGTCCAACTGAGGCGCCAGGTGGAAATGGCATGGCAAGCCGTTCCACAGGACTACATCCAGCATCTCTACGATCGTCTCCATGGGAGAATAGCAGCCTGCATTGCTGCGAAAGGTGGATATACACTGTACTAGTGCCGACATTGTGCATGCTCTGTTGCCTGTGTCTATGTGCCTGTGGTTCTGTCAGTGTGATCATGTGATGTATCTGACCCCAGGAATGTGTCAATAAAGTTTCCCCTTCCTGGGACAGTGAATTCACGGTGTTCTTATTTCAATTTCCATGAGTGTAGTTTCGCCAGTTGTCGATGGACCTTAAGAATTACATTCTTTCACCGGAAACGTCTGTAGTTATTGGAATAACGAGGTGGATAATAAAGATTTACAGGATAACGATATGGTCAAATACTCTCCTCTTTGCGAACTATTATTTACCAAAATCTCATTTCGATATATGAAATCGTTTGTGAAATATGAGGAATGTTATGGATATTTCACTCTTGTTTTATCGCTGGCGCGGCGCGATCGCAAATGAGTGTGCAACATCAGATCAATTTTCTTGAGACTGGTGACAGGTCTAAAGAAAAATTTAATATGTTAGCCAAATTTTATATGCAACAACATATTATGTTATATGCACCAAGCAAAATCATAGCGACCTCTATTTTTCATTTCTTGGGACTGGTGACAGGTCTAAAGAAAAATTTAATATGTTAGCCAAATTTTATATGCAACAACATATTATGTTATATGCACCAAGCAAAATCATAGCGACTTCTATTTTTCATTGCACACTTTTCCGAATTACGCACTGTGTGCTACTTTCACGTAAATATCACAATAACTATGACCATTAACGAATTGATGGGCACATCATCCTGAACCTGACGAATAAAGCTATAAGTAAAGCAGAAACAATTTTTTTTACCGAGTAATTTCTGTAAAATCGTTTCAGAATTGTTGTAGGTTGAGCGCCTCGATTCTGTTATCGGTGACCGGCCGAAAGGTGGAAAACTCTTATCGGCCTCCCCTTCTAAACAAACGAATGAACTCGCCCACTTGGACGAAAACTGGTCAATGCGCATCGGCCACCGTATCCTGCGCAACCTATAGACGCTCAAGGTTCATACATTAACGACGAAGATGTCGACGGCTCGCCGGCAGCGTCAGCTAAATGGGAACTGTTTTGAAGGTACGTTAGCTTTGAGGGATGGAGTAGTGAAGGCAGCAGAGGGTCAGGTAGGTAAAAAGACGAGGGCTAGTAGAAACCATTGGGTAACAGAAGAAATATTGAATTTAATTGATGAAAGGAGAAAATATAAAAATGCAGTAAATGAAGCAGGCCAAAACGAATACAAACGTCTCAAAAATGAGATCGACAGGAAGTGCAAAATGGCTAAGCAGGGATGGCTAGAGGACAAATGTAAGGATGTAGAGGCGCATGTCACTACGGGTAAGATAGATACTGCCTACAGAAAAGTTAAAGAGACCTTTGGAGAAAAGAGAACCACCTGTATGAATATCAAGAGCTCAGTTGGAAACCCAGTTCTAAGCAAAGAAGGGAAAGCAGAAAGATGGAAGGAGTATATAGAGGGTCTATACAAGGGCGATGTACTTGAGGACAATATTATGTAAATGGAAGAGGATGTAGATGAAGATGAAATGGGAGATATGATACTGCGTGAAGAGTTTGACAGAGCACTGAAAGACCTAAGTCGAAACAGGGTCACAGGAGTAGACAACATTCTATTAGAACTTCTGACAGCTTTGGGAGAGCCAGTCCTCACAAAACTCTACCATCTGGTGAGTAAGATGTATGAGACAGGCGAAATACCCTCAGACTTCAAGAAAAATATAATAATTCCAATCCCAAAGAAAGCAGGTGTTGACAGATGTGAAAATTACCGAACTATCAGTTTAATAAGTCACAGCTGCAAAATACTAACGCGAATTCTTTACAGACGAATGGAAAAACTGGTAGAATCCGACCTTGGGGAAAATCAGTTTGGATTCCGTAGAAATGTTGGAACACGTGAGGCAATACTGACCCTACGACTTATCTTAGAAGAAAGATTAAGGAAAGACAAACCTACATTTCTAGCATTTGTAGACTTAAAGAAAGCTTTTGACAATGTTGAATACTCTCTTTCAAATTCTAAAGGTGGCAGGGGTAAATTCAAGGAGCGAAAGGTTATTTACAATTTGTACAGAAACCAGGTGGCAGTTATAAGAGTCGAGGGACATGAAAGGGAAGCACTGGTTGGGAAGGGAGTGAGACAGTGTTGTAGCCTCTCCCCTATGTTATTCAATCTGTATATTGAGCAAGCAGTAAAGGAAACAAAAGAAAAATTCGGAGTAGGTATTAAAATCCATGGAGAAGAAATAAAAACTTTGAGGTTCACCGATGACATTGTAATTCTGTCAGAGACCGCAAAGGACTTGGAACAGCAGTTGAACGGAATGGAGAGTGCCTTGAAAGGAGGATATAAGATGAACATCAACAATAGCAAAACGTGAATAATGGAATGTAGTCGAATTAAATCGGGTGATGCTGAGGGAATTTGATTAGGAAGTGAGACACTTAAAGTAGTAAAGGAGTTTTGCTAATTGGGGAACAAAATAATTCATGATGGGCGAAGTAGAGAGGATATAAAATGTAGACTGGCAATGGCATGGAAAGCGTTTCTGAAGAAGAGTAATTTGATAACATCGAGTATAGATTTAAATGTCAGGAAGTCGTTTCTGAAAGTATTTGTATGGAGTGTAGTCATGTATGGAAGTGAAACATGGACGATAAATAGTTTGGACAAGAAGAGAATAGAAGCTTTCGAAATGTGGTGCTACAGAAGAATGCTGAAGATTAGATGGTTCGATCACATAACTAATGAGGAGGTACTGAATAGAATTGGAGAGACGAGAAATTTGTGGCACAGCTTGACTAGATGAAGGGATCGGTTGGTAGGGCATATTCTGAGGCATCAAGGGATCACCAATTTAGTATTGGAGGGCAGCGTGGTGGCTAAAACTCGCAGAGGGAGACCAAGAGATGAATACACTAAGCAGATTCAGAAGGATGTAGGCTGCTGTAGGTGCTGGGAGATGAAGAAGCTTGCACAGGATAAAGTAGCATGGAGAGCTGCATCAACGCAGTCTCACGACTGAAGACCACAACAACAACAACATTCAGCTTTATTATTAAAAACATACAGAACAGTAGCTAAACTTGGCTTCACTCATTTAATTATTTCTTTTCATAACCATTAATTTCTTATACAGTCATTGTTCCAAACGATAGTTACTAATACTAATGATACAATAGTTAAACAGTTTTGGTTTCTTTTCATTTGCTTTTAATTGCCAATGTCTCTTTATTTATGTAATCTGCAAGTGTTCAACTTCGACAACTTACCGTACATCACAGCATCTCAGCAAACATCCGCAGGTTGATGCCCACCCTGTCAGCAAAATCATTTATGTATACAGAGAACAACAGCGATCCTATCACACTTCCTTGGGGCTCTCCTGACGATAACCTTGTCTCTGATGAACACTTACCGTCGAGGACAATATACTGGCTTCTACAACTGAAAAAGTCGTCGAGACACTCACATATTCGTATCTGTGAACCTGTTCCATGTGCTTACTGAAATTTAGAAATACGGAATTTACCTGCTGACCTTTTTTCATAGTTCGCAGTATATCATGCGAGAAAAGGGCTAAGTGAGATTCGTACGAACTATGCTTTCTAAAACCATGTTGATTCGTGCTAAGAAGCTTTTCGGGGCTAAGGAAATTTATTATATTCGAACTGAGAATATGTTCAAGGATTGTGCAGGAAACCGAAGTAGGGATATTTGCCTATAATTTTGAAGGTCCGTTCTTTTATCCTTCTTATTTACAGGAGTCATCTGCACTTTTTTTCCAGTCGCTTGGGACTGTGCGTTGGGCGAGAGATTCGCGATAAATGGAAGCTAGGTAAGAGGTCACTGCCACAGAGTATTCTTTGTAAAACGCATTTGGGATTCTATCCGAACCTGGTGACTTCTTTGCTCTCAAATCTTTCAGCTGTTTCTGAACGTCAGGGAAGCTTATTACTATTTCGTCTATATAGTAATCTGCCCGGTGGTCAAATGATGATATGTTTGTACCACTCTCGTGCGTGAACGATTTTTGCCACACCAGACTGATCAACAAGGTACAGGATGGAAACCTTAGACCCGCTTAGCGATTTTACACAGGACCAGAATTATCTCGGGCTCTCTGCCAGATCTACATCTGCCTCTACATCTACATGGATCCTATGCAAATCACATTTAAGTGCTTGGTAGAGAGTTCATCGAACCACCTTCACAATTCTCTATTATTGTAATCTCGTATAGCGAGCGGAAAGAACAAACACCTATATCTTTCCGTACGAGCTCTGATTTCCCTTATTTTATCGTGGTGATCGTTTCTCCCCGAGTGCTAATGCGCTGCTTCCTGGACTCAGGTAGGAGCACCGGCCCCAGATCGAATCCGCCCGCCCGAATAACGACGAGGACGAGTGTGCCTGCCAGCCTGGACGTGGTTTTTAGACGGTTTTCCACATCCCGCTTGGTGAATACCGGGCTGGCCCCCACGTTCCGCCTCAGATACACGACTTACAGACATTTTCAGACGTTCGCAGTCTTGCAACGCTTACACTAGACGCAGACTTACGACCTGGGGGGTTCGGGGTGGCGGCAGGAAGGGCGTCTGGCCACTCTCTGCATCTAACACTGCCAAATTTGCAATGACAAGGCCGACCCTGCGTTGGAACGGGACACAGGCCCTGAGAAAGAAAGAAAGAAAGAAAGAAAGTTGCTCCCTATGTAGGTCGGTGTCAACAAAATACACTCCTGGAAATGGAAAAAAGAACACATTGACACCGGTGTGTCAGACCCACCATACTTGCTCCGGACACTGCGAGAGGGCTGTACAAGCAATGATCACACGCACGGCACAGCGGACACACCAGGAACCGCGGTGTTGGCCGTCGAATGGCGCTAGCTGCGCAGCATTTGTGCACCGCCGCCGTCAGTGTCAGCCAGTTTGCCGTGGCATACGGACCTCCATCGCAGTCTTTAACACTGGTAGCGTGCCGCGACAGCGTGGACGAGAACCGTATGTGCAGTTGACGGACTTTGAGCGAGGGCGTATAGTGGGCATGCGGGAGGCCGGGTGGACGTACCGCCGAATTGCTCAACACGTGGGGCGTGAGGTCTCCACAGTACATCGATGTTGTCGCCAGTGGTCGGCGGAAGGTGCACGTGCCCGTCGACCTGGGACCAGACCACAGCGACGCACGGATGCACGCCAAGACCGTAGGATCCTACGCAGTGCCCTAGGGGACCGCACCGCCACTTTCCAGCAAATTAGGGACACTGTTGCTCCTGGGGTATCGGCGAGGACCATTCGCAACCGTCTCCATGAAGCTGGGCTACGGTCCCGCACACCGTTAGGCCGTCTTCCGCTCACGCCCCAACATCGTGCAGCCCGCCTCCAGTGGTGTCGCGACAGGCGTGAATGGAGGGACGAATGGAGACGTGTCGTCTTCAGCGATGAGAGTCGCTTCTGCCTTGGTGCCAATGATGGTCGTATGCGTGTTTGGCGCCGTGCAGGTGAACGCCACAATCAGGACTGCATACCACCGAGGCACACAGGGCCAACACCCGGCATCATGGTGTGGGGAGCGATCTCCTACACTGGCCGTACACCACTGGTGATCGTCGAGGGGACACTGAATAGTGCACGGTACATCCAAACCGTCATCGAACCCATCGTTCTACCATTCCTAGACCGGCAAGGGAACTTGCTGTTCCAACAGGACAATGCACGTCCGCATGTATCCCGTGCCACCCGACCTGCTCTAGAAGGTGTAAGTCAACTACCCTGGCCAGCAAGATCTCCGGATCTGTCCCCCATTGAGCATGTTTGGGACTGGATGAAGCGTCGTCTCACGCGGTCTGCACATCCAGCACGAACGCTGGTCCAACTGAGGCGCCAGGTGGAAATGGCATGGCAAGCCGTTCCACAGTACTACATCCAGCATCTCTACGATCGTCTCCATGGGAGAATAGCAGCCTGCATTGCTGCGAAAGGTGGATATACACTGTACTAGTGCCGACATTGTGCATGCTCTGTTGCCTGTGTCTATGTGCCTGTGGTTCTGTCAGTGTGATCATGTGATGTATCTGACCCCAGGAATGTGTCAATAAAGTTTCCCCTTCCTGGGACAATGAATTCACGGTGTTCTTATTTCAATTTCCAGGAGTGT
The DNA here is from genome assembly GCF_021461385.2 of Schistocerca piceifrons. Classification (NCBI taxonomy): domain Eukaryota; kingdom Metazoa; phylum Arthropoda; class Insecta; order Orthoptera; family Acrididae; genus Schistocerca; species Schistocerca piceifrons. The sequence goes on along the minus strand of NC_060149.1, from coordinate 764,326,884 downwards.
ATTTTCGCATGTGGAGGAGATAGTTGGTGATTGGAATTTCGTGAGAAGAAACAGTCGCAACGAAAAACGCCTTTCTTTTAATGATGTCCAGCCCAAATCCTGTATCATTTCTGTGGTGTCACCGCCAGACACCACACTTGCTAGGTGGTAGCCTTTAAATCGGCCGCGGTCCGGTAGTATACGTCGGACCCGCGTGTCGTCACTGTCAGTGATTGCAGACCGAGCGCCACCACACGGCAGGTCTAGAGAGACTTCCTAGCACTCGACCCAGTTGTACAGCCGACGTTAATAGCAATGGTTCACTGACAAATACGCTCTCATTTGCCGAGACGATAGTTAGCATAGCCTTCAGCTACGTCATTTGCTACGACCTAGCAAGGCGCCATTATCAATAATTTTTTAACTTGTGATGCCTGTACCGTCAGACCGATGTACGCCACTTATGGATTAAAGTTAAGTATTACATCAACTACGTACTTTATTTGCTACTATTAATTCCCTTAACTGTTCCAGACCTCGCGCCAGCCTGCGTGAGCTTAAGCGCATCCCTTTCGGCTTCCTCTCATAGTGACTTGGCTGTCTTGCCAAGTCACAACAATTTCTGTGACACTCACTCCCATACTTCGTGATGATACAAAACGTGCTGCCCTTCTTTGAATTTTTCGATATACTCCATCGCTCCTATCTAGTAAGGATCCCACACTGCGGAGCAGTATTCTAAAAGACTATGGACAAGCATAATGTAGGCAGTCTCCTTAGTAGATCTGTTACTTTTCTAAGTGTCCTGCAAATAAAACGCAGTCTTTGGTTACCCTTCCCCACAACATTTTCTGTGTATTCTTTCCAATTTAAGATGTTGGTAATTGTAATTCCTAGATATTTAGTTGAATTTATGGCCATTAGACTTGACTGATCTATCGTGTAATCGAAGTTTAATTAATTTCTTTTAGCACTCATGTGGACGACCTCACACTTTTTCTTATTTAGGGCCAACTGCAAATTTTCGCACCATTCAGATATCTTTCCTAAATCGTTTTGCAATTTGGATTGATCTTCTGATGACTTTATTGCTCGATAAACGACAGCGTCGTCTGCAAATAACCTAAGATGACTGCTCATATTGTCTCCCAGATCGTTTATATAAATAAGGAACAGAAAAGGGCAAATAAGGCTACCTTGGGGAACGCTAGAAAACACTTCTGTTTTACTCGATGACTTTCTGTCAATTACTACGAACTGTGACCTCTCTGACAGAAAATCACAAATCTAGTCACATAACTGAGATGATATTCCATAAGCACGTAATTTCACTACAAGCCACTTGTGTGGTACAGTGTCAAAATCCTTCCGGAAATCGAGTAATACGGAATCGATCTGAAATCCCTTGTCAATAGCACTCAACACTTCATGCGAATAAAGAGCTATCTGTGTTTCACAGGAACGATGTTTTCTAAACCTATATTTACTGTGTGTCAATAGATCGTTTTCTTCGAGGTAATTGATATTGTTCGAACAGAATAATGTTCCAGATTCCTGCTGCATATCGACGTTAACGATATGAGTCTGTAATTAAGTGGATTACTCCTACTGCCCTTCTGGAATAATGGCGTGACCTATATAACTTTCCAGTCTTTGGGTACGGATCTTTTGTCGAGCGAACGGTTGTATATGATTGTTAGGTTGAGAGGTGGCATGAGCCCCCTCTCATATTTCTATCTTACGATTTTCCTCTCTAATTGCATGCCGTGAAAAGTTGCTATTGCTTCACACGCGGACTTCCCACGCAGCGTCTCTCGTCACCCACGTGGTCCGGTGACAGGCGGGCACTGCTGATCTTGAAAGGGCAAGCCGACAGGTGTGAGGGAGTCGAGTGAATGCTTTCCAGACGCCGACATTGTCAAAAGACATGTCCGGAGGGGCCTGAAGTAGCGGCTGGGCTAGAGATTCCGTTACTTCGCAGAAACTTAGCGAAAACACTTTCTGGCGGGCTACCAGCGAGGCGTGGGAATGACTTGTGTTCCCAAGCAGCCTTGGCGCGCAAATTCCCGTGTTTTCTGCCGTATAGTAACTGTGATTGGCTTGCTCAGGGCATAGCTTCATGACGTAGCAAAATCGGCGCAGAAATTGGCGCCAAGAATATCCATTGGTGGAATGGTAGTGCTCCGGCAATAGAGTGGAATTTTCCGCCGGTTTTTCGAGTTGCTGATTGGAACGGTTAACCACGGCCACTGTCGTGGGGGTGGGAATGTTCTGTGTTCGGTTTGTACGGGTGCTCTTGTGGGGAGTCAGCTCTCGCCTTTCGGTCGGAGTAGGTTACAAGACTGAGCTCTCACTGCTCTGGACAGCCTGCCTTCCGTTGGCTGTCTAATATACTTATATTTAATTGTAACTGTTTGACGAAGTTGCTGAAGTTTCGACTTCAATGTAACTTTCCGAGTACAGTTGGCAATTGAGCGTTCTGCGTACAAGCGGCCTATGTTGTCTGTCTTGAGCAGTTTTGGCAAAAGTTGACTGTATCGGAGTTACAGTGTGACTTTGCTTGTTAAAATCAATCACTGTACCGTCAGTGATTGTGTGGCGAGCCTTCTTCGTCTCCCTCAGAGGCGCATTTGTATTGCTAGGAAGTGTTTAGTCTGGAACAGCCAGACCAGGATAATTAGTTTCGGGCTAGACTCGCGACATTATCATCACCACGACGGGACGTCGGAGCAACCACCCATCGCTTCCAGTACGCCAGATTGTGTCCTTGCAACTAAGAAGACAGCTTGGTAATGTACGTCCGCAGCACCGGCAAAGCAGGCATTTTTGCTAGGCGATAATCAGAGCTCAGCAGATTGCGCCTATTCGTCTTTTCTAACTTTGTTCTATCTTGGGTGTTCATTGTCTGAGTTCTCACTAATGTAGCAGCAATTAATGTTGGGTTAGCTGTGTGTCTCCCTTAAGATTTGAATTGCAAGGAATTGGCTCCACATACCACTTCGTCATAAACGTCACAATCTAGTTTAGGGACAACTTCACCTTCACAGCGTTTATTTGAGTATCCAATTTGAGCCAATTTGATGTAATGTAAATGTTTCATGTGTTTTTGTTTATTATTTTGTGTTTAGTCTTAATAAATCATATTGTTATTTTGGACAGAACTTTCATTCTGTTAATCGGTAGAGCAACCCCATCATTTCTCACTACGTCAATGAAACCTTCCATTATTTAACTTATTTATCAAATTAAATTATTGCAGGTGCCAAACTCTTTTTCTACTCCACTTGCAGGGTTTGTTACAGTCAGTTCGCGTATCTTTTTAATCCATGTGCAGCAGCAAAAGTCGGAGTTAGAATAGGGGGGGCTTAGAGCATCATTTACATATGTAGATTCTAGAAGAATTTAGTGTTAAATACACTGCTAACCCCGGCACCTCTCAAAGTATGGAGCTATTGTATCAGCATACTCTGAAAGGAACCTAGTCGGTATACAGTCTGGACAGGAAATGATTTAAGTTGCTTCACTACTGGGAGGATATTTATTTCTACGTTACTCATGTTTGCAGCTATTCTAGATTCGAATTCTGGAGTATTTACTTCGTCGTCTTTTGCAAAGGCATTTCGGAAGGCTGTGTTTAGTATCTCTGCTTTGGCAGCACTGTCTTCGTTGGTATCTCTATTGCTATTGCCCAGAGATGGCATTGATTGTTTCTTGCCGCTAAAGTTCTTCATCTACGACCAGAATCTCGTCGGATTTTCTAGCAGGTTTCGCGACAAAATTTCGTTGTGGAAACTGTTATAAGCATCTCGCATTGAAGTCCGCACTAAATTTCTAGCTTCTGTAAATGATCACCAGTCTTGGGGATTTTGCGTCTGTTTAAATTTGGCATGTTTGTTTCGTTGTTTCTGCAACAGTCTTCTAACCCGTCTTGTGTACCAAGGAGGATCAGCTCTGTCGTTTGTTAATTTATTTGGCATAAATCTCTCAATTGCTGCCGATACTATTTCTTTGAATTCAAGCCACATCTGGTCTACAACTATATTATTAATTTGGAAGGAGTGGATATTGTCTCTCAGGAAGGTGTCAAGTGAATTTTTATCTGCTTTTTTGAATAGGAATATTTTTCGTTTACTTTTGGAGGATTTGGGGGTTACAATATTCAATCTCGCTACTACAATCCTGTGTTCACTAATCCCTGTATCCGTTTTGATGCTCGTTACTAACTCAAGATTATTTGTTGCTAGTTGGTCAAGTGTGTTTTCACAACCGTTTACTATTCACGTGTGCTGGTGTACTAACTGCTCGAAATAATTTTCAGAGAATGCATTTAGCACAATTTCGGATGATGTTTTATGCGTAGCTCCGTAATTAAACAAGTAATTTCGCCAACATATCGAGGGTAAATTAAAGTCACCACCAACTATAATCTTATGAGTCGGGTACGTGTTTGAAATAAAACTGAAGTTTCCTTTGAATCTTTCAGCAACTGTGTCATCTGACTTGGGAGGTCGGTAAAAGGATCCAATTATTATTTTATTCCTGTTGCCAATAATAACCTCTGCCCATACTAACTTACAGGAACTATCTACTTCAATTTCGCGACAAGATAAACTACTTCTAAGCACCACTGCCAACCTTGTTTAGCCTATCCTTTCGGAACACTGTTAGGTTCTTCGCAAAAATTTCGACTGAGCTAATATCTGGTTTTAGCAAGCTTTCAGTTCCTATAAGGATTTGAGCATCGGTGCTTTCTATTAGCGTTTAGAGTTCTGGTACTTTCACATCACAGCTACGATAGTTTACAACTGTTACACCAATAGTTCCTGTATCTACGTTCTTCCTGTGTTCGGCCTGCACCCTTTGTGACCGAAGCCCTTCTTGTGTTTTCCCGAGACACTCTAACCTAAAAAACCGCCCAGTCCACGCCACACAGCCCCTGATACCCGTGTAGCCGCATCCTACGTATAGTGGACACCTGATCTTTTCAGCGGAACCCGAAATCCATCCACCCTTAGGCGCAAGTCGAGGAACCTGCAGCCTACACGTTCGCAGAACCGTCTGAGCATCTTTTGCTAAGGTATGACGGTGGTATTTCACAGACGAACGAATCTCTATTAACCTTTACTTGTCGTCATTTATGCGTTCTCTTTTGAACCGAAAGTGTAACAACCTCTGCTTCCTCAGCATTTGCTTCCTCAGCATGTTTCCGAATTTCGTTATTAAACCATGGTGGATCTTTTCTATCCTTAATCCACTTACTAGGCACATAACTCTCCAGACTACGATTTACAGTCTGCTTAAATTTTGCCCATAATTCCTTTACGTCCTTACTGGAACTAAGTGATGTCAGTTCACTGTCTAAGTGAGATGCCAACAACCGATTATCTGCTCTTTCTAGCAGAAATTCTCTGCTAGGCCTCTTGACTGATTTATTAACTTTCGTAATCATAGATGCTATAATGACATCATGATCGGTAATCCCCATTTCTATACTGACGTTGTCAATAACTTCCCGCCAGTTTCTAGTAATGAGGTCTAACATATTTCCACTGTGTATGGGTTGCCGAACTAACTGCTCAAGACAGATTTCAGAAAACCTGTTCGAAAGTACTTCGCACGACGGCCTGTCTGTACCCCCAGCAATGAATCCAGAACAATCCCAGTATATACTCGGTAGGTTGTTGTCGCGTCCAAATAGTATTGCATGATCTGGGTATCGTTCCCTCTAGTAAAGTGGCGGTTATTCCCTGATGCCTTACCACACACCTTGACATGCTGTCCATTCTCATTGTCACTGTTCTCCATACGTACTTGCGGGTATGGAAGGTGGAATTGTTTTTCTTCCCGGACAGCTGATGTGAAAGAATTCTGCTGTCAATACTTATGTTTTTGTCGATCTACTGTATATTATTTTCTTGTTTAGCGTTAAGTAGACTCTCATGACGAGAATATTAATTATGAAAAGGTTATATAAAATGTGTATTCTATGTAATTAAATATTAATTTGCGTATTTTGATATACCTGTTATTTATGACCATGTGCTCTGGTTAATTTTGTAAATAGAATTCCATTTCTTGATACTGTTAGGAATTTTGACGATTTTAGAATAGATAAACCATTTTCTATGTTTTCTATGAATTTTAATATGTTGTCAACCTGTTTTCTTTTTGTAAGATGACAGAGTGGAATAAGATTAGGATTGTCTCCACTCAATTATTATGGTCTAAAAATTGGTTTATGGTTAATCAGCCTAATGCTAAAATTTCTTGATGTTTTGAGCATATGCATTTCCGCTGTTTTCTTTTTTGGCACATTTTCTGAATCTGTTTAGGTTACACGAACATCCTCAGACAATGTGGGGCACGTGTAACGCCGGAAATGCATATCCTCCTATTTCCATCTATTATACTATAAATTTTTTCCTTGTTTTGTTACCTCAAGATATGACATTTCAGTGTCTTTTATATTGTAATTGTTTTACTATTTGTATATATATATTTATGCATTTATGTCGATGTATAATTGGTTGTTTTGTAAATATTATTTGTATTTTTTACGCTGGGTCTTGCCTAGGGAAAACTATGCTATCGAACGAATACATCGATAGGTCATGTAGAGAACCAAAGTGTTTAGGATTTTTCGTAGTGTTAACTCTGCCGCGTGGAGCGCGGGAAGAGCAGAGAGAGTCTGACTGGAGTAGTGCGACTGAGCAGGTGTGTTGTGTGATGCTCCCGCGAGTTGCCGCGCTTTCGTGGTTTGGCAGCATGTTATTGCGCTCGACTTGCTATGTTAGTTTCTGACACGGTGTCGCGGACGGGAAGCATTAGCTGGCGCACATCAAGAGCTCGTTTCGCCTGGTGACTGTGTCGAGAAGAAGGCGTGCCAACATCCAGCTCCTGCAACAGCGATGGCCGACAATGAGTGACTGTCGCCACCTACTCGATCGACGACTTCAAACCTTCAATCAACCAACAAGGAAGACTGGTAGCACGTGAAGTTTTTAGAACTGTATGGCTGACCTCAGCTTTTCAAACTGTTAAATTTTTCTCACTAAATTACAGCAACGTAGCATGAACCTTTGTTGCTCATTGCCCCAATTGCTTTACCAAGCAGGGTCCCTTCTTTTTCCGGAATGAACCCGAGTGTTGTTGAAATTCAAACGCCAGCATTAAAGTAATATCATTCGATTTCACTGCTTTAATTTCAAAGTTCAGTTAAGGTATTCATAGCTGGCTACAAAATTTAGATTATACAAGCACAAATTAAGAGTGCGAGTTTCGTTACCGTATTTTAGCTTACCTGTGACTGCAGCTCAGCTTGGTACATACTAAATGTTACTATTGTTAATTGTCCAGAATCATTTAATTCAAGTTCAAAGTTAAATGTCTTATTTCTAAATTGTGTAGATTCAAGCAGTTTTTGAAATGATTGTTGAGGTAGCCCAAGACTAACCATATATTACTGAATTTCGATGTGCTTCAGAAACAAAGCTCACTATTAATTTCAGTCACTAAATTAACTTTCAATTTTCCGGTTTTATTAATTCTTTTGCTAAGTTAAGTCAGAGTGTAGCGAAATTTATTACTTCTGACAAACTTTCAGTTTTCACACTACACGTGTCAACCTTCAGTTGCCACGCTTCTAGTGCTAATTATATGTGTAATAACCTTTCTTTTTCAGTTACTATAGTAATTGGCGACCGTAATTTCCCCCAAATCTCAAACATCTAATTACCACTAGTTAATTGTTAATGTAACTGCCACACATTTACTTTCTTTATTAACTTTACCCCTTTTCAAAATTAATTTCCACCAGTTTCATTTGCATTTTTCCTTTCATTTAGATGTAACCCTTTCCTCCCTCTTTACCGACAGATTAACTTCGGTGACGATTGCTTTTCCCAAATTTCCATTAGGTACACGCGGTTTAATTTTTCACTGTCATTAGGGTCGATAAGCGAGGGGGAGCACCCATGGCTCTACCCTTCACTCGATCCCTGCGAAACCCTACATTTCAGCAGGATAATGCACGACCGCGTGTTGCAGGTCCTGTACGGGCCTTTCTGGATATAGAAAATGTTCGACTGCTGTCCTGGCCAGTACATTCTCCAGATCTCTCACCAACTGAAAACGTCTGGTCAATGGTGGCCGAGCAACTGGCTCGTCACAATACGCCAGTCACTAGTCTTGATGAACTGTGGTATCGTGTTGAAGCTGCATGGGCAGCTGTACCTGTACACGCCATCGAAGCTCTGTTTGACTCAATGCCCAGGTGTATCCAGGCTGTGCTTGCCGCCATAGGTGGTTGTTCTGGGTACTGATTTCTCAGGATCTATGCATCCAAATTGCGTGAAAATGTAATCACACGTCAGTTCTAGTATAATATATTCGTCCAATGAATACCCGTTTATCACCTGCATTTCATCTTGGTGTAGCAATTTTAATGGTCAGGATTGTATATGCATACGCCACAAGCCATTGTTAAGTGCATGGCAGTGGGTACCACGTGCCACTTCTGTTCATTTCCTTTCCCGTTCCACTCACAAACAGAGCGAGAGAAAGTGACTCCCTATTAGCCTCCGTACGAGCTCTAATCTCTCGTTTCTTATCTTCGTGATCCTTCCCCGTAATGTACTTTGGCGGCAGTAGAATCGTGCTGCAGTCGGTTTCAAATGCCGGGTTTGTAAATTTTTGCATTAGCGCCTTGTGAAAAGAGTGTCGTCTCCCTTCCAGGGTTTCCAATTTGAGTCCACGAAGCATCCTCATAATACTTGCGAGCTGATCGAAACTACCGTTAACAAATCTAGCAGCATGCCATTGAACTTCTTCGATGTCTTCCTTTAATACTGCCTGGTGGGAACGCCAAACACTTGAGCAGCACTCAAGAATGGGTCGTACTAGTGCCCCTATATGCAGTCTCCTTTACAGATTAACCACACGTTCCTCAAATTCTCCCAATAAACTGAAGTCGACCATTCACCTTCCCTACTACAGTCCTTACATGCACCTTCCATTTCATATCGCTTTGCAACCTTATGTCTGGATATGTGATTGTGTCAAGCAGTACATTCAAATGTTACAGGACTGTTTTTGTGATTCATTCGCATTATCTTTCATTCTTTTATATTTAGGGCAAGCTGACATTTATCACACCATCTAGAAATTTTGTCTAAGTAAAGTTGTATTCTCCTACAGTCACTCAACGACGACACCTTTCCGTACACCACAACGTCGTCAGTCGTCAGCAAACAGCCGTAACTTGCTCTCCGGCCTCCGTGGCCGTGCGGTTGTAGGCGCTTCAGTGCGGAAGCGCGCTGCTGCTACGGTCGCAGGATCGAAACTGTAACTTGCTGCTCACTCTGTCCATCAGATTATTTTGTACACTTCTCAATAAAATTTTGGAATACTATTCTAAAATTTAGTCTGCGATACTACAGACCACATTGACCTAGACACATCATGCATTATCCAGTTAGAGTCCATTACTGGATGGTGTTTACTACTGGCATGCTTTGTGGCCAATTCTCGGTCTCGTAAACATACCGATGGTGCAGCGGTACACCGCGAGCAGTCCAGTATCAACAACAGCTTCATTCAGTTCGTGTTTAGCACTGCGGTACCACTTTCAGCAGGTCATACACAGCAAGGTGTTTGCCGATCGGCTACATGTCACTCAGAGTGGTGTATATAAGGTGTGGAGAAAGTACAGAGAGACTGGAAATGTGAACGATAGATCCCACAGTGTTCGTCCTTGTATGACAACACCAATGCATTATCGTTTCCTCCAGCTGGCGGCTCGCAAGCTCCCAACATCAGCTGCCAGACATATTGGAAATGATTTCTCCCGGGCAACAGAGATTCGTATCTGAGACTAGACAGTGCGTAGAAGATTACATCAGGGTGATCTTCATTGCAGAAGACCAATTTTTGCACTGAACCGACTGAACAGACGCAGTCGAAAGACCTAGGCTCTTGCACATCAACATTGGACCACTGCAAAATGGAGTAACATCATGTTAGCTGATGAGACAAGGATTTGTTGGCGACTGGAAACTAGACGTGTTAGGGTTTGAGAAGTGCTAGACAATATCAGGAACGCCGATACGTTCAGAAGATCCACCTTTCTGCAGGTGCAAGTTTAGTGTTCTGGGCGACAATAATGATGGGATGGTGAACCCCTCTAATTTCCATATAAGGCAATATCACTGGTCTCCGATACCGCCAAGAGGTTCTGAAAACAAGTGGAAGACCCTGCAGGCGTGAAGTTGATGACAACTTCATCATAGTTGATGACAATGCCAGACAGCACTGTACTCTAACAGTGTCTCAGTATGTTCAAAGATGCAACATCAACCGAATGCATTGCCAGCACAGTTCCCAGACATGAATGCAACTGAGAATGCATGAGACTTGTTGAAGGTAGCTATTGAACAGTGTCTCAATCCACCTGACAATCTTCAAGACATCACTGGACTTGCCATTGAGGGTGGGACCTCACACCCCAAGATAAACTTGATGATCTCATCCAGAGTATGCCTCTCATAGTGGAAGAATTCACCTGTGTGCAGGGAGGACAGACTCTCTACTAAATACTGATAATCATCATCACGAAAAAAAAATATTTTCACTGTTTTGTTTTCAAGGTATACACTTAGGAGAGAGCGTGCTTTGTTTTATAAATCTTTTTGTAACCAACCAACATCGTTCTTGTTTTTGGAAGGCTCTACAAACCTCAATGGATGTACTATAAGAATTCATTGTATTCAACTCTTTGATATTCCAAACTTTTGACAACACTCTCGTCCATCAGGAACATTCATCATCGAGGAGAATGTACGTAGTGGAGCAAAGAGAGTACCACTCCAATTTTCATTTCAATTAACTACCCCTACATGTTGTTGATGTTGTGTGTTTTCCCTGACTGGCATGTGTCCCCTCCATGACCACTCCTCTGGGCAATCCTCCCCTCTCTCCTCTGATGTCACCCCCCCTGCCCCTGGAAATGGCGGGAAAACTCGCTCAGTCTGTGTTGGGGTGTTGGACTCGCAGGACACCTCATGATGATAAGCTAGTATAGCATGCATTTGTTTAAGAATATTATTTATTTAGTTCTGAAATTACAAAACACTGCGAAACTGATGCTTGTGTTTGGACAATTTACACAATGTGCAGAATATTGCTTATTTCTAAAATCAGTTAACACCGGAAAACTGATACTGGTGTTGGAATATTGTTATTGTTTATTTACAGTGTGGAAAACTGTTTAAACAGTTTATACAATGTTCAACAATTACAGGAAGTTCAAGTTTAACAAGATTGTTCTGTGAAAACTAAATTTTGTAAATATTGTAATACAGAGAAACCATTTGATAATTTTACTTTACAAAAATTTACAAAAGGATGTTATAGAACTATATGTAGACCATGTATAAATAAATATCATGTACAAAATTACAATAAAATCCGAATTCCTTGTATATGTGGGAAAAGTGTTGCTATCTATTATTTTAAAGAACATTTAAGACGAATTCCAAGTAAAGAACACATAAAGTTTTTATTAACAATGGATAATAAAGAAAAAGCAAAATCTAAAATGAATAATGAAGAAGTTATAACTGAACAGACATCTGCAAAGAAATGTAAAATTTGTCAAGAAATTAAAGATTTACATTATTTTTGTATAAATCCATCACATAAAGATAAACATAATAACAAATGTAAGAAATGTAATTTACAATATATTAAGAATAAAAAGCTTTAAGTTTATGATTTATAATTTATTAAACAATAATCCTTTATGATTAATTATCTATTATGTAATATTACTTACCCATCTATTAAATAATTATCATTTTATTAATAAAAGTAATTTTTACAAATTTAATGATTTTTTTGTAATAATTAGAAGAGCAAACTAAATGATGAATAATAACTAATTGTTTGAAGACTAATTGAATGTTAAACTAAATAATAAATTAATTGTTTCAAAACTAACTGATTGTCAAACAAAAGAATAAACTAATTCTCTTTTTGATTAAATAATTATTAAATAATAATCCCTCTCCATCTATTAAATAATTATAATTTTATTAAGAAAAATATTTTTTCCGAAACTAATAAATTTTTTTAATAAATAGAACAGCAAAATAAAAAGTTACATTGTTACACAACTAAAACAATTCAATGTTGCAAGACTTCATGAGTCTTGTAAAATAAATAATTTATAAGAATATTCAAATTATGTAAAGCTGATTTAATTAAATTTATTATTAGTAATCGATCAATTATTTTTAGTAATCATCCAAATATTGTTAGAAATAATATGCCTGAAGAAAGTGAAAATAATACAAATATTGTTCAAAATAATTATAAATCTGAAGTAAGTGAAAATAATAACAATTATATAACTGAAGAAAGTAAAAACTATAAAAATATTGTTAACATTTATTTACCTGAATGGAGTAAAATTAGTAAAAATGTTGTTTAAAATAATCATAAATATTAAAGTAGTGAAAATCTTTGGAAAAAATTACCATTTTCTGATATATATATGATGTTTTTCTAAATAAAGAGGATAAACCATTGAAAAGGATATTTCCATTTTCTACAAATATATTTGTAAAACCAAAGGATAGAAAAACAGTTAAAGATTACTTAGTTGATAAACCATTTGAAAAAAGATTACAAACTATAATTTTAGAAAGTAGTATAGACATACTTGATACTAAATATTTCTTAAACGCAGTGACAACAAAAATTTTTAAAACTGTGAATGATGTAAATCTAAATTTCGATTTATATTGTGAATATATACTAAAAACAGATGACTAGATGAAAAAGTTCAAGATTTTGGGCTACAAACACCAAGCTAAATTATTTTAACAGAAAAAGTTTTTAATAAAAAAATTAAATATGGTTAAAGACATATTTTAGAAAAGATATCTAATTTTCAAGCACCACTCTCAGGATGGTCATTAAAGAGAATTATTGGTTAACAATTAGTAATTAATAAATATATTACACTAAAAGGATCATCTTCTATTGATTTTCCAGATAATATTAAAAATGAAAAAGCATGTGTCAATGTGAAAAAATAAGATCAAAAATGTTTTTTGTGGGCTGTAAAACCAACTATGTTTCCTGTAGATAAAAATGCAGGAAGAATAACAAAATATGAATATATTGGTCTTGATCTTGATAAAAAACTTGAAAATATTGCATTTCCTATATTAGTCGATCATATTCCAAAACTAGAAAATATAATTAATGTATCTATTAATGTTTATTCGTTTGATGACGATGATGATGGAAAATATCAAGTGTACCCATTAAAAATTACAAAATCTAAAAAAGGGAAAACCTGTAAATCTACTTTATTTCAAGAAAGATAATAATTCACATTAGCATTATATAATAAAATTTATCTAGACTTGTATCAAGTCAAAGGACTAAACATACTGAATTAAAAGTTGTGATTTATGTTTATTAAGTTTTAATAGTAACTAAAAATTAGATAATTATACACCAAATTGTTTAACTAACAAACCATTAAAAGTTGAAATCCAAGGTGAAAGTGAATATGTTTACTTTAAAAATTACAAATTTACACAAAAATTTGCATTTGTTATTTATGCCGATAAATATAGACAATTGTGAACGAAATCCAGAAAATCTGTATACAATGAATTATAAAAAACATGAATCAAGTGGATTTAGTTATTATATTAAATATATACATGGTGTTAGAAAAAAGTACGGCCAAACTTTCAAGACACATTCCTCACACACAAAGAAAGAGAATATGTTATATGGACATGTGTCCGGAAATGCTTACTTTCCATGTTAGAGCTCATTTTGTTACTTCTCTTCAAATCACATTAATCATGGAATGGAAACACACAGCAACAGAACGTACTAGCGTGACTTCAAACATTTTGTAACAGGAAATGTTCAAAACATCCTCCGTTAGCGAGGATACATGCATCCACCCTCCGTCGCATGGAATCCCAGATGTGCTGATGAAGCCCTGGAGAATGACATATTGTATCACAGCCATCCACAGTATGAGCACGAAGAATCTCTACATTTGGTACCGGGGTTGGAAGAGCTTTCAAATGCCCCCATAAATGAAAGTCAAGGGGGTTGAGGTCAGGAGAGCGTGGAGGCCACGGAATTGGTCCGCCTCTACCAATCCATCGGCCACTGAATTTGTTGTTGAGAAGCTACAAACACTTCAACTGAAATGTGCAGGAGCTCCATCGTGCATGAACCATATGTGGTGTCGTACCTGTAAAGGCACAAGTTCTAGCAGCACAGGTAGAGTATCCCTATGAAACCATGATAACGTGCTCCATTGAGCGTAGGTGGAAGAACATGGGGACCAATCAAGACATCACCAACAATGCCTGCCCAAACGTTGCAGAAAATCTGTGTTGATGACGTGATTGCACAACTGCGTGCGGATTCTCGTCAGCCCACACATGTTGATTGTGAAAATTTACAATTTGATCACGTTGGAATGAAGCCTCATCCGTAAAGAACATTTGCACTGAAATGAGGATTGACACATTGTTGGATGAACCATTCGCAGAAGTGTACTCGTGAGGCCAATCAGCTGCTGATAGTGCCGGCACACGCTGCACATGGTATGGAAACAACTGCTTCTCCCATATCACTCTCCATACAGTGACGTGGTCAATGTTATCTTGTACAGCAGCAACTTCTCTGACGATGACATTAGGGTTATCGTCAACTGCACGAAGAATTGCCTCATCCATTGCAGGTGTCCTCGTCGTTCTAGGTCTTCCCCAGTCATGAGTCATAGGCTGGAATGTTCCGTGCTCCCTAAGATGCCGATCAATTACTTCGAACGTCTTCATGTCGAGACACCTTTGTTCTGGAAATCTGTCTCGATACAATCGTACAGCGCCACGGCTATTGCCCCATGCTAATCCATACATCAAATGGACATCTGCCAACTCCGCATTTGTAAACATTGCACTGAGTGCAAAACCACGTTTGTTACGAACACTAACCTGTTTATGCTAAGTACTGATGTGCTTGATGCTAGTACTGTAGAGCAATGAGTCACATGTCAACAGAAGCACCAAAGCCAACATTACCTTCCTTCAATTGGGACAACTGGTGGTGAATCGAGGAAGTACAGTACATGCTGACGAAACTAAAATGAGCTTTAACATGGAAATTAAGCGTTTCCAGACACATGTCCACATAACATCTTTTCCTTATTTGTGTGTGAGGAATGTTTCCTGAAAGTTTGGCCATACCTTTTTGTAACACCCTGTACATAAATATATATATATGGAAATTATAAGCATCCAGTTGTTTATATAGGACCAAATCGTCATAAAAATTTATAGAATGTGTTAAACAAGAAGTTGAATAATTCGGAAGAATATATTCTGAAATTGAAGAAGTGAAACTATTAAACATGAAGAATATAAAATACACAATAATTCTAAATATTGTAGATTATGTAAATATTATTATACAAAAATAAATAGAAAAGTTCGTCATCATGAACATTTATCTGGAAAATATAATGATTTATTATGGAATAATTGTAATTTAAAACTGAAACTAGCCTATTTTGTACCTTTTCACTTACATATTTTATCTGGTTATGATTCACTTATTTTTGTAAAAGAAGTCGGTTTTGATGATAAAGAAATAAAACTAATACCAAATAATGAAATACATATATTACTTTTGGTAAACATACAAAAACTTAAAAATAAGATTGGTTGATACATTTAGATTTAACTTCCATCTAATTTAAAGAAAAATCAATTAATAAATATTGAAAACTATTTTTATTCAGAATCATATAATTTAGTAATTAGAAAAGGTATTTATCCATATGATTATATGGATTCTTGGATTAAATTTGAAGAAATACAATTATCAACAAAAGAAAAAGTTTATAGTAGCTTAAATGATTGTGATATGACTGGTAAAGATTATAAACATGCAAAATTAGTTTGGAGAGCATTCAATATAAAAAATCTTGGTGAATATCATGAGTTATATCTTAAAACTAAAGTATTCTTGTTAAATGATGGTTTTGAAAATTTTAGAGAAACATGTTTAAAGAAATATAATTTAGTTCCTTCTTGCTATTTTACAGCACCAGATTTAGCTTGGGATGCAATGTTTAAAACTATTGAACAAAAACTTGAATTATTAAATTATTATGACATGATTTTAATGATTGAAAAAGGAATAAGAGGTGGAATTTCACAATGTTGTAAAAGATATGTAAAAGCAAATCATAAATATTTAAAAGATTACCACAATAAAAATATATAAAATCGTATAATGTATCTAGATGCAAAAATTTTATGGTTATGCTATGAACCAATATTTACCATATGGAGGATTTAAATGGGAAGAACCGAGAAATTTTAATTGTACAACAATAAATGAGATTTCAAACAATTGTGAAAATGGTTATATATTTGAAGTAGATCTAGAATATCCAAAAGAATTATATGATTTACATAAAGATTTACCATTAACTCCTGAATCAAAACTTGTTCCGGGCACAAATGAAAGTAAATGAACAACTACTTTAGATAAAAAGTGTAATTATGTAGTACATTGCAGAAATGTTTTACAATATTTATCTTTAGGAATGCAACTGACAAAAATACATAAAGTTTTAAAATTTAAACAATCTAAATGGTTAAATAATCATATACATTTAAATACACAGTTAAGAAATAAAGCCACAAATGATTTTGAAAAAGATATCTATAAATTAATGAATAATACTGTATTTGGATAAACAATGGAAAATATAAGCAACAGACAAGATATAAAATTAGTTTCAAATAGCAAAATACGTGATAAACTGGTAGCTAAACCGAACTTTAAAAATAGAACTATATTTAATGAAAATCTTGCTGCTATTCATACATGTTGTTGTTGTTGTTGTCTTCAGTCCTGCGACTGGTTTGATGCAGCTCTCCATGCTACTCTTTCCTGTGCAAGCTCATTCATCTTCCAGTACTTACTGCAACCTACATCCTTCTGAATCTGCTTAGTGTATTCATCTCTTGGTCTCCCTCTACGATTTTTACCCTCCACGCTGCCCTCCAATGCTAAATTTGTGATCCCTTGATGCCTCAGAACATGTCCTACCAACCGGTCCCTTCTTCTTGTCAAGTTGTGCCACAAATTCCTCTTTTCCCCAATTCTATTCAATACCTCCTCATTAGTTATGTGATCTACCCATCTAATCTTCAGCATTCTTGTGTAGCACCACATTTCCAAAGCTTCAGTTCTCTTGTTGTCTAAACTATTCATCGTTCTTATTTCACTTCCATACATGGGTACCCTCCATACAAATACTTTCACACACGACTTCCTGACACTTAAGTCTATACTGGATGTTAACAAATTTCTCTTCTTTAGAAACACTTTCCTTGCCATTGCCAGTCTACATTTTATATCTTCTCTACTTCGACCATCATCAGTTATTTTGCTCCCCAAATAGCAAAACTCCTTTACTACTTTAAGTGTCTCATTTCCTAATCTAATTCCCTCAGCATCAGCCGACTTAATTCGACTACATTCCATTATCCTCGTTTTGCTTTTGTTGATGTTCATCTTATATCCTCCTTTCAAGACACTGTCCATTCCATTCAACTGCTCTTCCAAGTCCTTTGCTGTCTCTGACAGAATTACAATGTCATCGGCGAACCTCAAGGTTTTTATTTCTTCTCCATGGATTTTAATACCCACTCCGAATTTTTCTGGTGTTTCCTTTACTGCTTGCTCAATATACGGATTGAATAACATCGGGGACAGGCTACAAACCTGTCTCACTCCCTTCCCAACTGCTGCTTCCCTTTCATGCCCCTCGACTCTTATAACTGCCAACTGGTTTCTGTACAAATTGTAAATAGCCTTTCGCTCCCTGTATTTTACCCCTGCCACCTTTAGAATTTGAAAGAGAGTATTCCAGTCAACATTGTGAAAAGCTTTCTCGAAGTCTACAAATGCTAGAAATGTAGGTTTGCCTTTCCTTAATCTATTTTCTAAGATAAGTCGTAGGGTCAGTATTGCCTCACGTGTTCCAACATTTCTGCGGAATCCAAACTGATCTTCGCCAAGGTCGGCTTCTGCCAGTTTTTCCATTCGTCTGTAAAGAATTTGCGTTAGTATTTTGCAATTGTGATTTATTAAACTGATAGTTCGGTTCATACACATAAAACTAAAATAATATGTAATAAACCTATTTATGTTTGATTAATGACACTTGATATATCTAAAGAATTAATGTATGATTTTCAGTATAGAGTTATGGAATCTAGATATGGAGAAAATATTGAATGGTGTTATCAAGATACTGATAATTATATTTATAATATTAAAACTTAAGATTTCTATGAAGATATGAAAATGATGATTGATTACTTTGATTCAGGCGAATATCCAACAGATAATATATATGGTTTTCCACAAGTAAACAAGAAAGTTGTTGGTAAAACTAAAGATGCATGTAATGGAAAAATAATGGAAGAA
Organism: Schistocerca piceifrons; assembly: GCF_021461385.2. NCBI lineage: Eukaryota > Metazoa > Arthropoda > Insecta > Orthoptera > Acrididae > Schistocerca > Schistocerca piceifrons. The sequence continues at coordinate 764,308,356 of NC_060149.1, read as the reverse complement.
TTTTGTTGTTTAGAGCAAAGATGTATGCTTATAAAGTTGGTGACGAAATTGAAAGAAATTTAAAGGAATTAAAAAATGAGTTCTTAAAAATAGTATAAGTTTAGAAGATTATGAAGATTGTTTAACAATATAGAACAATACAGAAAATTTAATTTAATTAAAAGTGAAAAACGTGAAATATATAAAAATTCAAGTAAATAAGAAAGCCTTAAGTCGTCATGATAATAAAAGATATATATAGGAAAATAAAATAGATATATTACCATATGGTCATTAACAGTTATTAAATTAATAAAATTATTTGCATATAAAATTAATAAAAAAATTTATGAGAAATTTTTTTATATAAATGGAATCTTTTAACAAAAGAAATAACATTTACAAAAGTCAAATAAAATATAAAGATCATTGTATACAAAAACTACAAAGATTAACTAAATTAAACAATGAAATAAAAGATGATAGAATTAAAATGAAAGATGAAAGTATTAAAGTAAAAGATGAAAGAATTAAAATAAAACATGAAATAATTATGTCAAAAGCTTTTCAAATTCAAAATTTGATGGAAATATTTGATAATAATTTTTTAAATCGTAATTGATAGTTCAACTAATTCTTTGCGATAGCAAAAAGCTGTCTTCAGACTGTGTCTTTATAAAATTACGTTATCTCTATGTACTGAACTTTTGTGTGTATTAACAAGATGTAACATAAACTTTATTATGTTAATGTTTTAAAATTTTTTCAACTAAGTATCCATCTGGATATTTAGTTTTCTGTAGTTCTTGTTCATAAATATTTCCATTTATATGTCTAAATTTTTAAGTGGATTAGAATGAATAACATTTTCAATTTCAAATATTTCTGTTGACCAATGAGTCCTTTTTCAAAAAGACATTTAAATTTACTAATTCTAACTTTATCACCTTCATTAAACTCAGCGAGAGCTAAAGCAGACTTCAGTCTGCCACTATGTTCTTCATTAGATATAATATTACCCCTTTTTTAATTCTCTTAATTTACTTCTATTGGTTTCATTGTTATTGTAGAATGTTTTGTATAATTGAATTCATCAATTAGATTTTTAACTAAATTCAACCATTTATAATTTCCCTGTTAAGAAAATTTTTTCCACGTGTTTTCCTTATGTGTTCTGTAGAAATATCCAAGAACAGATGTTTTTAATGCTGAAAAAGTTCAATAATGATTGATGTTATATTACTTCATTAATTCTTTAAACTCTTTGTTATAGAATTCTTTACCATTATGTGTTTGTAAATTATTTGGCCTTCTATCTATAAAAATTTTTGAAAAGTGTCAACTACATTCTTTCTTGCTTTATCTTTAATAGGAGCAGTAAATACAATATTTTGAAAACCATCAATTATTGTTAATAAATATTTACAAAGTCTGTTTATTTTTGAAATTCCTTTTCAATTTCCAGAATCCATTTGAACTAAATCAGCAAGCCATAAATCATCTTTATTAAAAGAAACAACATTTCTTCTTTTAAAATTCTTTCTATTTGGTTTATGTAATTTATTAATTACATTTTCACGAATATTAGTATTATTTAAACCTTCACCATTTACAAGTAATTTTTAACAAATTTATTTTTCTTAGATTTACAAATTGTACAAATATCTTCAAAAATTTGCCTTCTATTTTTAGTTGTTACTTTGTGTGGATTACGTGTTTCTGTAAACTATAAATATAATCATCTTTAACAACTAAATGTGAATTGTGATTATTCATTTATATAGATAAAAAATTTATTAAATATGAAATTATTTCACGAAATATAATTATATTTACATCTACAGGAGCAGTTTTAACAGAATCTATCAATGTTAAGGTTATAAAATTGGATTTGTTTACCATTATTGATTGGTTATTATTATTTATTTGATGTAGTGTTATATCAAAATTATCAAATTTTAAATCTCTGTTTATATTTTTACCTACAATAATAATCGTTTTAAGTATGAAGTCGTATTCAAAATTGTATATTTTTTGTTCACCACCTGTCATAAAAGAAAATTCAATTATTTGTTTATAACATACTTTATCTTTACGATTACTTAACTTATTTAAGTATTGAGTGAAATCTGTTTTTGAGAAATAATGTGAAAAAGCTTCTTCTACTTCTTTTCTAGTAAAATAATTCTTAAATTGTGTAAAATTGCTTGTGTATTCATGTTTGTAACCTATTCTTTTTCTAAGAATTGGTTGTTAACTACATCTTTTAACTCAATTGGATCATTTTCATTACCAAGTGTTCTATTTTTAAAACCACTATACCCTTTAGTTATTTTAAAAATATCATTAAAAATCTTTTTGAATTTCTTTAATTGCATTAGTTATTTTTGGATCTATTGATTCTTGTAGTTGTTTAATATTTTTTAAAATATTTTCTAGTTATAATTTAGATGTATTAAGTACTTGTTTATTTTCTAAAATTAGATGTATCTTCTTTCCAAAAATGCCCATTTTCTAAATCTAAAATGTCATTAAAATTATATTTCTCACATAGCAATTTTATAACAAATAAACATAAATGACCACATATTACTTCATCAAAAATTTGTATTCTTTCTGTATTGTAGTATATTCCAGTTTTTCCTAAATAATTGAATAATTGTTTTGGTATATTACCACCAAATGAATCAAAAACAATTTTTGTAGGTTCAGTCTGAAGACTGCTTTAGCTGCTCATTATTTTTATAATAACAAATCCAGTGAGTACCAGGATTATCAGATGTATCTAAATTAACTATACCACATTCAATTTTAAATAGACAGCTGAAGAAGTATTAGGACTTCATCAATCATATATACACCACGAAAGTTTTTAGTTTTTAATTGTTTAGTTAATTTTTCTATATCAAAATTACTCAGTGCAATAGGATATTTATTAATTATTTTTTGAAATTTCATTTGGTTTCATTATTCCAGCGCCGGCAGCTTCCTTTTCCATTTCTAAGTTATGTCTTTTTTGTTCTTCTAATTCTTTATAATTTTGCTTTTTATATAATACTGCATTTGCAATTGCTGCAGAACCACCAGCTAAAGCACCAACTGTTGCTAAATATGGTAAAGCAGCTAATAATAATGGTAAAAATCCATCTTCATATTGTGTTAGTCCATTACCTTGTTTCTTCTTTGTTAAATATAGAACATTTTTTAAACAATAGTAATACCTAATATAATAATAAATTTTCACCAGTATTTTATCTTTTTTACATTTTTGTGGTTCAGTTAAAAATGGTTCAATTACATTTAATTGTTCTTCATTTAACTTTAATTTAATTGATTTTGAGTTTGTTTTGCCACTAAGTAGCAAAGTACCATCAATATTTTAAAATTTTATAATCCTCAACCATATTCATCAACATTAAGACCCATACCTAATTTTCGTTTTCCATACATAACTCCTCTGACTGCTGTTGCTGCTACTTTTTCACGTAATGTAGCATCATTTGCATAAATTCTTTCTTTTGCAGCTGATTTAAGTTCTTTATCAGCTATATGTCTTCTTTCTAAACCTTTATTATCTCTATAAGCAACATCATGTTTTTTACAAGCTTCATCTAAAGGATTTATACCTTTATCACCTTTGCCTAATCTTTCCTCTAATTTTTTACGTTGACCACAACAATTATAACCTGAAAGATGCAATTCAAATGGTAATTTATCAATTAAAATATTTACTAATCTTTTTCCATATGTATCACTTTTTCAAAATGTATGTGGATGATTATTTTAAGATTTAATTAAATATGGAATTCCTTCCAGGCTATCAGTTGTAAAATCTCTAATTTCTTAACATTTGTGCAATACTAACTTTTTCAATATGATAATTCTTATTTCCAGCTGGTTCTTCACCATGAATTACTGCTCAACTGTCAATTAATTGTCTAACCTCATTTACCCAAACATATTCAATTGATTTATCGGCATATCTTTAAATTAAACCTTTACCCTTTTTTTCTGGAGAACTATTATCAGAAGAATCTATAGGTTGTTTTCTTAAATTTGCAAAAAATAAACATGAGCAATTTCCAGAATGAGATTTTCACTCTGCAGCGGAGTGTGCGCTGATATGAAACTTCCTGGCAGATTAAAACTGTGTGCCCGACCGAGACTCGAACTCGGGACCTTTGCCTTTCGCGGGCAAGTGCTCTACCATCTGAGCTACCGAAGCACGACTCACGCCCGGTACTCACAGCTTTACTTCTGCCAGTATCTCGTCTCCTACCTTCCAAACTTTACAGAAGCTCTCCTGCGAACCTTGCAGAACTAGCACTCCTGAAAGAAAGGATATAGCGGAGACATGGCTTAGCCACAGCCTGGGGGATGTTTCCAGAATGAGATTTTCACTCTGCAGCGGAGTGTGCGCTGATATGAAACTTCCTGGCAGATTAAAACTGTGTGCCCGACCGAGACTCGAACTCGGGACCTTTGCCTTTCGCGGGCAAGAGCACTTGAGTCGTGCTTCGGTAGCTCAGATGGTAGAGCACTTGCCCGCGAAAGGCAAAGGTCCCGAGTTCGAGTCTCGGTCGGGCACACAGTTTTAATCTGCCAGGAAGTTTCATATCAGCGCACACTCCACTGCAGAGTGAAAATCTCATTCTGGAAACATCCCCCAGGCTGTGGCTAAGCCATGTCTCCGCTATATCCTTTCTTTCAGGAGTGCTAGTTCTGCAAGGTTCGCAGGAGAGCTTCTGTAAAGTTTGGAAGGTAGGAGACGAGATACTGGCAGAAGTAAAGCTGTGAGTACCGGCCGTGAGTCGTGCTTCGGTAGCTCAGATGGTAGAGCACTTGCCCGCGAAAGGCAAAGGTCCCGAGTTCGAGTCTCGGTCGGGCACACAGTTTTAATCTGCCAGGAAGTTTTATATCAGCGCACACTCCGCTGCAGAGTGAAAATCTCATTCTGGAAACATCCCCCAGGCTGTGGCTAAGCCATGTCTCCGCTATATCCTTTCTTTCAGGAGTGCTAGTTCTGCAAGGTTCGCAGGAGAGCTTCTGTAAAGTTTGGAAGGTAGGAGACGAGATACTGGCAGAAGTAAAGCTGTGAGTACCGGGCGTGAGTCGTGCTTCGGTAGCTCAGATGGTAGAGCACTTGCCCGCGAAAGGCAAAGGTCCTGAGTTCGAGTCTCGGTCGGGCACACAGTTTTAATCTGCCAGGAAGTTTCATGAGCAATTTCTTTTATTAAGTAATAAATTACCTCAACTTCATCTTACTTTATCTGGATTATTAACAGAATATAATTCTCCTGAATTAAATAATATATTTGCATAATTTGATAAATCTATAGCATCAAACTTTTTATTTAAATCTTTCATAGTAATTTGTGTTTCAGTTAAAAGTCTTATTAATCCATTAATACCTTCACATGATTTTTCACCAATTTTTAAATTATCGCCATTAAATTGTGCAGGTAAATTACCAACATATCTAAACATACCAACAGGTTTTAAACAAATACTTTATCTTCACTATGATTTATATACTTTATCATTCTTTCACTAACATTAATTTTTTTAATTTCATTTGTCTTTTTACTTTCATTTTGATGGCTACTTGATTCTTTTTCTTCGTGGTATTTGTTTAATACATCTTGAATATCTTTTTCTCTTAATGTGTAATTATATGTCCCAGGAATATCATCAGGCCAATCTGTTAATTGTTTAATTGTTGATAAATCTCCAAAATCTTCTATATGGTGACAATATGGAATCATTAGTTATTCTGTTTCTGCAATTGCTTTTAAAACATTATCACCTAAGCCTTTAATACCTTGTTTTACTGTTTCAGTAGCATCAATAATAGGTTGATCTTTTTTATATTTTTATATAAGTTCTTTCTACTATCTTTAGCTTCATATTTGCAAACATTTATTGAAGAAGAAAAAACATTAATTTTGTGTACGTTTTATGTTTATGTTTTTAGTTTATGTCATGTTTTATATTTTTGTTTTGTATTAATATTTAATATTAATGTTAAAGTTAATGTTTTAATGTTTATGTTGTTAAGAAATGTTGCATTTTATTTCTAAATTTACCTTCATATAATTTTCTAGACATATCTATTGCTGAAAAACTAGTCATCATTCCTACACTTAAAACACATTTCTTTAAAAACATCAAACTTTAAATCTCCACCAAAAAATAATTATAAATATGATTTAAACTTGTATCATCTTGTCCAAATATTTTTTAAAAATTTGAATTTTCCCTAACGAACTGTTTTGGTATTTTTCAATATCTTTGAGCGAAACAAAAACAGTCTATACCTTTGTGTCTGCCTCTAGTAAAATAATCTCCAACAATATCTCGATTTACTAAAATAAAATCAACAAATTCAACAACTGAATTATTTTCATATTCTTCTAAAGGAATAATTTCTTCATTATTTTCAATAAAACTAACATCACATCCATTAATTTTATATTCAATTTTTTACATGGATTTATGAAGTCTTGATATTTTCGTTGTTCTAAACTTTTTGAATAAATATGGAAATGTTTAATTTTATTCCAATTTAACTATCCTGGAGCTAAAATTTAATTACCAATAATTAAAATTGTTTTTCCAATACCACTTGTTCCAATTATTGCACATCTTACAGAATTTGGTAAAAGTTTACCATGTGTGTTTTTAAAATTATATTCTGGAATTCTTACTTTAGGTTCCCAATCTCTTTTGATCATTTATTTAATAATTTTTTATTTGTTTATATTTTTTAGTTATATATATTTTTCATATTTTTATATTTTTCATTTATATTTTTCATTTAAGTTTTTCATTTATTTATATTTTACATTTATTTATATTTTTCATTTATGAATAATTTTTATATTTGTTAATAATTTTTCAGTAGGGAATGTGCCGCCTGATGCAGTTCTAAAGACTGCTTTTGCTGTCACCTATTTCAACTTAGTGATAAATCATCTGTAGTTAGAAAAAGATTAACTGTTCCAATACATGATAATTATACTAATGTTTCATTAGTTGGCTTTTATTCTACTTTTTTAACACAAAATACTACAACAAAAAATAATAAACATTATTGTGATGGTGAAACAATAGAAATCCTTGTAGGTCAATACAGTTTAAAAAAATATTCCTTTAAAAAACCTATTATACACATTAAGGCAGATCAGATTTTAAACAGAATTGTTATTGAAATTGATGTAAAATTGTATGTGAATATAAAATAAAATTATTGTAAGTTTGCTTGGTTTTAATAATGAAGTTGTTTTTCCTAATGAAAAAACTGTAGTTAAAGATGTGCCTACAATAATTCCTTTTGAATTAATAAATATAAATTTTAATCTTACTGGCGGAATGTATGTAAAACATAATGATCATTTTTATAAAGAAACTAATATTGTTGCTTCATTTAAACATATTGCAGAATTTGGTGAACCAATAATTTATGAACCAAAATACCCTGTAAATGTTCGTATTTTTAATACAATTCAAAATTTAGAAGTTACTATAACAGATGAAAATGGTAATTTAATTGATTTTAATGGTGCTACTGTGACAGTTACTTCAGAAATATCTTCATATCTTAATAAATTTTTTCCTTAATATGTAAGTAATTACTAAAACAATCATGAATAAAATTGGAAGTTATCAGTTTTACTAATTCTTGTGAATGAGAAAACTAAAATTAATTTAAATGTTCCTAATAAAGATACAGAAATTGAAATAAATATTGGTGATGTTTGGCTACATCCAAATCATGCACAATTATACATGAATTTTAGTGTAATTGGGAATGATGGTTCAGATTATCCAGCTTATGATGGAAAATCAAATAAAACATTAATTGATAATAATGTGGCTAAATTGTTTGACTTTGTAACAATAAAAAAGGAAATAATATATTATCTAGAATTGAACATCCTTTTATTTCATCAACAGTTTGATTACATTCAACTTCATCTGTCACTGATAGTATAAGTTTAGAAGGATATATTCTTAATACAGGAAAAAGAAATAGTAGAAGAAATGAAGTACTTTATCCATTATCATTACTTGGTGTTATTTTTAAAGATTATAAAGAAATTATGTTTGAAGGAGACTTAACTGTAGTTTTTGCACATAGTTCATCTTCTGGAGATGTAATTCTATGTTGGTCTGATACAAACGATGCTGGAATTGAAATAAAAGATACACTTCCGAAAGAAGGTAAAATTGTTATAGAATCTATGGGAATACATGTACCTGTTGTTAAATATGAACCAAATTACGAACTTGAGCAACGTGAGAATATTTTTAAAAATTCTAAAATTCCTGTTTCTGTTTATGAACTTCAAACTGAAGAAGTTGCTGGTTTATCTAATAAAAACTGTTTTGAACTAGGTCTTACACATTACTATAATTCCACAGAATTTGATATGCCATATTTTGTATTTGTTGTATTACAAACAAATCGTAAAAATGATCAGTTAGTTGATTAATCATATTTGATCATGCTAAACTACAGAATATTTATTTTAAAAAAAGGTAGAAATTAATTTTGCCTCAAGAGATGTGGAATATTAATCCACCAAATAATTTTCTAAAAGCATATGATGCATTTCTTGATTTTATAAGAATTACTTTACTAAAATCAGATATTGATATTAGTCCATTTAGTTTTATAAATAGTTATCCAATTTATGTAATCAATATGACTTGTAGAAAGAATGCTGTAACTGCACAAAAAACAACTATGAAACGTTGTGCAAAATTCCAATTGATACACTTCCTTATGTAATTACGTATGGTAAAAAGAATCTTACGTATGATGCACAACATAGAATACTTACTGAAAATTTTTAAATTATTAACATTTGCTTCAATATAAATGAACGAAATACTTAAAATATTTATAAAAATCTTAGCTTCATGTTTATACACATTTCTAAAACATTTTAAGAATTATATCAAAAATAAAAAGCGATTGTTAAAAATAACTTACTTTTGATAACTAATTTATTTTAATTATTTACTTTTGTTAACTAATACGTTTTAATTATTTACTTACATTCACAATGCGATTTTTAAGTTAATGTACTTTCTTAACTAATTCATTTTAATTATTTTCTTATTGTTGTACATTTTTTGTTGTCTGTTTATTTTTAATCTAATTTACTGTTGTTGACTAAAGCATTTTAATTAACTTACTTACATTCATAAAAACTGTCTTCAAAAAGTAGCTGAAACTAGGTAGATGAATGTGGTAGAACTGTAAATAAGTATTATCTCAAAAAACATTTAAAAATAACAAACCATAATAATGTAATGGCCACTAAAAGCAGAAAGTAAATAATTTTTATATTTAATTTATTATATATTATATATTTATTAGATTCACCTATGGGAAATATATGTAAAATAAGTGATTTTTAGTACATTACTAAAATGATTTTACTTAGTAAAGTACTTAGTAAAGGATCTACTTAACAAGTAAAGTAAGTAGATACCTTTTGTATGTTCTGGATAATCAGGTTAATTTTATGGAAAATAACAAAACTGTGATGTTAATGAGCAATTTTTTATTTTTTACAAAATTGAGCTAGTGAGTCAGAACATACAAAAGGTATCTACTATCAGTAAAATGCAATATTTCATGATACATTTCCAGATCCTTAGGCAAATAATATAGATTTTCTGTGGGTCTTAAGAAATTCGGTTCAGTAGACTGCGTGTTCCCTGAAACTATTACCAGTTTGTGTTGTCTTCTCAGTTAGACTTTTAGGGCATGTGCCTAGCATGTATGGTTTTACTCTGCTGACACTGAATACTTTGTCTATCGTAGCATCATTGTGACTCTCGGTAATAGCATCATAGTCATTGTATAATTCTGCTGGAGGTTGACGGAGAGAATCTGTAAACACGTTAAAGGTTTCTCTTAGTGTTTACTTCCGCTTCAAATGCCCTAACCTCAGCAGCTATAGTTTCCCTCGAACAGCCTTCCATGTCTGGATGACCATGTTTGGTTGACATCTCATTGTATTCTAATCGGACAACTGTGCTGCGTGAGGCTTCATGTTTCCCCTCTTCTTCTTCTTATGCTGCTCCCCCTTGTTGGTGATAGGTATTTTCCCTTCAGTTACGTCGCCTACTTTCTTTTCAACTGCATTAAACTATTCATACGATGTCCTCTTCTCAATAATGGCTGTTTCCCCTTTATTTAAGTTGTTTACTTTCTTTTTGGTTGCAGTAACCCGATTATTCAGTCTATTGTTCATTCTCAGAAGGGTATGACAATACATCTCCAATTCCTTACATATGCCTCCAACTTTACATTCGAGAGTTTGAATTTTCGCGTCCATGCTGAAGTGAATATTTTTCTGTGAACACCCATCTTATCACACAGAGCGCCCGACATGTGTGCGAATTTATCCATAGTGATGCATGTACTGACATACTCACCTTTTTCCATGGCGATATATATTTAGGAACTCCTGGAAGTTCCGTCTGTATCTGCCATCATTCAGTTTCCTTGTTTTATCAATAACAACAAACCCATAGTGTCAGTCATTGCAGCTATCTGCACATATCTTCACAAAATCATTGAATGACATATTAGTTCCTACTCAATCATGGTAAATGTGTTTTAAATTCAGACTGTTCCATTTGAATGTTATAATTAGGTTTGTATTATTCGTCACCAGCTGTTTTGGGATTCTGGAATATATCTGACTCAGATAAAATACGTCAACATCCATATGTTGCCCTAAACAGAAATATTGTCGAATTTGATCTTGGTTTTTACAGGATCATCGTCAAATATGGACACTGTTTGGTTTTACTTTTTCCAATGGATGGATATGAATTCTCCACTGAATGTCGTGTATGTCACACCATCGACACCCTGCAGTATCTCCTGTAATCGTTGGTATTTGGGCTGAAACAGTTTTTTTTGAAAATACACATACATGCTCAAAGCCTACTTCTTCGTGACATGTTAGCATCGACGTGAGAACATTTGTCATGTTACAGTTGGAGTCACCTACAATTATTGTATATATATTGTCGGGAAGGAGTACACCACTCTTCTTCCAGTCTTCTTGCACGCCATGACAGCTCCAGTCGTTTACAATTAAGCCTTGATGCTTCGCCCACCCTGCCATGATAACGTTTATGTCAGGTACTGGCGTGCAATGGGTTTTTATAGAAAAATAAAGAACACTACCTCCTGTCATGATGCCAACTATGTCAGCTACGGGCGAGCAATGGGCTTTTACAGAGAATTTAGTTATATGATATAATTGTCTGCTGTTGCATGATTGCACTGAAAATACTGGTAGCAATAGCTTTAGTTCTTGCAATTAAATGAGAAGTAGAAATAAAATACATACATGGTAATACACATTTCGATTTCAGCCATCTGTTCAGCCTTTCCAACCATCTATAGACCGAACAATTTTGTTGCCGTAGAGTGCTGGGATAAACGAATGTGTCGCACGATTTCACACGTAGTGCAAAGTCATCATACATTGTTCTAAAGGACAGGGTTAGAGCAGCACAGTAAATGTCCAGCGAGCGACGTCTCGGATGATACTCGGTTGTCAACTGCTGCTTGACCTATGCTTTTCCAAGACACAGTTCATCCCATTACATCTCCGTATACCACACTTTAACACTTTTAGCTGCATTCTCGATCTCCATCACAAAACACCAGTCTCTGCCTATGGTTGCTTCAATACTAATATGTAAACGCTTCGAACCCCTAGCAGATAAATTATACACTGAAGTGAGCAGTAGCAGTGCACAGGGCGTAAAATTGGTATCTTCTGATCCTCTATATCCTCACTTTGTCCATGTAGTACCATGGGAATATTCTCCGATGGCGTATATGACGATTTGCGTCATGCTGTTTACGATCCCTGGTGCACTTTTGCGAGTCAGGGACTGGCTGTGTGTCTCCAGCCGAGAATAACAGTGATTGTGAGTTTCAAAAATTGCAAGCAGTTACAACAACAGCATCGGTCTGTGTGACGTGCAGAATGCATCTTGATACCATTCTGCTGCAGAACCATCATCTGCTGGACAGTATTCCTCTTCTTCTGCAGGCACTCATCCAGTATAGGTACTTTACTTACTCATGTAGGAGCTTATGAGCGCAGTCCTCGGCTGTATGTTTATAGGTAACATGGCTGTTAAAGTACACACAGTCAGACACCAACAGCTCTTCGACAGAACACATTCCGCACAGTGCCGAGGATGGCAAGCAACTGATGATGGGATGAGAGGATGGATTGGTGGAGGGCGAAGTGGATGGAGCTGAGCATTGGATGCTCTTCAGTGATGTGTATTACATATATGTTTATGCTTACACTGTAGCGAATTAGCATCAACTGCCTGCCTCTTCAGATTTGGAAGAGTGAATGCTTCATGTGGAATATATCAACAGTTTGTGCATGTGCATGAGCATGGACTGGCTGTAACATGCATCTTGGTTCCACCCTGCTGCATTGCCACAATCTGTTGAACAGAATACTTCTGTTTCTTTCTCCTACACTCTTCTATTATCATTGCCTTCCACCCCTCCCCCCTTCCCCCTCCCACCATCCCCCTGTGCAGTGAGCTATGACTACAGTCCTCCTTCGAATGTGTACATGTAATACAACTATCGAAAGCCACTCTAACTTTCGTATCCATCTCATTGATCAAGCACATTGAGGTGCTTCCACAATGACAGCTCAGCATAGACTGAACCTTTGCCACCAATTCAGGTCACACGAGTTGAGAAAAAAAATTCCCACTCAAAGTTGAGTTTCCTGTCAATTTCTGGAGAGAGCGTGGGGGGTGACGTCATCTCAGTCTTGGAACAAAGAAATTCCCGCCATTTTGAAATTCTCATCATTTTATAAGATTTTCCGCCAAAATTCGAAATTCCTGGCAATACGACAGGTAGGGGCGAGGGAGGGGTAAGGGAAGGGGAGGGGGCGGGGACCCACGTGCCAGCTGGGGAAAACCCATGATGTCATATCAATTTGGTATCAAAATTTGGGTCGTACTCTTTTTGCCCCACTACTAACGTACTGGGTTCTATTACCTAAAAAGCATTCGAGCCTCTCATATCTGGGGACCTGATTTTCAACATCTTTCTATAGCTCGATTCTCTTCTGTTCCGGTTCCCACCGATCATGATTCACTACTATACAATGCTGTGTCCTAAACGCATATTCTCACAAGTTCTTTGTCAGATTAAGCGGATCCAGTAACTTAATCATTGTGCCACCTCGATGGGTAGCGCTTTAGTCACGCAGCGGGACGGAATGTTAAAAGCACATTTCTACCAGAAACAATACTTAGCGAGGAAAAATACTGAGAAAAGAAGTGCAGTGCAAAGAAGCCGCTAAGATTAGCAACGAATTCCTTCGCTGCAAAGACAGTGTGCGCAGCCAAGTCTAGTCTTCGAGTGAATCACAATGAAATCTTTTGAATACGTCGTCGCTCGGGTATTCAGATAAGAAACGTCGCGGAAATATGTTCTGACGTAGGAGACCGAGCGCTATGCTGTACACGAGGACAACAAGAACAAGGTAAGTGACGGCGTGACGTAACGGAAGGTAAGCGGCGGAACTGGAAGATCGCGACTTTATCAGTGACACGCAGACTGCGCACCGCCACCAGAATCGCTCCTAAAAACTGCAACACAGAGAAGAAAACATGTAACTAAGATTAATTTTATACAACGTATTATGTACATTACAATACATTAATAATTCGATTGTAAGATTAAAGAACAGTACGTAAACTCTGATTATCCGAAATTACTGTCTGAGTCTCTACAGTTCGTGGTATGACATGAAAGGCGGGTATGAATATTTTAGGGGGTATTTTCTAACTAGCTGTTGAAACGCGGGTCCACAAATCATAAGCAACTGTGGATGCAGGACCATGATCAGCAAGATACCAACCAGAAATGACATGTAATTACATTCACGCAATTTGGGTGCATAGATCCTGAGAAATCAGTACGGTACCCAGTACAACCACCTCTGGCCGTAATAACAGCCTTGATACGCCTGGGCATTGAGTCAAACAGAGCTTGGATGGCGAGTACTGGTACAGCTGCCCTTGCAGCTTCAACACGATACCACAGTTCTTCAAGAGTAGTGACTGGCGTACTGTGACGAGCCAGTTGCTCGGCAAGCATTGACCAGACGTTTTCAATTGGTGAGAGATCTGGAGAATGTGCTGGCCAGGGCAGCAGTCGAACATTTTCTGTATACAGAAAGGCCCGTAAAGAACCTGCAACATGCGGTCGTGCATTATCCTGCTGAAATGTACGGTTTCGCAGAAATCGAATGAAGGGTAGAGCCATGGGTCGTAATACATCTGAAATGTAACGGCCACTGTTCAAAGTGCCGTCAATACTAACAACAGGTGATCGAGACGTGTAACCAATGGCACCCCATACCATCACGTCGGGTGATACGCTAGTATGCCGATGACGAATACACGCTTCCAATGTGCGTTCACCGCTATGTCGCCAAACACGGATGCGACCATCATGATGCTGTACACAGAACTTGGATTCATCCGAAAAAATGACGTTTTGCCATTCGTGCACCCAGGTTCGTCGTTGAGTACACCATCAGGCGCTCTTGTCTGTGATGCAGCGTCAAGGGTAATCGCAGCCACCGTCTCCGAGCTGATAGTCCATGCTGCTGCAAACGTCGTCGAGCTGTTGGTGCAGATGGTTGTTGTCTTGCAAACGTCGCCATGTGTTGACTCAGGGATCGAGACGTGGCTGCACGATCCGTTACAGCCATGCGGATAAGATGCCTGTCATCTCGACTGCTTGTGATACGATAAACCGTAATCGCGATAGGCTACAATCCGTCCTCTATCGAAGTCGAAAACGTGATGGTACGCATTTGTCCTCCTTACACGAAGCATCACAATAACGTTTCACCAGGCAACGCCTGTCAACTGCTGTTTGTATATGAGAAATCGGTTGGAAACCTTCTTCATGTCAGCACGTTGTAGGTGTCGCCACCGGCGCCAACCTTGTGTGAATGCTATGATAAGCTAATCATTTGCATATCACAGCATCTTCTTCCTGTCGGTTAATTTTCGCGTCTGTAGCACGTCATCTTCGTGGTGTAGCAATTTTAATGGCCAGTAGTGTAAGTAACCTGATGAGAAAGAGCTGTAAAATTGGGGAAAACTATTCAGTTTCAGAATTTGAAATGGTGACTATTACTAAAAGGTCTCATTTTTTAAAAATTTAACCGTTATTTAGATTCAACTTTCTGGGGGTGGACTCGCAACGACCAAGTCAGCCATTGTATTATGTAATTTATAATTCTAATATAAAAAATTTAAGAACGTAAAAAGATAATGTTTCAGACACGATGATAGGAATGATATTTACAAGGGTTGGACGAAAGCATGGAAACACCACAAGAAATGCATGCTTGAACATAAATGTAGATGCTAGCCAAGCCTTCTGGTGCTGATGTTGCATTTGGCCACGAACGGTACCTGTGCAGTACTCTCAATACGCTGCAAGCGCCAGTCGTAGACAGAATAGTTTTCTGTGTAGCTGTGAGTGCACCATGTCAAAACTAAGTGAATTCGAATGTGTGCAAACTCTTGGTGCTGATGTGGTGGCTGCTTCCGTAACCAAGGTAGGCGCAGTGTTTGGTGTTTCAAGAGACACGGTTCCGATGATTTACACTGCATACAGGGAAAGTGGGAAAACATCATCCGCTAACTTCCTGGCCGATTAAAACTGTGTGCCGGACCGAGACTCGAACTCAGGACCTTTGCCTTTCACGGGCAAGTGTTCTACCAACTGCGCTACCCAAGCACGACGCAAGCCTCGTCCTCACAGCTTTACTTCTGCCAGTACCTCATCTCCTACCTTCCAAACTTAGCAGAAGCTCTCCTGCGAACCTTGCAGAACTAGCACTCCTGAAAGAAAGGATATTGCGGAAACATGTTTTAGCCACAGCCTGAAGGATGTTTCCAGAATGAGATTTTCACTCTGCAGTGGAGTGTGCGCTGATATGTAACTTCCTGGCAGATTAAAACTCTGTGCCGGACCGAGACTCGAAATCGGGACCCTTGCCTTTCGTAGGCAAATGCTCTACCAACTGAGCTACCCAAGCACACAGTTTTAATCTGCCAGGAAGTTTAATATCAGGGCACACTCCGCTGCAGAATGAAAATATAATTCTGGAAACATCCCCCAGGCTGTGGCTAAGCCGTGTCTCCACAATATCCTTTCTTTCAGGAGTGCTAGTTCTGCAAGGTTCGCAGAAGAGCTTCTGTTAAGTTTGGAAGGCAGGAGACGAGGTACTGGCAGAAGTAAAGCTGTGAGGACGGGGCGTGAGTCGTGCTTGGGTAGCTCAGTTGGTAGAGCACTTGTGTTTGGACGGAGAGAAGTTTAATAAGTGTATTATCTGTAACCGTACAGCTGAGCGCTGTGTCTATCGCTGTTCGGCGTCAGAGTTCGCTACATATGTCTCCCGCTACATTGCTCAATAATCATCCTGCAGTTCAGGTGATCGAAATTCAGGATGCCAGTGCACACTACCAGATATGAAGGAAAATGCTTTACTGTTCTAATTACACATCGAAATTGTCATGAAAAAAAAAACCATCATCCATAAGCAATGGGCCATAATGCAACACATGTACCTGCGACTGGGAAAAATCATCGTCCCAAATGATTTCACCAGGAGAGAGGGGCAGCAGTTGCACAACATGTGTTCTCCCCAGTGAGCGGTCATGAACTTACCAATTTAGAGCCAACCTTCATCCCCCGTACCACCCCTCATCCCTCCCTCTCCCCACCACAGGTAGGAATACAGGCCTGTTCTATCTTATCACTGATGGTCCAGAAAGAGATCCTCTGGTGGCAGTGACATACTGTCTCTGGTCTGCGGAACTCAGTCACAGATGGACGCCTCCTGCAATCTATTAAAGATATTTCTCAGAAAGACTGTACCCCTTGTGGAACAACAACGAAATTCCGGAAAAACCCCCCACATTGCTCTTTCAAACGAACAGCTGCTTCGACTGCTAGCTGTTCATCTAAACTGCAGCTGCACGCCCCCATGCCACCAGCATACCGCCCCCGCAAGCGCCCGCCATTCTGCGAAAAAAAAATACTTCATAGTAACAGGTGTATTTAAAGTCAACACACCTCTTAATGTCGAGACATCTCTTATAAGCGAGCATCTATTAAAAAGAGAGAAAAAAACACACAATCGGGACGATAATAATGTCCTGTTTCCACGAAAATTTTCTTTTACTGTTTATGAGTAATATCAGTATAGTTTGAGAGCATTCATAGTGTTCAAATTATAAATTGGCATGCATGAGGGCATTACACTCTTTTCATATGGTTGAATTATCAATATAGAACGGCATCTATACAGTCATTCTTGTACGTTCGACTACAGGATACAATTCGCATCTCTCTTTCTCTCTCTCTCTCTCTCTCTTCCTCCCTCCTCCCACAACCCCCTCCCATTAAAAATTATGCTCTGACTGCATTCACTTTCAACCCTCCTCCTCCCCCTGCAAACTACGTGAGTCTTCGTAACAAATACTTCAACAAAGGCAATATTAGTATTACACAGAAATGCTATGTTAAAACAGGGGAATCATATACATCCCAATCCAGGACTGTGTCTACACTCATGCAGTCGAATATAGGTATTACCAGATTACAGTTGGTTCTCACAACCAATGTTATTCCATAAGCATTAAGGAGAGGAATCAATGTGTTTATCAGACATAAGCCATTTCTTAGCATATTCTATAGGGGAGTGTATTGATTCCACACACTACCTAACATCAGATCATTACTTCTGTGTGCAGGAGGAATGCTACAAGGGCTATGATGATGCTACTGTAAACAGCAATTAGATTGTTACATCTCCTTTGGCTACTGATTGTGCTTACTCCATTTTAAGAAGTCAGTATTTCTTCATATGCATTTTCGAGGAGCTGGGCGTTGGCTGTAACTCGATGTATAAACTATCGGAAATATTCATGTCGTTTTTCCCTCGCTCTATTTCCTAGTGTGGCATAGTTGCATCTGTCAAAACCATTGCTACTACTAATAAGCATGTCTCACATGCGAAATGTGATTGAGGGTACGTACGTTTCAGACATAAAAAGGCATATAAAATCCACCAGTTTCGTGAGAGAAAGAGCAGCAGTCTCCCACCTTCATTATAGTTGGTTTGTAAGTAGCTCGAGTACCGGATATACGTCAACGATGACATCGTAGTAAGGAACAGCTCGGTCGCTTCCTAGGACATCAGAATAGTGTAGAAGGAAGTAATTTTATCATCTTAAAGTTCGTCACCATAATAATTGATGTAGAAAACCTGCACATGCAAGGTGGTTGTATGTCAGACGGTGGACATATATGTCCTGTATTAGAGTATTAAGAGCATTACATTCTACACGACTAATACTTTGGAAACCAAATGGGTTTAACATCATAGCGTTTTAAGAGCAGAACTGTGTAGCCATTCGAGTATGTGTTTATGCTTAATGACCATTTCTCTCGTACAGGTACTGAAACCAGACACTGGAATAATACTCCAGAATTGATAACACAGTTGATTTAGGTCAAATGTTTCAAACTCCATCGTGTGTAAACCACACGTTTTTTCTTAACTGTTCATTATACCGCCATGACACTCTCATGTCTACTATATACCGATAAGGGGTGCTAAACTTGCGGCGGTGCGATTCCTTTCTGTTTTTTTTTTTTTTTTTTTTTTTTTTTACCAGCACCTATCTGTGAACTCGACACAGCAGATCACCGGTAGGAAAGCCGAGCAGAAACCTACCATACTGCGACTCGCACCAGGCTGCGTACAATATAACTATTCTAAAAATCGGGAAAATGTCTTAATTTAGAATGAGAGGTGGAAATACTGGCAAAACTTCGCTATATGATGAAGTCAAGAGTTACACGTTCACTGATAGTACCATGCTAAACCTAACACATGCACAAACCCTTTCACTCATGTTAGCAAGTTTATGGTAATGTATTTCCCGAAATCTGAAAAGCTACTAAGCACGGATTGTTCTTAAATGAAAACGCTCACCATACTATTAAGTACATCAGTGCTTAATGCACTCAGGTTTTTAGTCACCGATCTGCTCAATATGCCATGGGAAATTACAGTCTTTTCTCACACTGTACTTTCTAAAAATAAACACATAGGAATAAATATGCCTTCACTTTAAAGCACTTTTGAGGCATGCAGCACAACTAAAACCAGCAAACTATAACTTCCTACGGAGCTCATACTACACATGACCGTACCATTGAAAGGCTGGGCTCCGACCACTTTAGATTGCTGTAAGCATTCTCTGTCTACAAGAGAAAAGTTGCACAAAGGATACTCCGTTCTGATTGGTTAGTTTTATTTAATGCCAATAGAAAAATATTATTCTCCCGCGTTAGTCCGCGCTTATCATGACTAACCCATCAACAAATAACACACTTTCGAATTGTACTTTTTCCTGAAATAAATGTTTAACGTTGTGATATTTTATTTATACTTTACATTATTAGCTTTTTTCATTTGCACTAGAATTAGCTTTCGTTTTAGCACAAACTTACTTAAGATATTATGATACAAAATTCCCCATCGTCTGCATTCACAGTGTCATAAAAGATTCTCACGCTAGTTCGTACAGCGTTTGTCAGTATAACAATGATATACATATTTACTTTAGATCACATTCATGCATCATTCACACTATTAAAAACATATACAAAACAGTACAAACATGAATAAACAAAAAAGCCTTCAAGAAATAAACAGAATATCATCATCATTTTCTTTGGGCATTTGTCTCACTTCAATGGGGGTCAGCCTTGTTACTATGGATTTTGTGATGTTAATGTCAGAGAGTGGCTGGATGCCCTTCCTGTCGGCACCCCGTACCCCCCAGGACAGAATTAGTATACTCCAGCTGTCTGCATCTAGTGTAAGCCATGAAATAGTGCGAACATTTCCAAATGTCTGTGAGTCATGTAACTGAGGCAGTACGCGGGGACCAGGCCAGTATTCACCTAGGGGGATGTGGAAAACCGCCTAAAAACCACATCCAGGCTGGCCAGCACATGAGCCCTTGTCATTAATTCACCAGACGGATTCGATCCAGGGCTGGAGTGCCTACCTGAGTCCAGGAAGCAGCTCATTAGCACTCTCAGCTAACCTGGCGGGTCAGAAATAAACAGAACAATTCATCAAAAAAAAAAAAAAAACATTATCTTGACTTGTTTCTTGAACGTCTCTGTCTGCTACTGTACTCTAAACTGAACCCGCTTCAGACTGTCACTGTGCATGCATGAGTCATTCTCCTGATACGCAGGTTCCAGATGGGACTGCTATAAAGGTAGCCCCCTCCCCTCCCCCCCCCCCATTATAAAGCTTTTTTCAAAAATTTTAGGATTATACAAAATTATCAGTCCCTGCTTCAAATTTTAAATCTTTCAAAAATTGTCATTCTTATAAGCTAAAATTACAAATTTCTTACTCTGGACAAGGCAGTCTACAACTAACCTAGCGTAATCTTTTAATTTCTTTATGAAAACTCATTTCTTACTTGACAAAATTAACACAAATTTTCAAGACAAATTTCCAACATTTTAATAACTTTTTCATGAAAGTCATTTTAAGTTACCTTTTTTCACTTTCTTTAAAAGTGTCCTCCCATTTAATAATGGTATTTTATCCTACCTTAGCACAAGCATATCACTATAATTGTCACATACTTTTCCCAGATTTTTCTTTATTTTGCATTGTAACATCCATAACATTCCTCCATTCTCCACATATCTGTCCATCCAGGGTTTACATGCAACGTTGTCCCTGAAACCATACTTCCATCTGACTACTTTCTTTTCATACATCCTAATACACAATCACTTATTATTACAAAAAATCATTTACAAATTTTATATTTCATTTAACTTGACATCAAATGAAAACAGATTAACAGACTACTCCTTTTTTTTTACTTTAAGCAGAAGGATCAAATCTACTACAAAATTTTTTCAAATATTTATTTCCTTTAGAAGACTTAATAAGTTTCATTAAAAAAACAAGTTCCTATTCAAAGTAAAACTTAAACTTTTTCTTCGCTTTAACTCAACTGGAGGAAATTTAATTGTGAGAAACACATTTCACACAAAGCAATTATTTACAAACATTTTATAATACATAGTTACCACTTTTATGCAGTGTATCTTTGCATCACTTCTTATTTTTTACCACTATTATTTACAATATACTATTATTTACAATATATATATATATATAGTTTCCTCATTCATTCATATTCTTTTCCTAGTAATTGTTCTTCATCTTTATACACATATATTTTTCCTCATATTTGTTAAACTTCCTTTAACTATGTGGCCACTGTGTACCACTTTTCACCATTACAACACGCCTTTTCCTGACCACTACACTTTCGTGTTCATTATCAAAATTTCCTTTATTAACTGCACTTCTCACATCCGGTTACTTTCATTTCCCTACATTATCATACTTATGTCGTCACTTCATTTCATTTCAATTTGACCCCCATTTCTCTCACCATAAAACTTATTTCGTCATAAGAAACCATAACACCGTCTGAGGCTCTCAAACGCTTTACCTACACTGATAGAGAAGAAACGTAAAGATGATACATTCAGCTCACAATGACAGAGGAGGAAGATTGACAATACAAAAAGAAACTGAAGTACTATTGTCAATAACTCGAGCACCTGGCATTGGATAGGTTGCAACAACCTCTGAGGTCTCCAAGCTAAGCTCACATGTAACTCTGGACTAATGTAGCTTTTCAGATCGATGATATTTCTTAAGCGCAATGGTTTCATTTCCTCAGCGTCCACCCACACATTATCCCCATACTCATTGTAGCCTTCTAAATCATCCATCCTTCTACAATACATAACTGGTATACTGGCTACTTCTTCTTTGGTCAAATTATTTTTCCGAAAAAATGGTACAACCACATCGTTCCAATTTATTTAAAAAATTACAACATTTCCATTAAAATTTGATCTCCCTTTGTACTGGTTGAAGAAATCTAAGCCAATTAGCATTTTTATACATAGATCAGGCATTATAAGTAAGTTATGGAGTAGCTGCACACCATTTATTTTCACTTGCAACAGAACTTCATGTTTAACAGGTTTTTTAACTTTTCCTGTATCTACCACTATCTGAATCCCCATTACTGGCATTATTACAAGTTCATTTCTATTTGGCAACGCTTCAAACCAACTTTTACCCACAACACATAAATCACTGCCACTATCTGCTAAACACTGCACTTCTTCTTTGCACACTTGCAGATTAATTACTGGCTGATTCAGCACCTTCCTTTCATTGCTAGCGTCAGAACCCTCCTCCAACAAATCGTTCACCACCTCCCTCCTACCGAAACCTCCCTATTTCCAGAAATTACACAGATTTTTGTAGAATTACCCTCATCATTTTCTCCCCCAAACTAACTATTCTGTCCACTAATGACAACTCAACATTTTCTTTCGGCGTTTCGCCATTCTCCCTTTCCTCTCTCTCTTCTTTTTTTCCACAATTAGTTGGCTGGCCCCCATTTTGGTCACCATTTTCCTGCCTTTCCCTTATAACCTCACAAATGTCATCATTTATAGACACTAGAATTTCTTCTACACTGACATCACTAAACTCCTGTAATTCTGCAGCTTCTGTACTTTCTCCCTCCCCAGAAAATGACTCGACTTCAACATTGTTGCTAAAGACTTTCTGGCAATCAGGTTCTGTCACATTTTCTGCTAATACAACACCCATTTCATCTGCAATAC
Organism: Schistocerca piceifrons; assembly: GCF_021461385.2. Taxonomy (NCBI): domain Eukaryota; kingdom Metazoa; phylum Arthropoda; class Insecta; order Orthoptera; family Acrididae; genus Schistocerca; species Schistocerca piceifrons. The sequence goes on along the minus strand of NC_060149.1, from coordinate 764,285,489 downwards.
AGTGCTTATGTTGTTTGCGTCTGTCCAAAAACTCCTCTAAATCTTCATTAAACATATTTTTATGTAGCTCGTTCCGTCTGTTGTTACTACCTTCTTCTGCTCCTCACTTATAATCCCTGTTGGTTTAGTTCTAACACTTACAAAGGGTTTTGCCAGCGGGTTAAAATTACTACTTCCCTTTCACAGACGTAATTTAGTTTAACGGATTCTGGGATTCTGTACCATTTCTTACGTATACTCCCATTTGCTGTCGCCTTGGCGCAAAATCATCCTCTCGCACCGGAGAATAAGATCGATAATTGTGCACCTGCTTCCAATTATTTCGCCTATCATTTGCTGGATAGCGCCACTTCCCTGCACCACTGTTCCTGCTGTTTCCACGGTGCTCGCCAATTCTCTTAAAGTTTACATTCTGCCGCAGTTCTGCATTATTTGTTGGTCTTACATTACGATTTGCATGCTCCTCTTCATGCAAAAACTTCTCAACGCTCTCCAAACAACTAATGAATTTATAAAAGTCATCCCTCAGAGCTGCAATAGCTTTGTTTCTCCAGTTCATGGGCAGTTTACCTTCCAGGCCCATAACAATTTGTTCTGGCTTGACTTTATTGTACAAATATGACAAATTTGTCATCCATTTTAACACGAACTTTCTTACGCTTTCCTTTCTGGGATTACACTTTTCCCCAGCCCAGAAGCTATTTAACAACTCCATTTGCTTTTGCTTGCCCCAATATTCTTTAAAAACCGCCTCTGTAAATTCATCTAGCCAGTATGGCACTGTTCAGTAGCGATAATCCCCAAAATTCTAGCCTTTCCCAAGAATTTAGTCGTAATACACCCTATTTTTTGTCTGTCTGACCACAAACTAGGTTGAACACCTTCAAAGTCATTCCAAAATTCTATTGGACGTACATTTCCTGTTGGATCAAAACGTAAATACTGCCTGTTAGCGACATATGATATTTCACACGATTCTGCTACAAAACTACACCTACTAATGTTAGTTCCATGTCTGAGGTTAGTTTCAACTTGGCATAACCTACTGCTATGCTCATGCAACTTATTTTCAACCTTTCCTACCTGGTTCGTGAGCTGAAGAACATTTTCTTCAGACCCGCCCACTCGGTCAGACACACTTTTCACTTCATTCATACATTTTAATTATTCAGAACTGATCTTCCTGTTTAACAATTTGTGATCATTTACATACATAGACTCTCCGCCGCTATTTTGACCTCTACTTTCTATATACTTTCTCTTATCAAATCTACCCTTTGTTTCTTTCTAATAGCAACTATTTTCAAAGCATCTGTTAATTCACTTTGTACAGTTTTAGAGGAGTGTTGGTAGTTAAATGGTTCAAATGGCTCTGAGCACTATACGACTTAACAGCTGTTGTCATCAGTCCCCTAGAACTTAGAACTACTTAAACCTAATAACCTAAGGACATCACACACATCCATGCCCGAGGTAGGATTCGAACCTGCGACCGTAGCAGTCGCGTGGTTCCCGACTAGGCGCCTAGAACCGCTCGGCCACCGCGGCCGGCGTGTTGGTAGTTATTCTCAACCTGAGAAATTTTTCCATCCACTTTACTTTCTAACGAATTCCAATCATTTTTCCACATTTATTTTAAAACAACAGTCTGCTTTTCAATTTTTCATTAAAATCACTAGTTTGCTTTTCAAGTTTTTCATCATGTTTACTGATTTTCTGATTAAAATCACTAGTTTCCTTTTCAATTTTCTGACCAATTGTTTCAGCCAAATTAGTATGTCCATCTTTTATACAACCCTTTAACGCTGCAAACATTTCTTGCATACTTCCTGGTTCTATTTTCTGCATTACTGTTTCCCGTTTATCTCGTTCCACAGGTACTATACCAAATTTGGTATCCACATTTGACACATTTGTTTCCGTAACAGTGCCTTGGATGAGCACTGGACATCTGCTACTTGTCACTGTGGAACATGGGTCTAAACGTAGACAATCCTCAATGCTGCAGACACATCCTATTTCCACATGCTGCAATGCCCTCCACAATTTTTTCACCAATAAGATGACAGTACCTTTTTCATTTCTACTACAACACGCATGTTGTGAACAGCACCCTTCAGCAGTAGTCAACACTGGAACAGTGATCATGTACATGACTGCAAAATGAGGTAACAACGCTCATGGTCTCTTCAAAATGGAACAGTGAGACGTCTGCTACCCTGTCACCGTGGAAGATGAGATTAAATGTATAGGTCATCACCTTCAGACAACTGGTTGTAAATGCTCCACAATGCCACGAACTACTCCAGTTTCCATACGTTACGATGTCTTCCACATTTTTATCAATAAGAGCCATCGCCTATGTGTTTTATTTGTACCATCCCGTTTGTTGTGGGAGCAGCTTAGTTTACACCAAACACTGTCCAGCTTTCTGTGAGAGTCAATGGATTGAAATGTGTTCATGTCGGTTTAGCACCTGACATGGACCAAGTCATAGTAAAAAGCAAAATGTATGGCAATGTACGAAACTGTAGCCATACACTGCTTGGATGTTTTACAACTGAAAAACAATGTATGAAACTGCTTATGAAAGAACAACACAGGACCCCTCTCTTGTGATTGATAGTCTGTGGGATATGGTCTTCCTCCAGTACAGGCGACAAAACTTTACACAGGTCTGTGCAAGCGATTCAATCACTGGTCACCTCTAATTTCCCAGTACATGTATATGTAATATGTTCGATGTCAACACGCAGACAGTATTTGTTTTTGGATATATCAGAAGAGAGAAATGTGGTAAATTGTTATTGTTGTTGTTGATGTCTTCAGTCCTGAGACTGGTTTGATGCAGCTCTCCATGCTACTCTATCCTGTGCAAGCTCCTTCATCTTCCAGTACTTACTGCAACCTACATCCTTCTGAATCTGCTTAGTGTATTCATCTCTTGGTCTCCCTCTACGATTTTTACCCTCCACGCTGCCCTCCAATGCTAAATTTGTGATCCCTTGATGCCTCAGAACATGTCCTACCAACCGGTCCCTTCTTCTTGTCAAGTTGTGCCACAAATTCCTCTTCTCCCCAATTCTATTCAATACCTCCTCATTAGTTATGTGATCTATCCATCTAATCTTCAGCGTTCTTCTGTAGCACCACATTTCGAAAGCTTCTATTCTCTTCTTGTCTAAACTATTTATCGTCCATGTTTCACTTCCATACATGGCTACACTCCATACAAATACTTTCAGAAACGACTTCCTGGCACTTAAATCTATACTAGATGTTAACAAATTTCTCTTCTTCAGAAACGCTTCCCTTGTCATTGCCAGTCTACATTTTATATCCTCTCTACTTCGACCATTATCAGTTATTTTGCTACCCAAATAGCAAAACTCCTTTACTACTTTAAGTGTCGCATTTCCTAATCTAATTCCCTCAGCATCACCCGATTTAATTCGACTACATTCCATTATCCTCGTTTTGCTTTTGTTGATGTTCATCTTATATCCTCCTTTCAAGACACTGTCCATTCCGTTCAACTGCTCTTCCAAGTCCTTTGCTGTCTCTGACAGAATTACAATGTCATCGGCGAACCTCAACGTTTTTATTTCTTCTCCGTGGATTTTAATACCTACTCCGAACTTTTCTTTTGTTCCCTTTACTGCTTGCTCAATATACAGATTGAATAACATCGGGGACAGGCTACAACCCTGTCTCACTCCCTTCCCAACCACTGCTTCCCTTTCATGTCCCTCGACTCTTATAACTGCCATCTGGTTTCTGTACAAATTGTAAATAGCCTTTCGCTCCCTGTATTTTACCCCTGCCACCTTTAGAATTTGAAAGAGAGTATTCCAGTCAACATTGTCAAAAGCTTTCTCGAAGTCTACAAATGCTAGAAATGTAGGTTTGCCTTTCCTTAATCTATTTTCTAAGATAAGTCGTAGGGTCGGTATTGCCTCACGTGTTCCAACATTTCTGCGGAATCCAAACTGATCTTCGCCAAGGTCGGCTTCTACCAGTTTTTCCATTCGTCTGTAAAGAAGGAGGTTCTATTTCAAGGAATGATATGACTGGTTAAAGTTTGGATGCAGATATTTTTTAGCTTTTTTTACCTACTCTGGATGTTACAAAGTAATGATAAGGAGTGCTCTTGAATGTAATATATGACTGTATAGACGTTGATTTGTATCGGTACTTCATACATCTGCAATGAAAGTAATATCCTCATGCATGATAGTTTATAATTTGAACATGTAGAATGATCTCAAACAACACTGATTTTGCTTATAAAACTAAGAGAAGTCGACTGTATCTATTCTCGTGGTAGCAAGACTGTTTTTATTATTATTGTAAGTATTGTGTGTTAAAAAATATGTATTTCCGCAAATCCCACTTTATTTCATACTTCATAATCTCTAATAAAGTAGCCACCACTTGAATTATAGCTCCTTGTGGAACTTAGAAATGATAGTGCTTTTCCCGACATGTGAGTAGATTGTGTGAAACAGGCTGGTCTGTGATGAGCAAATTGCTTATGAAACAACAACACAAGAATCTGCCGCTATTGCGAATGATGGTCTTTATACACAGGTAGCCAGAGGCGAGCTATGGAGCAAAAAAGTCAGACGTCAGCCTGCATATGTTATTTTTTTCGATGTATTGGTGAAATCTTACAGAGTTCTCTACTAGGTGACGTTAATAGGTTTTATTACAAGGCATGCTCTCACGATTTTTTTTCTTTACGTTTTGTAAATGCCATTGGGAGATAGCAATGCACTGGTAAAACGTGACCTGCCATAGTGTACAAAACAATAATGTCCTCTTGAAGTATAGCTTTTCGTTGTCGAACGTAAAAGGATTTCATTTTTTGTGACATGGAACCAAATGAAGTGAAAGGCTGTATTTTGTAATATTATTTCACATTCTGAAATGTTTATAATAAATACATGCATGGAAATTTATTTACAGACATTCATTTTAACGCAAAGGACGCTCTGAAGTCATGTAAGTTTGCTCATCAAACTGAAAGAAATCGTTTAACTGTGTTTTTTCTTCATCGGTGTTTACATTCTTGCTCTTTTTACTCTGATGACAGTTTCGAAATAATGTGTGCATTCTGCAGTGATCCATTGCCTTTGTAGCAAAATAGTGGAAGTTTTTTTTTTTCGATTTTACGCAGGGTAGACATGTATAGGAGATGTGAGCTAGATTAATACTTCTGTCAGATGTATAGCACTGACCTCTGCAGTTCGGTCGTCTGTAATTGGCAGCAGTGCTGTAGAAAGGGGAAGACAGAGATGTGAATTGTATCCTGCAGTCGAATGTAAAAGAATGACTGGTACATTGATAATTCAACTGTCTGAAAAGATTGTAATGTTGTGCACAACAATTTATAATTTGAACATGATGAATCTGTCAGACTATACCGATTTTGCTCATGAAAGCAAAAGGAAATGGACCGTACCTATTTTCATGGCAACATGACATTTATTATCATTGCGATTGTGTTTTCTTTTTCCTTTTTAATAGATGCTCGCTTATAAGAGGTGTAATGATATGAAATACAATTGTGTTTTTCTCACAGAATGGTGAGCCCTTGTGGGGATGGTATGCCGGGGGCGTAGGTGGCATGCAGTTGCAGTTTGGGCAAACAGCTCATAGTTGGAGTATCCACCATTTATCTCGCTTTTGTCTGTGGCCCACTAGCTTCGCAGCCTATTGTGTATGTCGACATCATCAGCACGGACCGACTGCATTGACGTCTGGCTATGGCCTGCCACATCTATCTGCTGAGACAGGTGCTGCAGGCATGCAGAACCAGTAGCAGCTCTCCATTTGAAAAAAGTAATATGGAGAGTTTTCCAGAATTTCGTTGTTGTTCCAGATGGGGTACAATCTTTCTGAAAAATATCTTTAACAGATTGCAGGAGGCGTTCATCTGTGACTGACTGCCGCGGACCAGAGACAGTATGTCACTGCCGCCAGATGGATCTCTTTCTCGACCATCAGTGACAAGATAGAACAGGCCTATATCCCCTACCCATGGTGGGGAGAGGGAGGGAAGAGGGATGGTAGGGGGGAGGTAAGATTGGCTCTAAGCTGGTTGGTTCATGACCGCACATCAAGGAGAACACATGTAAATCTGCCGCCCCTCTCTCCTGGTGCAATATTTTGGGACGCTGATTTTTCCCAATCGCAGGTACATGTGTTGCATTATGACCCATTGTTTATGAGTGCTGTTTTTTTTTTTCACGACCATTTCGATGTGTAATTAGAACAGTAAAGCATTATCCTTCGTTTTTGGTAATGTGTATTGGCATCCTGAATTTCGACCACCTGAGCTGCAGGATGATTGTTGAGCAATGCAGCGGGAGGTGTCTATAGCGAACTCTGACATCAGACAGCGATAGATACAATCCACAGCTGTATGCATACAGATAATAAACTTATCGAACTTCTCTCTGTCCAACACCAGCATCTCGTCAGTTGCGCACAATTTCAACCAAAAATGAAGATAGTACCTTCCACTCCTGCTTCTTTTCCACTGTCTTGTAGGTGACGGGATCGTCCTATGTAGAGTTTGAGTACGTCTGCTACTAGTTTCGAGTGGCAGTGTGAATTTTTTCCCTGCAGTTTTATGACATCATTAACTTTTGAGCTGTATTGCGATTTTAGGTGTTCCTTGTAAAAAGCACTACGCATATAGTTGTTTAATTATGTCCAATCTTAATGGTTAATTACATAATTAAGACCATCTTTACTTCAGTTTGCCAACCAACATAAATGAACTACAGTAACCTAACCTTCCTCTCCTGCGTCTGGACAGTTTCCATGTGTCTGTATGTGCACTTGGACTTTCCATCCAGAAGGACTAGTTTTGAGTCTCGGAAAGGCATCGTTATTTTGAATTTGCCGTCAATTTCTGTGGGAGTGGTTGAGGTGGTTAAGGTGGGATGTCAGCACAGCCCTAGAACAATGAAATTCCTGCTATTTTTGAAATTACCATCATTTTTTTGAATTTCCCACCAAATTTAGAATTTCCTGGCAATAGAGTATGTGGAGGAGGGGGAGGTATTGGGAGGGGGAGGGGCGGGGACCTGACGTGACCCAGGTGGGTGAGCAGGTGGGAGATAATTAATTGCTCAATTTAATTAATTTGCAAATCAATTTGATATGAAACGTGCACCAGCACCGCCATCATCCCACTGCTTAGTCAGCCCTATGACGTGATAGTTTAAGATAGCGATCCAAGATCGCTGACTTGGGATACTGATCAAGCCCTATGACATCATAATTGTAAAAGGTACTCTAATATTGCTGACCTGGAATACTTGCACAGACTTATGATGACAGAATGCCAATGGCTGACTTGGAATGCTGACTCAGACCTATGACACCAGAATTCATGATGGTGATCCAACATAGTGGACGCTGGGATACTGATCCTGCCATCTGATGCCAGAGTTCAAGATGGCAATCCAAAATGGGTGACCTGATTATACTGGCACAGCATATATGGTTGTCATATTTCATATGTTCTAAGTACTGAATCCTATTCTGTGATGGTAGAGTCCACTTATGCTATGGTTAGACAACCGCATCCACTGTTGGGAAAGGATAGAAATGTTTATGTCTTTGTTCAGATAAACACCACAAGGGAGAGAATCCCATCGACAGTCTCAAAATTCACCACCATGTGTCGTCAGCCATGTAAGGCCGTACTCCATGTCAGAGTGCTGAGGTCGCTGCCATCAACTGACTGCACCACAATGTGCCCGTCTAGGCCATGTGCACAACGCTCTCCTCCACTATGTTTCTCTCAGAATCTACACAGCACTTACAACGAGCCGAAAAACGTGAAAGGGAAGCAGTAATTAAGATGGGAGTGCGACATGACTGTAGCCTATCCCTGATGATATTTAAACTGTACACTGAGCAAACGTTAAAGAAAATGAAGGAGAAATTTGAAAAGGAAAATGAAGTTCAGGGAGAACAAATAAAAACTTTGAGGTTATCGATGACATTGTAATATTGTCAAAGACAGCATAACAGCTAGAACTGGAGATCAGAAACACAACGAGTATGAGTCTAATATTATCAGTTGCATTTTTCACAAATCGAGGCATTGCTAACGGGCTTCCATTGTTCCCACTATAGATGAGGTAGGATGACGAGTCAGAGCTGTTGTACTAAGGTTGCTTCATACTTGTCGACTCGTTCTCTCTTAGTGAGGAATACATCGGTGTAAGGCTAGTCGTGACTTACTATTAGTATGGAAGATGAGTACATGATCTGACTGCATGAAAGTAGCACTGAAAAAATTGTCGGCATTAGATGACCTTTAACGAAGCTGTGTCTTGTGAGACTATGGAGGCTGTAAGACGAAAATCAGTTGATGCTAATTACGCAATTGCAAATGCGTTCCTTTAGAGGAGTGATGTCTGGAATAAGTTTCATGCTATAGTCCACACTTCAGATGGAAAAGATACAAAGTTTGTCCAATGCAAACAAAATGATTGTATCCTTGTTTATTCCACCTACACTACGAGAAAAAATATGTGTAGAGTCAAAGAAAACTCTGTACAGAGCAAAGGCACTATTTTATCCCTGACCCAAAGAGCGCCTAATTTCTGTATTCATTTGGTCACTGCAACTTGCGTTTATAAGTTAACAGCAAGTTGTATAGCTTATCAATCATTTATGTAATTTATTTTAATAAATAATCACCATCTAGAGATCACACCTCATTCTCACGCATATTTTCTGGTACTGCCGTTACAGGGCTGATAACGCCTCAAAAGTGTGCGTATGTGAACTTAATTGTCAGGCATTTTCTGAATAAATATTAAATATTAAAATACATTTACAGTAGGTTTTGAAATTTTTTTATCTATATAAATGTATGTATAAACGGTTTCTCACATGACTTAGCTTTACTAGCTAATAACAATCAAGAGTCCAGAAATCAAATAACAAGCCTACAAAATACAGCACAAAAAATTGGACACGAGATATGGTTCGAAAAGACTGAGATAATGGTGACAGATACACTAATAATCAACCACATAACAGTAAATAACAGGAGAGCAAAAACAGTGAAACAATTAAAATACCTACGATGAATTACAACATACAGCTTGGACGAGAAGCGTGCATGGCGAAAAAGAATTGACAAAATGATAAAAGCTTAAAAATTAACATGGTTTAAATACAGTACAAAAGTCTATCAGTCAGAGCTAAATTAGTAACGGTGGTTCAACCAGACGTTACATACGGAAGGGAAAATGTTTTCAAAGTCACCCAGAAAAATGGAGTCAACAGAATCCTAAAACTAGAGAGAAGAATAGTTAAAAATGTATAAATAAGAAATATCCAAAAGTTGGACAGTGGTGGTTAGTGCCAAATGAGGTAGTGCACAGTGAATAGGCGCCTATTACACATACTATTTTTGGGTCACACGATGAGGACGCCAGAAACAAGATCACTAAAAAAAATTATAGAGAACCTTCGGAACATGATGCAACAAGTAGGATGGAAAAGAGAAATCTGGGAGAATTTGAAAGAGCTAGAATTAACCCTGGACGATTTGTAAAACAAAACTTAAAATGTTGCAGAAACTGAGAAAACATAAAAATAAGATTTCAACCAAAAATAGACAAACGACAAGCATTAAAAAGGGTATTTACAGATGACAAACGACAAAAAAGATCAGAACAAATGAAAAGACGGGGAAATTTGGAAAGAAAATCTATTGAGGAAGATGGGCAGAAAATGATTTACTGAAGTGCTCCAATGAAGCCGAAAAAGCAAAAGCAGGAGGTGAAGAAGAAACAGTAAAATTTTCACAGGTGACCGATCAGCCATTATATTGGTATGTACACTACTGGCCATTAAATTTGCTACACCAAGAAAAAATGCCGATGATAAACGAGTATTCATTGGACAAATATATTATACTAGAACTGACATGTGATTACATTTTCACGCAATTTGGGTGCATAGAGCCTGAGAAATCAGTACCCAGAACAACCACCTCTGGCCGTAATAACGGCCTTGATACGCCTGGGCATTGAGTCAAACGGAGCTTGGATGGCGTGTACAGGTACAGCTGCCCATGCACCTTCAACACAATACCACAGTTCATCAAGAGTAGTGACTGGCGTATTGTGACGAGCCAGTTGCTCGGCCACCATTGACCAGGCGTTTTCAGTTGGTGAGAGATCTGGAGAATGTGCTGGTCAGGGTAGCAGTCGAACATTTTCTGTATCCAGAAAGGTCCGTACAGGACCTGCAACATGCGGTCGCGCATTATGCTGCTGAAATGTCGGGTTTCGCAAGGATCGAATGAAGGGTAGAGCCACGGGTCGTAACACATCTGAAATGTAACGTCCACTGTTCAAAGTGCCGTCAATGCGAACAAGAGGTGACCGAGACGTGTAACCAATGGCACCCCATACCGTCACGCCGGGTGATACACCAGTATGGCGATGACGAATACACGCTTTCAATGTGCGTTCACCGCGATGTCGCCAAACACGGATGCGATCATCATGATGCTGTAAACAGAATCTGGATTCATCCGAAAAAATGACGTTTTGCCATTCGTGCACCCAGGTTCGTCGTTGAGTACACCATCGCAGGCGCTCCTGTCTGTGATGCAGCGCCAAGGGCAACCGCAGCCGTGGTCTCCGAGCTGATAGTCCATGCTGCTACAAACGTCGTCGAACTATTCGTGCAGATGGTTGTTGTCTTGCAAACGTCCCCATCTGTTTACTCAGGGATCGAGACGTGGCTGCACGATCCGTTACAGCCATGTGGATAAGATGCCAGTCATCTCGACTGCTAGTGATACGAGGCCGTTGGGATCCGGCACGGCGTTCCGTAGTACCCTCCTGAACCTACCGATTCTGTATTCTGCTAACAGTCATTGGATCTCGACCAACGCGAGCAGCTATGTCCCGATACGATAAACCGCAATCGCGATAGGCTACAATTCGACCTTTATCAAAGTCGGAAACGTGATGGTACGCATTTCACACGAGGCATCACAACAACGTTTGACCAGGCAACGCCGGTCAACTGCTGTTTGTGTATGAGAAATCGGTTGGAAACTTTCCTCATGTCAGCACGTTGTAGGTGTCGCCACCGGCGCCAACCTTGTGTGAATGCTCTGGAAAGTTAATAATTTGCGTATCACAGCATCTTCTTCCTATCGGTTAAATTTCTCGTCTGTAGCACGTAATCTTCGTGGTGTAGCAATTTTAATGGCCAGTAGTGTAATAATCGTCAAGCTCAGTGGTTGCCTCCGTTATTTGGGCACCTAGGGCATTTTCTGACATTTCAGTTTGCATTTGAGAATGGCTATAAACCCGAAATCATGATTCTCTGAAATAAATGAACAGTAATTTATAGTTCAATGGTAGAAAATTCCTTCAAAATGGTTGCATATTTAGCGGCAAGTGGTACGAGTTCGCGGGTATATTTGCGAACTCGTGTACTCGCTCTTCTTTCTGAGCGAGTCGTGTCCATTTGTACCCGACAACATATTCAGGTGACTAGTGGTCTGCAGCGATCACACGGAGAAATGAGTTCGGAGATGAAGTTACAGGACTCGCTGGAGAATTTCAGGCGAGTGTACGGAACTTTTTTCTGATCTCTACCGGGAAAAAGGTCGGCCATTGTGCGTCAAACTGCACGCAGACACGATGTGCAGGCTGCATGCAGACCGACACTCGCTCCGCCCGAACTGTCTCGGTTTTCCTGTGCACTTCATTTAGCATTGCGGTGCGGTAGTTTTCGATCGGTTCGACGGGCAGAATCGTAGTGTCAGTGCTGTGTACTATTCGCTACTTGTTCAAGGTATTAAATAAGTTCACAGGTCACGTTGAAGTTAGCACATAACAGAGGCAGTCTAGCGATATATTGTCACGTGCCTTGGAAATGAATGGCTAAAACAAAAGAAAAGTATAAGAATTCTCGATATCTGTTACGCAGTACACAGTCGCATAATCGAGGGATACCGCAAATTTACTATGGAACGACATTAGAAGACGAGGAAGAAAGAATTTAAAGATTTAACTGACGAAGAACGAGCTTTGTGCTAAATTTGCAGGCATGGAGCATGTGATGATATTGAGGACCTGGAAACAACAACAGCGTAAATCTATTTACGCTATTATTGCAGTGCCATCTTTCTTGAAATCCACTCAGTATCCGCTATCCAGCAATCTGTGTCTTAGTTCTGTATACCTCTCCTAGAGGTCAGCAGCTTACGAAGTTGACAGCTGTGCGTGCCACTATTATTTCACGGAACCAAACAATGTCGCATTAGTAACGTTAGTTGGAGAACATGGCAGCGGTATGTGAGATGTCTGCAGATGCAAGTGTAATAAATAATTACTCAGAATCCTCCACAAGTGAAGGTGATTCAGGTAACTGCAGTAAAAAGGAAGACACAAGTGTTGAAATTTGTGAACCTTTATGTAAACGTAGAAAATGGAAAAGAGACGTTAGGGCTTGTAAAAGAAGTATCGCAAAACGTGACAGAAACCGCCGGAAAAGTTACTTTCTCTTACGATTGGAAATGAAGTCGAAAATAAGAGGTTCTAGAAAGCCGACAAATACTGCAGACAAAGGTAAAATTGTTTCTGTATTTTACTAGCCTCCATCTGTAATATTAAGGGTAAAAATACATACTAATGGTAATTTCGTACATGTAATCTTTTCAGGTATTTTTGGACTACTGACTATGATGAGCAAAAGCAATACTGAAAACTGTTTTGGGATAGAGGGGCTAAATTATTGCAAGATGTAATGTTACTTAGATATGTAAAGAGGAAAGATGAAGTTTTCATAAGAAAGAAAGAAGCAGAGAGATGGACCATTTGTGGATTTACGCCGTACAGCTGCAAAAAGACGACAAGACTATTTGCTAACAGTTTTTACTCTCCACGTTACAAATTTCAGAAATGAGATTGAGGACTGTGCAGAATTCTTTAAAAGCAGATCAAATATTACTATTATTATCATTATTTCCAGATGTAATTCTCTACTTTCACCACAGAGGCATACTCGACTTTACATATTCCAAATAACGAAAATATAACAAAACTGAGTAGTGTGACACAGGAATGTAAGAACAAATAAAGGGACAATTTTGACACTGGATTAATTCTTTTAACTGGATAACTGAAACACTGAATTTTTTTCAGATAATCTAATAGAAGAGCGGAGGGGAAACTCAATTGAACGCAATGGACAATGTCTTGAAAAAAAGTTGCAGGAGAAATATCAACAAAACTAGCATAAGAGTAGAGGAATTTAATGAGGCAATGCTGACGGAATTAGGTTAGGAAATGAGATATCAAAAGTAGTAGAGGAGTTTTGGTGTTTGGCCATCAAAATAGCTGATGATGGTTGAAACAGAGAGGGTACAAAGCGAGGACATGCAACAGCAAGAAAAGCGTTTCTGAAAAAAGATAGGTTTAAGTGTTACAAAGTCTTTCCTGAAGATGTTTCTCTGGAGTGTAGCACTGCACAGAAGTGGAAGTGACACCTGGAAAAAAATTGCTGAGAGAGGAAGAGAAAAGAGGTGTTTGAAATTTTGTGCTGTAGAAGAATGTTGAAGATTAATGGATAGTTTGGATAACTCGTGAGCAGGTACTGAATCGAAATGGGGAGAACATAAATTTATGATTTAGGGGACAACACAAGTAAAAGAAGGGATCAGTCGATGGGACACATCCTAATGCATCAAGGAATCTTCTTTTTTTGTGGGGGGGGGGGGGAGGGGGAGTAAAACTGTAGAGGGAGGCTAAGGCTTCACTATAGTAAGCAAATTCAAATGGATCTATCTATTGCTTGAGCCTTTGTCCCGCAATTTGAGTAGGGCCGTCACTGTTACAATCGGATTTAGCATGGTTATTTCGAAAGGGGTGGTCAAATGCCCCTCCTGCCGCCACCCTGTACCCCCTGGGATGGAATCAGTGTACCCCAGCTGTCTGCGTCTAGTGTAAATCATGAAATAGTACAAACGTGTTTGAAATGTTTGCGAGTGATGTAACTGAAGCGGGACGTGGGTACCAGCCTGGTATTCACATAGGGGGATGTGGAAAACCGCCTAAAAATCTCATCCAGGCTGGCCAGCGCACAGGTCCTCGTCGTTAATCCGCCAGACGGATTCGATCCGACGCCGGCGCACCTACCCAAGTCCAGGAAGCAGAACATTAGCGCTCTCGGCTAACCTCGCGGGTTGTCCAAGTCAAATGGATGTAGGCTGCAATATTTTTGTATAGATGAAGACGCTGGCAGAGGAGATAGCATCAAGAGGTGCATCGAATAGGTTTTAGGGCTGAGGATCATAACAAAAACAAACACATTTTGCACAATATGCTAACACGTTGGTGTCACTGTGTGAGCTTAATATTTTTTTTATCCTGCAATGCAGTAACCAGTGCATTGTGGTTCGAAGACAATAATCCTGGTGGACTAACGTATTCAAATCAATCCTAAAATCGACAGAATGCCATTGGATGTACTACAATGTTGTCTGTGTATCCAAATAGTTCATGCAAAAATCTGGCAACAGCTACTAATTTTTCGGGGGAAATACATACGAATTCTGGACAATAATGTATCATAACTATGTGGAAACTATTTTCGAAGATTAGAAGTCATACTTTAGCGAAAGGTAGTACTACACGAGGTTAGTTAAATGACTGGACAAGCTGGTTGTAAATCTCCAGGATGAACAGTAATGGGTGTTGGAGACTTCCGATCGTGTAGTGAACAAAGGTCGGAGGAAGGAAATCTACAGGGTGGTCCATTGATCGTGACCGGGCCAAATATCTCACGAAATAAGCGTCAAACGAAAAAACTACAAAGAACGAAACTGATCTAGCTTGAAGGGGGAATCCAGATGGGGCTATGGTTGGCCCGCTAGATGGTGCTGCCATAGGTCAAACCGATATCAACAGCGTTTTTTTTTGAATAGGAACCCCCATTTTTTATTACATATTCGTGTAGATCTTAAAGAAATATGAATGTTTTAGTTGGACCACTTTTTTCGCTTTGTGATAGATGGCGCTGTAATAGTCACAAACATATGGCTCACAATTTTTGACGAACAGTGGTAACACGTAGCTTTTTTAAATTAAAATACAGAACGTAGGTACGTTTGAACATTTTATTTCTGTTCTTCCAATGTGATACATGTACCTTTGTGAACTTATCATTTCTGAGAACTCATGCTGTTGCAGCGTGATTACCTGTAAATACCACATTAATGCAATAAATGCTCAAGATGATGTCCGTCAACCTCAATGCATTTGGCAATACGTGTAACGACATTCCTCTCAACAGCGACTAGTTCGCCTTCCGTAATATTCGCACATGCATTGACAATGCGCTGACGCATGTTGTCAGGCGTTGTCGGTGGATCACGATAGCAAATATCCTTAAACTTTCCCCACAGAAAGAAATCGGGGGACGTCAGATCCGGTGAACGTGCGGGCCATGGTATGGTGCTTCGGCGACCAATCCACCTGTCATAAAATATGCTATTCAGTACCTCTTCAACCGCGCGTGAGCTGTGTGCCGGACATCCATCATGTTGGAAGTACATCGCCATTCTGTCATGCAGTGAAACATCTTATAGTAACATCGGTAGAACATTACTTAGGAAATCAGCATACATTGCACCATTTAGATTGCCATCGATAAAATGGGGGCCAATTATCCTTCCTCTCATAATGCCGCACCATACATTAACTCGCCAAGCTCGCTGATGTTCCACTTGTCGCAGCCATCGTGGATTTTCCGTTGCCTAATAGTGAATATTACGCCGGTTTACGTTACCGTTGTTGGTGAATGACGCTTCGTCCCTAAATAGAACGCGTGCAAAAAATCTGTCATCGTCCCGTAATTTCTCTTTTGCCCGGTGGCAGAACTGTACTCGACGTTCAAAGACGTCGCCATGCAATCGATGTTGATGTAGCATTCTCAACACCGACGTTTTTGAGATTCCCGATTCTCGCACAATTTGTCTGCTACTGATGTGCGGATTAGCCGCGACAGCAGCTAAAACACCTACTTGGGCATCCCCATTTGTTGCAGGTCGTGGTTGACGTTTCACATGTGGCTGAACACTTCCTGTTCCCTTAAATAACGTAACTATCCGGCGAACAGTCCGAATACTTGGATGATGTCGTCCAGGATACCGAGCAGCATACGTAGCACACGCCCGTTGGGCATTTTGATCACAATACCCATACATCAATACGATATCGACCTTTTCCGCAATTGGTAAACGGTCCATTTTAACAAGGTATCACGAAGCAAATACCGCCAGCACTGGCGGAATGTTACGTGATACCACGTACTTATACCTTTGTGACTATTACAGCGCCATCTATCACAAAGCGAAAACAGTCGTCCAACCAAAAAATATGTTCAAGTGTGTGTGAAACCTTATGGGACTTAACTGCTAAGTCATCAGTCCCTATGCTTACACACTACTGAACGTAAACTATCCTAAGGACAAACACACACACCCATTACTGAGGGAGGACTCGAACCTCCGCCGGGACCAGCCGCACAGTCCATGACTGCGGCGCCTAGACCACTCCGCTAACCCCGCGCGGCGGCACAACTAAAACATTCATATTTCTTAACGTATTACCCGAATAATAATAAAAAATGGGGATTCCTATTTAAAAAAACGCAATTGATATTCGTTTGACCTCTGGCAGCGCCATCTAGCGGGCCAATAATAGCGCCATCTGGTTTCCCCCTTCAAGCTAGACGAGTTTCGTTCTTTGTAGTTTTTTCGTTTGATGCTTATTTCGTGAGATATTTGGCCCGGTCACTATCAATGGACCACCCTGTATAATTCAGATTACACATAGAACAACACATTCTGTTTCGGAGCAATGCAAAAATATTTGTGTCAAAATATCAGGTAACTAAAGGTACTACATTCAACGAGCAGCTCGGCAAGTTTTCTATTGAAAGAGTGAATTTTTAAGAAAAGGAGTATCGGACTTTTCAACGTCGGGCTAAATAAATGTCGCGTGGCTAGGGCCTCCCGTCGGGTAGACTGGTCGCCGGGTGCAAGTCTTTCGATTCGACGCCACTTTGTCGTCGATGGGGATGAAATGACGATGATCAGGACAACACAACACCTAGTCCCCGAGCGGAGAAAATCGCCTGAAATCGAACCCGGGCCCTTAGGATTGACATTCTGTCGCGCTGACGACTCAGCTACCGGGGGCGGCTGATTTACTCACTGACGAATAGCGAATATTTTGACGCACTAACAGCAGAACGAGATATTTTGTCATTGATAATGGGTATAAGCGGAAGCCACGAAAGGAAATATGCTCACTGTTATGAAAATTCGAGCGGCACGAGAAAGAGTTTTTCTGGTAAAAAAAAAAAAAAAAATCGCCTCAAAGTTGAGATATGACTGAAAAATTTACGTAGTAACATTTCGTCATATTGTGCTTCAGTAATTGGGAGAATTACCGTTGAAATCCCCGTCCACATTACACCGTCCACATTACATGAAATCGCTGTTATTCCCCAAAATTTAAACGGCAGCGATTTGTCATTTGTAATTCGACGAAGCAGATAGTCACAGTTTAAAGCTACGTCTATATTACAGTTTGTTCCTGTAACGGATAAAATCACTATCGGTGGTCTGATATCGATGAAGCAGTTCAATTCGTATGACACCGTGTTTTGACAAGCTGAAGAAAAACAGACCTGATAAGATGGCCCACTGCCATTTCGCACGTCCTTGACTGTACTCATTCCAGTTAACGACCTCTTAATGGCAGTCGCAACTTCGGGCAATAACCAAAGGACAGTATCTAAACTGCGAGAGCCGCTGATTTCTTACGATCACTTGCGCAGTTTCTACTCCGTAATCATGAGTTGGTGTACCATTTGATATTATAAAACTAAACCGTAATCATATCAGGCTGCCAATCGTGTAGCCCAGCATTAAAACTCTCGGAGTCCATTTCATCTGCCAAAAATGTTAAGGTCAGTGTGTTATAAGACGCTAAAGGGATTTTCGTTAATTTACTTGAAAAGAGCAAAATAGTAACTGGAGAATACCATGCAAATCGCCTGGAACAAACTGCTGAGAATAAAACTAGATAGGTGTTCTGGACTGCAAAAGAGAAATATCGTCTTTCAGTAGATGAACGCATATGAGTACAATTTTTGAAACATCAGGTTAGATATCCTTTGTCTTCCACGTATTCTTATATTAAAAGAAATTTTTGCCTTCAACACTGTGGAGTTGAATGAAGGAACTGAGGAGGATCTTACATCATTCATCTTCAGGGATGAATTATTCTTACTTGGAAAGTTTAACCAATAGCATTAACCTGAATATGGGACTACACAAAAAGTACTTTGATCTGACAAATACACTATGACACGTTTTATGGTTGTTGTCAGGATCTTCAGTCGGAAGAGTGATTTTTTATGCAGCTGTCCACGCTAGTGTATCCTATGCAAACATCATAATTCTGCAAACCTATTTACCATCGTCAAGCCTTGGTCTGCATCTACAGGTATTATACCACAATAACGATTCCTCGACTTCTAGGGATGTGTCCAATTAACAGTTATTTGACCTGGTCATCAAATTTTCTTCATTCTTTTGCAACAGCACAGTTCAAAAACTTCTGTCCTCTTCTTGGTACAACTGTTAATCATCCTCGTTTCACTTCTATACAAGGCCACACACGAGACAAAGAATTCCAGTTAAGATTTCCAATCACTTAGATTAGTATTCAGTGTGTACAAAATTCTGTTTCTTAGGAACGCTTTTCTTGCAATTGCCAGTCTGCATTTTACATCTTCTATTTCGGCCATCATCAAATATTCCTTTAGTGCCTTATTTCCTAATCTAATTCTCTTAGCATTGTCTGATTCTATTACACCTGTGTTTGATATTCATCTTATAATGTCTTTTCCACAGACTACCGATTCCATTCAACTACTCTTGCATGTTCTTTGCTGTCTCTAACAAATTACAAAGTCATCGACCTCAAAGATTTTCTTTCATTTCCCGGAACTTTAATTCCCTTTCCAAATCTCCCCCAGGTTTCCTTCACAGCTTCCTCATTCTGCACTTACAGTAACATAGTGGATAGACTACAACCTACCTCACTAATTTCTCAACAACTGCTTCCCTTCAATGTTCTTCGACTGCATATTGGTTACTTTATAAGTTGTAGGTAACTTTCCTCTCCTCGAATTTTATTCCTGCTCCCTTCAGACGTCAAAACCGTATTCTACTGAAAACTGTCAAAATGTTTCTCTAAATCTAGCGGTGCTATGCATGTAGATTAGCGTGTTTCAATATTTCACAAATTATCTACTTCCGTATCAAAAGGAAGAGGATGAACTATATCAAAAAGATTCATCCGATTTGGTACGTCTCTATTTCTGAAACTATAAACATATACAATGCATTTTGTTTTTTGATGAACGGGAAACTCAAAAAGTTTTTTTTCATACATTTTCATAAGTGTCCAATATGCCCCCTTGAGCTGCCCGGCATATGTGAATGCGGAATTCAAATCGTTCCCACACTGCAGCGAGCATGTCTTTAATTACAGCTTCCACAGCTGCTGTTACGCGGTGCCTCAGTTCATTCATTGTTGTTGGTAATGGAGGCACATAAGCAGAGTCTTTTATAAACTCCCACAAGAAGTAATCACATACAGTCAGGTCCAGTGACCTTGGGGGCCAGTAATGTAAGGCTGAATCATTTGGTCCAGTGCGACCAATACATCGTTCAGTAATCCTTTGATTAAAAAATTCCCGCACTTCCAGGTGACAGTGAGGCGGTACCCCATCCTGTTGGTAAATGAAGTCGTTCGAATCAGTCTTCAACTGTGGGAAAAGAAAGTTCTCAAGCATAACAGTGCTCTCAGCAAAGAAAAATGGACCATACACCTTTCCCCGTGAAACTGCACAAAACACATTAAATTGTGAAGAGTCCCTCTCATGTTGTACAACTTCATGTGACTGTTCCGCACCACATATCCTCACTTTTATGACTATTAACCTTTCCATTTAAATGGAATTGTGCCTCGTCACTAAACACTAAACGAGGAAGAAAACTATCATTCTCCATCGTGCCAAGAACGAAATTACACAACTCTACAAGCTGTTTTTTGTCACCTTCACGAATAGCTTACAGTAGCTGAATTTTGTATGGTTTTATGTGTAAACGTCGACGCAAGAAACGCCAGACGGACATCGGGGGCATGTTGAGCTGTCGGGCTGCACGGCGAACGGATTTCTGCGAACTACTTGTGAAACTATGGCGGATGCGTTCGACGTCTGCCAGACACTCTGGGACGGCCCGGCGATTTGCCTTTACACACACACCCTGCTCCTCGGAATTGTTCATGCCAACGTATAATGCTCTGTGCTGAAGGAGGATGCACACCATACCTAGTACGAAAGTCACGCTGAACAGCTATTACTGACTCGCTCTGCGCAAAACGTAGAACACAAAACGCTTTCTGTTGTCCCGACACCATTTTTGCTAGAAATGAAGTGGGAGCACACTGCTACTATCTAGCGGGATCCATGTAAAATTCGAGAGTTTGCTCTTTCCAACAGTACATTGTTCACGCATGTAACTCAAATAACATAATACTTACGATTTTTTTAAAAATCGGATGATTCTTTTGATACGCTCTGTATATCCGGGCCACTGACACAATGTCTAACTTTGCACACGCTGATTAATGTTTCCACCGAAAATTTTAAGTACGTCTTGAGCTTCCGATCGAGGGCGTATTGTATATAATAGACTGCCAGACGATGTCTAGATATGTGACAGGCTGTACTCAGGCTCGGTGTCGAGTTTCCTGACTGATCACAGAGACAAACGGTTGATACTGCGATAAAATTCTTTAACTGTGCCCTTAATGGAGCATGTATATGAGCAGTTGGTGTGCTGCACAAAACACTTTTGAGCAATCAGAGACACCTACCTAGTAGCATGAAGCACTTTTCACCCTAATGTCTGCGCTAAGATACGTGGGGTGGACTCCGTGAAACACCGAAACTTTTGCGAAGCCATGCTGATCTGTGAGCGCTCAATCGCCGCGCATAACCTACGGAAATTGGTCGTAGTTGCTTTGAAGAAGCGCATATGTGTCTCTATGGGGTTCAAGACGAATTTAGTAGGACTGAGATCATGGTGATGTTCAAATGTGTGTGAAATCTTATGGGATTTAACTACTAAGATTATTAGTCCCTAAACTTACACACTACTTAACATAAATTATCTTAAGGAGAAACACACACACCCATGCCCGAGGGAGGACTCGAACCTCCGCCGGGACCAGCCGCACAGCCCATGACTGCAGCGCCTAAGACCGCTCGGCTAATCGCGCGCGGCAGGTCATGGTGACACAAGGGGCCACGCAGGTACTGTCAAGTCCGCAAATCACAGCAAGCCATTAAAATTTCAATATCAAGAAGGTAGCATATATCAAATATATCATTGGTATGATGTGTACTACTGCCCTGGGTATTCAAATTGTTGTATGTCATCTGCAACACCGCTACACACAAATAATTACTGCAAGTACAGAAACAATTATTTATTGCAGCATTAACACAAACATATATCCAGTTCGGATTAACGCAAATGAATCTGTCCAGGCTAAGATCTAAGTTCCATAAAGAACAGTGACTTCCAGAAGTAAACATCCGTTCCGAGTTGAAGTCAGTTACCATGTCACTACTGAGGCTGTGGTAGTTTTCAGCCAGGCTGTCACCATTTCACTTCCGACTGCTGCTATCGCGTACCCGATGTCATCTGACTAAGAGCAGGCAGAATCCTGGCTGAAGACGATAACTGCTGGATGTCGAGGAATGATGAACACTTTGCTCTGCCATTGATGTACTCTGCTGAACTCCCGATGAACTCTACCAGTGAATTATAGCTGCCTCACTGGTTTGCTAGCTACAAAGCCGCGCGGATTCCTATCCTAAATCCGTGTGATTGGCTGGTGCTGCAGGCGATAATGTGTGCCCCATTAGTTGGCTCTACAAACAGGGCGACGCCACTGTTATGCGCAATTGGTGCATATAACGCGGCGTGGAGAAATAATGTGGTCACCGCTGCCAACATTTGGCGACAATCGCTGAAGTCCTTGCCACTATTGGCATCACCTCGAAGTAGACACACCAACACACCACTATAATAGAGGAGTGGACTACATGCTAGGGGTGGCTACGTAAGTTACAAAATCCACCCTTCCCCCTAGCGCAAGGGAAGGAGGTTGCTACTGTGCTGTGATGGGCGAAGTCCACCTCCATCCCAATACATACCGTCTCTGCTGGGCTGTGTGTCCATCGGCTCTAGTGGTGGCAGCGGATCGGCGTTGGTAGGCTGCTATGGTGCTGATGCTCCCCCTTCCTCTTCGAGGGTAGACGCATTGTCGTCACCTGGAACTGAAACAGGGTTATAATACCCTGAAGAGAGAAATGGTTGGAGCTCGTTGACATGATTCCGTCATGTGTCTCCATCTGCTGTCAATGCGACGTACATGGCGTTGACAAGAGGACAAACCTTCGTTCTCGGACAACATTCCTTTTTCGCCACACTGTACTTTTGAATATGAGACATCTACATCTACATCTACATACATACTCCGCAATCCACCATACGGTGCGTGGCGGAGGGTACCTCGTACCATAACTAGCATCTCTCCCTGTTCCACTCCCAAACAGAACGAGGGAAAAATGACTGCATATATGCCTCTGTACGAGCCCTAATCTCCATCTAGAGGGTTGGATCCCCTCCTTCGAAAGCGTCAGATTGCAAAGCCTGGGCTACTCTCAGGGTGGAATCTCCGTCTTCGAAGATTGTGTGTGTTTGTTTGTCTGTCTGTCTGTGTGTCTGCCCGCTGCTGTCGCTGTTCGTTCGTTCGTTCCGTCCGTCCGTCCGTCCGCCTGCTGGCTGTCCATCGCCGTCGTCGTAACCATTGCCGCCGCCGCCGCCGCCGCCTGCTGTTCGTCAGTCTGTTCGCCGCCGACGCCGACGCCGCCTGCTGTTCGTCCGACGCTGCCTGCTGTTCGTCCGACGCTGCCCATCGCCGACGCCGACGCCGCCTGCTGCACGTCCGTCTGTCCGTCGCCGTTCGTCTGCAATGAGTACTCCCACCTCCACCGTCATCTACACCTCCCCCTCCCCCTCTCCCACAGTCACTTCCTGGAGTGCCGCCTCTGGCCTCCCTCCTTCCACCTCCCCCTCCCTTCCCCCACTTACACACCCCCCTATCTCCTCCCCTGCTGTATACCCACACCTCTACTCCCTTCCCCCAGCCTCCGCACCCTCACCAGCTCCCACTCCTACCCCCGCCCTCACGTACGCATCTGTTGCCGCCTCTGCTGCCGCCCCTCAGGTGGTTGGCTTCCCCTCTCTCACCGACCCCGTCACTTCATCTTCTGCATCTCCCGCACGCATCACGTTGCGCCGAGCCACCATCGCCGCCACTGAACCAGCTGCTTCTCTCGGTGCCTCCACTACGCCACAGGGATCTGCCACCCGCCACCTCCCTCTCCTCCCCGTCCCTCTCCCCTCCTCCCAGCCTCCAGTCTCCAAAAAACCCCAAAAGCGCGTCCTCACCGACTCTGCTCCCGCCACTTCCCACAAGAAATCAACGCCACCTCCCCCTCCCCCTGCCGTCACCATGGACACCACCCCTCCTCCTGCCACCCCTACCTTGGCCCCCACCCTCCACACCTTTGTCCTGTCCACTCCCGATCCTAAGTTCCTCGACGCTCGTACCCTCACCAAGGAAATACGAAAGTACTTACCTGGTGCTCCCATCTCCCAACTCATTCCCCGCAGGGACTCAGTCCTTATCAAGTCCCCGTCCCCATCATTTCACACAGACCTCCTGCGAAAACTCCCACGAGTTATGTTTGGCCCCCACGCCTCTCTGACACCCTTCCTTTCCGCTTCCACTCCTCGTCAGCCCCAGCCTCCCCGTCGCCCCCCCACCTACACTGCTGTGATCACCAAGCTCAGCCCGGTGATCACAGAGGATGAAGTGTTGGTAGAACTGAACTCCCACCCGGACTTGGAAATCCGCTCTGCCCGCCGTATCCACAATGCCTCTGGTCCCACCTACCTCATGCGGGTATTCTCCGAGTCAGCCCCGTCCATAGACCATCTCCTCACCCAGGGTGCCCTGATCTACCACCGTCGCCACCCTGTTGAATCCTCCAAATCCCCTCCCCAATCCTACCGTTGCCAACGGTGCCTGATGTACAATGACCACCTGACTCCCAACTGCAAAAACCCCCCCACCTATCCCCATTGCAAGGCCTCCCACTTTCTCAAGAACTGCCCCAACCTCGCTGCTCTTCCTTCCTGTAATACCTGCAATGGCCCCCATCCCACATACTCCCACAAGTGTAAAGCTAAACCCCCTCCAGCCACCCCTGAACTTACAGTCCCAGTTCGTCCCGTCGATCCTCCTGTCCATCCTAACAATTCCCTCCGTCCACCCCCCACGGCCGAGGACATCATCCGGTTCATTACCGTTGTACTCCAAAACATTCACCCTTTTCAGCGCCCGCACACCTTCCAACAAATATCCCTTGCTGCTCGCTCTGTTTTCCACCTGAACACTTTCGCCACTTACTCCCACAACCAAGCCCACTTCACCTTCACCCGCCTCGACACCCTAGTTTAAGTCTCTTCCCTTCCCTCTCTTCCCCCCCCTCCTTCCCGTCATGGCGCGGCACGAGTCTCGCATCCTCTTCCAGAACATTCGCTCCTTCCGCTCCAACAAATACCTCCTCATGCACACCCTCTCCCACCACCAGGTCGACACCTTCCTCTTGAACGAAACCTTTCTCCAGCCCCACCATTCTATCCGCACCTCCCCCTATATCCTCCACCGCACTGATGCTCCTGGTCCTCGTGCGCAGGGTGGAGTCGCGATTGGCCACCTTAAGCATATCCCCGTCCGGCCACAACCTCTCCTCAATGACCCCACTGAACACCTTATCCTTAGCGTCTTCTTCCCCTCCATCACCATTACCTGTGCCACCATCTATGTCCGCTCCACTGCTCCTCTTCCTTATGACTTCATCTCACACATTGACCGCACCTTCTCCACCTATGTGATTGCCGCCGACCTCAACGTCCATAGCCGCACTCCTGCTGCCCTTCGGCGGTGGCATCAGTTCCTCTCCACAATCCAGGGTGACCTTGTTCCCATTCCCCAGCACACCCGACCCGAAAGTAACACCACCCCCGATGTTGTCATTGCCTCCGCCAACCTCCTTGGGCGTATCACTGTTGCCGTCCTTGACCCCACAGGTAGCGATCACCTCCCTGTCCTTCTCACCATAACGTCTGCCAACCGCCCCCCTCCGGCCCCGCAACCTGCACCCCCTCCCAAGGTCGTCCATGACTATCGCCGTGCCAACTGGGATGCCTACCGGGACTCCATCTCCACCCAGGTCGAAAGCCACCCTCTTACCTATCGCCATCCTGACGACATCATCCGCGCCTCGTCCTTCCTTCAGACGGTAATTACTGACGCCGTGGAGGCCCATGTTCCTACTAAAACCATCCACCCACACCGTCCCACTCTCCCTCCGCGGGCTGTCCTCCTCCTCCGTGAATCCCGCCGCCTCTATCGCTCCTTCCTCCGCACTCGTGACAGGGATACACTCCAACGCCACCGGCAACTACAGCGACACGTACGGAACCTTATTACAGCAACGAAACGCCGGGACTGGCGCCAGACCTGCACACGACTCAATGCCACCCTCCCTATCAACTCCTCCAAGTACTGGTCTGCCTTCCATCGTCTTACTGGTTCCCTTTCCGCTCCCCACTACCCCCTTCTCCATAACGATCGCCCCCTTCCAGACAACCTCAGTAAGGCCAACCACTTCGCTTCCCACCTTTCCGAGGTCTTCTCCATCCCCGATGATCCCCACTTTGATTATTCCCTTTTCCCCACCGTCATGGCACGTGCTGATACCTCAGTCGCTCCACTTGCTCCTAGTCTCCAGTACTTGGGGCAGTTGCCCCCCTCCGACGTCAACACTCCCATCACAGCACAAGACATTAAACTTCTCCTCCAGTCCAAACGCAACACGGCCCCTGGTCACGACTGTGTCACCTACCGTCACCTTCGAGAAAGCCCCTATTCCTTCCTAACTGTCCTCGCCCATCTCTATAATGTCATCCTCTCTACTGGCTTCTACCCTGACCTGTGGAAGACCTCCCGCGTCCTCCTCTTCCTCAAACCCAACAAACCCCCTTCTGCCGCCTCTTCCTATCGTCCCATCTGCCTCACCTCCGTCTTCAGTAAGGTCCTTGAATCCATCCTCTCCCACCGTATCCATCGGCACCTTGCTCAACACCACCTCCTCCCCCTTACCCAGTGTGGCTTCCGACCCTCCTTCTCTGCTGACGACCAACTCCTCAACCTTGTTCACCTTCTGTCCCTCCAGCTCAACTCACGTCGCTCCGCCATTTTTGTTTCCCTTGACCTCCAAAATGCCTATGACCGTGTATGGCATCCCGGTCTCCTCTTTAAACTCCAAACCTACGCCCTGCCTATCAATTTTGTCCGTCTGGTCGCTTCCTTCCTCTCGCACCGTCCTTCCTATGTCACCCTCCACAACACCAACTCCCGTATCTTTTATCCCACGGCTGGCGTCCCCCAGGGTTCTGTCCTCTCCCCTCTCCTTTATCTCTTGTATACAGCTGATATGCCCAAGCCACCCCCACCAGTTCACCTTCTCCAATATGCTGATGACACCGCCTTCCTGGCTCTCTATCCTACCCTTCAACGGTCTCAACGTACCCTCCAAACCCACCTTAACCAGTTCACCACTTGGTGTAATCAGTGGCTCCTCCGTCTCAACCCCTCCAAAACCCAGGCAATCATCATAGGCCGTACCACTCGCTCCTTTCGCCTCCAAGATTTCTACCTCACCCTTTATGGTCGTCCTATCCAACTCACCCCCACCCTGAAATACCTTGGCCTCACCCTTGACCGACACCTCACCTGGACCCCTCATCTCCTGACCATCCAGCAGAAAGCCCATTCCCGCCTCCGCCTGCTGAAACTCCTGTCCGGCCGGACATGGGGATTGCATCCTTCTACCATCCTCCACACCTACAAATCCCTCATCCGTCCTATCCTCTGTTATGCCAGCGTCGCCTGGATCTCCGCCCCCACCCGCTTTTACAAGGCTCTCCAAATCCTTGAACGCCATGCGCTCCGCCTTGCCTTCCGTATCCGCCTTCCTTCCCCCACACGGCTCCTGTATGAACTGCTCCCCTTCCCCCACCTCCTCTTGTTCCTCCAACATCTCCGCATCCTTTACATTGTTCGCCGGCTTGATCCCCCCCACCCTCTGGTTTCCTCCTTCCTCTCCACCCCCCGCCCGTTGCCGCGCCTCTATCGCTGTATCCCTCCCTCTGTCCACCTCCACACCCTCCATCTCCTTCATCAGGGCAATTTCCAACGCCTTCCCCTCCCAGATGACGAACTTCGCCGTGACATATACCCTTCCTTCCAACTATAACCCGGCCTTGTTCCCCCCCCCCCCCTCCCCAGGGCCCCCTTCTCCTCTTTCTTCCTTCTCCCAGAGCGGATTTTCCTCCATCCCCCCCCTCCCCTGAGACCCTGCCCCCCATACTTGCCTCTCTCCTTCCCACATCCCTCCCTACCTGGCCCTCTTCCGAGCGCCCCCCATTCCCCTCCCCCATCTCTTCCCCTCCCTCCCTTCTTCAGGTCTCCCTCATCTCCTTGAACCTGGCAGATCCTCTGTATTGCTCATCATCAGTGTGCCATGTCAGTGTTGTGTTTCGTGCTGTTTCCCGTGTGCGTCAAGAGGTGTGATTTTAATTGTGTACTGCCTTGAGGTTCGCCGTCAGTGTTACGCTGTGTGCTATGCCATCCGTCAACACCTTTCTGCTCCAGTCATACTGTGCCTTGTGTTCTTTTAATCGTCGCAGTGTGTGGCTTTTTGTGTGTGCTACTTTTAAACAGTTTTTTATCTCCATTTTACAGTCACCCCGTTTTTTTGTATATTGCCTTCCATGATGTTCTCCCTTTTTATATCTATGTTCGCCTTCTTCTCTCCTTCGCTGTTTTTAAATGTCTTCTCTTGTTTTGTTCTATGTCTTTCGGCTGAAGAGCAGCGCATATGCTGCTGCCAGCCCGCCCCGATGGGGAATTGAAATACAATAAAGAAAAAAAAAAAAAAAAAAAAAAAACCCTAATCTCTCTTATCTTGTCTTTGTGGTCTTTCCGCGAAATGTAAGTTGGCGGCAGTAAAATTGTACTGCAGTCAGCCTCAAATGCTGGTTCTCTAAATTTCCTCAGTAGCGATTCACGAAAAGAACGCCTCCTCTGCTCTAGAGACTCCCACCCGAGTTCCTGAAGCATTTTCGTACCACTCGCGTGATGATCAAACATATCAGTAACAAATCTAGCAGCCTGCCTCTGAATTGATTCTATGTCCTCCCTCAATCCGACCTGATAGGGATCCCAAACGCTCGAGCAGTACTCAAGAATAGGTCGTATTAGTGTTTTATAAGCGGTCTCCTTTACAGATGAACCACATCTTCTCAAAATTCTACCAATGAACCGAAGGCGACTATCCGCCTTCCCCACAGCTGCCATTACATGCTTGTCCCACTTCATATCGCTCTGCAATGTTACGCCTAAATATTTAATCGACGTGACTGAGTCAAGCACTACACTACTAATGTAGTATTCAAACATTACAGGATTCATTTTCCTATTCATTTGCATTAATTTACATTTATCTGTATTTAGAGTTAGCTGCCATTCTTTACACCAATTACAAATTCTGTCATCTTGTATCCTCCTACAGTCACTCAACGACAACACCTTCCCGTACACCACAGCATCATCAGCAAACAGCAGCACATTGCTATCCACCCTATCCAAAAGATCATTTATGTAGATAGAAAACAACAGCGGACCTACCACACTTCCCTGGGGCACTCCAGATGATACCCTCACCTCCGATGAACACTCACCATCGAGGACAACGTACTGGGTTCTATTACTTAAGAAGTCAATCTCAAAATGCCGTTTTCTGTTGTCGAATCCTCTGGTGACGGTGTTGCTCCACTGACGAGGTACTGTGAGGGTAAGAAGGGTCCTCATTTTCCGACTGTGCAACAGCTCTGCTGGAGATGTGACCTTGTGGGGCGAGCTTCTGTATGTTTCTGTGTTAGCCGGCGATGAACCAAGAGGACACACACCTCTGGGTACTCCAACTGGTAGATGAGACAGAGACGTCCAGTTGAGCAGTGAGGTGTTTGGTTGCGATCCATCGATCAACTTGAATGGGAATGTTCGCACGTTCTAACATTGCAGGGATCACAGCTGTGTGAGGCTGGCTGGCACGAGAGAGATCGAACAGTTTTGCGCGACCTTGTTGCGATGATGACAGATACCTCACCGAACGACTCACCTTGCTTTTGTTCTCTGTCGGGTCTCCATAGACATTCTGCAAGCGCCTATGAATATCTGCGATGCTCTGGTTTTCCGCCAAAAGAAATTCAATGACATCTCTGTTTGGA
This sequence comes from Schistocerca piceifrons, assembly GCF_021461385.2. NCBI lineage: Eukaryota > Metazoa > Arthropoda > Insecta > Orthoptera > Acrididae > Schistocerca > Schistocerca piceifrons. The sequence goes on along the minus strand of NC_060149.1, from coordinate 764,255,839 downwards.
ACGCACATCCGTTACACATGCAATTTTGAAGACTACATATAGCACTGTCACCAGTCGGAACTTCAAGTAACTATAGGAGCAGAAGCGGGGATATTCCATGATGTCACACAACAAATAAGGCAGTTCTACAAACGAATTTGGCCGAGAAAAAATGTGTTGCACTACTTATTGAATGCCCCTCGTACATATGCGTTGGCCCGGGTCAAGCACGCTACCAGGATTTATGGTGCGGTAGGAACCGCTGCCTGGATACCCCACACACGCCACCACGACGTCGACAACTACCTCTTGTACTTATGAACATCAAACACTAAATAAATATAAATAGATTATTTGAATCATTTTGAAAGTAGGAGAACACAAAAGAACCTCAGGGTCACAATCTTGAATGCACATCTAATTTCTTGAAAAGTATATTTAATTTTAGGTGTATACCTGTCTTGCGTTAACAGCATTGCACTTTCCAGATGGGAGTAGAAGGATTGCAATCGGTCGGTAAAATCCAGTAATCTATGCTAGGAAAAAATAGATCGACAGAGAAGTGTAACATTAAGAATCTATACCTGTACTTCTATGAAACAAGCTATGCTGGAATGCATTACTATTAGAACTGTAAACTACAGTAGGCTACTGTAGACTATAATCATTAAGCGTAAATTACGGTCATTTTCCTAGCAGCCTTGGTCAGGTAAGATCGTACCGCATTACCTGTATGATAGGTGTGTTGGATACCTGTCGGGCGTTACCTCTTTTCGATACTTATGGGTGCATATGCGATCAGCGTTTTATTAGATTCCGCTACAAAGCAGAACCAGTGAACCGTCTGCAAACTGAACGAGGATATATGTAAAAGGGCCACGTAACATAAAGAACATTTTGTTCTTCAGTTATCCTCCCGTCTGTTACTTGAAAATAAACGGTATTTATAGCAAAATTAAAACTGTTAATGTCTAATTCAGTTTTCATTCGATAATTATTGACTTTTAACGTCAAACAGAGGGATGTTGTAGTAAAAATAAAAAAAAGCAATAGAGATTTTTCATATAATGCCCGAAACGCAAATTCCTAAAAAAATTATAAAGAAGAGACAAAAAACAAAAATATAACATCGCATCATTACTTGATAGAGATTATACAAAACGTATCTCCGTTATTCATAAACAACTTTCACACTTATTAATAATACCAGGACACTCTTGCGCTTGATCACGATGAAGAAGGTTCTACTGAGTACAGAATAACAACAATAATGATATAGATTTTTATGTTTGTACATGTAAAATGCATTTGCATCAGAAGTAATTGCTTTGGTTACATAAAAGTGACGAAGTTACGCTATCAACTAATTTTTATTACTTATAAAATGAATTTATATTTTGCAAGGATATAAAATACACAATGGACTAACACTGAAGGAACTGTGATTCTAATTATATACAAAACAAGTAAACATAGAAAGAAAAAGCAAAGAGAAACCGTTGACTCTCAGTTTCTCTCTCTCATACTCATTTGTCTTTCTTTCTGTAACAACAATGCTACCAATACTGCCGGCAGTCCTACCATTTAGTACATCATTTATGTACTGTACCAAAACTACCAGACCCTAGTTTATGTAGAACCCAACTCTAGTTACTGCATATGTCCGTAAAAAGAATGAAGACCAGGGTTTAACGTCCCTTCGATAGCAAGGTCATTAGAGACGGAGAGCAAATTCGTATTGCTGAAGGATCGAGAAGGAACCGGTTGTGTGTCAGTTTCAAAGGAACCTTCTTAACACTTACAGTGAACGATGTAGGGAAAGCACGGAAAACCTAAATGTGGAGGACCAGAGGTGGATATGAACTGCCGTCTTCTCGTGTCTTACCACTCTCTCGGTAAAAATGCGTGATCATTGCAACGTGACAGTGCGTTTACTATAACAATGGAAATATTTGTGGCAATATTTCGTCCCTAATTCACCTGATGCATTGGTTTAGGCGAATAACTGCTTTAAGTTAGTTATAACGCAAACTGCGAGGTAAGTAATAGGCAGAATTAATTCTACTATGTAAAGAGGCCAAGCCACAAGGAGAAAACTTCCTGAACAGCTGTGGAGGATTTTCTTCGTCAAGTGACCAGGAGAAAACTTTCTGCACGTGTGTAACCGGTGGCTGCCAACTTATTATCCCTACTTGGACAACCGGAGAAAGTCCCAACGTTAGTGGCGCTTGGAGAGGAATAAAGAACCAATGGCCACATCTTCTGCAGGTCGCAGTAAAAAGGTAACAATTTTAATGTCCCGTCGATATTGAGGTCTTTACATACGTATAACGGTGGGGAAGGCATTGACCTTACCGAATCAGTAGCTTGATATGATTTACGAAAACGATGGAAAGATGCACCTGGATGGTCGCAAGGGGATTCAAATTCCGCTTCCAACGAATACGAACCCAGAAACAGTAGTTGCTGCGTTACTTCAACAGTATAAAGTTCTTGGTGGAAACGTCACGTAACACCACCGTTGCCGTATCAGTTGTGTTTCCCTGTAGGATTTGTATAGCAGACAGACAACACGAAACCTGAAAATTACTGAATAACTATTATTCTGCTCTTTTAACTGGTTTCAAATCATTAGCTGAGGGGCCGAATGTTATAAGTGAACAGTATCATCATGCTTTAACGGAAGTGAGAAAAATAATTACATTGAAATCAGGCAGTAGCTGTTTATTACTCAGTCAGACGAGGACATAAGATGCTTCTAAAAAAATCGGTGAATGATATCATATAAAAGTAAAACGAAAGTTACACGCAAAATATGATTTCTAGCATTCAGTTTATGCTCCACCGGCTACAAAAAACATTTGGACTCAATGTTAGGAGACCTGAAATTCAAGTGTATGCACCATTATCTTGACGAAATGGTTGTTTAGAGTGCCAGTTTTGAGGAACACCAGAGGAAGGGGCTTAAATGCCTGAGAAAGGCAAGCTTGACAGTCAAACCGACCAAGGTGACACTCACTCAGAGTGAAACATCGTTCCTGTGGCAGCAAGAAAATTGGAAATTTGTGGTAAGGTCTTATGGGACCAAACTGCTGAGGTCATCGGTCCCTCGGCTTACGCAGTACTTAATCTAACTTAAACTAACTGACGCTAAGGACAACGCACACACCCATGCCCGAGGGAGGACTCGAATCTCTGACAGAGGGGAGCCGCGCGGACCGTGACAAGGCGCCCTAGACCGCGCGGCCACCCCTCGCGGTTGTCAGCAAGAGGGATCAGCATTGATCATTCGAGGAACCGCGCCATTTATAAATTTCCTGGAACCTGAAATAAAACTGATAGCACGTGGTATGGGAACAGTGAATTTTTTAGAAAGTTTGTGGCCAACTTTGTGCAGCTAGTGGCTCCACTTAACCAGCTACAGCAGGAAAAGGAGAAATGTAGGTAGGGTGATTCCCAACAAGACATTTTCGATTCCCTTGATCGTGCACTTTGTAACGCCCTGGTGCTAGCGATATATATTTTAATCCACCTTTCGTGATTAATGAAAAGCAATAGTTTGCTTTTGTTCTACACTATTACTTTCATTGTGTTAACCGGCTTATGGCTTACAAGACCATCTTTAGAATCTTTCGTGGATCAGACGAACGCCTTTAATTCAGGCTTTGCGGCTCTGTTACTCCAAGAAAAGGAAGGCGAGTGCTAACCCTTGGCCTACACTTTAAGAGCACCGTCTGGACCCAAGGTTCATTATTCTGTATACGTACTCATAGCTCTGACTCTGCTATTTGCTCTAGAGTGATTCAGATTTTATCTGGAACACAGGAGGTTTAAACAGAAACGGATAATCAGGCCATAAGTTGGGTCTTGGCCCGGCCATGCAAAGCAGACGGGATAGCTTGCTGGATAGCGTGTATTTCAGCCTTCCAGTTCGATGTCATACATATAAAGGCGCCGCAGAATCAAGTGGCTCATGCTCTGAGCCGGGTGTTCAGCCGTCGGCACACGGACCGTGCATCCGAATGTTGAGCGTTGAGGGTGCCCAGTTTCTGACGTCACAGCATGGAATAGCACGCTCGGGAGTCTTTCCGAACGTGCAGGGCAATACGTGGCATGTCAGATATTCTGAGCGTGCGTCTGAGCGTGTACCAATGAGATGGCACAATGCCACCTACGTCACAAGCACGCTGTCTCCCTTCAGTACAGAGTTGCGAGGCGCCATATTGCCATTCATTTCAAGCCTATATGTATATATGCCGTTCCGAGCTCCAGCAAATTGAAAATCACTGCAAAACCCGTTGTTAACTGTGTGATTCGTTTCAATGAAACAATGAGAAATAGCATATTCGTGGCAAAAGAATTATTGTATCTTGCGTATAATGAGAGTAGGCTATTTGAAGGCAGCGACACACTGAAGATCCACCCAAAACACATTGTTCCTGGTACAATTTGTTATAATTAAATTTCAGTTAGTAACGTACCTACGATTAAGGTTTTTAGCAAGTGGTAAGATACTATGATTAGAGACAAAAGAGCGTAATGAATAGCGTCACTGTCCTACAAAGAGTTTTTTTTTTGTTGGGGCGGTGGTTCGCGTCCTCACACAACCAATTGTTTTTTCCTAACGTTTGCGTTTTTATTAGGTTCTGATACTTTATTATTAGTTTACTATAAGTATAGACTATAATATTCGATGTTTTGTAAATACAAGTTCACTTTTGTTTGAGGGGTGACTTGTGGATTGGCTTAATCTAAAAGACAGCTTGCGCTACTTTTATAAAGATATTTTGCTCCTTCTTCTTTAACGCTTCGTAATTCACATGTTCCAAAGATTCTGCTACTGGGTAGTGCTACTGGGTAGGAACAGTGATCAAGTAAGACTGGCCTTTGGGTTCTACTAAAATGTGGGAATGATGAAATAATGTTTATCTTATGCGGAGAAGTATTCCAAATTTGTAACGCGCTGTTTGTAATGGAACTTTTAGAAGCCTGTGTCCTTATTGATTGGACATGGTACTTTCCTTTTCGTGGACGACGGAAGAAATGTGCGTTTTAATAGAGCTAACGTGGGAATTTTACGCGCGCCCGTTGAGTAAACAGTATGATTTACGAACTAGAAACATCCCTCAACTGTCGCTGGTGTTGTGGGTTGGCAGGAGAGCCAACACCGGGTACTAGAGGAAGCCGAAAGGCACGCGTTTTAGCTCACGCAGGCTGGCGTGAGGTCTGGAACAGTTAAAGGAAATTAGACTTTAGAAAAACGGACGTAGCTTGTGGAATACTTAACTTTAATCCATTACTGGTGAACGTCGCTCTTGACGGTACATTATTCATAATATCAATAGTAACTGGTAATGGCGCCTTGCTAGGTCGTAGCAAATGACGTAGCTGAAGGCTATGCTAACTATCGTCTCGGCAAATGAGAGCGTATTTTGTCAGTGAACCATCGCTAGCAAAGTCGGTTGTACAACTGGGCGAGTGCTAGGAAGTCTCTCTAGACCTGCCGTGTGGCGGTGCTCGGTCTGCAATCACTGATAGTGGCGACACGCGGGTCCGGCGTATACTATCGGACCGCGGCCGATTAAAAGGCTACCACCTAGCAAGTGTGGTGTCTGGCGGTGACACCACAGCTGGAGTGCGTTGCGATCGCTTATACCACTTTGGGGCCCACGTACCGTAAGCACAAGTCGCATCGCTCCTGAGCGTTCAGCAGCACGTTGAACTTGGCACGCTCAACGTTAACGTTCGACAGCACGGTACGTGTGCCGACGGCTTTAGTCAGGGATGGGAGGAAACGTTGGAACGCAGCCAAGAAGCATCGACATCTGTGGGTGGTGCAGAGGTGCCGGAATCCCAAGTAGTTGGCACCAACCTAGCTGAGATTACGTCCTTGTATTGTCACTTGAGGAGGAGCAGAGAACGGATGAAGAGTTAAGGGGTATCCAGAGGGAGTTAGAAGAGGAATGTCCTGTGATTCTTTAGAAATGGGCGTGTTATGTTCTAGAACTAGATATGATGGGAAGTTAAAAATCTGCCTCCCCAGGAGTCTGGTGCCAGCCACTTTAGTTACTTCCATCAATCATTATTTAGTGGGCCCTTGGGGCTCCACAAAACCAAAATGAAAATTAGAGAACACCTAACGTGCAATTACAGAAACTGGGCGTAGCTGCCAGGAATGCAAGCAAGGGAAATGGGATAGCAACACCAAAAGGGGTATCTTGCATTCCAATAGCAAGTTTCGGCCGATGGATAAATTGTTCATCGGTTATTTACGGCGTCTTCCGCGTATTAAAGGCGGGAATCGTTTAGTATTTCTAGTTGTGGACGCATTTATAATATTCTTGTGGCTTATTCTAGCAAAGAGGCCAAAACTGCCTTGAGTATTCAGCATTTGTCCACTACCTTTGCGAGTTTTGGTCACCCAGCATGATAGTGAGCGACAACGCACCTGTGTTCGTTTCACGGGAGTTTCAGAGGTTCTGGTTTATCAATGGTATAAGACATTCAACAACTACGCCTTATTACCCCAAACCCTCCTTTGCAGAACGCTTAAATAGAAGCTTAAAGTCCGCTTTAATAATCTATCATTACAGGTCCCAAAAAATGCGGGATGGCTCTCTGAACTGGCTTAGCTCGGCGCTCAATACCGCTTGCCACGAAGCACGCTGGACAACCCAAGCGGAGTTAATGTTTGCATTTGAGATTAATTCCCCGTTAAACAACTCCCGGTAAGTTAATGACTTACTGCCGGAACATGTCGGGCCCGAGGATCTGAGGGTGTAGTAGGAAGCAGCGAGGAAAATTAGAATCCTCGCACACCAGAGAGACGCCCGGAATGATAACCGGGAAAGATATGTGGCGTCAGTGGTGGTGGGTGATGTAGTTTTAGCAGAAATATCTGGTATCGGAGTGACGGCGCTCAAAGGATCACCGGGAACATGCTTCCGCATTTTGTGGGTCGATGCAGGGTTGTTAAGATTCCGTCGGCAGTAAGCTTCTTGACTGCGATGCTGCAAATGCAAAGGATGATCTGAGCTAATTTTAGTCATCTTATGTCGGGGAGCAATGAGGGGATGGGCCAGGAATAATGCAGTGAGGCTGGATGGAGATGTCTCTAAATCCCCGCCCCCCAAGTCTTCATCTTGGGGGAGGGGGCGGAGGAGTTGAAACGTATGTATCGATTACTCCCAGGGTCGGTTTCGTCAGCATAAGGAGTCGTTGATCCTTCTCGTGTGGATAGGACGTGCGCCGCTGTTTGGGGAGAACTTTTAAGGGGACCACACCGTGCCTATCCAACCCATGTTAATTTAGGCAAGTATTTGACCCATTTCTGAAAAAACTGTTTGATGCAGGACCTTACTATTTTTCCTGTATGTTACATGATGCTAATAGAGTCAACTGTACTAAAATCTACTTTATCCAGTTTACAGTTTTTAAGAAATACTTTTTTAAATTTATTTACGAAAAATATTAAGTTTTTCTGCAGAAAATATTTTTTGTGAACTCTCTAATGGGGCAATATTAATGAATGTAGTACCAGAGATGGCTTTTTTTGTTATGCAGAGTCTCTGTAAATTTCATTCATTTATCCATGACAGTTTCTGATATAATAGGGCATATGTACTGAAAATTTTAGTTTGCGAGAAATTGACTTTAAAGAAAAAACTTATGAAATTTGTTACTTACAGTTAATTAAAATTGTCCTGCTGCATATGATGGCCCTTCTTTGGCCTCTAGCAGGTCTTTCATCTTCTTTTTCACCTTCCTGGATGTTTGTCTTGTTTTCTTGGCCATATAAGATGCAGACCTTTCTGCATCGGCTATCCTCATTTTATCGCAATGTTGAAGCCCAGTGATCTATTTTCACCAGGATTAATTCCTAGCTTTTTCAGTACCCAACACTTTCCAGTATTAGCACAATTGAATGTAATAACAGCATCATGAACTCCTAGTTTCATTGTATGCGTGCCTACAAATACAGTTTTAGGAAAGCGGTTCCAAATTATGCTGTTGAAACATTCATTTGGGATCTGTGTCTGCCCATGCAGACATTTCCTTAGAACGTCAGGATGAGCCAAGTCTCTGAAAATAGGTTTAATTGCTGTAATAACAGCAGCAGGAAGAGAATGCTGGTGAGAATAAGATTCTCCAGTTGACAGAGCCCTATTGTATTTACACCACGAATTTTCTCCTGATGGACACAATCCATGACATGGGTTATCATCAGTAGAGGACGTTAGGTGTAGGCTTAACTTGCAGGAGCTTCTATATAAATAGCTGTGGAAGGGGTGAGTACATTTGTAAACAAGCACTGCAAACATAAGTATAACAACTACTCGCAATCACACTTGAACAAAACTCACCGCGTGTTTGAAAGCGTGTTGCTTAAAAACAGCAGAAGCAAAAGAATACCGACCGTTAAAAAATCCCTAACGTGCAATGTAGGGGATATAAAGATCTAAAATATATCCATTGAAGTGAGTGGCAGAAAAGTGGGCGTGGTACATTAACACACGTGGAGAGGAGGAGAAAGCCAGCGCTCGTGCTCACGTACTGGTGTTTACGGCCAAGACCGACAGGTTGCTGGACCGCCGTCCGGAAGACACGCGACGAAGAAGAAAAGAGAGAGAGAGAGAGAGAGAGAGAGAGAGAGAGCAATAGGTTCTGGGTGGACCAAACGGCCGTGCTGCGAGATGTGCAAGCCGCTGTGTACAGTACGCTGAAGTTCCACTCTCGACCTTGACGTCTGATGAACAGGAGTAGTTTGCTGGACAGCCAGGTTAGGTTTCTTCAAGCCTGCTGAACTCTTATATTCACTTGGTGACTATTCCATCGGGTACCAGTGATGAACGACAGGTCATTATTTTGAACCTCTAATTGAAGCTCACTCTTGCACTTTGCACTCTGCGAAGATTTAGGTTCCAGCATGTACCCTGTCAGCATTAAAATGTCTTCTGTTTGTTTATTGAGCTGTTAACCAATGTTGTTGAGACAGTTTAACTGTTTTTAAAATTACGCTGTCAGCTGCAGCCATTTGCTCGGCTGGACGGGATGGTAATGTTAATCCTTGTGTGATTAACTTGCTTTATAATATGTGAATTAATTGTGCCTGTCTCTCAGATGTAGAAGCCTTCTAGTATTTTTGAGCACACTGGCAGACAACACAAGTGGTTGTCGAAAGTTGTACTTCGGCCAGACGCGAGAGAGCAGACGCCAGTTTATTGAACATTTGACCCCAAATGGTTATTTTTACAGCTGCGGTAAAGCGCTGTGATGTATATCAAGTCAGCAAAGGATTGTCGTTATATTGTCATTAAGGCGTATATTGTTTTTTTTAATTACTAGCGGAGAAACTCGGCATACACGCAGCGTCTGGCCTTGTCCTTAATGTTTATGATGTCGTATCTCCTGAGATATGTGTTGTACAGTGATATAATTTTATAGGAACATTCAGTGACATATATGGATACTGTCTGCAAAATATGCTACGAATGGAACTAGTAGCAACAAAGTAATAAATTTAAAGTCATGCACAATCCGGCAGTTTTTCACACATCTTACTGTTTATGACGTTAAATCTCCTGAACTATGTGTCGTAGAACGATATAATATTGTAGCCTCATACAGCAGTATATGTGAACACTGCAGAATTCATTGCGAAAAATGTTAGTAACAAAGAGGTAATAAACTTTAACGTCATGCATGATGCGGCGTTTCTTCATGGATCCCATTGTTCGTGACATCATATCTGCTAAACTACGTGTATTACACTACTGGCCATTAAAAGTGCTACACCACGAAGATGACATGCTACAGTCGCGAAATTTAACCGACAGGAAGAAGATGCAGTGATATGCAAATGATTAGCTTTTCACAGTATTCACACAAGGCTGGCGCCGGTGGCGACACCTACAACGTGCTGACATGAGGAAAGTTTCCAACCGATTTTTCATACACAAACAGCAGTTGACTGGCGTTGCCTGGTGAAACGTTGTTGTGATGCCTCGTGTAAGGAGGAGAAATGCGTACCATCACCTTTCAGACTTTGATAAAGGTCGGATTGTAGCCTATCACGATTACGATTTATCGTATCGCGACATTCCTGCTCGCGTTGGTCGAGATCCGATGACTGTTAGCAGAATATGGAATCGGTGGGTTCAGGAGGGTAATACGGAACGCCGTGCTGAATCCCAACGGCCTCGTATCACTAGCATTCGAGATGACAGGCATCTTATCCGCACGGCTGTAACGGATCGTGCAGTCACGTCTCGATCCCTGAGTCAACAGATGGGGACGTTTGCAAGACAACAACTATCTGCACGAACGGTTCGACGACGTTTGCAGCAGCATGGACTATCAGCTCGGAGACCTTGGCTGCGGTTACCCTTGACGCTGCATCACAGACAGGGGCGCCGGCGATGGTGTACTCAACGACGAACCTGGGTACACGAATGGCAAAAGGTCATTTTTTTGGATGAATCCAGGTTCTGTTTACAGCATCATGATGGTCGCATCCGTGTTTGGCGACATCGCCGTGAACGCACATTGGAAGCGTGTATTCATCATCGCCATACTGGCGTATCACTCGGCATGTTCGTATGGGGTGCCATTGGCTACACGTCTCGGTCACCTCTTGTTCTCATTGGCGCCACTTTGAACAGTGGACGTTACATTTCAGATGTGTTACGACCCGTGGCTCTACCCTTCATTCGATCCCTGCGAAACCCTACATTTCAGCAGGATAATGCACGACCGCATGTTGTAGGTCCTGTACAGGCCTTTCTGGATGCAGAAAATGTTCGACTGCTGCTCTGGCCAGCACATTCTCCAGATCTCTCACCAATTGAAAACGTCTGGTCAATGGAGGCCGAGCAACTGGCTCGTCACAGTACGCCAGTCACTACTCTTGATGAATTGTGGTATCGTGTTGAAGCCTCATGGGCAGCTGTACCTGTACACGCCATCCGTTTGACTTGAAACGTCCTCTTTGAACAATTTATACAAGACTGTGCTTAAACTGGCATACAATATTTTTAGCGCAACGCAATCTGACTTTCAAAAATCCCTATAAAAGAATGGCCCTGACTAGCATTAACCTATACCTTTCACAAATCACTTACCTCACAAAAATCTTCATTACTCGAACTACTGAAATACAGCGAGCACCACTACTGCCAGCTAAATAAAAGATTCAAACTACGGAAGGCAATAACTACTGATAGGGATAGTTAGCAAATGAAAGATATTAATAGAGAACAAACTATGTATTTACCTTAACAGTCATAATATATATAGCAGTTCATGACAAATTACAAAACTCCGCCATCTCTCTCCCCACATCCACCACTGCTGGCGGCTCACCTCCAACTGCGCAACGCTACGCGTTGTTCACATCCAGCTGCCGCTGCCCAACACTACAATGGCAGACAACAATGCAAACTAGCCACAGACTGCACACAGCACAGCCAGTGATTCTCACACAGAGCGCTACGTGGCGTTACCAATAAGAAAACCTAAACAGCCTACTTACAGACTCAATGCCCATGAGTATCAAGGCCGTTATTACGGCCAGAGGTTGTTGTTCTGGGTACTAATTTCTCAGGATCTATGCATCCAAATTGCATGAAAATGTAATCATATCTCAGTTCTAGTATAATATATTTGTCCAATGAATACCCATTTATCATCTGCATTTCTTCCTGGTGTAGCAATTTTAATGGCCAGTAGTGTACAATGGTATAATTTTGGACTTACCTTCAGTGTCATATGTGCATACTGTGCAAAATGTATCATGCATACAGTTAGTAGTAAGGAATTAAAAAATTATAACGCTATGTCTCATGCTGTACTTTTACTGCATGAACAGCGGAAAAGTAGTATGTGCTGAACGTTGTTTCTTTCATTATTTTGTAACAGGGGTTGCCAGCGAGAAAAAACTTTGTAAAGATTTGAAATTGTGCAAGTCGCTAAGTGCTCTCATTCTCAAACACTGGATGAAGAAAACCGAGAATTCCCGTGTCGCGGGCTACACTCCTTTTTCACCCTTCCCTCCCCGCCCCCCTCCCTCCCCTTTATGTGTACCAAGTTTTTCAGCGCAGTAGTTTGGCAGGAGATGTGTAAAACACACACACACTCATAATATGCATGGATTGCTACTAGTCCTCTTTTACGTTTGGGCATTGTCCAAAGTATAAATCAAATCAACTTTTTACTAACAAATTCACTAAGTACACTTTACACTCTTTTGAAACTTTATTTTCGATTTATATTCAATCACTGTATACTTTGACTACCCACACTTCATCGTTTGTTTTTATTCACTCACTGCAGTACTTTTTCCGTTTCTCCCTTCGTCACTGATAAGAAACTAACGTTCGAACCCACGACGGGTCTAGCTTTATATACCCCTACCAATGTTTAGCCTCACCAGTGGCAAATTCTAGACCATACCAAGAAGGCTTCGAATGCTTCACAATGTTCCAAAACATTACACAACATTAGAGAGTGTTCTGGAATGTTCAACAATGATCCGGAATGAATCTATTCACATCTACCCTCGATTCCTGTACCCCTGCCTTGGTCTTCTGACTGAAATGCTGTATAGCTATATAGAATCAAGTGTCGCATGGAGTAATTATTGAAACACTGCGAACATTCGTACTCTCGTCTGCAGCTCTCGGAGACACTCTTTCCCCACGGTTACTATTTACCTTACTTTCTGAATATACTGCATGATCACTGACACTTCTTCTGTCTCCCTGACCTGACCTGTAGTCAACAGCTGCTGCAGCGGGTCCTCTAGAAAACATTACCACTTACATACTACAACCGTAGAAATGGAAGAATGGTCAGCTTTGAAAGAAGCCCTTTCCACGTCGTGAGCGTGAATTTATTCGCACCACTTCATCTGCTAGATGCGAAACCGATTTTCTTTGTACCCTCCTCCAATGGTCCCATAGATTAATACCAACTGCCGGCCGGAGTGGCCGTGCAGTTCTAGGCGCTACAGTCTGGACCCGAGCGACCGCTCCGGTCGCAGATTCGAATCCTGCCTCGGGCATGGATGTGTGTTATGTCCTTACGTTAGTTAGGTTTAATTAGTTCTAAGTTAAGTTCTAGTTAAGTCGCATAGTGCTCAGAGCCATTTGAACCATTAATACCAACTATTATTCTTGCCTCGTTCAGGTCCATTACATTTCGTTAGGGCCTTACGTTACCAGTAGGACTAGCAACGTGCTTTAGGAATAATGTTCAAACTCTGTTACTATTAATAAATAATGATTTTATCTTGGAACTCTTCCATTTTCGTCCGTGTTTGCATAGTAAAACAGTAGTATCAGGAATTGAGTCCGCCTTGGTGCAAAACACCTTGTTATTCGTTTATTTCTTTATTATCCCAAACTAGTTTCGGCGACAAATATCACCATCATTAGTGGAGTTTTTAAATCTAAAACATGTAGAAAATAGCATTGTTATACAAGCACAGTAAAACATTATTACATTTTTACTATTCATCTTTTGAAATATAGTTTTCTATAGATATTTTCATACTACCTTATTTATTGTATGTTACAGCATGTTTTAAGCAATTATTGGCGCTGTTTGCGACATGTTTCTGTGCTCTTTTTCCTGTTGCTGTTTTTTACTTAGCGAACATCATGTCATCTGCAACCATGTGAGCGGCTGTTAGTAAACAAAATACTAAAAGGTGAACATCGTATGTCAGCAATATATACTTGGGATTGTGGTAGTGTTGTGGAAACCAATTATTTGGTGTGTACTGAGCTGTTACTTAGCTATACTTGTACTCACGTTCGTTGGATGGTATCTGGCTGCTTTTGTACCCAGAAAAAACTTTCGCACTTTGTTTCTAATCCAGAATGTTACCCCATCTTGATGTTCGCGCGTGTCGCGAGAGGTGTATCGCATGTGGCGAGAAAGGCTATGAAAACTGTAGCGCGAATTACGACGACTTCTGTTCATTATTTATGTCTGTGTGTGTGATGGGAAAGTGGTTCTTTTGCGGGTGTGTGCTTTGTGTTCTGTGTCCTTGGTCAGTTCTCTCAGAGCGGTAAGGAGTGTGTGTTGTTGCAAAGTGTTGTTTTCATTTATTACATTTTTCCCTTCGACTATAGCCTTTTGTATGTAGTAATTTTCTTCTATCGTTAGTTGTCGGTATAGACTGTTGCTGTTTCTCAGAATGCATAGATCGTTTTCGATATTAGTGGGGTTATGGTTTTCGTTCATTAGATGTTCTGCAATAGTTGAATGTGTGCTGTCACTTTTTAGAGCTCTCATGTGCTCTGTGTACCTCGTTCGGAAATTTCTGCTTGTTTGTGCTATGTATTGGGCCTGACAGGAGTTGCAAGTGAGTTGATATATTCCGGCGTTGCTGAATTTGTCTGAGGTTTTTCTGACTGGTATTAGTCTTTTCTGAACTGCATTGTTTGTTATGAATGTTATTGGTATCCCTTGCTTTTTCAAGATGTTTCCTAGTCTATGTGCTATTTTGTTGTTGTATGTTACTGTGTACCATCTCTCTCCTTTTTCTGAAGTGGTGTGGTCTGCTGTGTTGTCTGTGTGTACTGCATGTTTCCGTTTTACCTTGTTGTTGAGTTTGTTTATGATGTCTGTTTTGTAGTCGTTTTCAACAGCAACTTGTTTGATTATATTTAGTTCCTGTATGTAGTTTTCTAGTTTAAGAGGTTTTCTGTTTATCCTGTGGAGCATGTGTGTGAAACTGGTATATTTATGCACTGTCGGGTGGTTGGATGAGCTGTGGATAACAGTGCTTGTGGATGTGGGTTTTCTGTACTGGAGAATTCATGTTGGCGGTTGTTTCTTGTGATTGTTAAGATCCAAGAAATTTAGTTTCTTGTTGCTTTCTATTTCCATTGTGAAGTGGATTTGTGGGTGTACTGTGTTGATGTTACTGTGTAGCTCTTCTATCCTGTTGTGTGTTGCCAGATTGTCAGTCTTTAACGTACTTTTCTGCCGGATCTAATCGCCAGACGAAATTTTGGAAGAGACATTTTTTTTTTATCGCTGACATGTGCGGAGTTGCACTGCGAAGACCAAGTGCCCGAATTTCGCTTCACCCTGTACATATTCTCACTCAGTAACTAGACGCTTCACCGATTCCGGTTTTTGGGGGAATCTAATAAGAAACTGATGCATGCCCATAAAAAGCGGTCAAAATGAGGTAACGCCTGATAGGTATGCAACACACCTAATGTACAGGTAATGCAGGCAGGGGTGTAACTGAGGAAAGCTACAAGGGAAATTACTGTAGTCTATGCTTACTGACTATGTATGATCTATGGTAACCTACAGTAGTTTTGCAACTATACCCCCATACCATCACGCCTGTATGACGATGATGAATGCAATCCGGCAACATTCGTTGTGATCAGAGCCTCCACCGAGACATCTACTGTGATGCTGTCTGCAGAACTGGGACTCGTCTGAAAAGACAACGTGGTGCCTCTCCTGTTTCCAATGGGCAACACCGTCTGCTCGCCTCTTTGTTCTGCCGGGTCAAGCTAAGACGCAATAACAGCCATAGTGGCGACAGTCTTTGATGCTCCAGGCACCAACTGTGTGGATACTGGTCTTCTCGCCGCGCGGGATTAGCCGAGCGGTCTTAGGCGCTGTGGTCATGGACTGTGTGGCTGATCCCGGCGGAGATTCGAGTCCTCCCTAGGGCATGGGTGTGTGTGTTTGTCCTTAGGATAATTTAGGTTAAGTAGTGTGTAAGCTTAGGGACTGATGACCTTAGCAGTTAAGTCCCATAAGATTTCACACACATTTGAACATTTTTGAACTGGTCTTCTCCGTTTCCTGACTTAAGGCTGGTGTCACGATTCTGCACCATACTGTACGCAGTGGTCAGAAATAGTCGAAAAAACTTGTAAGGATGTTGCAGGGTCGACTGTGCCTAGAAATAACTGTAAAGAAGAAAATTCGCTACAGTGTGCCGTTTCCGAACTAACGAGCACTGAAGTTACCCAATCAGACCGTTCTGTTCGCAAATTTAAGCGGCTCGCCAGATACGAGAGGCGTTCTATAAGTAATGCAAAACTTTTTTTTTCTAAAAAGAGTTTGGTTTTATTCAGGATTCCAATACACAGTATTATTCCCACTCTTCTGGCTACAAAACCCTGTTTTTGAACATAATCTCCGTTCAGTGCGACGACCTTACGCCACCTTAGTGGGGGGGTCTGTGCACCAGCGTGGTGCCACTCTACTGGTCCAAGTCAGAGCCAACGTCTTGTTGCATCAATAACCTCCACAACATCCATGTATTGCTTGCTGTGGAGTGCATCCTTCATTGAGGCAAAAAGAAGGAAGTCGGAAGGTGCGACATCCTGGCTGTAGGATAGATGAAGAAGAATAATCCAATGAAGGTTTGTGAACTTTCTCGGGCGTGCAGGCTTGTGTGAGGCCTTGCATTGTCATGGAGAAGGAGAAGCACGTTTGCATTTTTGCGGCGATGAACACGCCGAGGTCGTTTCTTCAATTTTCTGAGGGTAGCGCAATACACTTCAGAGTTGGTCGTTGTCCCATGAGGGTGGAAATCAAACACAATAACCCAGTCAGAGTCCCAGAAGACAGTCGCCACGATTTTACCGGTTGAGGCTGTGGCTTTGAACTTCTTCTTCGAAGAATAGGTGGTGTTGTCCACTCCATAGACTGCCGTTTTGTTTCATAGCCAGTGATTATGTGCGACAAAAAATTGTCACGATCAGCCTCGTAACGCGCAAGGGATTCTGCACAGATCATCCTTCGTTGCTCTTTATGGTCTTCTGCTAGGCGGCGATGAACCCCGACAGGCACACACTTTCGCGTACCCCAACTAGTGGATAAGTGTGTCAGCATTACCAACACAAACGTCCAATTGAGCAGTGAAGCGTTTGATTGTGATCCGTCGTTCACCTCGAATGAGTGTCCGCACGTTCCAACACTGCAGAGGTCACAGCTGTGTGCGGCTGCCAGCCACGCGCGAAATCGTAGAGGTTTGTGCGACCTTGTTGCTATGGTGACAGATGTCTCGCTTTTGTTCGCTGCCAAGTCTACATCTACATCTACATTTACATTTATACTCCGCAAGCCACCCAACGGTGTGTGGCGGAGGGCACTTTACGTGCCACTGTCATTACCTTTCTTTCCTGTTCCAGTCGCGTATGGTTCGCGGGAAGAACGACTGCCGGAAAGCCTCCATGCGCGCTCGAATCACTCTAATTTTACATTCGTGATCTCCTCGGGAGGTATAAGTAGGGGGAAGCAATATATTCGATACCTCATACAGAAACGCACCCTCTCAAAACCTGGACAGCAAGCTACACCGTGATGCTGAGCGCCTCTCTTGCATAGTCTGCGACTTGAACTTGCTAAACATCTTCGTAACGCTGTCACGCTTAGCAAACAACCCTGTGACGAAACTCGCCGCTCTTCTTTGGATCTTCTCTATCTCCTCTGTCAACCCGACCTGGTACGGATCCCACACTGACGAGCAATACTCAAGTATAGGTCGAACGAGTGTTTTGTAAGCCACCTTCTTTGTTGATGGACTAAATTTTCTATGGACTCTCCCAATGAATCTCAACCTGGTACCCGCCTTACCAACAATTAATTTTATATGATCATTCCACTTCAAATCGTTCCGCACGTATACTCCCAGATATTTTACAGAAGTAACTGCTACCAGTGTTTGTTCCGCTATCATATAATCATACAATAAAGGATCATTCTTTCTATGTATTCGCAATACATTACATTTGTCTATGTTAAGGGTCAGTTGCCACTCTCTGCACCAAGTGCCTATCCGCTGCAGATCTTCCTGCATTTCGCTGCAATTTTCTAATGCTGCAACTTCTCTGTATACTACAGCATCATCCACGAAAAGCCGCATGGAACTTCCGACACTATCTACTAGGTCATTTATATATACATTGTGAAAAGCAGTGGTCCCATAACACTCCTCTGTGGCACGGCAGAGGTTAATTTAACGTCTGTAGACGTCTCTCCATTGAGAACAAATGCTGTGTTCTGTTTGCTAAAAACTCTTCAATCCAGCCACACAGCTGATCTGATATTTCGTAGGCTCTTACTTTGTTTATCAGGCGACAGTGCGGAACTATTTCGAACGTCTTCCGGACGTCAAGGAAAATGGCATCTACCTGGGAGCCTGTATCTAATATGTTGTGGGTCTCATGAACAAATAAAGCGAGTTGGGTCTCACACGATCGCTGTTTCCGGAATCCATGCTGGTTCTCTGTAGATATTCTGCAAGTGCCTATGATTGTCTGCGATTCTCTGGTTTTCCACCAGACGAAACTCTGTGACAGCTCTGTGCTTGGAACGCACCTCCGTTACAATCGTCATTTTCAAGGCTACTCATAACGCCGCCAAATACAGGAACTTTATGATACTGTAGGGGCTGAAGCGGGAATATTCCACGATGTCCACAAGAAATTTCGCGTTTTTTCAACTGAAATTGGACGAGAAAAAAGGTTATGCATTACTTATTGAACGCCCTTCGTGCAATTAGTGTCAGTTTCTATTGTCACATGTCGAATTTTTGTATCACCCTCTTGTTTGGTTTTAGGAAAGCAAACGAAAAACAATTTTGGCGAGACTGTCTCGCCGGGTACTGTGGTCGAGCGGTTGTAGGCGCTTCAGTCTGGAACCGCGTGACCGCTACGGTCAGTGGTTCGAATCCTGCCTCGGGCATGAATGTGTGTGATGTCCTTAGGTTAGTTAGGTTTAAGTAGTTCTAAGTTCTAGGGGACTGATGACCTCAGATGTTAAGTCCCATAGTGCTCAGCGCCATTTGAACCATTTTTGAGACTGTCTCTGGCGTGGCGCTTCAATTTGCTGGCAACAGCCTGATTGGCGTTTTTCAGTGCTATTTAACTCGGAAAAGGCACAACGTATCTATTTTTCTTAATAATTATTCCTCCATAGTCCTATCCTGTAACAAACACCCTTACAAGGTTTTGAAACTGTTTCTGACCACCATCTACATCTGTTCACGCAGGCGCTATTCGCGCCGGGCCGCTGATGCCATGTATGGCACGGAATATGGCCCTCCAGTGCCCATAAACTTCATATTCCCAAGATAGTCGTGTATACGAGAGCAGCAGTGTCGCCTAAAGATAAACCACAGTCTCAATAGGCCACGATACTGCAGCTTTCGAATTCCGACACATGCTGGCAGACGTTTATCCTTACAAAAAGCAAAACGCCATCTTCTCACCAACCGAGCGAAGTGGTGCCATGGCTTGCATACTGGACTCGCATTCGGGAGGACGACGGTTCAAACCCGAGTCCGGCCGTCCTGATTTAGGTTTTCCTTGATTTCCATAAATCGCTTCAGAGAAAGGCCGGGAAAGGGCACGGCCGACTTCCTTCCCCATCCTTCCTACTCCGATGGGACAGATGACCGCGCTGCGTGATCTGCACCTCGGAATCAACCAACCGACCATCTATTCACAAATAACCAGCAAATCTGATTTCTGAATGAGAAACCCATTTCAAGCTCTCTCCTTATGTACGGAATGTAGATAGCATTACCTCGACTTAATTTGTGCGGTTCCGCTGAAAGGATAATAATTTGCACACCCAAGCATATGTCAATTTTATATTTGTTGCATGCCGCCTGCATGACGTTGCGGAGTTAATGGCCAACAGTGCATAACACCTAATAAATACACATTCATTATTAAGAACTAAACATTTAGTAAAATTATCGAAAGTTTCTATATACTGTCAGCCGGTAAAGAAAAAAAAAGATTCTTTTGATTCGAAAATATTAAAATTGTAAGAACTAATTATAGTCCCGTACTTTCTCTAAACTTTCTTTCACAAGTGCAATGTGCACTATCTGATCAAAAGTATCAAGGAATTTCAAACTGATTCCGTATTTCTAGATTTCCAGAAGGCTTTTCACACCGTACCTCACAAGCGGCTTATAATCAAATTACGTGCTTATGGAATATCGTCTCAGTTATGCGAATGGATTATTTATTTCCTGTCAGAGGCCGGCCGCGGTGGCCGAGCGGTTCTAGGCGCTTCAGTCCGGAACCCCGTGACTGCTACAGTCGCAGGTTCGAATCCTGCCTCGGGCATGGATGTGTGTGATGTCCTTAGGTTAGTTAGGTTTAAGTAGTTCTAAGTTCTAGGGGACTGATGACCTCAGATGTTAAGTCCCATAGTGCTCAGAGCCATTTGAACCATTTGAACCTGTGAGAGAGTCACAGTTCGTAGTACCTGACGGAAACTGATAGGCCCTCTGCTGTTCCTTACTCATATAAACAATTTAAGAGACATGTATGGCCTCGTGCATTACATTGATTTGCACAGATTTGATACGAATTTCTCCTGGGACAGCCAAGAGCAGTGAGGGTTTCACAAAGGGTTCATTAAATTTGAAATAAAATAAAATTCGGGAAGAGTGAAGGCTAGGTGACTGAAAAAAGTGGTTCTACAAGCAGTTCATTTCTCTGAGGCTGGATAAGTCATTCAAAGGTCGGAGGAGCGAACGTCATACCACCTCCAACAGGACCATGCCTAGTGAAGCACTGTGGATGTCAAAATAATCTTCAGTTTGATGACCGCTTTACTTAGATTCAGAGAAAACTTTTGACAGTTAGGACTGGGCTAGACTCTTTGAAGTGTTGAAGCTAACAAGGATAAAATGCAGGAAGCAACATGTCATATATTAATGTACCAAAACCAGACGGCAGTTACAAGAGCCGAACGTCATGAAACGGAAGTCATAGATGAGCAGGGAGTAAGACAGGGTTGTCGCCTGTCCCCGATGTTATTCAATCTGTACGTTGAGCAAGCCGTGAAGGAAACACAAGGAAATAAAGTAAAGTCTAAGGAAAACAATTAAAAATTTTGCAGTTTGACGATGGCGTAATTTTGTGAAAGGTGCTAAGGATTTGGAAGAGCACTTGAACTGAGTGGATAATGTTATGAAAAGAGGTTATGAGATGAACATCTATAAAAGTAAAATAAGGGTAATGGAATATACACTCATCAGCCAGAAAATAATGACAACCGACTTATTATTGATATAAACCTGTCCAGGGGATAGCAGCGTCAACTGGCGCGGAATGACCGCTAGTCAGACACACGCACGGTGTATGTAGTATCAGCGAGCGTGCTGGCCATGTATAGAATGGGGAAAGCGTGCGATCTATCTGGGTTTGACCGAGGGCAGATTGTGGTGACCTGGAGGCTCGGCACGAGCATTTGAGAAAGTGCACGACTTGTCGGGTGTTCGAGGAGTGCCGTGGTGAGTGACTTCCACACGTGGCGAAACCACGTCCAGACGTCATGGGGTTGAGCGGGTACCCCCCATTACAGATGTCGGACGTCGTAGGCTGGGGACATCGGTAAAACAGGACAGGCGGTGAAATGTGGCTGAACTAACATCAGAGTTTAACGCTGGGCAGAGTACAAGTGTTTCTGAACACACTGTGCACCGAACACTCCTAGCAATGAGCCTCTGCAGCCGACAATCCACGCATGTGCCAATGTTAACACTACCACATCGGCAACTACGACTGAAATGGGCACGTGACCACCGGCACTGGACGGTGCCGCAATGGCAGAGTGTCCCATGGTCTGATGAATGCCGATATCTTTTTTACCATGCCGATGAGAAGGCACGAATCCGTCTTCTTCCGTGGGAATAGCTCGTTGATACGTTTACTGCGGGACGGAAACAAGTTGGCGGCGGCTCGTTTATGCTCTGGGGAACAGTCACGTGGGTATCCATGGGTGCAGTGAAGCTCGTGCAAGGCACCATGATGGCCAAGGTGTATCGTACACTGCTTACAGACCACGTACACCTCTTCATGACGATCATGTTTCCCGAAGGCAGTGTCATTTCTCAACAAGATAATGCTCCATGTTAAAAGGCGAGGAGTGTGATGGAGTAGTTCGAGGAACACAGTGGCGAATTCCAATTGAAATGTTGGCCCCCATCTCGCCATATCTGAACCCGATCGAATACACCTGGTATGTGATTGAACGTGGCGTCAGAGCTCATCGCCCTCCCCCCACCCCCCACCCCCTACCCCTCCTCTCAGGAATTTACGGAAACTAGGTGACTTGTGAGTGCAGATGTACCGCTTCCATGCCAGGCTGTGTCGCCAGGGATTTTCGTGCAAAAATGCACGTACTGGTTATTACGTAGGTGATCATAGTGTTCTGACTGGTCAGTATAGGCGACGTAAAACAGACTACGCTGAAGAACATAGATTAGGAGGTCACAGTAAAAGTAGTAGACGATTTTCTTTTTTTTGTTTGGGCAGCAAAATAACGGATAATGGCCGAAGTAGGGAGGGTGTAAAATGCAGACTGGTAATACACTACTCGCCATTAAAATTGCTACACCACGAAGATAACGTGATACAGACGCGAAATTTAACCGACAGGAAGAAGATGCAGTGATATGCAAATGATTAGCTTTTCAGACCAGTCACACAAGTTTGGCGCCGGTGGCGACACCTACAACGTGCTGACATGAGGAAAGTTTCCAACCGATTTCTCATACGCAAACAGCAGTTGACGGGCGTTTCCTGGTGAAACGTTATTGTGATGCCTCGTGTAAGGAGGAGAAATGAGTACCATCACGTTTCCGACTTTGATAAAGATCGGATTGTAGCCTATCGCGATTGCGGTTTATCGTATCGCCACATTGCTGCTCGCGTTGGTAGAGATCCAATGACTGTTAGCAGAATATGGAATCGGTGGGTTCAGGAGGGTAATACGGAACGCCGTACTGGATTCCAACGGCCTCGTATCACTAGCGGTCGAGATGACAGGCATCTTATCCGCATGCCTGTAACGGATCGTGCAGCCACGTCTCGATCCCTGAGTCAACAGATGGGGACGTATGCAGGACAACAACCATCTGCACGAACAGTTCGGCGACGTTTGCAGCAGCATGGACTATCAGCTCGGAGACCATGGCTGCGGTTACCCTTGACGCTACATCACAGACAGGAGCTCTTGCGATGGTGTACTCAACGACGAACCTGGATGCACGAATGGCAAAACGTCATTTTTTTCGGATGAATCCAGGTTCTGTTTACAGTATCATGATGGTCGCATCCGAGTTTGGCGACATTGCGGTGAACGCACATTGGAAGCGTGTATTCGTCATCGCCATACTGGCGTATCACCCGGCATGATGGTATGGGGTGCCATTTGTTACACGTCTCGGTATCCTGTTGTTCGCATTGACGGCACTTTGAACAGTGGACGTTACATTTCAGATGTGTTACGACTCGTGGCTCAACCCTTCATTCAATCCCTGCGAAACCCTACATTTCAGCAGGATAACGCACGACCGCATGTTGCAGGTCCTGTACAGACCTTTCTGGATACAGAAAATGTTCGACTGCTGCCCTGGCCAGCACATTCTCCAGATCTCTCACCAATTGAAAACGTCTGGTCAATGGTGGCCGAGCAACTGGCTCGTCACAATACGCCTGTTACTACTCTTGATGAACTGTGGTATCGTGTTGAAGCTGCATGGGCAGCTGTACCTGTACACGCCATCAAAGCTCTTTTTGACTCAATCCCCAGGCGTATCAAGGCCGTTATTACGGCCAGAGGTGGTGGTTCTGGGTACTAACTTCTCAGGATCTATGCACTCAAATTGAGTGAAAATGTAATCACATGTCAGTTCTAGTATAATATATTTGTCCAATGAATACCCGTTTATCACCTGCATTTCTTCTTGGTGTAGCAACTTTAATGGCCCGTAGTGTAGGTTGCGGTAGTGATGCAGAGATTACACTGAGTTGACAAAGTCATAGGATACCTCCTAATAACGTGTCGGACCTCGTTTTGCACGTCACAGTGCAACAGCTCGACGTGGCATTGTCTCAACAAGTTATTGGAAGACCCCTACAGAAACATCGAGCCACGCTGCGTCTTTAGCTGACCATAATTGCAAAAGTGTTGCCGTTGCAGGGTGTTTTACACGAACCGACCTCTCACTAACGTCACATAAATGTTTGATGGGATTCATGTCGAGCGATATGGGTGGCCAAGTCATCCGCTAGAATTGTCCAGAAAGTTCTTCAACCAGTTGGGAACAACTGTGGCCCACTAACATGGCGCATTTCATCAATAAAAATTCCCTGAATGTTTGGGAACATGAAGTTTCTGAAAGGCTGCATATGGTCTCCAAGTAGCCGAATAAGCCAGTTCCAGTCAATGATCGGTTCAGTTGGATAAGAGGACCCAGTTCATTCCCTGTAAACACACCCCAAACCATCACGGCCAGCCGGTGTGGCCGAGCGGTTCTAGGCGCTTCAGGCTGGCACCGCGCGACCGCTACGGTCGCAGGTTCGAATCCTGCCTCGGGCATGGATGTGTTTGATGTTCTTAGGTTAGTTAGGTTTAAGTAGTTCTAAGTTCTAGGGGACTGATGACCTCAGATGTTAAGTCCCATAGTGCTCAGAGCCATTTGAGCCAAACCATCACGGCGTCACCTCCAGATTGCACTGTGCCTTGTTGACGACTTTGGTCCATGGCTTTGAGGGGTCTGTGCCGCACTCGATCCTTGCTATCAGTTCTCACCAACTGAAACCGGGACTCATCTGACGAACCTACGGTTTTCCACTAGTCTTATCCTAACAGATACGTTCCTCGTACGTCCCACATTGATTTCTGAAGTTATTTCACATAGTCTTGCTCGTCTGTTAACACTGACGACTCTACCCAAACGCTGCTGCTCTCGGTCGTTAAGTGAAGGCTGTCGGCCACTGTGTTGTCCGTGGTGAGAGGTAATGCCTGAAGTCTGGTATTCTCGGCACACTCTTGACACTGTGAATCTCGAAATATCGAATTCTCCGATGATTTCGCAGATGGAATGTTCCATGCGTCTAGCTCCAACCACCATTCCGCGTTCAAGGTCTATTAATTCCCGTTGTGCGGCCACAATGACGTCGGAGACCTTTTCACATGAATCACGCGAGTAAAAATGACAGCTTCGCCAATGCACTGGACTTTTATACCTTGTGTACGCGATGTCACCGCCATATGTGTGTGTACACGTCGCTATCCCATGATCTTCGTCACCTCAGTGTAAGAGGCTGGCCTAAGATAGACTAGCATGGCGAGCTCTATCAAACCAGTCTTCAGACTGAAGATCAACACAACAACAAGTAATGCTGGAGGCTTTTACCATCGTACACGAAGTAAATGATTGTGCATGCCTCCCTTGCACTCATATCAAAAGCAATTCAAAACTAGCTCCTGTATAACAATGAGATGACGCAAACGAACGATGGCTTTGGCAATAACCAGCTGAAGTGTGACAACGGAAATGAGGTCTTCAAACTCAGTAAGTATTGTAGGATTAGTAGGAAAACCAGTGTGCTATAAAAGATGTAGGACGTGATAGGGTCAGACGAGTATTGACTCGAGTACAGTGTTGTTCAAGTAAACTCAGAATAGTACAAAATAGTGACCTGGTTACAGAAGTATTCTCAACAGAGATAATAGCAGCCAGAGTATGGTGTGACTGAGCTCCACCTTGTATGAAACATAAAGTGCCTAAGTTTGTAGTAAGGTGAGAAGTTATTTCAAAGGTGTCCGCATGCGTAGGTGAGAGGTAACGTGCTCGCCTCTCATGCAAGCGGGCCCGGGTTCGATACCCGCTTGGGTTGGAGATTTTCTTCGCTCGTATTATGTTGTCCTCATCATCATTTCATCCTCATCACAGGCACTCAAGCCGCCCAGTGTGGCTTCGACTGAAATTAGACTTGCATTCGGTGACCGAACTGCCCCGGATGGGCCTCCTGGCCAACAATGCCATACGATCATTTCATTTCTTTCATTTCAAAGATACTACACTCCTGGAAATGGAAAAAAGAACACATTGACACCGGTGTGTCAGACCCACCATACTTGCTCCGGACACTGCGAGAGGGCTGTACAAGCAATGATCACACGCACGGCACAGCGGACACACCAGGAACCGCGGTGTTGGCCGTCGAATGGCGCTAGCTGCGCAGCATTTGTGCACCGCCGCCGTCAGTGTCAGCCAGTTTGCCGTGGCATACGGAGCTCCATCGCAGTCTTTAACACTGGTAGCATGCCGCGACAGCGTGGACGTGAACCGTATGTGCAGTTGACGGACTTTGAGCGAGGGCGTATAGTGGGCATGCGGGAGGCCGGGTGGACGTACCGCCGAATTGCTCAACACGTGGGGCGTGAGGTCTCCACAGTACATCGATGTTGTCGCCAGTGGTCAGTGGAAGGTGCACGTGCCCGTCGACCTGGGACCGGACCGCAGCGACGCACGGATGCACGCCAAGACCGTAGGATCCTACGCAGTGCCGTATGGGACCGCACCGCCACTTCCCAGCAAATTAGGGACACTGTTGCTCCTGGGGTATCGGCGAGGACCATTCGCAACCGTCTCCATGAAGCTGGGCTACGGTCCCGCACACCGTTAGGCCGTCTTCCGCTCACGCCCCAACATCGTGCAGCCCGCCTCCAGTGGTGTCGCGACAGGCGTGAATGGAGGGACGAATGGAGACGTGTCGTCTTCAGCGATGAGAGTCGCTTCTGCCTTGGTGCCAATGATGGTCGTATGCGTGTTTGGCGCCGTGCAGGTGAGCGCCACAATCAGGACTGCATACGACCGAGGCACACAGGGCCAACACCCGGCATCATGGTGTGGGGAGCGATCTCCTACACTGGCCGTACACCACTGGTGATCGTCGAGGGGACACTGAATAGTGCACGGTACATCCAAACCGTCATCGAACCCATCGTTTTACCATTCCTAGACCGGCAAGGAAACTTGCTGTTCCAACAGGACAATGCACATCCGCATGTATCCCGTGCCACCCAACGTGCTCTAGAAGGTGTAAGTCAACTACCCTGGCCAGCAAGATCTCCGGATCTGTCCCCCATTGAGCATGTTTGGGACTGGATGAAGCGTCGTCTCACGCGGTCTGCACGTCCAGCACGAACGCTGATCCAACTGAGGCGCCAGGTGGAAATGGCATGGCAAGCCGTTCCACAGGACTACATCCAGCATCTCTACGATCGTCTCCATGGGAGAATAGCAGCCTGCATTGCTGCGAAAGGTGGATATACACTGTACTAGTGCCGACATTGTGCATGCTCTGTTGCCTGTGTCTATGTGCCTGTGGTTCTGTCAGTGTGATCATGTGATGTATCTGACCCCAGGAACGTGTCAATAAAGTTTCCCCTTCCTGGGACAATGAATTCACGGTGTTCTTATTTCAATTTCCAGGAGTGTATTTATCATTCAGTTAAGTATTTGAGAGATAATCCTGCCCAAAACGTCAGTTCTAGGGAATGTTGTAGTTGTGCTTGATACAAACAAAGGTTTATCCCAAACTCTCAGAAGAAGGAAGAAGACAATTTGTTGTATCGTGGATGCCAAGGGCGCAAGCTCGGATGGTACAGGGGACAGGGAAGGAAATTGCCCGTACACTTTTCAAATGAACTATTTCGATACGCTCCTTATTAGTAGAATTGCAGCACTTTTTACATACTTAAAACGGCGCCCGCAGTAAAATCGACCGCTTTGGCAAATGCACCCTTTTCTTCTAATCCAGTGCATTGTTAATTGCAAAAATCTTATCTAACTGAAGTCGTATATTATTTTTATTTGTAGCTGTCATTTTTATTTATAGTTTGATTCATTTTGGGATGAGAGTACAATAGAAAACAAAATTGTGTTTTCTTAGAACCATGAGTTCTGAAAATTGCTTCGTGAATGCCTTAGTTCATTTTCCACATGTTGATACATTTTTCATAGATGTCGATCTCTTTGTTCTTTCTTTTTGATGCTCTCCGCTGCTATATACGTTCTTTACTCGTGGGTACTTCACTATGTGGCCCACTGCTGATTACAGGAAATACACTTTTGCTCCTATTTTTCACGTGTTGACACCTTAGTTCTTCACTAAGATGCTCCACAGACAGCTAACGACTGATAACATTGCTTGTATCTGCACCGTAAAGTATCGATGTATTTATTCTGGCGAAGTCCATTACACTGTGAAACACCTGAGCTGGCCGTCTCTGCTCAGTTGCTGTCACTGAATTTTTTTTAGCCATGTTGTCCAATATATCCTTGCAATATTCCACTTTATTATAAAACCATTCAGTTTTTGGAAGATGTTTCGTATCGAATCCAATTTCTATATCTGGATGAAGCGCACCGAGAAAGAGAACATTTTTATTTTTCTTGTCTGCGCAAAAGTGTGGTGTGAAGATGTGAAAAAATTATCTCCGTCACGTTACATCCACGGAAAATGAATAGTGTTATAAGCTTCATGCTACATATTTTAAATGGGTTTGATTCTGCTTTAAATGTACATCCTTTCCCAGATATAGCAATCCGTGGAACAGGTATTTTGTATCTACGTCCGCTCCTAATGAAACTCTGATACTAAATTTATCCAACATACGAGTCGTTTGTAACTTTACTTCTAGTGTTTCACAGTTTCATACACTGTCCGACAAAAAAGTGAAGGACCCAGAAAATAAGGATTCCAATGTACCTTTCTACATCTACACACATTTTCCGCAAACCGCCGTACGATGCGTAGACAAGGAAACCACGTACCATCACTAGTCGTTTCCTTCCCTGTTCCACTCGCAAACATAGCAAGGGAAAAACGACTATCTACAGTATAAGTCTCCGTACGAGACCTAATTTCTTTTACCTTATCTTCGTGGTCCTTACACGAAATGTGTATTGGTGGCAAAGATGCATACCTCAGAACTGCTTCGATGTCTTCCTTCAGTTCGACCTGATGAGGATCCCAAACACTCGAGCAGTGCTCAGGGATGGGTCGTACTAGTGTTCTGTTCGCCGTCTCGTTTATAGATGAGTTACACTTTCTCAAAATTCTGCCAATGAAACGAAGTCGACCAGTCGCTTTCCCTACAACCCTATGAACATTTATCCGCAAACAGACGGTGTGCGTGCAACAACAAATCGTACCGGACTTAGGTTCAAACCTGTGTCCGGACGTCCTGATTTCGGTTTTCCGTGATTGCCCTAAATCGCTTCAACCAAATGCCGGAATGGTTCCTTTGCAAGGGCATGACCAACTTCCTTCCCCATCGTTCCCTAATCCGATGGGACGGATGACCTCGCTGTTTGGTCCCCTCCCCCCAAAAAACCAACCAACCCACCAGATCGTCCTGGAACACAATACTGAGCTGCAGGGCATCCACGTCACAAAATATGTTCAAAGTGGACTCCAAGGAATGCCGTTGTCATGCAGGATACACATAGTCGTACTTTGGCTTACACCATGTTGGCGGGCCACTTGCCTGTTGCTTGTCCTAGGGTTAGGCTCAATATCCCGTGGAACCCGGTCCTCAAAATCTGATGTACGCGCAGTCCGCCGCATGCCTTCATGCACGTTCGTCTGTCTGACAGGACCCATGATCACATAAACGCCAAAAACGTCTGGAAATGTTTTGTGACGTTGTTGATCTCTGTGAGGGCACTTGTTTTGGTATACCCCTCCCGTCGGAGGTTCGAGTCCTCCCTCGGGCATGGGTGTTTGTGTGTTGTTCTTAGTATAAGTTACACTACTGGCCATTCAAACTGCTACACCACGAAGATGACGTGCTACAGACGCGAAATTTAACCGACAGGAAGCAGATGCTGTGATATGCAAATGATTAGCTCTTCAGAGCATTCACACAAGGTTGGCGCCGGTGGCGACACCTACAACGTGCTGACATGAGGAAAGTTTTCACACGCAAACAGGAGTTGACTGGCGTTGCCTGGTGAAACGTTGTTGTGATGGCTCGTGTAAGGAGGAGAAATGCGTACCATCACGTTTCCGACTTTGATAAATGTCGGATTGTAGCCTATCGCGATTGTGGTTTATCGTATCGCCACATTGCTGCTCGCGTTGGTCGAGATCCAGTGACTGTTAGCAGAATATGGAATCGGTGGGTTCAGGAGGGTAATACGGAACGCCGTGCTGGATCCCAACGGCCTCGTATCACTAGCATTCGAGATGACAGGCATCTTATCCGCATGGCTGTAGCAGATCGTGCAGCCACATCTCGATCCCTGAGTCAACAGATGGGGACGTTTGCAAGACAACAACCATATGCACGAACAGTTCGACGACTTTTGCAGCAGCATGGACTATCAGCTCGGAGACCATGAATGAGGTTACCCTTGACGCTGCATCACAGACAGCAGCGCCTACGATGGTGTACTCAACGACGAACCAGGGTGCACCAATGGCAAAACGTCATTTTTTCGGATGAATCTAGGTTCTGTTTACAGCATCATGATAGTCGCATCCGTGTTTGGCGACATTGCGGTGAATGCACGTTGGAAGCGTGTATTCGTCATCGCCATACTGGCGTATCACCCGGCGTGATGGTATGGAGTGCCATTGGTTACACGTCTCGGTCACCTCTTGTTCGCATTGACGGCACTTTGAACAGTGGATGTTACTTTTCAGATATGTTACGACCCGTGGCTCTACCCTTCATTCGATCCCTGCGAAACCCTACATTTCAGCAGGATAATGCACGACCGCATGTTGCAGGTCCTGTACGGGCCTTTCCGGATACAGAAAATGTTCGACTACTGTCCTGGCCAGCACATTCTTCAGATCTCTCCAAATGGAAATGTCTGGTCAATGGTGGCCGAGCAACTGGCTCGTCACAATACGCCAGTCACTACTCTTGATGTATTGTCGTATCGTGTTGAAGCTGCATGGGCAGCTGTACCTGTACACACCATCCAAGCTCTGTTTGACTCAATGCCCAGGCGTATCAAGGCCGTTATTACGGCCAGAGGTGGTTGTTCTGGGTACTGATTTCTCAGGATCTATGCAGCCAAACTGCGTGTATATTTGTCCAATGAATACCCTTTTATCATCTGCATTTCTTCTTGGTGTAGCAATTTTAATGGAGTTTAAGTTGTGTGTAAGCCTAGGGACCGATGACCTAAGCAGTTTGGTCCCTTAGGATTTCACACACATTCGAACATTCGTTTTAGTATAGCCGTGCTGTCTCCCGACCGTTTCCATCCGCTTGGCCGTACATAAACACCATCTCGGCTTGTTCCCACCACAAATACCGAACCATTCTGTTGCTTACAGTACGCTTCGTCAATCGCACAGCTTGCAACACACAAGGAACACACGGCAGAGTAACATTTATGTGTCAGCGCATCTACCGTGGCAACCATGCATTTGCGGACAGAGATTCATAGGGCCTTTTTTCTTCCATTTCCAGTCAGGAATCCGTCCCTGCAGTTTGTCGATTTTATTAATGTTCACCATGTATATAAACAATGTGGTTGATAAGGTCAAGCCGGCCGTTGTGGCCGAGCGATTCTAGGCCCTTCAGTCCGGAACCTCGCTGGTGCTACGGTCGCAGGTTCGAATCCTGCCTCGGGCATGGATGTGTGTAATGTCCTTAGGTTACTTGGGTTTATGTAGTTCTAAGTCAAGGAGGCTGATGGCCTCAGATCTTGTCCCATAGTGCTCAGAGCCATTTGAACCATTTTGATAAGGTCAGATTTTATGTGAAGCTGATTGTGGGTAAAGTTATTGTAAACAGGAAAGCTGCAACATCAGAAAACTGTACTAGTAAATTATAGGAAGACCAGAAGGTGTGTACAGCTTATCAGTGGCGGATGCAGAAAAACCTCAATGAGGGGGCGCTAAAGATACCTTGACCTACCTTTACTTTTACCGTAATAAAAAGTTAGTTGTGGGAAATTATTGTTACATTATTAACAAAAATATTGTTATGAGTCTCATAACAATATTTTTACTGAAAGTTTACTATGAATTACTATTATTAATACTTCACAATCAACAGATCACTCTCACTCTTGGCTAATCTTAACACTTGCACTTGCTACAAGTAGGACTTTTTACTTACTCATTCTTCAGTCTTAATATTTCTGCATCTGAGTATAAACTAGCTTCCTATTCGGCGAATAGTCCGTATTTATACTGCTACGTAACGAAGGTTCTCTGTACAAGAAAACAGTAGAATATTCGCGACTTTTATTAAACGATAGAGAATAAAAGCGGTCCTATCACACTTCTTTGGGGCACTCCTGAACACTCGCCGTCTAGGGTAACGTACTAGCTTCTGTTCCATAAGAAGTATATAGTAACCTAATCCGTATGCTCGTACTATCGTCATCAGCCTTCGGTGGAGCACTTGGTCCAACGCTTTCCAGAAATATAGCACCATGGAATCTGCCTGTTACCCTCTTTTTTTTCTCTTTATTGTTATTTTCAAACCCGTACAAACAGGCAGGCTGTCAGCAGCATGTTACGCCGCTCTTCAGCCATAGAGTAGATAAATAAACAACAGAAAGAATACACAGATGTGACATAACGGTGGGTAATAAAACAGTAGACACATAAAGACAAACACGGAGCCGTTCACACTCGACGATAATCCACACTACAAACTGTTGTCACGACGCACTAACACTGAAGATGGCGATGGCACAGGTGAACGATGGAGTGTGACGGTGAACACTGAACACTAAACACGACGGCACACACGAGACACTGATGGCGATGATCTGCGGCGCGCGAATGCCCACTTAGCGTGTGCGAGTCCGGGGACCTGCCAAGAGGGGAAGAAGGGTGAGGTGGGGGAGAGGTGAGAACAAGGATGCCAATGGCTGAGGAGATGGGCGGAGGAGGAGAGGGACAGGGGAGGGGAAGCCTGGGGGAGGAGTGGGGAGAAATGGAGGAGGGAGGGAAGTGGGGGAGATGGGTGGGAGGGTGCCCAAAGGAGCAAAAACAGGAAGAGGGAGGGAGGATCAAAGTTGGTAGGAGGGGTAGATGGAGGGGAGGAGGGCATCATCAGGGAGAGGGAGCTGGCGGAAGCCACCTTGGGAGAGGGTAAGGAGGGTGGAGAGATGGAGACCGGGTGGGACGTAGGAATACAGGCGCGGCAGCGGGAGAGGATGTGCGAGACAAGCGGGTGAGGAGGATCGAGTTTGCGGGAGCTGTACAGGATCCGTATCCTTTCAAGGAAAAGGAGGAGGTGGGGGAACAGAATGAGATCATACAGGATCCGCGTGAGGGAGGGGAGACGGATGTGATAGGCGAGGCGGAGAGCATGGCGTTCAAGGATTTGAAGGGAGTTATAAAAGGTACGGGGGGGGGGGGGGGGCAGAGATCCAGGCCGGATGGGCGTAACAAAGGATAGGGCGGATGAGGGATTTATAAGTTTGGAGTATGGTGGAGGGGTCCAGACCCCACGTACGGCCGGAAAGGAGCTTGAGGAAACAGAGTCGGGAGCGTGCCTGTTACCCTCCATCCACGGCTACCTTTGTACATGTACATGATGTCGGGGGGCATGTAAACGGTTAGAATTTCAATTCTCTATGACAGGTAGAACAGTGACCAGAGTGCAGTAATGTTGCTCGTGGTTAATGTTGTCACCAACATGATAGGATATAAAGGGTGGTCCGTTGATCGTGAGCGGGCCAAATATCTCACGAAATAAACGTCAAACGAAAAAACTACAAACAACGAAACTTGTCTACCTTGAAGGGGGAAACCAGATGGCGCTATGGTTGGCCCGCTAGATGGCGCTGCCATAGGTCCAACGGATATCAACTCCGTTTTTTTTTTGATAGAAACTCCCATTTTTATTACATATTCGTGTAGCACGTAAATAAATATGAGTGTTTTAGTTGGACCACTGTTTTCGCCTTGTGATAACCTCTGATGACCTCAGCAGTTAAGTCCCATAGTGCTCAGAGCCATTCAGCCAGGTATCCGGATACTTTTGATCACACAGTGTATAAGGAGAAATAAAATGTATAGGAAAAGAAATTTCTCGAATGGTTTAAATGCCCTGACATCGTATTTAAAAAAAAATATGTAGCGTATGTCCATCGGAATGTTTATTAAAGTATTGCGCAAAAAATTGAAGTAAATCGATCAAGAACTTTTCGAAATTTCTGCAAACGAGGTTTGCGCAATGTCAGTTTTATATATTTATAAACGACATTTGTTTAAAAAAATATGTAGTCTATAGCCGACCAAATTTTATTACAGTATTGTGTGAAAATTTGAAATAAATAGGTAAGGAACTTATAGAAATTTTTTCTGACAGTGTTTCCTCCTTATACATTACATATATATTAATACGCAACATATATTTAAGAAATATGTAGCCTCTGTCCATCTGAACGTTTAGTATAGTGTCATGTAAAAATTTGAAGTAGATCAGCGAAGAACTTTTCGAGATTTTTGTTAACAAACTTTTCTATTTATTTATTTTGCAGAATTTGGGCAATTATAGATCGCTTAGAACCTAAGACAAAGGTACAATCTTTTTCTTTATTTTTCCAGAACTTCCTCATGCCTTGGCTGATGGCTGCTCATTTGACATCACCTTCCTAGGTTGTGAATTTCGTTGTTCGCTAGGAAATTTCGCAGCCTAGATCAGTAGCCTGAAATTTTCCCTGTTGTGTATGGTGTTTTCTGCAACGTCAAGTTTTCTTAAAGTCCTTTCTTGTCTCTTCCAGGCATCCCGTGGTGTTTTCTAATTTGGAAATGAAGTTAAAAATTGTCTTCGTTAGCCTATTGTCACTCATTCTGTACTTATGGTGGTAAAACTTTAATGTCCTTTTTCTTATTGTGTCTGTGATTTTTTCTGTTTTTCTATATACGTCTTCATTTCTCCTCTTCACCCAATTGTTTTCATTGTTCTTTTGTGGCCTGAAATTTTTCTGGGTATTTTCCCTTCTTTCTTTTCGAGTTCTTCTTGTTCACCTCTTTTATTCATTGTTAGTCATTCGGACCCCTTAAGTGCTTCCTGTTTAATTACTGTTGCGGAGTGTTTAATTTTTGCCTGGAATGATACCGATCTTTTATTATACCGGTTTTGGGTGAGTTTGTACGCTAATTCCATTTTCTTCGATCTTTCCTTACTTGTGGTGTTACATAGCACATTTGATTGTATCCATTCTCCCAAATACTTAAATTTATCAACTCTTTTGACGTTTCCGTATTGCGTTTGGATACTTTCTCTCTGTTGTGTTTATGTTCAATGTATATCGTTTTCTCATACGATCTTAGTAATCCGCTTTTAGCTGCAGCTTTGTGAAGTGCTTCTATCACTATCTTCGCATTTGTTCTGTTCTTAGACACTACCGCAATATAATCAGCAAAAGCGAGGCATTTCATCTCAAATCTTCCTCTTCATTGTCCCAGATGGATTTCTTCGATATTTGTTTCTTGTAGTTCTTTATCCCACTCTATCATGACCTTGTCTAAGACCCGATTGAAGACAATCGGTGAGAGCCCACTGCCCTGCCAAACACCTGTTAAATTCTGAAGGATTCAGAAACTTCTCCTAGAAATTTAATTTTTGAAATTGTGTCAGTAAGTGTCTGTTCGATTAATTGTCTGGTGGTTTTGTCGACACCCTCTTCTTCCAGTGTTAGAAATACTGTCGGTCTGTCCGTCTACAGAATTGTATGCTCCTTTTAAATCTATAACTGTAACGACTGTGTTAAGGTTCCGCCTTGTTCTGATCCTGAGGATAGTTTTCAAGTTAAAAATTTGCTCTGGACACAATCTATTTTTTCTGAATCCTTCTTGGTACTCGCCAATTATGTGTTCTGCTTGATCTCCTATCATATGCCACGTGGAGTGACCGCGCGGTTTGAGGAGCCATGTCACGGATTGTGCGGCCCCTCCCGCCGGAGATTTCTCCCTCGGCCATGGGTGTGTGTGTTGTTCTTAGCATAAGTTAGTTTAAGTAGTGTGTAAGTCTAGAGACCGATGACCTGAGCAGTTTGATCCCATAGGAATTCACACATATTTGAACATTTCAATTTTATTCAGTAGAGCTTTGAACATAACTTTGAAGGTGACTGGGAGTAGAGATATGCCTTGGTAATTGTTGGTGTCCGTCCTGTCACCCTTCTTATGTAGCATGTGGATTGTGGCTTGTTTCTAGTCGTCCGGTATTCCTTATTTCTCCCAGCGTTCCTTAATAACCTCATAAATGGTTTCAGCTGCCCGCTTCCCTCCCATTTTCCACATCTCAGCTAATAAACCGCCTTCACGTGACGATCTCTTATTTTTCAGCTGGCCAAAGTACTGTTCAATTTGATTCCATTTATTATTATTATTATTAGTCGCAAAGCCCCCAGAGTGGAAGACGCTAAGTAAAGATGGTTCATTTTCCGTTCTTCTTGTTCTTCTGGTTCTTTTTATTTGCCCACCAGTTTTCCATTCTTTGCGAGAATTTAGCTCTTCTTTCTTCGCTCCATTTTGTTCCGGTTCTTCGGGCTTTTGTCTCTGGTTTAATCTCCCATTTCTTTACTTTTATTCTAAAATTGCTCCTTACGTCTACTTCTTCTTTGTTGATTTTGGCTAATTCCAAGTCTTTTTTAACATTTTGGATCGATTTGCCTCCATTAGCAAGGGAATCTACGTATTTTACTATTCTTTCTGTTAGTCTGTGTTCGGGAAGCCTCATTATGTGGCCATAGAATTTGAGGCTTCTTTTCCTCATGTATGTCTCAATGTTAGAATGTTCTTCAGTTTTGGACGTTTTCTGTAGTCTATATCCATTCTCGGTCCATCTTGGTCCCAAAATTTTTCTAATTATTTTTCTTTCCTCTTTCTTTAGATTTTCTATATCAGTTTTCCTGTTTAGTTCCAAGGTTTTGCTGGCATATAACATTGATGGATTAATTACTGTTCCGTAATGTCTAATTTTGGCATTTAAAGATAAAAATTTTTTATTATAGAGGTTTTGCACTAATCCTAAACCTTTACGAACTTTTCGTATTCTTTCTTGTTGTGCATATTTCTCAGAGATAATTTCTTCTAGGTATTTAAAGTGTGATACTCTGTTAATTTCTCCATATTTGGTTTGTAATTTGAAAATTTCTAAAATTGTTGTTGTAAACACTGTCTTTTCAAATGATATCTACAGACCGACTTTCTCTGCGCATTCTTTTAGAGTTTCTATCTGTTTTATAGCCATCTCACAAGAATCTTCCGTTATCGTGAGATCGTCCGCCAAGGCTAAGTAGGGGATTCGTTGTTTTTTTTTTTTCCTGATGAAATTGGTTTTCAGCAATTTCCTTCTTCAAGTTTCTTTTCCCATTCTTCCATGACTCTATCTAGAACTACATTGAACAGCAATGGCGATAACCCAACACCTTGTCTAATCCCAGTTTTTATGTCGAATGGTTTTGAAAGTTCTCCCATAAATTTCACTTTAGATATTGTATTTGTTAATGTCTGCTGAATGATTTTCTGTATTTTCCGATCCAGTCCTTTTTCTTCAAGAATCTTAAATAGTTTGTCTGTGGATTGAGTCATAGGCCTTTTTGAAGTCTTATTCTAGGCTTAAAACTTGGTCTTGGCACGATCTGTTTGGCCTGAAACCAGCGTGGAAATCTGAGATTTTGGATTCTAGCAGTTGTAATTCTCTTTCAAGAATACAAGCTGATAATATCTTATATGATTCCATATATAATCTATTTCTGTCTGAACGTTCAATAGAGTACCATGTAAAATTTGAAGTAAATCGGTCAGAACTCTTCTAGATTTTCGGTAACAGTATTATGATATACCCCAAAGTTTCTTAGAGCATCGTGTAACAGTTTGAAGTAAATCTTACTTCTCGCGATTCTTGCTGAAAACCTTTCCCCCTTTAACGTGTAAAGCTCTGAAGTAAGTTAGCCAAAAATTTTTCTAGATTTTTGGTAATAACCTTGAACTATGACTTCATATAGTAGTATGGATTTATACGTCAAATCAAAAGACCAAGAGCGAACAATGTTATTGGTAGGTACGTGTTTGAATCTGTGCCGGGATGTATAGGTGCTTTCTTTCAATGCTAACAAACGGCGTTTATTGCATGTTTCCATGTGGTGCCAGCTAACGATTAACTTACAGAACAGGTGCTATACAGTGTTTAGCAACGCTGTGCGGTTTGTCTAATGATGTGAAGGTAAGCCAGCAAGGTAGCCAGGATTATTATTTTTAGCTGTTTTTTCTGCATATAGCTTTAATATAGTACACTGACTCCAACAAATACGACACAGAAGTGCTACTTAAAACAGGAGAAGTGTACTTTTACCACGATACTCACAAGCGATGTTATTCCAGTGGTGCTGCCTTTCCCATGTACGTAATTTCGTATCTCACCATCTTCACAAGTCCCATAACAGTCAATACTTGACGGCCTTTGTAGTCTGGTCCCTTCAACCCCACAAACCATCCAACCAACCAGTCAATACTTTTAGCAGTCACTAACTCAATAGAAATGCATGTGTGTAGGGGCTGGCTGAGACTTGCAGAAATGAGAGTTCAGTCGAATATTTAATGTACATGCGCTGAGGGACAGTGCAAGACGTGTTTCCCCTTAAAAATGGTTTCGCTCTCGAGAACCACACCCTAATCCTTTGCTGAGAGCAACAGTGCATGATAGATAACTAACTCAGATACTTACATTGTGACATTGTATTTCTCTCATACTCGGGTGCTGTTTGGACGAAGACCTGTGCTTAACGCTAAGCAGTTAATTGTTTACACTGGAGGCATGTCTTCTATCTGCATCTACGCAATAGGCAGATAGATCTGCACAAAGTACTCGGCCCTTTTCTTTAGTGGGCTGGTATATCTGCCTTTTGGCGTATCCTAACAATTTAACTATCAACTTCCATTTTTGGAGTCTCTCAACTTTTCGACTGAAACATTGTGTTATTTGTCATGGACATCGCTGGAATATTCCCGCTTCAGCCCCTATACTTTTATAAAGTTCCAGTAGGCAGAGGCGCTATATGCAGTCTTCAAAATGCCAGAGCAGAGAGCTATACATCAAAAACAGTTTTGCATCACTCTGATTCCCAGAAGTCCTGAAGATAGACGTTGACTGTGGATATTGTATCGCAGACACAGTCCCTTTGACTGTTCAGAGATGTCACTAAACCCGCCAAAAGATGTGAACAACCATGCATCAGCAGCGCCTATTAGACGGAGGGGGTCCGATCAGTTCCAGTCATTCCACCGGGAAGGAGGTACACGGCTCGTGTTGTCTGTAGTTCAACCATGCATACACGGTCAACACCGCGGTTCGATCGCGTCCGCATTCTTATTTTGTGCCAGGAAGGGCTCTCAACTAGGGAAGTGTCCAGGCGTGTTGGAGTGAACCAAAGCGATGTTGTTCGGACATGGAGGTGATACAGAGAAACAGGAACTGTCGATGACATGCCTCACTCAGGCCGCCCAAGGGCTACTACTGCAGTGGATAACCGCTACCTACGGATTATGGCTCGAAGGAACCCTGACAGCAACGCCACCATGTTGAATAACGCTTTTCGTGCAGCCACAGGACGTCGTGTTACGACTCAAACTGTGCGCAATAGAATGCATGATGAGCAACTTCACTCCCGACGTCCATGGCGAGGTCCATCTTTGCAATCACGACACTATGCAGCGTGGTACGGATGGACCTAACAACATGCCGAATGGACCGCTCAGGATTGGCATCACGTTCTTTTCACCGATGAGTGTCGCATATGCCTTCAACCAGACAAACGTCGGAGACGTGTTTCGAGGCAACCTGGTCAGGCTGAACGCCTTAGACACACTGTCCAGCGAGTGCAGCAAGGTGGAGATTCCCTGCTGTTTTGGGGTTGCATTATGTGGGGCCGATATACGCCGCTGGTGGTCATGGAAAGCGCCGAAACGGCTGTGCGATACGAGAATGGCATCCTCGGACCGATAGTGCAACCATATCGGCAGGATATTGGCGAGGTATTCGTTTTCATGGACGACAATATGCGCCCCCATCGTGCACATATTGTGAATGACTTCCTTCAGGATAACGAAATCACTCGACTGAGTGGCCAACATGTTCTCCAGACATGAACCCTATCGAACATGCGTGGGATAGATTGCAAAGGGCTGCTTATGGACGACCTGACCCACCAAGCACTCTGAGGGATTTACGCCGAATCGCTGTTGAGGAGTGGGAAAATCAGGACCAACAGTGCCTTGATGAATTTGTGGATAGTATGCCACGACGAATACAGGCATGCATCAATGCAACAGGACGTGCTACTGGGTAGGGACCTACGCCGAATCGCCGTTGAGGAGTGAGACAATCTGGACCAACAGTGCCTTGATGAACTTGTGGATAGTGTGCGACCACGCATACAGACATGCATCAATGCAATAGGACGTGTTACTGGGTATTAGAGGTACCGGTGTGTACAGCAGTTTGGACCAACACCTCTGAAGTTCTCGCTGTATGGTGGCACAACATGCAATGTTTGGTTTTCACGAGCAATAAAAAGGGGGAAATGATGTTTATGTCGATCTCTGTTCCAATTTTCTGTACAGGTTCCGGAACTCTGGGAACCGAGGTTATGCAAAACATTTTTTGATGTGTGTATATGTAAACACTGGACTGCTTTATCGCCCCCACAGTAAAAAATAGGCTTCCATCATATTTTCCCGTGATAATTTTTGTGATGTGTGTATTAGAGTTCCTTTGGACGGAAATCCAGAGCATTGCAGATAATCAGAGTCGCTTGCAGAATGACTACGGAGGCCTGTCAATGCACAAAAGCACGGTAGGTGGTTGGGCGAGGCGTCTGTCCCCATCGCAAGGTCGCGCAAACCTGTCCGATCTCCCGTTTGCCGGCCGGCCTCACATAGTTGTGACTCCTGCGATGTTGTAACCTGCGGACACGTTCATTCGACGCCATCAACGGATCACAATGAAACACTTTTCGACGCAATTGACTCTGTTGGTACTGCTGACACACTCGTGCACCTGTTGGGGTACTCAAATGTGTGTATCCGCTAGGTTCCTCCTGACAGAATGGCATACAAAGCAACGAAGAACGATCTGTGCGTGATTGCTAGCGCGTTACGAGGCTGATCAT
This sequence comes from Schistocerca piceifrons, assembly GCF_021461385.2. Lineage (NCBI taxonomy): Eukaryota > Metazoa > Arthropoda > Insecta > Orthoptera > Acrididae > Schistocerca > Schistocerca piceifrons. The sequence continues at coordinate 764,214,882 of NC_060149.1, read as the reverse complement.
GACAATTTTTTGTCGAGCATCGTCACAGGCCCCTAAAGTTACGGCGACGATCTTCTGGGACTCTGAAATGGTTGTTCTGTTTGATGTCATCCCTTATGGTGCAACGATCAATTGTGAATTGTGTTGTGTTCCCATCATGAAATCGATGAAACGACTTCAGCGTGTTTGTCGCCACAAAAATGCAAACCAACTTCTCCTTCTCCATGACAAAGCAAGGCCTCACAGAATTCTGAGCACCTGATAGGAGCTCACAAAACTTCGCTGGACTGTTGTTCCTCATCCACCCTACAGACCAGATTTCACGCCTTCCGTTTTTCATCCGTTTGGCCCGAAGATGGATGCACTCTGTGGGAAGCAGTACATGCATGATGTGGAAGTTATTAATGCAGCAAGACATTGGCTCTGACGTCGACAAGTGGAATGGTACCATGCGGGAATACTGGACCTCCCAGTAACGTGGTGTAAGGCTGTCGCATTGAACGGAGGTTATTTTGAAAAATAGGTTTCTGTAGTCAAAAGAGTAGGGAATAATTATGGTGGATTGGATCCCTAAATAAAACTAAGCTGCTTTCAGAAAAAATGTGTTGCATTACTTATCGAACGCACCTCGTACGTTAGGTAGCGGGATGTTGCCTCAGCAGAAGAACTGTTGTCAACGAGGTGTCCATGGTGAAGCAAGGAAGGTGCACCCAGTACATGTTGAGGCTACACGGTGGCAGCCGTGAACAACATGTCAAGCACGTAAGTGCCCTGCAATGAATCAAAGACCCTTGGAGTCGCCTAGAGTGGTGTACAAAGACAACGTAGTGTTGGTCTTTACTCGGAGACACTGGCTCAGAACCTGTACCCTATATGTCTGGCGGCGGCTTGCAGACCAGCAGCTGGATGAGATTGAAATTGCTCAGCTCCACACTGGAGCGATAGATGGCATGGAGACTGTCTAAGTGTCAGCTGTAGTTTGGAGTCCCGAAGCCAGTCGAATGACAAATACAAGTACTATTAGTGGCTGAGCAAAAAGGAAGGAAGGAAGATTGGGTTTACTGTCCTGTCCACGACGAGGTCATTAGGGACGGAGCACAAGCTCGGATTGTGTCAAGGATGGGGAAGGAAATTGGCTGTGCCCTTTCAAAGGCTCCATTCCAGCATTTGCCTGGAGATAAAATGGGGCCCCTCCACACCCGCACCAACGTGGTGACCAGACCAAAAGTTCTACTGTCACCTCCGTCAACATGTTAGTTATCTAGTAAGTGGATCACAGGATGCTGGGCTGTGATGTTATCCGTGCGTCTGGGTAAGACTGCGCATTAACACGGTCCATCAGGTGATAGACAGTGGACGAAACGCGAATGAGGGTAGCAATTTGAAGAGCAGAGGAAAAAAAAGTGCCAAGGCTCGTGCCGTGGGAAAAAAAACCTCTGCGACAGTGGGATGGGTAGTAAGAGCAGTAGTGGCTTACTAGCTGCGATAGTTTATGCAAGGTTGTATTTGTTATTATGGGTATCAGGCATCATTACCGTGGCAAGCGATGGCGCTGTGTCCCAGTTGCTGTAGCCGCAGCATTCTTGGAACAATTAAGATCGTTATATAGTAGTGGGAGATCGGCCATAGATCATCTCATCTGCGTGGGAGGTGTGTGGAGCTTGTCTGCATGCAGTGTACGGTACGGCTTCCCTGCGTGGTGCCAGTTATTCGGCAGTGTGTTCCAGCTGGATATCCAGTAATGGCGTCTGATTAACAGGGGCTCACCTGTACCGTTGTGTTTGCGTGAGCTTGGCCATAGATGTTAGGTCCTTGCAAGTATGTCTTTTGGTCTTTTATGTTTCCATTTATGGTTGTGGTCGTAGTTCCCCAGTGAGGCGATTTGAAGAAATCACGGAAAACGTACGTCAGGATGGCCGGACGCGGCTCTCACAGTAAGGTGGCGTAAGGTCGTGGCACTCAACGCAGATTATTTTAAAAAATACGATTCTGTAGCTAAAAGAGTGGGGAATAATATGGTGTTAGATAACCCTTCACCCGTGGAAAGTGAAATAAGACGCCAGGACGAGAGTGGCTTTAGTTTAATTCACTTCTTTATTCTGCTCTCGCCCGCAGTATATCAGGAACAGGTTGGTGGAAGCGCCCAGTTTCCTCTCATGCGAAACAATAAACGGCTGGCATTCCAGACAGTGCAAAGAGCGGAGCTGAGAGAGGCATCTCTCGAATGCCGCTGTCATCGACATTTCTGGCCGCGACCGTGCTGACAGCGCGGCGGCGCAGCTGACGGCCAGCGAGCGGTCTGCTCCCTGCTCTGGGGGCGACTTTCTTGTGACTGCCCCGTCTCTTGGTCGAACAGCGGACCCGTACTGCATTCCAGGATGTCACTCTGGGTGTCACAGGCTCGTGGTGTAGGCTGTGGTACTGAGCAGAGACTGATTTACACGAGTGATTGAGTACTTATACTCTCCAGACTATGTTCATTTAGGACGTGAGGCACATACTCCAAACACTTACGTGGTGGGAAGTGAGGAAAGGCATGTGTCCTTCCACTACCGTATTGCAGTGTCGGCTGTTGCTGGCTCTGCTTCGCAATGGCCGTCTGCGTCGCTTGCTCTGCAATGCATAACACTCTCGCCTGTCTGTGGCTGGCTCTGTTGCAAATCACTTCCGCTCTGACATACTTGTTTACCGAACAAGGTCTATACACTACAATGGTGTACTGGATTTCTGCACAAAAAAACCCGCTTTCAGGAAAAAAAATTTGTTGTATCACTTATTGAGTGCCCCTCGTATGTGTGACGTATGTGCTGTGTATGTATGGCGTAACTATGGTGTACATGCCAGCGTATGTCGTTACGTTGGCTTAAATACGCAGGAATAGTATATTATAACAGCACAACGCCAGTGTTACACTGACGTATACATCACAGTTATGCCGTGTGTGTGTGTGTGTGTGTGTGTGTGTGTGCAGCTTTTGGTTGATAGGACTGAAAAATAAAAAAAATACACAAACACTACTGGCCATTAAAATTGCTACACCACGAAGATGACATGCTGCAGACGCGGAAATTTAACCGACAGAAAGAAGATGCTGTGATATGCAAATGATTAGCTTTTCAGAGCATTCACACAAGGTAGGCGCCGGTGGCGACACCTACAACGTGCTGACATGAGGAAAGTTTCCAACCGATTTCTCATACACAAACACCAGTTGACCGGCGTTGCCTGGTGAAACGTTGTTGTGATGCCTCGTGTAAGTAGAAGAAATGCGTACCATCACGTTTCCGACTTTGATAAATGTCGGATTGTAGCCTATCGCGATTGCGGTTTGTCGTATCGCGACATTGCTGCTCGCGTTGGTCGAGATCCAATGACTGTTAGCAGAATATCGAATCAGTGGGTTCAGGAGGGTAATACGGAATGCCGTGCTGGATCCCAACGGCCTCGTATCACTAGCAGTCGAGATGACAGGCATCTTATCCGCATGGCTGTAACGGATCGTGCAGCCACGTCTCGATCCCTGAGTCAACAGATGGGGACGTTTGGAAGACAACAACTATCTGCACGAACAGTTCGACAACGTTTGCAGCAGCATGGACTATCAGCTCGGAGACCATGGCTGCGGTTATCGTTGGCGCTGCATCACAGACAGGAGCGCCTGCTTGGTGTACTCAACGACGAACCTGGGTGCACGAATGGCAAAACGTCATTTTTTCGGATGAATCCAGATTCTGTTTACAGCATCATGATGGTCGCATCCGTGTTTGGCGACATCGCGGTGAACGCACGTTTGAAGCGTGTATTCGTCATCGCCATATTGGCGTATCACCCGGCGTGATAGTATGGGGTGCCATTGGTTACACGTCTCTGTCATCTCTTGTTCGCATTGACGGCACTTTGAACAGTGGACGTTACATTTCAGATGTGTTACGACCCGTGGCTCTACCCTTCATTCGATCCCTGCGAAACCCTACATTTCACCAGGATAATGCACGACCGCATGTTGCAGGTCCTGTACGGGCCTTTCGGGATGCAGAAAATGTTCGACTGCTGCCCTGGCCAGCACATTCTCGAGATCTCTCACCAATTGAAAACGTTTGTCAATGGTGGTCGAGCAACTGGCTCGTCACAATACGCCTGTCACTACTCTTGATGAACTGTGGTATCGTGTTGCAGCTGCATGGGCAGCTGTACCTGTAAACGCCATCCAAGGTCTGTTTGACTCAATGCCCAAGCCTATCACGGCCGTTATTACGGCCAGAGGTGTTTGTTCTGGGCACTGATTTCTCAGGATCTATGCACCCAAATTGTGTGAAAATGTAGTCACATGTCATTCCTAGTATAATATATTTGTCCAATGAATATCCGTTTATCATCTGCATTTCTTCTTGGTGTAGCAATTTTAATGGCCAGTAGTGTATGTTATAACAGCATAACGCCAGTGTTACACTGACGTATGCACCACAGTTATGACGCGGTGTGTGTGTGTGTGTGTGTGTGTGCAGTTTTTGGTTGATAGGATTGGAAAAAAAATACGCATAATTAATTTACAACCGACAATTTCAATAACAGCTACTCATTGTCATGCAATATTCCTCCTGACTGCATGACGGCCTAAATAAAGTCGATGTAGAAGGCTGTGTGTTGCTCTTGGAACACTGCCGTATCCTGGTCCAGCAGTTCTGCCAGCATTGGATTACGGGTGCTTTGGGTTGTGAATGGTTGCTGCTGCGGCAGTGCTATCACATAGTGGTCCAGTAGGCTGGGAAGACATACTATCGACAGCGACTGTTGCTGCTGCTATGTTCAGGCAGGAACTTCTGTGTGACCTCGTTTGTGACAATAACAATAAAACCTAAGTATAAACGTTATTAATTTATCACAATTGCTAAGTACATTAGTAAAATACACATGCAGGGAACTACCATACTGAGGTGATAAAAGTGATGGGATAGCGATATGCGCAATACATATGGCGATAGTATCGCATACACAAGGTATGCAAAGGCCAGTGCATTGGTCGAGCTGTCATTTGCGCTCAGGTGATTCAAATGGAATGGTTCCCGACGTGATTGTCGCTACAATACGGTAATTAAGACTTTGAATGTGAAGTGGTAGTTGGAGCTAGACACATGGACATTCTATTTCGGTAATCGTTAGGGAATTCAATATTCCGAGATCCACAGTGCCAATGTGTGCTGAGAATACCAAATTTCAGGCATTACGTCTTACCACTGACAATGTAATAGCTGGCGGCCTTCACTTAACGACTGAGAGCAGCGATGTTCCAGTAGAGTTGTGACTGCTAACAGAAAAGCAACCGCAGAAATCAATGTGGGACACGCAGTGAACGTATCTGTTAGGGCAATGCGCGAAATCGGTGTTAATGGGCTGTAGCAGCAGATGACCGACGCGAGTGCCTTTGCTAACAGAACTATATCGTCTGCAGCACCTAGCCTGAACTCAAGACCACATCGGTTGAACCCCATACGACTGGAAAACTATGGCCTGGTCACATGAGTTCCAATTTCAGTTGATCAGAGCTGATTTTTAGGGTTCGAGTGTGGCGCAGACCTCACGAAACCATGGGCGCAATAATGTGTCGACAAGGCACTGAGCAAGCTGGCGGTGGCTCCACAACGACGTGGGCTGTGTTTACATGGAACGGACTTGGTCCTCTGGTCCATCTCAACCGAAATGGAAATGGTTCTGTTAGGCTACTTGGAGACCATTTGCTGCCATTCATGGAGTTCATTTTCCCAAACAACAATGGAATTTTTATGGATGACAATGCGCCGTGTCACTGGGGCACAAATGTTCATGATTGGTTGGAAGAACTTTCTGGAAAACTCGGGAAATTATTGGGCCACCCACATCTCCCGATATGAATCCTATCGAACATTTATGGACGCATCCAGAAGACACAAAAAGAAAACTAAGACGGAGAGGCTTTGTCCCCGCCGGAGCCCACAGTGGTACACAATCCCACAACAGGCTACAGCAGTCCACTCACACCACTGCCGCCTCACACCGAACCTAGGGTTATTCGGCGGTTCGGCCCCCAGTGGACCCGTCCGGGAACGTCTCACACCAGACGAGTGTAACCCCAATGTTTGCGTAGTGGAGTAATTATGGTGTACGCTTACATGGAGAAAGTGTTTGCGCAGCAATCGCCGACTGAGGCAGAATAAGGGGAACCAGCCAGCATTCGCCGAGGCAGATGGAAAACTGCCTTAAAAACCATACACAGACTGGCCGGCACACCGGACCTCGACACTAATCCGCCGGAGCGGCTTCTATTCTGTCGAGTAGCTCCTAAATTGGCATCACGAGGCTGAGTACACCCCGAAAAATGGCAACAGCGCATGGCGGCCCGGACGGTCACCCATCCAAGTGCCGGCGACGCCCGACAGCGCTTAAATTCGGTGATCTGACGGGAACCGGTGTTTCTGCTGCGGCAAGGCCGTTGCCATGTATCTTCAACATCACTGACTCAAAAGAATACTCTGATAAATGAACGCGAAAAATATCTCGAGAAAATGTACACGCAGCCAGAAGACACAAAAAGAAAACTAACACCTCTTCAGAACAGCTGCAGATACATTTGGGTCTTTCCGAGACGAGAATGGATTATTGGTACCAAACAGTCGGGTGGACGCCATGCTAGACACAGTTCACTGATGAAAAACAACTAGTGTAAATCAAGACAGCAATAAATGAGAACAACTCTCATAATGGTTGTAAGCTGACTGTGGTCCTCAGATGGCTGCTAAAGCAATAAATAAAATGAATAAATAAAAACTTCAGCCATCGTACTTTGCTTTATCGTCCCCAAGTAGTCAAAAAGTTTTAATTATCGTACTGAATAATTAAATTCTGCAGTTAACTATTTGTTTGTTTGCAGGTGCGTGTTTGCAGTTCTGGTTAGAGATAAAACCACTGTAGACTTCTGTAGACTACGAAAAGTAAGCGTACACTATAATAGTTTTGCTAGTAGGTTTGATCAGTTAAGGTCATACCTGCATTACATGTATGTTGGGTGTGTCGCACAGCTGTTGGGCGGTACCTCACAATAACTGTCCTTTTACGTACGCTATCAGTGTCCTACTAGGTTCCCCTAAAAACTGGAAGCGGTGAACTGTCTAGAAACTGAGTGAGGCTATATAAAGACCTGAGTAACTTACGGAACATTTTTGTTCTGCATAGTTACCCTTCCATCGGTTAGATAAGAATAAACAGTATTTATAACAAAACTGAAATTTCCAACCTTTAATTCATGTTTTACTTGAAAATTGTTGATTTGTAATGTGAAACAGAGGGATGCTGTAGGCAAATAAATACAGATTTATGATACAGCGCTAGAAAACTCTATTTTCTCAACAAAAACATAAAATAACAAAAAATGCAAAACAAAATATATCAAACATCGCTTCAATACTTCGTCGACCTTATATAAAACATGTTTCTGTTATTCATAAGCCGGTCGGAGTGGCCGAGCGGTTCTAGGTGCTACAGTATGGAACCGCGCGACCGCTACAGTCGCAGGCTCGAATCCTGCCTCGGACATGGATGTGTGTGATGTAGTTCTAAGTTCTAGGGGACTGATGACCTCAAAAGTCAAGGCCCATAGTGCTCAGAGCCATTTGAACCATTTCGTTATTCATAAACAACTTTCGCATTTATCAGTAATAATAGGAAACTCTTGCTTCTCATCATGGTAAACAATGTTCTATTGAGTACAGAAGAACGACAGCAACTACATAATTTTTTTGTGTTTCTGCATGTAAACTGTACTTTCTTTCTCTCTTTCACTTCCGCCTTTGTCCCGCAATAGCTGACCGTCGTGGCCGAGCGGTTCTAGGTGCTACAGTCTGCAGCCGTACGACCGCTACGGCCGCAGGTTCGAATTCTGCCTCGGGCATGGATGTGTGTGATGTCCTTAGATTAGTTAGGTTTAAGTAGTTCTAAGTTCTAGGGGACTGATGACCTCAGACGTTGAGTCCCATAGTCCTCAGAGCCATTTGAACCATTTTGGCCCGCAATGTTCGCAGGGTCTGCGTGGTTACAACGGATTCGGCAAGGTTAATTTAAAGGGGTGGCCGGATGCCCTTCCTGCCGCCACCCCATACCCCCCAGAACGGAATCAGTTGTACCCCAGCTGTCTGCGTGTAAACCATGAAATAGTGCTGAAGTGTTACAAATGTCTGCGTGTCGTGTAACTCAGGCGGGGTGTGGGGACCAGCCCGGTATTCACCTAGCGGGATGTGTAAAACCGCCTAAAAACCACATGCAGGCTGGCCGACACACCAGCTCACGTCGTCAATCCGCCGGATGGATTCGATCCGGGGCCGGCGCGCCTACCCGAGTGCAGGAAGCAGCGCATTAGCACTCTGGGCTAACCTGGCGGGTCTACATGTAAACTGTACTTACATCAAAAGTAATGGCTTTAGTTACATAAAAGTTATGCGATCGACTAATTTTTATTACTTATAAAATGCAATTTTTATTCTGTAAGGATATAAAATACACAACTGCCTAACATTGAATGCAGTGCGGCTCTGATTTTGTGCAAAACAGACAACTAAACAAAACAAAAAATGGTAAGTCGTAGGCTCCAATTTTCTCTCTTAAATATCCATTTATGTTTCTTTCCCTACCAGTGTACACCAACAATGCACCGTCATACGATACAAGACCGCCCATACGACAGTTGGTAAGGGGGTAGGGGTGGGGGAGTAAAACCCAACTATATGGAGTGTTTTTAATATTTTGGAAGATGAATGGTGACTTTTAAGCAGCCATAAAAAGAATTCCATTTCCGCCCCTGTTATAAAACTGAGTAATACCGACTTTTCACTTATATTATTGAAAAAACCTTACTATACTATATTTTCTCCTTTCCCTGAGATCTGAAGGGGGGCCGCAGACACCCCCCCCCCTCCCCCACACACACTTTTCCCCGGATATGGGCGTCCTTGATAGGATACAGGAGTTAGATGGCGCAGAAGAATCCAGTATGATCAAACATATCTGAACGACGAAGAATAAAGCGGTACACCATCTCTCTGCGAAGAACCTGGAATCGCTAGAGGAGGCTCTGGTTCTCGAAAATCAGCGTATCGTAATCGTTGAAATAGTGGAGAAACTTAAAAATAATTCATGTATCAGTTTTCAACATCGTGCACGACGTTCTGAACACAGACTTTGTCGGCGGGAAGGTAGGCGGCTGCTGACAGCCATTCAAAATACCTGCCGAACCGAGGCGTTAATGGCAAAGATGCAGCTACGTCATGCCAATCCAGATGACTACCTTAGCCGACAAATCACAATGGGTGAGTGCTGGTTATATTACTGTGACCCCGTGCCAAAGGAGCAGAGCGAGCAGTGGTAACATGTGGATTCACCACTGTCGAAATAGTCGGATACCAAACCATCATTGAACAAGGCAATGCTGTGCGTTTTTGAGATTGCCACGGTATCGTGCTAAGACATTATGCTTGTAAAGGGCAAACCGTTACAAGAGCATGTTACCAAAATCTTCTGACGAGGTTACGGCTGGCTGTCAAGAGGAAATTTCTTTGGAAGTTGTCCAAGAGGATGTTTTTGGTCCACGACATCGCCCCACCTCAGTCTGCTCAAGACATAGTCACACATGCTACTTCTCTGTGTTATCAAATTCTTTCTCCCCACCCCCATCGTACACTCCTGGAAATGGAAAAAAGAACACATTGACACCGGTGTGTCAGACCCACCATACTTGCTCCGGACACTGCGAGAGGGCTGTACAAGCAATGATTACACGCACGGCACAGCGGACACACCAGGAACCGCGGTGTTGGCCGTCGAATGGCGCTAGCTGCGCAGCATTTGTGCACCGCCGCCGTCAGTGTCAGCCAGTTTGCCGTGGCATACGGAGCTCCATCGCAGTCTTTAACACTGGTAGCATGCCGCGACAGCGTGGACGTGAACCGTATGTGCAGTTGACGGACTTTGAGCGAGGGCGTATAGTGGGCATGCGGGAGGCCGGGTGGACGTACCGCCGAATTGCTCAACACGTGGGGCGTGAGGTCTCCACAGTACATCGATGTTGTCGCCAGTGGTCGGCGGAAGGTGCACGTGCCCGTCGACCTGGGACCGGACCGCAGCGACGCACGGATGCACGCCAAGACCGTAGGATCCTACGCAGTGCCGTAGGGGACCGCACCGCCACTTCCCAGAAAATTAGGGACACTGTTGCTCCTGGGGTATCGGCGAGGACCATTCGCAACCGTCTCCATGAAGCTGGGCTACGGTCCCGCACACCGTTAGGTCGTCTTCCGCTCACGCCCCAACATCGTGTAACCCGCCTCCAGTGGTGTCGCGACAGGCGTGAATGGAGGGACGAATGGAGACGTGTCGTCTTCAGCGATAAGAGTCGCTTCTGCCTTGGTGCCAATGATGGTCGTATGCGTGTTTGGCGCCGTGCAGGTGAGCGCCACAATCAGGACTGCATACGACCGAGGCACACAGGGCCAACACCCGGCATCATGGTGTAGGGAGCGATCTCCTACACTGGCCGTACACCACTGGTGATCGTCGAGGGGACACTGAATAGTGCACGGTACATCCAAACCGTCATCGAACCCATCGTTCTACCATTCCTAGACCGGCAAGGGAACTTGCTGTTCCAACAGGACAATGCACGTCCGCATGTATCCCGTGCCACCCAACGTGCTCTAGAAGGTGTAAGTCAACTACCCTGGCCAGCAAGATCTCCGGATCTGTCCCCCATTGAGCATGTTTGGGACTGGATGAAGCGTCGTCTCACGCGGTCTGCACGTCCAGCACGAACGCTGGTCCAACTGAGGCGCCAGGTGGAAATGGCATGGCAAGCCGTTCCACAGGACTACATCCAGCATCTCTACGATCGTCTCCGTGGGAGAATAGCAGCCTGCATTGCTGCGAAAGGTGGATATACACTGTACTAGTGCCGACATTGTGCATGCTCTGTTGCCTGTGTCTATGTGCCTGTGGTTCTGTCAGTGTGATCATGTGATGTATCTGACCCCAGGAATGTGTCAATAAAGTTTCCCCTTCCTGGGACAATGAATTCACGGTGTTCTTATTTCAATTTCCAGGAGTGTATATTAACAACAGTAGAGGACCCAAGACCGAACCTTGAGCCCCCCATTCTTGATTGTTCCCAAGTTTGGGAAATCACCAGGTTTTTTTTGCATATTATGTGAAATGCTTACTTCAACTTTCTGCACTCTACCAGTTAAGTATGATTTAAACAATTTGAGCACTGTCCCATTCATACCACAGTACTTGAGCTTATCTAGAAGTATTCCATGATTTAAACAATCAAAAGCATTTGATGTTGTTGTTGTTGTGGTCTTCAGTCCTGAGACTGGTTTGATGCAGCTCTCCATGCTACTCTATCCTGTGCAAGCTTTTTCATCTCCCAGTACCTACTGCAACCTACATCCTTCTGAATCTGCTTAGTGTATTCATCTCTTGGTCTCCCTCTACGATTTTTACCCTCCACGCTGCCCTCCAATACTAAATTTGTGATCCCTTGATGCCTCAGAACATGTCCTACCAACCGATCCCTTCTTCTGGTCAAGTTGTGCCACAAACTTCTCTTCTCCCCAATCCTATTCAATACTTCCTCATTAGTTATGTGATCTACCCATCTAATCTTCAGCATTCTTCTGTAGCACCACATTTCCAAAGCTTCTATTCTCATCTTGTCCAAACTATTTATCGTCCATGTTTCACTTCCATACATGGCTACACTCCATACGAATACTTTCAGAAATGACTTCCTGACACTTAAATCAATACTGGATGTTAACAAATTTCTCTTCTTCAGAAACGCTTTCCTTGCCATTGCCAGCCTACATTTTATATCCTCTCTACTTCGACCATCATCAGTTATTTTGCTCCCCAAATAGCAAAACTCCTTTACTACTTTAAGTGCCTCATTTCCTAATCTAATTCCCTCAGTATCACCTGACTTAATTCGACTACATTCCATTACCCTTGTTTTGCTTTTGTTGATGTTCATCTTATATCCTCCTTTCAAGGCACTGTCCATTCCATTCAACTGCTCTTCCAAGTCCTTTGCTGTCTCTGACAGAATTACAATGTCATCGGCGAACCTCAAAGTTTCTATTTCTTCTCCATGAATTTTAATACCTACACCGAATTTTTCTTTTGTTTCCTTTACTGCTTGCTCAATATACAGATTGAACAACATCGGGGAGAGGCTACAACCCTGTCTTACTCCCTTCCCAACCACTGCTTCCCATTCATGTCCCTCGAGTCTTATAACTGCCATCTGGTTTCTGTACAAATTGTAAATAGCCTTTCGCTCCGTGTATTTTACCCCTGCCACCTTTAGAATTTGAAAGAGAGTATTCCAGTCAACATTGTCAAAAGCTTTCTCTAAGTCTACAAATGCTAGAAACGTAGGTTTGCCTTTCCTTAATCTTTCTTCTAAAATAAGTCGTAAGGTCAGTATTGCCTCACGTGTTCCAGTGTTTCTACGGAATCCAAACTGATCTTCCCCGAGGTTGGCTTCTACTAGTTTTTCCATTCGTCTGTAAAGAATTCGTGTTAGTATTTTGCAGCTGTGACTTATTAAGCTGATAGTTCGGTAATTTTCACATCTGTCAACACCTGCTTTCTTTGGGATTGGAATTATTATATTCTTCTTGAAGTCTGAGGGTATTTCGCCTGTTTCATACATCTTGCTCACCAGATGGTAGAGTTTTGTCAGGACTGGCTCTCCCACGGCCGTCAGTAGTTCCAATGGAATATTGTCTACTCCGGGTGCCTTGTTTCGACTCAGGTCTTTCAGTGCTCTGTCAAACTCTTCACGCAGTATCATATCTCCCATTTCATCTTCTTCTACATCCTCTTCCATTTCCATAATATTGTCCTCAAGTACATCGCCCTTGTATAGGCCCTCTATATACTCCTTCCACCTTTCTGCTTTCCCTTCTTTGCTTAGAACTGGGTTTCCATCTGAGCTCTTGATATTCATACAAGTGGTTCTCTTCTCTCCAAAGGTCTCTTTAATTTTCCTGTAGGCGGTATCTATCTTACCCCTAGTGAGATAGGCCTCTACATCCTTACATTTGTCCTCTAGCCATCCCTGCTTAGCCATTTTGCACTTCCTGTCGATCTCATTTTTGAGACGTTTGTATTCCTTTTTGCCTGTTTCACTTACTGCATTTTTATATTTTCTCCTTTCATCAATTAAATTCAATATTTCTTCTGTTACCCAAGGATTTCTACTAGCCCTCGTCTTTTTACCTACTTGATCCTCTGCTGCCTTCACTACTTCATCCCTCAAAGCTACCCATTCTTCTTCTACTGTATTTCTTTCCCCCATTCCTGTCAATTGCTCCCTTATGCTCTCCCTGAATCTCTGTACAACCTCTGGTTCTTTTAGTTTATCCAGGTCCGATCTCCTTAAATTCCCACCTTTTTGCAGTTTCTTCAGTTTTAATCTACAGGTCATAACCAATAGATTGTGGTCAGAGGCCACATCTGCCCCTAGAAATGTCTTACAATTTAAAACCTGGTTCCTAAATCTCTGTCTTACCATTATATAATCTATCTGATACCTTTTAGTATCTCCAGGGTTCTTCCATGTATACAACCTTCTTTCATGATTCTTAAACCAAGTGTTAGTTATGATTATGTTGTGCTCTGTGCAAAATTCGACCAGGCGGCTTCCTCTTTCATTTCTGTCCCCCAGTCCATATTCACCTACTATGTTTCCTTCTCTCCCTTTTCCTACACTCGAATTCCAGTCACCCATGACTATTAAATTTTCGTCTCCCTTCACAATCTGAATAATTTCTTTTATTTCATCGTACATTTCTTCAATTTCTTCGTCATCTGCAGAGCTAGTTGGCATATAAACTTGTACTACTGTAGTAGGCGTGGGCTTCGTATCTATCTTGGCCACAATAATGCGTTCACTATGCTGTTTGTAGTAGCTTACCCGCATTCCTATTTTCCTATTCATTATTAAACCTACTCCTGCATTACCCCTATTTGATTTTGTGTTTATAATCCTGTAGTCACCTGACCAGAAGTCTTGTTCCTCCTGCCACCGAACTTCACTAATTCCCACTAGATAGATCACAAAAAATCCCAACGGGGGACTTCCGGTTACTCAGAGCATTTAATATTTCATTAGTGAAAGTATATATAGCAGTTTCCGTTGAAAAACCCTTCTGGAAACTAAACTGACATTTTGTTAAACCTTTATTTTTACAAAGGTGTGAAACTACTCTACAATACATTACTTTTTCAAGAATTTTGGATAAGGCAATTAGAAGAGAGATTGGGCAGTTGTTGTTGACATCAGACCTATCCCCTTTTTATTAGAGGTGCCATGTCACGAATCGCGCGGCCCCTCCCGCCAGAGGTTCGAGTCACCCGCGGCATGGGTGTGTGTGTGTTGTCCTTAGCGTAAGTTAATTTAAATAGTGTGTAAGTCTAGGGACCGATGAGCTCTGCAGTTTGGTCCCTTAGGAATTCACACATTTCTTCCCATTCCATTCACAAATAGAGCGAAGTAAGAATGATTGCTTAAATGCCTCTGTGCGCGCTGCAATTGCTCTAATCTGGTCTCTGCAGGAGCGGTGCACATGGGGGTTGTGGTACATTTCTAGATTCCTCGTGTAATGCTGGTTATTGAAACTTTTTAAATAGACCTTCTCAGGATACTATTTATAAATAGTTGATATTCTTGAGACATATTGAGTCTCACGTAGACTGAAGCAATAAATTACAGTTGTTACCAGCATCAGGATTCGAGCCTGGGTCTCGTGCTTAGGAGGCAGAAACGCTAGCCACTGCGCCACACTGCGCTTGTATCCACAGTGCCAGTGTGGCACACTGCCTAGCGCATTGCCTCTTAAGCACGAGACCCAGGATCGAATTCTGGAACGGATACAAATTTTAATTCATTATTTTAGTCTACACTATCTTCTTGTGGTAACTGGTGTCAATCTCCAGTCGTCTGCCAGCTCAGAGTTTTCAGCGTCTTCGCGACACATTTCCATAGAGACAAACAAATCTGTGACCATACATCGTGCTCAGTATTGTACGTGTTCAGTATCCCCCACGTGTCTTGTGTCGGTCATACTTACTCGAGCGGTCATCGCACGTGACGTGTTTCTCATTGCGGAGCACACCAGATGCTGTATGTACCGTTACATCTCACGGAACGTGCTCCTCATCGTGCTTTGCGACTGCAACGCTCTCCAGCGGCTGTAATCGACTGTATCTGGACGTAAACCACATAGTTTGTTCACAAAAATGGACGCTCGTAAAATAGCTGCGTTAACTCTGTTAGCGATCGTCCTACAATGGTGGAGAAAATTGCGAAGGAGATTCTGGACTAGTCGATGGCTTCAACAGAGAACTGCTGCTAGAGGAACACTACATAGGCTGCAGTTGACAATACCAGAGAAAATGTACTAAAAATCACTTTTCGCAGATTTTATCGGGTTTTATAAAATACGCTATTAATACTAAAATGCTTACATCATCTGCCCCAGCTCCACTGCTCTTGCTCTCTCTTATTCTCTACTTTCCACGTCGGACAGATTTCGCATATTTAAAAATTTTGTTTGGCATTTCTTTGAAGACGTCCTGATGCATTTCGCTTTGTTAGACATGCGGGAGAGCCTGGCTCGAAAATGTTTGTTGTGATGGTTCTTATTTTTAAAGTTGCTGCTCCTTTATTGCGTATATTAAGTCACATCTTTATTCCCGTGACTACATCCTAGCCACGTTGTTCTCTTTGTAGCTTAAACTGTACTGAACTGCGTGGGAATAAGCCAGTAGCGTAGCTTACAGCTTACATTTCACTGGTCGATGTTCCATAATAAATAACATCCAATATTGATGATCAGCTGCTTGAGGTGGAAAATGTTTTAGAGTCACCCAGTTCAACGTATAAATTAAATCTTCTGCTTAGGTGGAATTTCACTAGTAATAATAATAGTATTAGTGTAAGAGAAACTGTACTTCTGAAATAGTTGTAATCAGTATTCGAATGTAAAGTAAAACATTTTTCACCCAGTACTATTATTAGTAAAACCAAGAAATGTAAATAAAAATATTCAGAACTAACAAGAACTGTGAATTTAAAAGCAGTGTTGCTTCCTGTGTTGTAAAAACAACATTGTGGATGTAAAGCTGCATTACTACTGTGAATATTTACGTCTGAATAAAAAAATGTTATTCTTTACCATATGTCTTTGTTGTTATTTCACGAATTTGTACCCTTACAAATGTATATAAAGGCTGTACAAAATGCACAAGGTATTAGTTTGAAGCAGAGGGAGGTGATGTTTAATATGGAGGAAAACAAAATAATGTAATGACTGCATGGTATTTCGCCTATCGTGCTGCACGTATAATTTTTGGAAACAGAGGGCGCGTGATCGTTTCCACTTCCAAAGACATAAAGCAAACATATTGAAGTTATATTACCTGCGCTTGAACAAAGCCACAGACGTAGGATCTGGGCAAAGCTACATACTATCTAAGTGGAAGCTACGTAGAAAGACAGAAAAGCACAGAATGTGAGGTACAAAATTCATCTACTTTCATTAATCCAACTTAAAAGTAATTTTAGATTTTCGTGAGCAGACACAACACTATTTTTACACATCTTCTTCACCTTGAGCTGTTGGAAAGCAGGGCACCCGTAGAATTCCAAGTCTTGAATAGATGCAAACTTGAAGATTCGCTGCAGCCACGTGATTTTTTCCTCGTCTTAGAAGTAGATGATAGTATCAGGATGATCGAATATTCGAAGTGAAGTCATCATATCTTTATAAGATACACCAGGATCGTCTCAGTGGATTCCATGGGAGAAACGTATTAACCACTTTGCACTCCTCAGTGTTTTAACACACTCACACGATCGTGTAGAACTAGAGCAGCCGCTGCAGTATGTACTGGGACATTTGATGCGGAATCAGATTCGACTCGTACATCTATTGGTCCTGATTTAATTATCTCACTCTGTTTAGAACAGTCTATTACGACGACTGGCGGCAGCTCCTTGAATTTCCGTGAACTGAGTAGACATCCTACCTCTCCATAGTAAGAAGCACGGAACCTTGCATACATGTCAAATGCTAGACTATATACATTCTGGTCCCACTGTAGCACTAAATTGGCATTTAAATAGACTCTGGCATTAGTTAAATTACAGTTGTCAAATTCGATTTAATCATATTCTAAATTCCCCCTCCTGTTGGTCTAAAATGCAAGTATGATGAATCCCGGTGCTTCCAGCTACACGAAGGTTTTAATAGCCAATGTTTGTCTGCTTGCTGTCATTAAAGTTAATGACAGACATGTTGTTGCTGTTGTGGTCTTCAGTCCTGAGACTGGTTTGATGCAGCTCTCCATGCTACTCTATCCTGTGCAAGCTTCTTCATCTCCCAGTACCTACTGCTGCCTACATCCTTCTGAATCTGCTTAGTGTATTCATCTCTTGGTCTCCCTCTACGATTTTTACCCTCCTCGCTGCCCTCCAGTACTAAATTGGTGATCCCATGATGCCTCAGAACATGTCCTACCAACCGATCCCTTCTTCTAGTCAAGTTGTGCCACAAGCTCCTCTTCTCCCCAATTCTATTCAATACCTCCTCATTAGTTGTGTGATCTACCCATCTCATCTTCAGCATTCGTCTGTAGCACCACATTTCGAAAGCTTCTATTCTCTTCTTGTCTAAACTATTTATCGTCCATGTTTCACTTCCATACATGGCTACACTCCATACAAATACTTTAACAAACGACTTCCTGACACTTAAATCAATACTCGATGTTAACAAATTTCTCTTCTTCAAAAACGCTTTCCTTGCCATTTCCAGTCTACATTTTATATTCTCTCTACTTCGATCATCATCAGTTATTTTGCTCCCCAAATAGCAAAACTCCTTTACTACTTCAAGTGTCTCATTTCCTAATCTAATTCCCTCAGCATCACCCGACTTAATTCGACTACATTCCATTATCCTCTTTTTGCTTTTGTTGATATTCATGATATACCCTCCTTTCAAGACACTGTCCACTCCCTTCAACTGCTCTTCCAAGTCCTTTGCTGTCTCTGACAGCCGGCCGATGTGGCCGTGCGGTTCTGAGCGCGTCAGTTTGGAACCGCGTGACCGCTACGGTCGCAGGTTCGAATCCTGCCTCGGGCATGGATGTGTGTGATGTCCTTAGGTTGGTTAGGTTTAAGTAGTTCTAATTTCTAGGGGACTGATGACCTCAGTAGTTAAGTCCCATAGTGCTCAGAGCCATTTGAACCATTTTTTTTTCTGTCTCTGACAGAATTACAATGTCATCGGCGAACCTCAAAGTTTTTATTTCTTCTCTATGGATTTTAATACCTACTCCGAATTTTTCTTTCGTTTCCTTTACTGCTTGCTCAATATACAGATTGAATAACATCGGGGAGGGGTAGAAAACCCTGTCTCACACCCTTCCCAACCATTGCTTCCCTTTCATGTCCCTCGACTCTTATAACTGCCATCTGGTTTCTGTACAAATTGTAAATAGCCTTTCACTCCCTGTATTTTACCCCTGCCATCTTCAGAATTTGAAAGAGAGTAGTCCAGTCAACATTGTCAAAAGCTTTCTTTAAGTCTACAAATGCTAGAAATGTGGGTTTGCCTTTCCTTAATCTTTCTTCTAAGATAAGTCGTAGGGTCAGAATTGCCTCACGTATTTTAACATTTCTACGGAATCCAAACTGATCTTCCCTGAGGTCGGCTTCTACAAGTTTTTCCATTCGTCTGTAAAGAATTAGCGTTAGAATTTTGCAGCTGTGACTTATTAAACTGATAGTTCGGTAATTTTCACATCTGTTAACACCTGCTTTCTTTGGGATTATAATTATTATATTCTTCTTGAAGTCTGAGGGTAATTCGCTTGTCTCATACATCTTGCTCACCAGATGGTAGGGTTTTGTCAGGAATGGCTCTCCCAAGGCTGTCAGTAGTTCTAATGGAATTTTGTCTACTCCCGGGGCCTTGTTTCGACTTAGGTCTTTCAGTGCTCTGTCAAACTCTTCATGCAGTATCATATCTCCCATTTCATCTTCATCTACATCCTCTTCCAGTTCCATAATATTGTCCTCAAGAACATCGCCCCTGTAATGACCCTCTATATACTCCTTCCACCTTTCTTCTTTGCCTTCTTTGCTTAGAACTGGGTTTCCATCTGAGCTCTTGATATTCATGCAAGTGGTTCTCTTTTCTCCAAAGGTCTCTTTAATTTTCCTGTAGGCAGTATCTATCTTGGCAGACATGTACCAGTATACAAGACTTTTAAAACCTTCAAACGCTCCTTGTCTGCCACAGTGATGCGTGGCATTTTCCATATAGTTTTATTGATGATCATCTGATTCTCCTTTTCAGCTCCTTGAATGTATGAGTCACTATCCGTTACACTCCGTACCAGAAAAAGTTCCTCTTTAGCATTCATAATAATTCGCTGCATGTCCTCAAAGTACTCCATAAGCATTTCCAGAGGTATGCATGCGGTAAACCGACGTACTCTTCTGCTGTTCTGCCCACAGGCTCGTCTATAAACCATCCTCCATTTTCTAAACCATTCAAATCAGTGGGTGATGATGATGAGACATATGTTTTAAGGGTTGATGGTATGCCAGTATTACGTTCATGTCGTATATCCTGGAACAAGAATGCCAAAACCTTACGTGTAAGCTTTGATCCCACTGTATGACTACCATCCTGTTTCTTAAATGATACAACCAAATATATGAAACTCTTCCATGGAAGAGTTAAAGCGTCTTGGTGCTGGATGACAATCCTAATTTCATTGTTCTTATTAAATGTCGTTGAAGCATAGGGTTTATGCGAGAAGTATTCCTGGCGTATGATTCGCTCGTCACATTCCACTGGGCGAAATATATTGACGACGCGTCAATGCGAGGTTTCAAGCCTCCTGATTTAAGAAACTCGCAGTTCGCACGTGTTATCACCTTGCAGTCTGCTGCAAAGTGCTGTGCTGTACGCCTGTCCTGTCTTAGATGTAGTCGTACAATGATTTCCTCACCACGAAAGTCGACAAGTTGGTTGTCCTGGTCCACAATACGCAGTTCCAGGTAGTCCAATGTCTGAACTGTCTCAGGAAGGTATATAACGTTGGTATAAGTCTCAACAATTTTATACCCTGTTCCCACTGATGAGAATAATCCTAAATTCCATGAAACACTCTATCGTCGAGATACGGATTCGTTGCAATGTTACACTCAACTCGGATTGTACTGACAGGGAGAATATCTATGTCTGATCAGACTTGTAAAATTTGCTCGGATCCGTCTTCAAAACCTGTCCCTTTGTGAAACACAGTAGTAGTCCTACTGAATCTTTCTGCTTGAAGTCAAAAGATGCATTCACCGTCCTAATTTCAGATTTAAGTGTACTGATGCTTACACGGAGCTCAATCCCTTTACCGGACTAATCGAAAACTTCTTTCAAATCGTCAATACGGTATGCACCAGATTCAGTTTCCCTCAATTTCATTTTTACCACTAATTTCCAGATGCAGTTTAGTATTAGCCTCTGTGATATTTGGGCTGATGTTGTATGTCTCCAGTCCAATCAGAGCGATGCTACAATTTCCAATGCTTAAACCAACTAGTGAGAAGTAATTCGCTCTTAATACAGATGATCGTTCTTTTAAAGTCAGATTGTACGACATTGGCATCTAAATCTCAACTGGCGAATGGATGCTTAATACCCGTCCTTATGTATCATTCGTAAACGTCAGGAGGAACATGACGCTTAGATGACGATGCAGGTATTTACTCTACTGGCCATTAAAATTGCTACACCAAGAAGAAATGCAGATGATAAACTGGTATTCTTTGGATAAATATAGTATACTAGAACTGACATGTGATTACATTTTCACGCAATTTGGGTGCATAGAGCCTGAGAAATCAGTACCCATAACAACCACCTCTGACCGTAATAACGGCCTTGATACGACTGGACATTGAGTCAAACAGATCTTGGGTGGCGTGTACAGGTACAGCTGCCCATGCAGCTTCAACACGATACCACAGTTCACCAAGAGTAGTGACAGGCGTATTGTGACGAGCCTTTTGCTCGACCACCATTCACCAGACGTTTTCAATTGGTGAGAGATCTGGAGAATGTGCTGCCCAGGGCAGCAATCGAACATTTTCTGTATCCCGAAAGGCCCGTACAGCACCTGCAACATGCGGTCGTGTATTATCCTGCTGAAATGTAGGGTTTCGCAGGGATCTATGAAGGGTAGAGCCACGGGTTGTAACACATCTGAAATGTAACGTCCACTGTTCAAAGTGCCGTCAATGCGAACAAGAGGTGACCGAGACGTGTAACCAATGGTACCCCATACCATCACGCCGGGTGATACGCCAGTATGGCGATGACGAATACACGCTTCCAATGTGCGTTCACCGCGATGTCGCCAAACACGGATGCGACCATCATGATGCTATGAACAGAACCTGGATTCATCTGAAAAAATGACGTTTTTCCATTCATGCATCCTGGTTCGTCGTTGAGTACACCATCGCAGGCGCTCCTATCTGTGATGCAGCGTCAAGGGTATCCGCAGCCATGGTCTCCAAGCTGATAGTCCATGCTGCTGCAAACGTCGTCGAACTGTTCGTGCAGATGGTTGTTGTCTTGCAAACGTCCCGATATGTTGACTCAGGGATCGAGACGTGGCTGCACGATCCGTTACAGCCATGCGGAAAAGATGCCTGTCATCTCGACTGCTAGTGATACGAGGCCGTTGGGATCCAGCACGGCGTTCCGTATTACCCTCCTGAACCCACCGATTCCATATTCTGCTAACAGTCATTGGATCTCGACCATCGCGAGCAGCAATGTCGCGATACGATAAACCGCAATCGCGATAGGCTACAATCCGACGTTTATCAAAGTCGGAAACGTGATGGTACGCATTTCTCCTCCTTACACGAGGCATTACAACAACGTTTCACCAGGCAACGCCGGTCAACTGCTGTTTGCGTAGAAGAAATCGGTTGGAAACTTTCCTCATGTCAGCACGTTGTAGGTGTCACCACCGGCGCCAACCTTGTTTGAATGCTCTGAAAAGCAAATCATTTGCATATCACAGCATCTTCTTCCTGTTGGTTAAATTTCGCGTCTGTAGCACGTCATCTTCGTGGTGTAGCAATTTTAATGGCCAGTAGTGTAGCAACATGGCGTCTAGAGCACAATATAAATGATAGACTGTTGTTTCTGGCCTCTCTGATCACCATACCTCAAATGCTTCAAATGGCTCTGAGCACTATGGGATTTAACATCTGAGGTCATCAGCGATGTCATTTCGGTCGGCAAATGATTCGGGTCCAGGTAGAGAGACATTCTCCCATCGGACGATAGCGAGAGTAAACCATCCAATTCCAGTACTCCCTGTGGCAACGTCAAGACTGAAATTAACTCGACATCCACGGAAAAAAATTGCTCCATTCAATATGACAGTTTGTGCAGTTCCATTTGTGCCCAGTTTATTCTCAAGGGTTATTATGTGTTTATACACTGGCATGCGATGGCGACGTTGACGATACACACGTCGACGAGGCATAGTGCTTCAGTGCTGCTGCAGATAGAGCTCACTGCAGAATGATTCCGCTGGCGTGCACTGCCTGCTTATATAGAGAACGCGTGACCTTCGTTATGTAACGTGCTGATAACGGACTTAGCCTCTGCGGGCACGAGCGAGAAAGCGAAGGGAGGGGGAGGGGAGAGGGCAGGGGGTGTGTGTGGAAGCCCAAGGAGGGGGGAGGGGAGGGAAAGAGGAGGGGGAGGAAGGGAGGAGGTAGAGATGGGGAAGTGGGTGCCCTGGAGAAAAAACACAGGAGGAGGAAGGAGAGGATCAAAGCTGGTAGGAGGGGTAGATGGAGGGGGCGAGGGCATCATCAGGGAGGGAGAGTTGGCGGAAGCCACCTTGGGCGAGGGTATGGAGTGTGGTAAGATGGCGAGCGGATGGGGTGCAGGTGTACAGGCGCGGCAGCGGACGGGAGTGGGAAAGGATGCGAGAGATTAGCGAATGAGGGGGATCAGGTTTACGGGAGGTGTAAAGGATCCGTATCCGTTCAAGGAAGAGGAGGAGGTGTGGGAAAGGAATGAAGTCGTAGAGGCTCTGCGTGGGGGAAGGGAGGCAGATGCGATAGACGAGGCGGAGCGCATGGCATTCCAGGATTTGAAGGGACTTGTAGAAGGTAGGAGGGGCAATGATCCAGGCGGGATGGGCATAATAGAGGAATAGTTCAAATGGCTCTGAGCACTATGAGACTTAACATCTATGGTCATCAGTCCCCTAGAACTTAGAACTACTTAAACCTAACTAACCTAAGGACAGCACACAACACCCAGTCATCACAAGGCAGAGAAAATCCCTGACCCCGCCGGGAATCGAACCCGGGCACCTGGGCGTGGGAAGCGAGAACGCTACCTCACGACCACGAGCTGCGGACATAATAGAGCAAATCGTTATTTTCTTCTGGTGTTGCTACTTTGTTATAGACAACCGCATCATTTGTGAAAGGCCTTAAAGAGCTTCGGACGCATCGTTTATATACAGAGTAATTATAATTAGAGTTAAACTTTCAAAACGCTGTAGAAATAACACCCCCCGTCAGAATGACGCCCAATTGCAACGGAATATTATCGGAGAGGGGGGAAAACGTATGGCAGAAGAAAGAAAATAGTGTGAAAATTGATCAACAGTTGACGCTGTATATCTCAGAATACGTAAATGAAAACACCTATCATGCGCGCGACCCATTGAAGTTGCTATAAACACGTCGGGTACACGGCTTTTCCGCCTTTCGCCCCTGCGACGTTCGCCACGACCGTCTCAATGCAAGATCGCACTCTGCTTGAAAAGCTGTATTGCAGTAGTGATGACTGTGCACTCGTCGCTCTGCAGAAGTTACAGACACTGAAGGATTTGAAAATAGGCGTTGGTTCGATGACTACCGTGGGTCTGGAGAAATGATTTGGAAATTCGAAAAGACGGTTTTTTTTGTGTGAAACCTGGTAGAGGGAGGAAATGAATTGATTCGACGTCAGTGGAAGCAGTGGCCACAGCAATGCAGGGGGAGACGAGTGGTGGTGTGCAAACGTATAGTGCACGGATAATAGCCCGAAAATTGGACATACCAGTGAGCACGGAGTGTAAAATCCTACGAAACATCCTTCTTTGGTATCTATTTAAAATTGCCCATGTGCACGAGTTGCTTCCTGTTGATCTGCCAGCAAGAGAGACCTTTGCTTTAGAGTTTCTTGCTCCCATGGAAGTGGACAATGATTGGCCTTGGAAGATTTTCTGGACAGACGAAGCCCACTTTCATCTGACACGATATGCCAATACACAGAATTGTCGAATATGGGCAACGAAAAATCCACACGCAAATCAACCAGTACCACTTCATCCTGAAAAGGTCACTGTGTGGTGAGGGGTTTATGGCATCATTTATCATAGGGCCATATTTTTTCGAAAAGACGGGTGATTCCGGCCCTGTTACCTGTACCGTCACTAGCAAACGCTATGAGTGTCTTTGCGCAACAACGTCATTCGAGCTCTCCAACAGCGTGGATGTGTGGATGGGGTCATTTTTCTGCAACATGGCGCACCTCTGCACATTGCAAATCCAGCTAAGCAGCTGCTGAAGCGCCATTTCGGAAATGCTAGAATTATTAGCCGTCATTTCCCTACAGCCTGGCCGTCCCGATCACCTGATCTTAATCCGTGTGACTTCTGGCTGTGGGGCTATCTGAAAGATGTGTTCAGTGTTCCGATTGCAAACTTAGGTGCACTGAAGGCACGGATTGCGCAACACATTCCGAACGTGATCCCGGAAACACTTCGATCAGTTGTTGAACATGATGTTTCTCGATTTCAACTTGTTGCAGAAAACGGTGGACAGAATATTGGCCGGTCGGAGTGGCCGAGCGGTTCTAGGCGCTACAGTCTGGAACCGCGCGACCGCTACGGTCGCAGGTTCGAATCCTGCATCGGGCATGGATGTTTGTGATGTCCTTAGGTTATATAGGTTTAAGTAGTCCTAAGTTCTAGGGGACTGATGACCTCAGATGTTGAGTCCCATAGTGCTCAGAGCCATTTGAACCATTTGAACAGAATATTGAACATGTTTTGCGCCAGTCACATGGAAATTAATAATCCGATTTGATTTTGATTGATGCTTTTTAAGCGATTTTTGGCTTCAGGACAATTAAAAACCGATGTGATGGTGCTTTTTTATGCGGGTTTTGGCCTCAGAACAATTAAAAACTGATTTTTCCCATCAAATGTGAGATGACCTCGCCGTGGTGGATGCGCTTGCGTAACTGACATTATCATACCTGTACATCCATGCACAATGAGAAGTACAGTTTGTTTAACGTCAAACATACGCCTTAGGCATTGTTGTATGATTTATTTGTCATTTGTAGTCGACCACTATTACATTATGATGCTTACAGCACCATCTGTTGCTACATTTGGTAACTATTTGTTTTTCTTCTGCCATACGTTTTCCCCCTTCTCCGATAATATTCCGTTGCAATTTGACTTCATCCTGGCCAGTGGTGTTATTTCTACAGCGGTTTGAAAGTTTAACTTTAATTATAATTATCCTGTACATAGTAAACAGTAAAGGTCCTATCACACTTCTTTTTCAATTAAGATAACTGCATCAGGTGCGAAAAGTCTGAGGTTGCTGTTAATGTTGTCTGCCAATCAGTAATATACAGAGTGCCTCAAAAGAAAGTATATTTTTGATGTTTCAAACTAAAATAGAGATTGCAGTATATCGACAAAATCGTTATTTATTATTGAAATATACACTTAAGAAATTTATTTCTTAAAAATAATGTCATTTAAATGCAAACCAGCATGCCTGCGGCACTCATTTAAATAATGGACAAAATTTTTCTCGATGGCTCGGCATGTAGACACGGGGACGTCTGCCAATTCGCTAAAGATATTTTCTTTCAATTAGTCCAGAGAAGTTGGATTATTGACATATACTTTAGATTCGTCATATCCCATTAGAAAAAATCCACGGGGCTCAAATATAAACTGCGTGATGTTCAGTTTATGTCACCCCTCCTGGAGATCAATTTGCCAAGGAAAATTTCACGAATTCACAATATAGACGCACTGGACGTGTGTACTGTGGCTCCTTCTAGCTGAAACGATGTTCTTTGGCTAAAACCATGAAAGTTTTGCAGTTCAGGTATCGGAAAGTTATTTAACAACGTCACAAAACGTTTCGAATTCACTGTAACTGTATGACCGCTCTCGTCCTTGAAAAAGTACGGGCCAGTTATTCCTCGAGCCGACATCGCAGCCCATAGTCAGTAACTTTTGACGAATGAAGTGGCTTTTCATGCTTTTGCTTAGGAGTCGTATCGCTCCATTTTGCTTATCGACGTGACCGTTCAAAGAGGAGACACATCATTAACGAACTCTAGTCTATGTCTGGCATCCTGAATTTTTGCACCAGTTTTATTTGGTAAGGGTGCAGTTTTACCCGGCCGGTGTGGTCGAGCGGTTCTAGGCGCTTCAGTCTGGAACCGCGCGACCGCTACGGTCGCAGGTTCGAATCCTGCCTCGGGCATGGATCTGTGTGATGTCCTTAGGTTAGTTAGGTTTAAGTAGTTCTACGTTCTAGGGGACTGATGACCTCAGAAGTTAAGTCCCATAGTGCCCAGAGCCATTTGAACCATTAAATAATTTGGACGCTTACGAATGGAGAGGTTAGGATCGTCACGAACAGACCGATTTACACTCAACACGGATTCGCCCGTTCTCGATGACCTCTGTCGGCCGGATTTCGGTTTGACCACTGTCGAACGGGTCACTCAAACGTTTTCATCAGTTTCCGGATTATCAGAGTATCATTTATATTACGCAATCCACGATCACTGCCAAATGTCCTCTGCGCTTCAGTCGCCGAATCACTGTTTTTGTAAAATTCTCCCACTCAGGAAGTGCGGTCTGTTCTCGAGAAGCACTCGATACCGAGTGAATACCTAAAGGCCAAGCAAGTGACGAATCTACCTTCGTTTCTCTACCGATTTGTTACACGTGCGCAGAGAGCTCTTCAAATATAAACCCTGTACAATGCGGAGGGAAAGACTCCCATCACACTTCCCTGAGGTGCGTGTTGTGCCCGGGCGCAGAAGCCACCGCGACTGGGAGGCGCGACGTAATGCGACACATGTTACGTAGGCGTCCGTCACGCCGATTGTTATCCTGCGCGGGCACGCGCTTTCACGGACTATCGGCGCTTTTATCTGGCGCTCGCAGAACTGCCTGGCGGCGCAGAGGGGTAGCGTGGAGGGGGGCTCGGGGCTCGTGCTTACCGCAAAAGCTGCGCGCCTTCCGGACGCAATTACTCGCGTGCTGGAGGGGGCGACGCGCTTATAACGCGACTGGCTGCCTGCTGCCTGCCGCCTACTGCCTTCTGCCATGGATGCCGCAAGGGCGCAAGCGCTGTGCTACTGCCTCTGCTGCTGCTGCTGGCCGCTCCTGCTGCTCGCCGACAGGTACGCCGGCCGCAGCCGCGCTAAGCTTTTCAGACCAGTCCGACGATTCTCCAGCCGGCGTGTTGCCACTGCTTTCCTCCCGTTTCTCGACGAACTGGAACTGCGCCGTGTGGACGAGTGGCGAAAATGTTAACCTCTACATCTACATTTATACTCCGCAAGCCACCCAACGGTGTGTGGCGGAGGGCACTTCACGTGCCACTGTCATTACCTCCCTCTCCTGTTCCAGTCGCGTATGGTTCGCGGGAAGAACGACTGCCGGAAAGCCTCTGTGTGCGCTCGAATCTCTCTAATTTTACATTCGTGATCTCCTCGGGAGGTATAAATAAGTAGAGGGAACAATATATTTGATACCTCATCCAGAAACGCACCCTCTCGAAACCTACACCGCGATGCAGAGCGCCTCTCTTGCAGACTCTGCCACTTGAGTTTGCTAAACATCTCCGTAACGCTATCACGCTTACCAAATAATCCTGTGACGAAACGCGCCGCTCTTCTTTGGATCTTCTCTGTCTCCTCTGTCAACCCGACCTTGATCCCACACTGATCAGCAATACTCAAGTATAGGTCGAACGAGTGTTTTGTAAGCCACCTCCTTTGCTGATGGGCTACATTTTCTAAGGACTCTCCCAATGAATCTCAACCTGGCACCCGCCTTACCAACAATTAATTTCATATGATCATTCCACTTCAAATCGTTCCGCACGCATACTCCCAGATATTTTACAGAAGTTACTGCTACCAGTGTTTGTTCCGCTATCATATAATCATACAATAAAGGCTCCTTCTTTCTATGGATTCGCAATACATTACATTTGTCTATGTTAAGGGTCAGTTGCCACTCCCTGCACCAAGTGCCTGTCCGCTGCAGATCTTCCTGGATTTCGCTGCAATTTTCTAATGCTGCAACTACTCTGTATACTACAGCATCATCCGCGAAAAGCCTCATGGAACTTCCGACACTATCTACTAGGTCTGCTAGGTCTCTACGGCACTTTCAGCTCGGGAAGACCCTGGGATGCGGCGAGGAGTGCTTCATCGCCAACCGTTGCTTTGACGTGATTGTCGTTGCTTATTTGTAACTGTTCCCTGTCGATGAAAGGCACGAGAGCTTGCGTTTGTATCGTGGACATACGTCACTGAGAGAGAAAATAAAGGATAAAATACACTATCTGATCAAAAGTATCAGGACATCTATTAGCGGACATCGGTACAGGGTTTCTCCACGGTTTTAGCTCTGCTAGAGACACTTTCGATGAGGTGTGTATCTGTGGAGGAATGGCAGCCCGTTCTTCCTCGAGAGCCGAAACCAGAGAAGGTTGCACGTTGGGGAATGGAGCGAAGTCGGCGTTCTGACACGCCCCAAAGGTGTTCCACTGAGTTCCGGTCGAGATTCTGGGCAGACCATTCCAATTCAGGAATGCCATTTCCCACGAATCGATGCGGCTTTGTGGCAGGGTGCACTGTCATGCTGATAAAAACAGTCAACATCTACATCATACTCCGCAAATCACCTAATCGTGTGTGTGACCGAGGGTACTTCCTGAACCACTAACTGAGCTCTTCGACACTGTTCCGCTCGTGAATAGCGCGTGGGAAGAATTATTGTCGGTAAGTCTTTGAATTGGTTCAAATTTCTCGAATTTTCTCCTTCTGGTCATTACGCGAAATGTATGTAGGGGAAAGCAATATGTTGACCGACTCTTCCTAGAAAGCACTCTCCCTAAATTTCAATAGTAAATCTCTTCGTGATGCACAACGCCTCTCTTGTAACGTCTGCCAATGGAGTTTGTTAAACATCTCTGTAACACTCTTGTGCCGATTAAACGACCCCGTGACGAAACGTAACGCCCTTCGTTGAATCTTGGCTGAGTGGCTGGATTGAAGAGTTTTTAGCAAACAGGACACAGCATGTTGTTCTCAATGGAGAGACGTCTACAGGCGTTGAAGTAACCTCTGGAGTGCCACAGGGGAGTGTTATGGGACCATTGCTTTTCACAATATATATAAGTGACCTAGTAGATAGTGTCGGAAGTTCCATGCGGCTTTTAGCGGATGATGCTGTAGTATACAGAGAAGTTGTAGCATCAGAAAATTGCAGCGAAATGCAGGAAGATCTGCAGCGGATGGGCACTTGGTGCAGGGACTGGCAACTGACCCTTAACATAGACAAATGTAATGTATTGCGAATACATAGAAAGAAGGATCCTTTATTGTATGATTATATGATAGCGGAACAAACACTGGTAGCAGTTACTTCTGTAAAATATCTGGGAGTATGCGTACGAAACGATTTGAAGTGGAATGATTATATAAAATTAATTGTTGGTAAGGCGGGTGCCAGGTTGAGATTCATTGGGAGAGTCAATAGAAAATGTAGTCCATCAACAAAGGAGGCGGCTTACGAAACACTCGTTCGACCTGTACTCGAGTATTGCTCATCAGTGTGGGATCCGTACCAGGTCGGATTGACGGAGGAGATAGAGAAGATCCAAAGAAGAGCGCCGCGTTTCGTCACAGGGTTTTTTGGTAACCGTGATACCGTTACGGAGATGTTTAGCAAACTCAAGTGGCAGAGTCTGCAAGAGAGGCGCTCTGCATCGCGGTTTAGCTTGCTGTCCAGGTTTCGAGAGGGTGCGTTTCTGGATGAGGTATCGAATATATTGTTCCCCCTACTTATACCTCCCGAGGAGATCACGAATGTAAAATTAGAGAGATTACAGTGCGCACGGAGGCTTTCCGGCAGTCGTTCTTTCCGTGAACCATACGCGACTGGAACAGGAAAGGGAGGTACGACAGTGGCACGTAAAGTGCCCTCCGCCACACACCGTTGGGTGGCTTGCGGAGTATAAATGTAGATGTAAATGTAAATCTTCTCTGTCCTTTCTGTCAGTGCTATCTGGTAGGGATCCCAGACAGATCAACAGTACTCCAGAATGGCTTGAAGAACCCACTTCCCTCGTAGATGAGTTACAGTTCCTCATGGTTCTTCCTATGGATCTGAGTCTGCCATCTGCTTTTCTCACAATTGTTTTATATCTCTGTATGCCCAACCGTTTTAGCGATGGTCGCGGGACTCGGCTGTTCGATTGATAATGTCAAATTAAACACCTTTCAACCGTCAATTTTCAATCTTATTATATTAGGCAACCAGTTTCGGCGCTTTATTACGCCATCTTCAGGCCCCTGGCCGATGTGTAGAAACAATCTACCTCGCTTGTCATCGAAGCAGGGACCAGCAGGACTGGTATTAGTAGATATCTATTTACTACAGTGACCACTTCAAACATCACCCGCCCACTGTTAACAGGGGCCTGCAGATGGCGTAATAAAGTGCCGACACTGGTTGCTTTGTAAAATAACGTTGAAAATTGACGGCTGAAAGGTGTTTAATTTGACATCATTGTTTTATATGATCATTCCACTTATCGTGTCCGAATTGTTCCCTTGCTGTATGCAGTACGCAATTCTGTTAAATGCGTTCGTCGTATTTGGCGTTTTCTTAAGCGTAGTGAAGGGACCACACGCAAACCACCGTATCATAACACCACCGTCTCCGTACTTAACTGTTTGCGTCAGGTAACGTTCTCCAGGCACTCGCCAAACCCAAACCCTTTCGTTGGATTGCCACAGGATATAGCGTCATTCCAAATCACCCGCTTCCAGTCATCCAGTGGCAAGCCTCTTTACACCACCTCGAGCGTCGCTTAGCATTGACTACATAAATATGTGGCTTATGAGGGGCTGCTCGGCTCTTCTACCCTATTCTTTTTAACTCCCTGCGCACATTCACAGTAAGCTGGATTGCTGGTAGCACTTTAGAACTCACGAATGATTCCTCCCGCAATGCCCGATGGTCGCTGTCCGTCAGTGCACGAAACCTGCCTGGTTTCGGTTTATCTGTAGTTGTTCTTTCACGTTTCCACTTCACAGTCACCGGCAGCCGACTGCAGCATCTTTAGAAGAGTTAAAATATTCCTGGTGGATTTTTTGCTCAGTCATCGAATGACTAGCCCACGTTCGAAGCTACTGAGCTCTTCTAACCGATCAATTCTGCTGACATTGCTTCTTCTGACAGTCACCACTCTCTTGCTGTCCAAAGCAGCTTTATTAATTTTTAAAGTAATTTATTAATTTGGTCACATTTTCACAGCACCTGCCACGCTGAGAAAGTGACACACTGCATAGCGATAACCAGTTTTATTAATAATACTCATCTTTTATTCCTCTTCTTTGTTGTAAGTTGAAGGCTCGTTATCAAAAATGGTTCAAATGGCTCTGAGCACTATGGGACTTAACATCTCAGGTCATCAGTCCCCTAGAACTTAGAGCTACTTAAACCTAACTAACCTAACGACATCACACATACCCATGCCCAAGGCAGGATTCGAACCTGCGACCGTAGCGGTCGCACGGTTCCATGCTGTAGGGCCTAGAACCGCTCGGTCACCCCGGCCGGCCGTTATCCATTTTTTGTATGACTTTTTATGATCGTATAGAAGACGTTTGGGTTGCTTTTACGAAATCGTGTAAACACTGGTGGACTTTCTGGTGAATAAAACAAATATTTTCAGTTATTACTTCACAATACATATCAATATAACACACATAACTTGTACTCCATTGTCACACTTCAGACTCGTACAACTAACTAAAAACAAAGATTTATCGTTCTATTTATGCAAATCGATCTATTTAAGCAAAATCATCTTTGGAACATGCATTTCATAAAAAAAATACAAATAATTGTTTATCTTTTTTGAGAAGTCCATAATCATCATTGTAATTACATTAAGTGTTTATACAAGTTGATATTTAAACACTTTCGCCTAGCGATGTAGTAGTGGATTTCTGGATTTTTGTTGCCAATATGGAATCAGTCATTTTATATGACTCGATATCGGTTAATACATTTATTACATTCTCCACTGACAACGCAATACTGCCATTCTGCTTTTGTGCTGGTGGGTGTGCCTCACGTGACATCTAATAACCAGTTGCTCGTTACATAGCGGTGTCCGGATACTTTTGATCAGAAATCTACATCGCCGGCTCCTAGCCTATACTCCTCGAACAGCAGTAAGCCAGTCGCCGAGCTTGATGTGTCCGTCTGTCGAACGGACAGCATGCCGCGTGTTCTCGTTGAGTGGACGACACTGTTCTTGTATTATTATTCTTGATTACGAAAATGATAAGACTGAATAAAAGCAAGTCTTCTGGTCCAGACTGTATACCAGGAGCAATCCACTACATTACAGGACCGTGGCTGCGGTTACCCTTGACGCTGCATCATAGATAGGAGCGCCTGCGATGGTGTACTCAACGACGAAACTGGGTGCACGAATGGCAAAACGTCATTTTTTCGGATGAATCCAGGTTCTGTTTACAGCATCATCATGGTCGCATCCATGTTTTGCGACATCGCGGTGAACGCACATTGGAAGCGTGTATTCGTCATCGCCATACTGGCGTATTACCCGGCGTGATGGTATGGGGTGCCATTGGTTATACGTCTCAGTCACCTCTTGTTCGCATTGACGGCACTTTGAACAGTGGACGTTACATTTCAGATGTGTTACGACCAGTGGCTCTACCCTTCATTCGATCCCTGCGAAACCCTACATTTCAGCAGGATAGTGCACGACCGCATGTTACAGGTCCCGAAGGGGCCTTTCTGGATACAGAAAATGTTCGACTGTTGCCCTGGCCAGCACATTCTCCAGATCTCTCACCAATTGAAAACGTCTGGTCAATGGTGGCCGAGCACCTGGCTCGTCACAATACGCCAGTCACTACTCTTGACGAACTGTTGTATCGTGTTGAAGCTGCATGGCGGCATCCAAGCTCTGTTTGACTCAATGCCCAGGCGTATCAAGGCCGTTATTACGGCCAGAGGTGGTAGTTCTGGATACTGATTTCTCAGGATCTATGCACCCAAATTGCGTGAAAATGTAATCACATGTCAGTTCTAGTATAATATATTTGTCCAATGAATACCCGTTTATCATCTGCATTTCTTCTTGGTGTAGCAATTTTAATGGCCAGTAGTCTATATATTTCTGGCAATACCGGCCATGACCTTCCTCTTCTGTGTCGATGCACACATATTACCCGAACTCTTACGGGACTTGGCAAAAATGCCTTGCACGAGTAATGAGTGTGTTGGGTAGGGACACTACGAATGTAGTGTGTGGACATGGTGAGAATGTGGGTCTCGCGGGAGGCGTACGAGAGATAGTCCCAGCAGTCGCACTATCCTCAGATGGATGCCGGCACGGTAGCTCAGTGTGTTCGGCCAGAGGGTTAGCTGTCCTCTGTAATAAAAACTGAGTGAATGGATCAATAACGAACTTCCACGGGCGTCAGGGGACGTCCGCCACGAACAATTGCAAGGAACTATAAGGAACAAATTGAGATTACCAAAAAAAAGAGAGACAGATGGATAGAACGTCTGCCATGTGAGCAGGGGAGTCCGAGTTCGAATCCCGGTCTGGGCACACATTTTCACCTGTCCCCGTTGATATATATCAACCCCCGTCAGCAGCTGAAGGTATTAATATATAATTCTAAATTTTTTTCTTTTCCGTAGAAGGGATATAAAACAATAAACAAGAATGACATTCAGAATATGCTGAATATCAAGTCGTGAAATCGTTCTGCCGCGCGGGGTAGCCGCGCCGTCTTGGGCGCCTTGCCACGGTTCGCGCGGCTCCCCCCGTCGGAGGTTTGAGTCCTCCCTCGGGCATGAGTGCGTGTCTGTTGTTCTTAGCGTAAGCTAGTTTAAGTTAGATTAAATAGTATGTAAACCTAGGGACCGATGACCTCAGCAGCTTGGTCCCATAGGACACTGCGGAGACATTTATCTTTAACGGAGAAAATGGATGCAAACATCATTGAGGATCATCTATCTCATTCCGTGGGAGACTAATTTTTGATTGAGGGCCATTACTTCCATCACCAGGATGCGAACTTGCCATCTCCGGATTGCACGTCAGTGCCCACTAGAGGTGTCACGGTAGTTCAGATCACATAGTGAACTTGTATTCGGATGTGACAGGATTCAAATTCCAGTCTAGTCGCCCAGATTTATGTTCTCCGCGGTTTCTCAAAATCTATTAAGGCGGAGAAAGTGCTTTGAAAAGGACACGGCATGTTTTTTTTCCTCGTGTTGTTTAATGAAGAGCTTGTACTGTGTTCCTAATGATCTAATCCTCGAAGGGACATTAAAACATTTGTTCCTACCCTCCATCACACTAATTTCCGTTACTGGGTCTGTTACGGATCTGGCTACCAAACAGCATTATTTGTCCCAAAAACAGATACAATAATTGTGCTGGGTATATGGAAATTTCTCTTTGATCAGTAATGACAGCAAAACTAGAAAGATCACAAAAATCGGTCTACACTAAGAAAATTACAGAACACTTATATTCTTCTAATAAAATAGAAGGAATTGGCACCTGACTTGCAACTGTAGGTTATGCCATCGCCGTCAGTGTTGGTCTAAATACGTATTCCGTTACAAAGCATTGTCTTCTCCAACCAAGAACAGGCTCAGCCATTCAGTTATGGTGAAATCTTAGCATGGAATGCCAACCACAGCGCAGTTTAAATCTTTTTTAGCGTACGTAATCCGCTACCGGAGGTGAAAGTCCATTTACCGCTAGGAAAAAAACTCGTAAGGCAAACCGCATATCAATCTTAGGACATGCGTAGCCGCCAAGCCGCACTGTAGACACCCGTATTCGACGAAAGTCTATATTTTGTTTTGTTTCGCTAGAGCATACAAAGGAGGATCCTTCCGCAGGAACTGTGTCCTCCATTTTGTTGCTGAAATAACGAGCGAAAGAGGTTTCGAAGATAATAGCTCTTGTCTATTGATGTAAACACTCTCTGCAGTCGCCAACGATGCTGACAACAAAGCAAGATAAGTGTGAGAAGGAGGAGATAGAATCAAATGCTGCTTATGTCTGCTAATACCGACTTTACTCTTATGTGCGGTAGAGAGCAAGAGGACATTCTGAAACGGGCGGTGCCTGTGTTCCAGCAAAAATGTATTACTGAGCTGCTGGCATTGCACGCCTGTTTGGCACTTTGTCGCTAGTGCTCGTCTTGTTCCATTCAATCTCTGTAGCCTATACTTTTTTCCTAAAACATTAACAACATTTTTTGCTCTGGACAATTCGTGGTTTAGAAGTTATAAAGCGTTCGAGCATCGGTTTCGAAACTGATACACACTGCAGTCGATCTTCGTATTTCTACTTTAATTACCACGGTCAAAATGTACACTTTATCACAATAAAACGCTGTTTATTTCTTGCAATATTAGGTCAATTCTAACCAGAAAATTTAATCCAGGTTTCGGACAATACTTATGAAAGAATAGTCTACTTTTATTGGATAACAGAAAAAAATGTAAGTACAATATCTCTCTCTATGATTTTTCATTTTTATTCAGTCGCTTCCTCGGTCATTTCCTATTTTCTCATAGCAAGTACGTAAGTTAATATAAAGGCTTCAGCATCACAGGTCACAGAACATTGCAGCCAAATGTAATGCAAAAAACAGTTAGGTGCTAATGAAATGTAAAAGCCCACCTGATTCAAAGAAAATGTTACGTGCCATTATGCATTTGTGATACAATTTTATCATCTAATCAATAGAGTGACGTCGCACGGTATTAACTCATGAGCACTTGGGTGAAAAACAAGTGGATATTTACTGTTGACTCTGCGGATTTCCCGAGCACAATGTTTACAAGAGGAGATGCTGCTTATGAAACACCAGTGCAACTGATCGTAGATTACAACTAATGGAAAAATTTCATGGGTCTTAGCCTCCCCTGCTTGGTTAGCTAACAGAAGAGCAATTAAAAACTGCTCTGATCGCAGTAGGTAGAAAGCTCTCTCTCTCGACGAAATACAGCTACACTGCAATACCATTATTTGCGTGTCATGTACTATTGTATCTGTCCGCTGCAGCTTCAGATTGTGTTCAGTACCTGACCTTCCGGTCATCACGAGGTTTTGAATGTAAATGTGACGAGAGCCATCATCTCGAGCGAAGGCCTGTGCCTTCACATCGGAAACTACTAGCTGCGGGACGGTACTTTCACAATAATCCATTGTTAGGATAAATATCTCTGTATTTGTTTCATGTGAACAGAAAATATCCATTTTCGGCCCAAAGGCCATCATTCATCTAATAACTTAAATGCAGAACATATTTTCGGGAGACTGCACACGATGACAGTAGGTATGTTTCCATGTGAGAATGTACGTCACATCCAGCTGTCAGCGAGCGAATGCCGTGAATTGCAAAGGTTTTCTTCCTCACCTTTACTTTGCGAATAGTGTGAGCGATGTATCTCATCGGTAACTCTTTCTAGGAGGAGAATGTGCCATGTAAGTGTAGAGTGTGCGGCATGTTTGTGTCATTGATAAAGCCGAGAGAGACAACGGAGATGAAGAAAACATAGGATGCCTGCTCATCTCGAACAACAACGAAAGACCGAGCCAAGTGGTGCACTGTACTTGCGTTCGGGAACACTGAAGCCTTCAGATTTAGGTGTTCCCTGGTTTCTGCTCAAATGGTTCAAATGGCTCTGAGCACTATGGGACTCAACATCTGAGGTCATCAGTCCCCTAGAACTTAGAACTACTTAAACCTAACTAACCTAAGGACATCACACACATCCATGTCCGAGGCAGGATTCGAAACTACGACCGTAGCAGTCGCTCGGTTCCGAACTGAAGCGCCTAGAACCCTCGGCCACAGCGCCGACGCTGGTTACTGTAATTTACTCTAGTCGACTGCCAGGGTGATTATTTCATATAGGCCATATCATATTTCCTTTCTCAGTCGTGTGTAAGTAATAAAGAATGTGTGCATAAAATGATATTTGACAAGCGCGATGAGTGGCTGAATGACAGTGATCACATTTTGATAAAATAATTTCACCATGAGGACCATAGAACGTAGCGTCCCCATCCGTTGGATTGGTCGTTATCAGAAGTGTCGCAGCCCTCATTCGATGAGACGTTTTTCCTTCATTTTCAGCGAACTTTAGCTCCTCCTTGATACTACACAGCCCGTAGTTCAACGAAGACTGTTGCCTATGAGGAGGCGATCACTCAGCCACTATTCAGTCCAACGCCAGTTCCACACCTCACGCTGGAAACAAGCACAGGAAAATTACCCCACCGATGGTGTCGACAACCTCTAGTCCACGAAAGATAGTAATGAAACAGCCAACCAGTTGCCACTGAGAACTAGGTGGAGATGTTACTACCGTTCAGACCTGTACAGAGAGTACGGACTAACTTTGCAAAACGTACCTACTCTCGAGCACAGATTATCCCCAGTACCTCAGCGACTACCCATGAATCCCATGGAATAATAACTGTCTTAGAGGATAACAAGATTCTCAGCACGACTTCTAAAAAAGCACTCGTACGACACACAACTTGCTTTATTCATATATATGCTTCCCCCAAAAGAAATGTAGATGATAAACGGGTATTCATTGGACAAATATAATATACTAGAACTGACAAGTGATTACATTTTTACGCAGTTTGGGTGCATAGATCCTGAGAAATCAGTACCCAGAACTACCA
The DNA here is from genome assembly GCF_021461385.2 of Schistocerca piceifrons. Classification (NCBI taxonomy): domain Eukaryota; kingdom Metazoa; phylum Arthropoda; class Insecta; order Orthoptera; family Acrididae; genus Schistocerca; species Schistocerca piceifrons. The sequence continues at coordinate 764,176,646 of NC_060149.1, read as the reverse complement.
CCTCTGGCCGTAATAACGGCCTTCATACGCATGGGCATTGAGTCAAACAGAGCTCCGATGGGGTGTACAGGTACAGCTGCCCGTGCAGCTTCAACACGATACCACAGTTCATCCAGAGGTGTGATTGGCTTACTGTGACGAGCCAGTTGCTCGGCCACCGTTGACCAGACGTTTTCAATTGGTGAGAGGTCTGGAGAATGTGCTAGACAGGGCAGCAGTCGAACATTTTCTGTATCCAGAAAGGCGGTCGTGCATTATGCTGCTGAAATGTAGGGTTTCGCAGGTATCGAATGAACGGTGGAGCCGCGGGTCGTAACACATATTAAATGTAACGTCCATAGCTCAAAGTACCGTCATTGCGAACAGTAGGTGACCGAGATGCGTAACCAATGGCACCCCATACCATCACGCCGGGTGATACGGCAGTATGGCGATGACGAATACACGCTTCCAATGAGCGTTCACCGCGATGTCGCCAAACACGGATGCGACCATCATGATGCTGTAAACAGAACCTGGATTCATCCGAAAAAATGACGTTTTGCCATTCGTGCACCCAGATTCGTCGTTGAGTACACCATCGCAGGCGCTCCTGTCTGTGTTGCAGCGTCAAGGGTAACCGCAGCAATGGTCTCCGAGCTGATCGTCCATGCTGCTGCAAACGTCGTCGAACTGTTCGTGCAGATGGTTGTTGTCTTGCAAACGTCCCCACCTGTTGACTCAGGGATCGAGACGTGGCTGCACGATCCGTTACAGCCATGCGTATAAGATGCCTGTCATCTCGACTACTAGTGATACGAGGCCGTTGGGATCCAGCACGGCGTTCCGTATTACCCTCCTGAACCCACCGATGCCATATTCTGCTAACAGTCATTGGATCTCGACCAACGCGAGCAGCAGTGTCGCGATACGATAAACCGTAATCGAGATAGGCTACAATACGACCTTTATCAAAGTCAGAAACGTGATGGTACGCATTTCTCCTTCTTACACGAGGCATCACAACAACGTTTCAGCAGGCAACGCCGGTCAACTGCTGTTTGTATACGAGAAATCGGTTGGAAACTTTCCTCATGTCAGCACGTTGTAGGTGTCGCCACCGGCGCCTAACTTTTGTGAATGCTTTGAAAAGCAAATCATTTGCGTATCACAGCATGTTCTTCCTGTCGGTGAAATTTCGCGTCTGTAGCACGTCATCTTCGTGGTGTAGCAATTTTAATGGCCAGTAGTGTAGTATCGCCCAGACAACAGGCGCAGCTGAACAGGCAGGTTACACCTTCCTAGATTAGCGAAAGACGTTTGACACTGCACCACATCGTCGACTACTGACCAATATACGATTCTAAGGAGTCTCTTCGGAAATACACTCCTGGAAATGGAAAAAAGAACACATTGACACCGGTGTGTCAGACCCACCATACTTGCTCCGGACACTGCGAGAGGGCTGTACAAGCAATGATCACACGCACGGCACAGCGGACACACCAGGAACCGCGATGTTGGCCGTCGAATGGCGCTAGCTGCGCAGCATTTGTGCACCGCCGCCGTCAGTGTCAGCCAGTTTGCCGTGGCATACGGAGCTCCATCGCAGTCTTTAACACTGGTAGCATGCCGCGACAGCGTGTACGTGAACCGTATGTGCAGTTGACGGACTTTGAGCGAGGGCCTATAGTGGGCATGCGGGAGGCCGGGTGGACGTACCGCCGAATTGCTCAACACGTGGGGCGTGAGGTCTCCACAGTACATCGATGTTGTCACCAGTGGTCGGCGGAAGGTGCACGTGCCCGTCGACCTGGGACCGGACCGCAGCGACGCACGGATGCACGCCAAGACCGTAGGATCCTACGCAGTGCCGTAGGGGACCGCACCTCCACTTCCCAGCAAATTAGGGACACTGTTGCTCCTGGGGTATCGGCGAGGACCATTCGCAACCGTCTCCATGAAGCTGGGCTACGGTCCCGCACACCGTTAGGCCGTCTTCCGCTCACGCCCCAACATCGTGCGGCCCGCCTCCAGTGGTGTCGCGACAGGCGTGAATGGAGGGACGAATGGAGACGTGTCGTCTTCAGCGATGAGAGTCGCTTCTGCCTTGGTGCCAATGATGGTCGTATGCGTGTTTGGCGCCGTGCAGGTGAGCGCCACAATCAGGACTGCATACGACCGAGGCACACAGGGCCAACACCCGGCATCATGGTGTGGGGAGCGATCTCCTACACTGGCCGTACACCACTGGTGATCGTCGAGGGGACACTGAATAGTGCACGGTACATCCAAACCGTCATCGAACCCATCGTTCTACCATTCCTAGACCGGCAAGGGAACTTGCTGTTCCAACAGGACAATGCACGTCCGCATGTATCCCGTGCCACCCAACGTGCTCTAGAAGGTGTAAGTCAACTACCCTGGCCAGCAAGATCTCCGGATCTGTCCCCCATTGAGCATGTTTGGGACTGGATGAAGCGTCGTCTCACGCGGTCTGCACGTCCAGCACGAACGCTGGTCCAACTGAGGCGCCAGGTGGAAATGGCATGGCAAGCCGTTCCACAGGACTACATCCAGCATCTCTACGATCGTCTCCATGGGAGAATAGCAGCCTGCATTGCTGCGAAAGGTGGATATACACTGTACTAGTGCCGACATTGTGCATGCTCTGTTGCCTGTGTCTATGTGCCTGTGGTTCTGTCAGTGTGATCATGTGATGTATCTGACCCCAGGAATGTGTCAATAAAGTTTCCCCTTCCTGGGACAATGAATTCACGGTGTTCTTATTTCAATTTCCAGGAGTGTACATGACTGGCTCGATTATTTTGTTAATAGAACTCAGTAATAAGACTCTAAAGTTCTCAATAGACAGAAACGCTTCGTCAGATAGTTATCAGCAGCACTAGAAGATGGTTCTCTGATAATACTGTTGTCTATAGGAAAGTGCCGACGTTATACGATAGAAAAGAACATAAGAAAAACTTGGATAAAATTTCCACGTGATGCAATAAATGGCAGCCTCTTTTTAAAAATGGATTAATGTACCAGAACCCATGTAACGATGAGAAAGAGCCTGACAGTATCTGATTACAAGATTAATGGTGAATGTCTCTGCATTTCGCAATGCAAAAAAAACGTAAGGAGGATGCAAATAAAGTAACATAACATGTGAACTACTTGGTGGAAATGAATGAAAGTGCGGGAGCATTCTGCCAGAGGTCTCAGAGGTGCACAGAAAGTTGGACATTGCGTGGCAAGGGTTCAGGGTGACTAGAGTGCTATATGGGGCTATTGCCGCAACGCGAGGCACTGCAGGAAATGGAAAAAGACGAAGTTTGTAAATTAGTGTGCAGTTACGGTGCACTGTGATGGTGTTCTTCACTACCACATGGCTCTGAGACAACATTTGCATGACTTCAAACGGGAAAGGATGATCAGGAAACTGCAAGAAGGATAGTGTGTGACGAGTGTAGCCAAGGAGTTTGGTATTGCTCACAGTATGCGTCACGTGCACAGGGAGTGTTCCGAACTACTCGCACTGCTACCCGAAACGGAAGAGATGGTCTACCGCGGTTAACTACGGCAGCAGACAACCGTTGCAAGAACGGACACACATCCAACAATGGAACTGCAAAGCACGCAATCTCGTACTCAACAAAGACACGCCGACAGAACAGGGGTGGTATCCTTGCCCCACAATTACGCTGTGTTCCGCTTACGCCTGCACATTGCCGGCGCCGTTTCCGAGTAGTGATTCTAGACTTGAAATAATGTGAAGAGGGGTGGGAAGACATAATGTACCCGGGAACATTATTGAAAACGATCGTTTTAGCGGTCCAGGTATTACGGATCAGATGCCATAATGTTGCATGGGCGTATTGATCTTCAAGTCTATGAACACGGTATACTCACCGATCAGAGGTATTTCGACAATATATTCCTTCTGCATGTGCGTCTTTTCAGGGCTGCAGTCGGCCCTGGCATGACTTTTATGGATGACAATGTGCGAACTCATCGAATAGCGCATGTGGATGGGCTCTTGGAACAAGAGGATATTCGGGGAACGGACTAGCCTGCCCGTATCTCTGACTTAAGCCCATCGAACACGTGTGAGATGCGGTGGAGAGATATGTTTAAGCATGTCCACATACACCAACGACCATCCAGCACCGTACCAACCTTGCGGCCAGCATGTGAGCACGTTGCAGAACCCATACTCTGTGTTCGAACATTATGAGTTACCTCGATGAAAACGATTTATTGACAAACAGCCAACACGGATTCAGAAAATATCGTTCCTGTGAATCACCACTAGCTCTTTATTCTCACGAAGATACGAGTGCTATTGACAGGAGATGTCAAATTGATTCCATATTGTTAGGTTTCCAGAAGGCTTTTGACACCGTACCTCACAAGCGATTTCTAATCGAAGTGCGCGCCGATGGACTATCGTCTCTGTTGTGTGTCTGGATTAGTGATTTCGTGTCAGAAAGTTCACAGTTAGAAGTATCTGAAGGAAAGCCATCGAGTAAAACAGAAGTAATATCTGGCGTTCCCCAAGGAAGTGTTCCAGGCCTTCTGCTGTTCCTGATCTACATAAACGGTTTAGGAGATTAGGAGACAATCTGAGCAGCACTGTTAAAGTGTTTGCAGATGATGCTGTCATTTACCATCTTACAAAGTCATCATATTATCAAAACAAATTGCAAACTGATTTAGACAACTGTATGGTGCGAAAAGTGGCAGTTGACTCTAAATAATGAAAGGTGTGAAGTCATCCGCATGAGTACCAGAAGGAAACCGCTATATTTCGGTGACACGATAAATCACACAAATCTAAAGACTATAAATTCAACTAAATACTTAATGACTGCTATTAAGAATAACTTAAGATGGAGTGATGGTATAGGTACTGTGGGTAAAGCAAACCAAAGACTACGATTTATTGACAGCACACTGAGAAAATGCAACAGGTCTATTAAAGAGACTGCCTACACTGCGCTTGTCCGCCCTCTTTTAGAGTACTGCTGTGAGGTGTGGAATTCGCATCAGATAAGATCGACGGAGGACATCGAAAAACTTTAAAGAAGGGGAGCTCTTTTTGTACTATTACGAAATAGGGGAGAGACCGTCACGGATATGATACGTGAACTAGAGTGGCAGTCGTTAAAACAACGACGATTTTCGTTGCGACAGAATCTTCTCATGAAATTCCAATCACCAACTTTCTCCTCAGAGACTGAAAATATTATGTTGGCGCCCACCTACATTGGGAGGAATGACCATCATAATAAAACAAGGAAATCAGAGCTCGCACGGAAAGATTTAAGTGTTCGTTTTTCCCGCTCGCTGTTCGAGAGGTGGAGAAATATCTTGAAGGTGATTCGACGAACCCTCTGCCGGCATTTAATTGTGAATTGTGAGTAATCATGTAGAGGAGCATGTAGATGACGAGTGTCAACATTACCACAGGGAGTGGCAACGACGCCCTCTTCTCAGTTTGTGTGAGAACCGTTAAGCTGGAGATTTGAAAGTGATCCGATTTTGAAACTTATTTAATATCCAAACGGTACATTTCCAGACATGGGTTCTTTATCAAAGTTTTACCTACTTAATCCCAACAACACACCCTAGAAACGTGTAATGAGAACTGTTAAACACACTTTATATGAAGTAGAAATCACGAGAGAGAGAGAGAGTGAGAGAGAGAGAGAGAGAGAGAGAGAGATTAGGGCGCGTGTATAGTCATACACTGGTGTCTAAAATTAAAGCAACAAACGAAAATTTTGCAAAGTTGGGTTTAGTTTGCCACAAAATACCGTAAACAGGTGATAGTACAGTGGAAAAATGTAAAGAATACAAAACGTAAACAACTACAACATGCATAACGGTAGACAAAAATGTCCTTCGTTTTTTCCAGCTTCACGGATTTGCACACACATTCTAACAACTGGTTAATATGCTCAGTATGGGGTGTGACCACCTCTGGCAGCAATACGGACCTGACAGCGACGGGTCATGCTGTGAATGATATCATCAGTCTCATACTGAGGCAATAACGCCCATTCTTACTGCAGAGCTGTTCACAGTCTTGGAGAGTGGTTGGTGGATGCTGTCGTGATGCAAACCATCTCCATAGTGCATCCCAGAATCCTCTATGCGATTCAAATCGGGAGAACGAGCAGGCGACGCCATGAGTGCAATATCTTCCATTTTCAAGAAAACCTCGCAACAACCGCAAATGAGGACGCAAGATCTCGTCACGATACCTGACAGCAGTTAAACCTTACCGATTCGCCCGTACAATTTCATGAAGAGCGGTTCGTGTGGTAAACATAATCCCTGCCCACAGCATTAGGGATGCTCCTCGATATCGATCTCTTTCTACAATGTTTGGGTACCGAAATCGTGTTCCACGTTCGCTCCAGTTGCGAATACATAAAGAATCACTCTGAAAACTGAATCGGGACTGCTCAGTGACAATAATATTGGCCCATTGTTCGATCGTCCGAGCGGCATGTTGATGACTCCACTCTAGACGTTCCCTTCTGTGAAGACGCGTCAGAGGTAGACATACAGCAGGTCTCCGACAGTAAAGGCCACTCTGCCGAAGCCTTCTGCACACCATTTGCCTCGATACAAGACGTCCAATTCATACTGCCAGCTGCCATGCAGTACTAAGGCGGTACTGTCGTGCCCTTATAGCCAAACGACGGTCCTCTGTTGTGAAGTCACACGTGATTGGCCCTGCCCTGGTCTTCAGGATACAGCTTCGGTCTCTATAAACTGACGCCACATCCGAGAAACAACGGAACGATTCATATTAAGCCATCGAGCCACATTAGTTTGCGGCTATCCTGCTTCCCTTCTTTCAGTGACCCTCCACAGAAATGAGCCTGCTTGGCATCTTCTCTGTGCGATACTGCACCGTCTGTGACTGTGTAGGCAGCGATTGTGGATTCGGGGGTACCCGGCAAACATTACCTCATTTCATAGGTGCCCTGACGTCATTGTTGGGATGGTTGTCCATCGACTGGAATGCTGTCTTCCGTGCAGAACACTATCATACGGACATCTGGTTGACAGTTTGTGTGATTATACCGTGAATTAGATACAGAACGGAGAAGTAGCAGTTTGTTGCTTTATTTTGGACACCAGTGCATAGGCAGTCATTTCCCCTCACTCGATACGTGAATGGAACAGGATAGAAAATCGACAACATTGCTACGTTGTATCACCCGCCACTCGCTGTACAGTTTTTGACAGAGTACATACGTAGACGTAGAACACGTGTTCAAAATTTTTCTCTCGTGCGTCTGGCGAGCCGGCGACAAGGAACTAACGCCGAACGCCGTCCGCACATCCGTATATTCCCGACGCCTTGATAGATGACATTGCGTTCTTCAAAGCCAGTTTTATTGATAACACCGTGAAATCTGCCAAGGTGATTTGTAGTGGTACCCAGGGGTACTAGCATACTGCTTAACCCCATGTCATTCCCTGCCATCTCAGATTCAGTCTCGTCGTATACTGCCTGACACCGTAGCACGGTCAATCGATTGGATTTAGTTTATTGATTCTTGGTCTGGTGATGAACAGCTGTAGGCCATCAACCCTGCTCCTCTCGTCCGGTGAAATACACTACTGGCCATTAAATTTGCTACACCACGAAGATCACGTGCTACAGACGCGAAATTTAACCGACAGGAAGAGATGCTGTGATATGCAAATGATTAGCTTTTCAGAGCATTCACACAAGGTTGGCGCTGGTGGCGACACCTACAACATGCTCACATGAGGAAAGTTTCCAATCGATTTCTCGTACACAAACAGCAGTTGACCGGCGTTGCCTGCTGAAACGTTGTTCTGATGCCTCCTGTAAGGAGGAGAAATGCGTACCATCACGTTTCCGACTTTGATAAAGGTCGGATTGTAACCTATCGCGATTGAGGTTTATCGTATCGCGACACTGCTGCTCGCGTTGGTCGAGATCAAATGACTGTTAGCAGCATATGGAATAGGTGGGTTCAGGACGGTGATACGGAACGCCGTGCTGGATCCCATCGTCCTCGTATCACTCACTAGCAGTCGAGATGACAGGCATCTTATCCGCATGGCTGCAACGGATCGTGCAGCCACGTCTCGATCCCTGAGTCAACAGATGGGGACGTTTGCAAGACAACAACCATCTGCACGAACAGTTCGACGACGTTTGCAGCAGCATGGACTATCAGCTCGGAGACCGTGGCTGCGGTTACCCTTGACCCTGTATCACAGGCAGGAGCGCCTGCGATTGTGTATTCGACGACGAACCTGGGTGCACGAATGGCAAAACGCCATTTTTTCGGATGAATCCAGGTTCTGTTTCCAGCATCATGATGGTCGCATCCGTGTTTGGCGACATCGCGGTGAACACACATAGGAAGCTTCTATTCGTCATCGCCATACCGGCGTATCACCCGGCGTGATGGTATGGGGTGCCACTGGTTACACGTCTCGGTCACCTCTTGTTCGCATTGGCCGCACTTTGAACAGTGGACGTTACATTTCAGATGTGTTACGACCCGTGGCTCTACCCTTCATTCGATACCTGCGAAACCCTACATTTCAGCAGGATAATGCACGACCGCATGTTGCAGGTCCTGTACGGGCCTTTCTGGATACAGAAAATATTCGACTGTTGCCCTGGCCAGCACATTCTCCAGATCTCTCACCAATTGGAAATGTCTGGTCAGTGGTGGGCGAGCAACTGGCTCGTCGCAATACGCCAGTCACTACTCTTGATGAACTGTGGTATCGTGTTGAAGCTGCATGGGCAGCTGTACCTGTACACGCCATCCAAGCTCTGTTTGACTCAATGCCCAGGCGTATCAAGGCCGTTATTACGGCCGGAGGTGGTTGTTATGAGTACTGATTTCTCAGGATGTAGGCACCCAAATTGCGTGAAAATGTAATCACATGTCAGTTCTAGTATAATATACTTGTTCAATGAATACCCATTTATCATCTGCATTTCTTCTTGGTGTAGCAATTTTAATGGCCAGTAGTGTACTAAGAGACAAAAATTTATATCACGCTTTGGACTCGAATCGCCTACTCCCTATTCTAGCGTCACCGCCTTAACTTGCGTCAACGACATCTGCTATGGAGACTGGTATGCCTTTGGTGAAATGAGTAGTCGTCTAAGAAAATTTATATGCTTCGTCTTACCCGTACCCTCCTCACCACGTCTGCAGTATTGAATTATGTGCAGAACCCACTCTCATCGTTCTTGTTCTGTCTTCCTTACCCCGTTAGTCCATATGAACCGAGCGAAATAACATACTATTTCCGACACCGGACTCGTACTCGGTACGACCAAGAGTCAGATGCTTGACCAGTCATCCAGATTCAAGATTTCTATCGTTTTCCTACATGAAGACAATATTTGGACGGTTTCTTCATACAGGCCATGCTCTATTACATCCCTATCCACATCAAGTTAAGCTAATGTTCCGTCTCTATACTCTTCATTGTAGTCAGAAGCCTGAACTCTGAAATCCTCCCCTTTCTTTGCAGATCTGCTACCTATTCTGCCTTTTCCGTTTTTGCATACGTCCTCAGCATGCACCTACTGAACACTGTGCAATGAGACAAAAAAGGAAAACAAAAATGCTTTGAGGAATCAGAGAGGTGCCTCTGAAACAGCAACGGAAATGAAAATGTATTAAATACACCGTGGTTAATTTAACCGTGTGTTGAAATCCAGGAACAGTTAGTTAAGAGGTCTTATTCTATAATTAGCATATTTATAAACTCATGGGGTTATCTAGCTCTTAGACAGTGCTTTTTCGCCAGTACCAACTACCTGTGATGTTTGAGGACTAGTCACCTACAAATTCAACATCATTTCGTCGATTCAGTTGCCGTATAGGAATGGACGATCGAATTTTTCAGTCCTTGGCCTGAGAAGAAACAAGAAAGGCAAGTTCTTGTTAGTAATAGATAACTAAAGGCAAAATTGTGCGTTTCTGTAGGCTTACAGTAGCCTGAAGTGGCCAGCTGTTTGCATGGCAAGTTATCCTGCGGGACAGCTGCTGAGATTTCTAACAAGTCAGATGTGCGGTTGTCGGTAAGTGACCATACGTGCAGCAAAAGGCTTGATCATCAGGCACCGGAGCTATAGCGACCGGTTTCTACGCCAGACTCTCTCCTCCGTGTTGCTTGTAACCAAACCTGCGTCTCTTGTCTTGTTCGGTCATTCTTAGCAGCGTTACAGCCACTGAGCTTTCGAAATCTCCTGGTAGATTAAAACTGTGTGCCGGACCGAGACTCGAACTTGGGACCGTTTTAATTTTCCAGGAAGTTTCATAGCAGCGAACGCTCCGCTGCAGAATGAAAAATTGATTCTGGATACTGACATTTCCTTTTAGGCTTACTCGATAAAACGCCGCAAGGCCGCGTTTGACACTCCAGAAAACGTGAAAATTCTGTCATAAGTGACTAATGGTGTTACAAGTAATCTTTATTTTTATCATATAAGTCTTTGAACAGCGTTTGAAGGAAGGAAAATTAGGGTTTAACTTCTATCACTGACGAAATTCTCATATAAGGAGCAGTAGCTCAGACTGAGTAAGGAAATCGACCATGCTCTTTCACAAGAACCATCCCGGCATTTGCTTTTAGCAGTTTAGGGAAATCACGGGGAACATAAATCCTAAAGGAAGGAAGCGGTCTTGAGCCGCTGTCCTTGCAAATATGAGTCAAGGGTAAAGTGCTTCTAAAGTATTGCCTGCCACGTTCTCTCAAAGTAAACATTTCACTGGTTGTGACATCTATAAGACACGAGGGTATTCGGGAAGAAAGGTCCGATCGGTCGTGAAATGGAAACCACTGTGAAAATCAAAAATGTTTTATTTGCAACAGTTAGCTCTACTTTCCAACTACTTCTCTACATAGTCGCCTCTCCGACTGAGGTATTTGTCATAACGTTTTACCATCTTTCCAGTACCCTCGTCATAGAAGGCAGTCACCTGTGATTTCCATCAATTCTCTGCGCTAGTCTACAGCTCGTTGTCTGTGCCAAAATGTTGTCTTTATAGCCAACGGTTCGTGTGAGTAGAGATGAAACTCAGGGGGTGCCCATTACGGGCTGTATTGTGGGTGATCAAACACTTCCCATTGACAACGCTGCAGGAGCAACTTCATTGCCACTGCAGGGACCGGCCTAGAAGTGTCATGAAGAAGGAAACGCATGACACTTATGTTATGTGGTCTGCATCACTTCAGGCGAAATCTCTCACCAGGCCTTCATACTTGGCAGGAGACACTATCTCTCTAGTTCTCACTGTGTGCTCAGAACTGAAAAGCGTGACGTGATGCGATCGGCGGGAATAATAGAGACACTGCCCAACACATCTGTGCAAAGTTTCAACGGATTTTCATTGTGGTTTCCATTTCGCGCGCCATCGGAGCTTACTTTCTAAATAGCCATCTTACTTATATCACGTGTGAAATTATCTGACGGGTCCAAACTGTGTGCCTAATTAGGCACGAATCGTACTCTTAAAAAACTCTTGCCGACCGAGAGATCTAAGCAGAAGACTGACAGAATTATGTCTCATTCTTGAAGTTTTCCCGACGTAATGAGTATTCCATGAAGTTTCGAAATTGCAGCCTGATGACGTCGACATGTTGCCGCAATATTTCGTCTGACAACCGTACAACTATCTTTAGATGAGTGTTTTACAATGGCTGAGTGGTTGTCTGCCGAAATATGTGGCAAGATGTCGATGTCATCCAGCTGCAGTTCGGAAGCTTCGTGGAATGAGAATTAGATCCATGGAAAGGGCCCAGAAGCGTGATTGTGTAGCTCAAAAGGTAATAGAATTGACTGCGGAAGATATCTGAACATTCATCCATAATGGTGAGACACAAAACACTTAAGATCTGATACGCAATGGTCGCCCACAGTCAACAATACCAGCTGACTACCACTACCTTCGATTTATGGATCGCAGATATTCAAAGGATGATGCCACAGAATTACGCTTTGTGTTTTTGGAGGCAACTGAGAGGGCTGCCTCGACCCACATAGTACACAGCCGTCTCCACGTGATGATTTTCGCCCTAGGCGCCCATTAGGAACCATAGCACAAAACTCAGAGCTCTGCAGTGCACGAAGAAAGTGGTCAAGGGAACGCATGCAATGACACCTAAATCGATGGCGCCCGTTTGTCTTCATCGACGAGTGTAGGATTGTTTGACACCTGACTTCCGTCGCAGAACAGTGTGGAGGCAGCCAAGATAAAAAGATGTCGAATGCCTTTCACCACCATCGAGCGTAATTTGAGGACCGTGCATAGGCTCCACTAACCTATTGTCCAGCTCTACAGTCAACATTTTGGCGTTGGGTTCGTCTTTAGAGATGGTAATGCACAATCACACCGCGCCTTCCTCGAGAACACCTTCCTTTCGGGGGTATAAATCGCCCGGACGAAATGACTCGGTATGCACTTACATGAATCCATCTGAGCATTCTCATGATCAGGTTGCCATGTGTCATCGTAGGAACCTTCTTCACACCTTGGATGAGCTCCAGAGTGTTGCCCCGAAGAGTCTGACAGGCTTCATCATCAACTTCACCACAATGCAGACATTTCAAGGAGGATCAAAGCATGTTACAATGGACGTGATGGAGCAACAAGTAATGAATGTTAACCAGCAGCAGATTTTGTTTTACAGTTTCATTAGCCTTATTCTTTTATTCCCTGCTGCCCCCTGTCTGCCATCGAATCTAAGTCCGCACACATTCGCAAATACACAAGTGGTGCAATACTTTTTTGAGCAACTTAGTAGGATCTGTCAGTGGTGTGCAGGATATCCCCAGCATGGCAACTGCTATTCGTATTGCTCGATGTTTCACAGTGTGAAAGGAAAAATAGCAGTCAATTCACACATATACAACCATAACTGTAATGAAAGATAAACAAGACTTACGTGATAACATAAACCCACCATCCCAAAAGTTCCGAGACTGATTTTATTGCTGGCGTATAAGCGACATAAGCGCAGTAACTACAGTGGCAGCTTGAACTAACAACTGTAAACAACAGACGTGCATTCGGCTAGTTACGAGCAGACAGTAAATAGAGGCCGTGCAGCAGTAGTGAGTCAAATTTGTTTCGTCACAAACCGAAGTAGAGTACTTCTCTACATCAAGTCTTCAAGATATTCTCCAAATGTTTTGAAGAACAAAAAAGTGTGTGCCAAACTTTCCCTCATTCTTTGACTCACTAGAAAAACGATGCGTGGATATCTGCCGCAACTTGATTGTAATGCCAAAATCGGGCATTTTCTTCTGGAAAAAATCGTCACCGGTGACAGTACTTGATGTTACCAATATCAATCTGTCAAAAAACTACAACGTGCAGAAATTCACATGACGGGTCAACCCTTTGGCGACGTAACCGATATCTAAGTCAATGTAACAACGCCCTAAAGAAGGACACTTCTGAGAGTCCCATATGGTTGTATGAACGTTCTGCGCTTTGAACTCAAGTTGGGGAACACTATGTAGAACACTCCAACCGTTAAAACCACCATCTTAACTTTTCTCGGTTTTTTGTTAATCCAGTCTCGAAACATTTTGGACTGCGACATTCAGTTCTACAGTAACTTTTGCAGCTATCGTCCTCTTTTTTTTCGTTACAGTCTTCTTCAATGATCGTCTGTCACGATCACTCATCAAACAGTTTCGCCCTCGTTGTGACTTAGCGGTTGATGTTTTTTCTGCTTTCCCAGCATGTTGTATAAATCTTCGATACGGTGCCTCCTGAAACACCAAACACTTCGGCTGCCTAGGTTACGGAAGTATCCACCATACGATCACCAACAACTTCGAATTCACTTATCTCCGACGTGAGGCACTCACAAGATCTCAGTACACTGCTCTGACCGCGACGTATTGAGGGCACAGCACAGGTGCCGTTCATGGTCAAATACAACTGTGCAACCTGCAACTTGGATAGCATCTGCGTTTATGTTCAAGCATGCATTTCCAACCCTGCAAGTTAGCAGAACAACCTGTCGCGTGCCCACGTGTGGATTCATAGCAACAGAAGTGAGAACAGTAACTCCGGGAATTTGATATCCATAAAAAGTAGAACCTTCTGGCGTGCAACGAATACCAATTCTGATCCACCGTTGGAGCCGACTCTGCTTCGGCTATAGATTGGGCCGGGAGAAACTGTGCTCCTAAGTACATTGTGTGATCAAAAGTATCCGGACACCTGGCTGAAAATGACTTACAAGTTCGTGGCGCCCTCCATCGGTAATGACCCAATTCGATTCGGTGTTGGCCCATCCATAGCCTTGATGACAGCTTCCTCTCTCGCAGGCATACGTTCAATTAGGTGCTGGAAGGTTTCTTGGGGAATGGCAGCCCATTCTTCACGGAGTGCTGCACTAAGGAGAGGTATCGAGGTCGGTCGGCGAGGCCTGGCACGAAGTCGGCGTTCCAAAACATTCCAAAGGTATTCTATAGGATTCAGGTCCGGACTCTGTGCAGTCCAGACCATTACAGGAATGTTACTGTCGTGTAACCACTCCGGCACAGGCCCTGCATTATGAACAGGTCTTCGATCTTGGTAAAAGATGCAATCGCGATCCTCGAATTGCTCTTCAACAGTGGGAAGCAAGAAGGTGCTTAAAACATCAATGTAGGCCTGTGCTGTATTATTGCCACTCAAAACAACAAGGGGTGGAAGCCCCCTCCATGAAAAATACGACCACATCATAACACCACAGCCTCCCAATTTTACTGTTGGCACTACACACTGTGGCAGATGACGTTCACTGGGCGTTCGCCACGCCTACGCCCTGCCATCGCCTCGCCACATTGTGTACCGTGATTCGTCACTCCACACACGTTTTTCCACTGTTCAATCGTCCAATGTTTACGCTCCTTACATCAAGCGAGGCGTCGTTTGGCATTTACCGGCGTGATGCGTGGCTTATGAGCAGCCGCTCGACCAAGAAATCATAGTTTTCTCACCTCCTGCCTAACTTTCACAGTACTTGCAGTGAATCCTGATGCAGTTTGGAATTCCTGTGTGATGGTCTGGATAGATACCAGCCTATTACACATTACGACCTTCTTCAACTGTCGGCCGTCTCTGTCAGTCAACAGACGAAGTCGGGCTGTACGCTTTTGTGCTGTACGTGTCCCTTCACGTTTTCACTTGACTATCACATCGGAAACAGTGGATCTAGATATGTTTAGGAGTGTGGAAATCTCGCGTACAGATGTACGACACAAGTGACACCCAGTCACGTGACCACGTTCGAAGTCCGTGAGTTCCGCGTAGCGCCCCATTCTGCTCTCTCACGATCTCTAATGACTAATGAGGTCGCTGATATGGAGTACCCGGCATTAGGTGGCAGCGAAATGCACCTTATATGAAAAACGTATGTTTTTGGGGGTGTCCAAATAGTTTTGATCACATAATGTATGCTTTTAATTCGATATTTTATCAAATTTTAAGTGTAAATCATAATTATGTAGTTGTATTTACAGACAAGTCTAATTAAGAGCTCTCGGCTGCTGGGTGGTTTTCTGTGAGCGCATGCGCAAGGTTTATTTACCATATCTCTGTACTAAATTTGATGCTGAATTATTTGAGATGAGAAACCCCTCGTCAACACCGACTCACAGAGTGCCCTAAACCTATATAACACATGTAACATGTACCGAACAGAAAAACATCGAGGACTCCCTTCTCCGTCTTCAAACACCGGGGACATAGGGATACAGGGAAACGAATAGATGATGAGGCGGCCAAGCCTGTCACCCAGTGTGCTTCGCCCCCCCCCCCCCCCCCCCGCCACTCCCAAATGTTTTATCTTCACCGTTGTGCAACAGGGTCCTGCATCAGTGGAAAGAGGGAACTGGAAGTGAGAGACAATAAGCTGAGCCATGTAAAGTTAACTACTTAACCGGGATGGAGATAGGGCATAGTCCGATGACGCATATCTTCCTCGTCCGACGAGAGGACCCATCAGTGTGTAGTGTTCATGGCGCACACATTTCAGAAAGCCACGTTGTAAATGAAAGTGTTTTATATGCGGACACGAGAGTAGAGGCTAATTTATAAGCTGATCTGTCTTCTATTTTAGCAGATGATGAGGCGAATATAGTTAGACTTTTGACTTTCTTGTGACATGTCTGACATGTTCCTTAAATTATTAGGAAGAAGGCTTTAACGTATCATCAAGATAGCTTTCTAAGTGATTAACCAGTCACACTTTCTGAGTTGTTTTTAGCCTTTTCTATAATTCAGTTAGGACATTAACAGCGCATTCTAATATTGACAATGTTGAAGTGTTTACATTGCTTCGTGATTAGGTATGACTGGGTAGGTGAATGAATATGACACGATGAGAGAGTGATGCGGTTTTCAGTGAGTTTTTGTTTTATGCACTTCTAGCTTCACCCGTTTTAACTACATTCGTCTCAGAATATTTTAGAAAGGCGCTAATGAGGTCGCTATTGAGCACCTTAAACTCGCAAGCACACACACAGACGTAACATAACTACTTTAAAAAGGCTTATAATCTAAATGATTCTTCAGATCAAGACTAAGTGTGTCCCAACATGTGAATAAAATTTCTTTAGTACCAATGTCATCTCCATGCAGGGTGGGGAACTTCTCAGTTTATCTTTGAAGCTAAATCCACTGATTCGCCAGTATTCTTTTTCCATTCACGCGGTATATTGCCGCCTATTACTTTATTACTTAAGACAGCTAATGACAGTCTGAAAAATTGACAAAATATTTTGGTCATGTTAACCCGTGTGATGAGCACAACATTCCCTTTAGTGAATAGAAGTTGTTAAAGATCGACCATGTAACATTAAGTAAGCTGATCAGTTACTCATGCTACAGAGAATGGAGATATGTCCTTCTAATAACTGCCTCGTAGATAACCTTAGAGAAGAATGTCATATGCGAAAACTCCAATTTCCCATATAATATTATCTCCTAACTTGTGTACATATCACATGAACGTTAACTGTCCACTGTATTCTACGAATAAAGTTTTTTCTGACTGGGATTTCGGACGTTTGCAGATTATCACTTGAAGCTTGCTGAGTTATCTACAAGGAAGTCATAATCACAGACGAACCCGAAATTGTTTATACTTCTGTGGATGACTCTCCACTAAGGTTAACATGTGTTGTGCTTGCCAGTAAGCCTTCGAAACTGTTGAAGATTTGGCTAGATCCCCATTCGAGCCTATTTACTTTAGTAGACATCTAAACGTCTAGAAAAATCGAATTCATCTCGTTACCCCTGTCTGCGGCATTTAGGAGGTGATGTGTGAGGAGGGCGAGTTGTATTTCGCTTTGTCCGTGTTTTAGGCTGGTTCTCACAGAAAAGATAATTTCTATCGTGTGTTTCATTATACTCTAGAAGGCTGTTACGCATAGAGTCGAGTGATACGGGACGCTAGTTCTGTGCTGCAGTTTTGCTGCTTTATCTGCAGATGGACGTGACCTATGCTCCTACTCACTGAAGAAAGCTCTGATTAATTACAGTTGATAGTGGAGAGAATATTGTTTCACGTAGTGCGTGGCACCCATTTTTGAAGATACAGTCAATAATCCGTGTCAAATGGAGCTACTTATTAAGTTGTTTCTTACGTACTATGTTCTGCCGGAAAATTTGTTCTGTAGAACAGGGATACTTCTAAATATTTCAAGTCGAAACTTTGAATTCACACAGAATCATAGTCACTTCCAAAACCATGTGAAAAGTCCACGTAGACCCGCGCACTGAAGTAAATGTTTGTGTCTGGACTTTTCAAATCATTTTCGTAGGATAAACATAATGAAATACATATCTTGAAGCAGCTGCCGTTTGAAGTTGCTTGAAAGTCTGAGGAAAAGTAGTTTCCTAATACAAGAAATGTAATCGTCTTGCAGAAATCCTTTTAGTAGTACCATAGTTCTTACACTGACGGAAAATACCGCAACACCAAGAAGGAATTCTGCGGCATGAAGCAAAGTTGGTAGGCGTGTTCCTACATTTGAAAGATGATGTCTATTCAGATTTCACGCCAGTCACATGAGCGTTGCGCTAGGATACAAGTCAGGTTTTCTTTACATTCGTGCTGTAACCGTCGTGAGCGTCAGTTACCTTTGAGACTGGACGTGGCGAGTTAATGAAAGTCAAGAATGCCTTTCAGATGACAAAGAAGCCATTATCAACACCACACTGGCTTTGAACGAGGTTACGTAATAGGGCTACGAGAAGCTTGATGTTCTTTCTCCGAGAGTGCTGAGAAACTTTGTAGGAATGTAGCCTCTGTATGTGATTGCTGACAGCGAAGGTCGCGGGAATGTGTGGCCGCAAGAAGACTAGGATCAGGACGACCACGTAGAACTACAGAGAGGGCCGACCATCGTGTTCGGCGTATGGCTCTGGCGCACCGTACTGCATCTGCAGCAGCAATTTGAGCAGCAGTTGGCACCACAATGACACGAAGACCTGTCACAAATCGGTTGCTTTAAGGATAGCCGCGAGCCAGATGCCCTGTTGCGTGCGTTCCACTGACCGCAAACTATCGGCACTTGCGACTTCAGTGGTGGCAAGCGAGAGCTCATTGGAGGGGACGATGGAGGTCTGTTGTGTTTTCTGGTGAAAGCTGGTTCTGCCTCGGTGCCAGTGATGGCCGTGTGTTGGTTAGAAGGTGGCCAGTTGAGGGCTTACAACCGGCCTGTCTACATGCTAGACACACTGGACCTACACCTGGAGTTGTAGTCTGGGGTGCGATTCGTATGACCGCAGGAGCACTCTCATGGTTATCCCACGCACCATGACTGCAAAACTGTATGCCAGTCTGGCGATTCGACCTGTTGTTCTGTCGTTCACGAACAACATTCCAGAGGGTGTTTTCCAACACGATAAAGCTCGTCCACATACCGCTGTTGTAACGAAACATGCTCTACATAGTGTGGATATGTTGCCTTGGCCTTGCCGATCACCAGAGCTGTCTCCAACCCAGCCATATGGGACATTACCAGGCGACAACTCCAGCGTTATCCACAAACAGCATTAAGGTCCCTTTACTGACTGACAAAGCGCAACAGTCATGAAACTCCGGTACCTGTCCAGCTCAGCGCAAGCACGTTTGCATACTTGCATTCAACATTCTGGCAGTTACACCGGTAACTAATGTACCAGCATTTTACATTTGCAATGACTTATCTCGTACTTAAATTAACCGGTGATCTTGCACATGATAATCAATTAAATATGATACCTGAACAAATGTACTCCCGAAATGGCTCCTGTCCCGAACGAAGAGACCGTCGAAGTGCTCTCAAAAGCGGCTGCTCTTTACCAACATCTGCCCAGTGTGCAAGTGAACACCACTCACCATTATGAATGATAATTTGTTGTTGCGATTTTTTTCCCGTCAGTGTATTTTTACTACTTGAAGTCAGAGTTCCTGTTTTTCTAGCATTTTGTTAAATTACTACTACCATTTTTTAGAAACCATGTTGTTGTTCTCTTCAGTCCGAAGACTGGTTTGATGCAGATCTCCATGTTACTCTATCCTTTGCAAGCCCCTTCATTCTGCGTAACTACTGCAACGTACAACTTTTTCCCGCCCCTCTCCCTCCCTTCCACTCGCACTTCCCTCCCTTACTAAACCGTCAATCCCTTGTTGCATCAGGATATGTCCTATTAACCGATCCTTTATTGTAGTCAAATTGTGACATAAATTTATTTTCTCCCCAATTCTAATCTGCAGCATTCTTCTGCAGTACCACATTTCAAATGTTTGTATTATCTGTTTATTTGAACTATTTATCGTCTACTTTTCACTTCCATACAAGGATACACTCCATAAAATACCTTCGGAAAAGGTTTCCTAACATTTAAATTTATATTATAACTAACGAATTTCCCTTTTTTCCGACACACTTTTCTCCCTATTACCCGTCTAAATTTTATGCCCTCTTTACTTCCGTCCGTCGTTTATCTTGCTACCCAAATAGTAAAACTCGTCTACTGCTTTAAATGTCACATTTCATGATCGAATACCCTCAGCATTCCTTGGTTTAATTTGACTACATGCCATTGTTCTTTCGTTTCAGCTGTTGTTTATATTCATCTTATAGTTTAATTTCAGAACGCTATCTATTCCTTCCAACTAATCATCCGTGTACTTTGCCGTTTCCAAGACGAAATATAAGTGCATGAAACGCTCAGCAACGACGGGATACCTAAATTACACTACTGGCCATTAAAATTGCTACACCACGAAGATGACGTGCTACAGACGCGAAATTTAACCGACAGGAAGAAGATGCTGTAATATGCAAATGATTAGCTTTTCAGAGCATTCAAACAAGGTTGGCGCAGGTGGCGATGCCTACAACGTGCTGACATGAGGAAAGTTTCCAACCGATTTCTCATACACAAACACCAGTTGACCGGCCTTGCCTGGTGAAACGTTGTGATGCCTCGTGTAAGGAGAAGAAATGAGTACCATCACCTTTCCAACTTTGATAAAGGTCGGATTGTAGCCTATCGCGATTGCGGTTTACCGTATCGCGACATTGCTGCCCGCGTTGGTCGAGATCCAATGACTGTTAGCAGAATACGGAATCGTTGGGTTCAGGAGGGTAATACGGAACGCCGTGCTGGATCCCAACGGCCCCTTATCACTAGCAGTCGAGATGACAGGCATCTTATCCGCATAGTTGTAACGGATCGTGCAGCCACGTCTCGATCCCTGAGTCAACAGATGGGGACGTTTGCAAGACAACAACCATCTGCACGAACAGCTCGACGACGTTTGCAGCAGCATTGACTATCAGCTCAGAGACCACGACTGCGGTTACCTTTGATGCTGCATCACAGACAGGCGCGCCTGCGATGGTGTACTCAACGACGAACCTGGGTGCACGAATGGCAAAACGTTATATTTTCGGATGAGTCCAGGTTCTGTTTACAGCATCATGATGGTTGCATCCGTGTTTGGCGACATCGCGGTGAACGCACATTGGAAGCGTGTATTCGTCATCGCCATACCGGTGTATCACCCGGCATGATGGTATGGGGTGCCATTGGTTACACGTCTCGGTCACCTTTTGTTCGCATTGACGTCTCTTTGAACAGTGGACGTTACATTTGAGATGTGTTACGAACCGTGACTCTACCCTTCATTCGATCCCTGCGTAACCGTACATTTCAGCAGGATAATGCACGACCGCACGTTGCAGGTCCTGTACGGGCCTTTCTGGATACAGAAAATGTTCGTCTGCTGCCCTGGCCAGCACATTCTCCAGATCTCTCACCAATTGAAAACGTCTGGTCAATGGTGGCCGAGCAACTGGCTCGTCACAATATGCCAGTCACTACTCTTGATGAACTGTGGTATCGTGTTGAAGCTGCATGGGCAGCTGTACCTGTACACGCCACCCAAGCTGTGTTTGACTCAATGCCCAGGCGTATCAAGGCCGTTATTATGGCCAGGGGTGATTGTTCTGGGTACTGATTTCTCAGGATCGATGCACCCAAATTGCGTGAAAATGTAATTACATATCAGTTCTAGTATAATACATTTGTCCAATGAATATCCGTTAATCATCTTCATTTCTTCTTGATGTAGCAATTTTAATGGCCAGTGGTGTATATTGTCCATGTTGACCTCTGCTTGTTTTATTCACCAGCAGAAAGAATTTTCAGTGTATAGCATTGTGCTTTTTTGAGATCTGAAGTGCACTTGTGCCCACAATTAAGGAATTGTAGAGATCCACGAAAAACATTCCATTATGACGACATTATGTGGATCGAACTGTGGAGTGTCAGCACTGCAATACGTGATACACATGGCACGATGGTACGAAAAACTTGCAATGCCTATAATAGACCACATGGGTCCAAGTCTCTAATATAGTGGATTAGACCCTTTGTTGTGTGCCTTCGGGTCGTTATTTTCAGGATGACACAACAAATGCACTGGGATGGCAACAACTTGATTGTGTAGAGCCAGTCATTTCATAGCTGTTGTGAAGAGTCTAGGAGAATGAAAATATTCATTGGCAGTAAGTGCAAGATCGAAAATATGTTACAACCCAGCCCCAGGCTCGTTACCTTGCTTTCAGTATGTGAAGACGTCACCTGCACTTAGGATCGCACTGCAGCCTCTGTATCACATATCACCCGTCGGTTTGCATATCGTTAGTTTCGACACTTTGATCTGCATGCAGAGAGGCCCGACAAATGTATTTGCCTCAAACGACGGCACCGACTGACTCAGTGAATGTGGTTGTCTCGTAACCGTGTGTGGACCCAGGTACAGTGAGGTAGCGTCGTGTTCGTAAAAAAGTCACGGTTTAGCCTGCAGAGTGATTCTCACATTCTGTTCCTTTGCGGTGCTGCAGAACACGTTGCAACACTGCCGAAACGTTTGAATGAGGAATTTATATCAGCGTCAGTGTTCCCATCTGGAGCTGCTTCACATTATAAACAAATGTGGCACTGCATTTTATTCGTCGCAACGGCCTTGCCGCAGTGGATCCACCGGTTCCCGTCAGATCACGGAAGTTAAGCACTGTCGGGCGTGGCCGGCACTTGGATGGGTGACCATCCGGGCCGCCATGCGCTGTTGCCATTTTTCGGGGTGCACTAGCCAACTGAGGAGCTGCTCGACCGTACAGTAGAGACTCCGTTCAAAGAAAGCCATCGTAACGACCGGTAGAGCGGTGTGCTGACCACACGCCCCTCCTATCCGCATCCTCAGCTGAGGATGACACGGCGGTCGGATGGTCTAGATTGGCCACTTGTGGCCTGAAAACGGAGTTCTTATTTCATTCGTAGGGTTATTGCCTTTGATTATTAGGGTTACTGTGATTACAGGTGTCTGTAGGGATGACATTACACACCTGTGTATGCACGTTTTTCGAAGTGCATGAGGAAACGGGTTCCATTTGATGGATGATACAGTGTTGGCCTGGTGGGCGAGAACTTTTCAACGTGAGGACACCATGTGTCTAGAGTTGTTAACTACGACTTAAAAGCGACGCTCTAGGCCATAGATTGTGGCCCTAATGATGCCTCCGAGAACCATTGCTGGTCTCAAGAGGGCGTATGTCCAGCCATGGGAAGCATTACCGCGAGCCACGCTGGACGCTCTGATTGATGAGGATATTTGGTTTGTGGGGTGTTCAACTGCACAGTCATCAGCGCCCGTACAAATCCCATTTTTACGCAGTCCAATATTTACACAGTCCAATCTTGCCACTGTCACAAATGATGATGATGATAATGAAATGTTGAGGACAACACAAACACTCAGTCCCCGGGCAGAGAAAATCCTCATCCCAGCCGGGAATCGAACCTGGGACCCCGTGATCCTGAGACAGCAATGATAGCCAGTAGACCAAGAGCTATGGACTCGCTCTGATTATGAGAAACCGAAGTGTATCCTTATCTCCAGGTCGCTGCCATATTCGCCGACGATGGCAATCCGGAATAGAACATAAACGTGGTTCAAATGGTTCAAATAGCTCTGAGCACTATGGGACTTAACATCTGAGGTCATCAGTCCCCTAGAACTTAGAACTACTTAAACCTAACTAACCTAAGGACATCACACACATCCATGCCCGAGGCAGGATTCGAACCTGCGGCCGTAGCAGTCTCGCGGTTCCGGACTGAAGCGCCTAGAACCGCACGGCCACCGCGGCCGGTAACAGAAACGTGATTCGGCACTGAACACAATGCAACGCCGTTCATCAACAGTCTGGCCAATGCACCTCTCCAAACGCATCACACGCGTAGGACGGTAGTTCCCTTTCCCGGCTACTATCCTCCGACACAGAATGTTGCAGGGAGTCCACTATTTGTTCCCATTTGGCAGGTGTAGATGTCAAGGGGGTACGATGTGCTCTATGTACAACACCGCAATCCTCCCTTGCGATGGATCATACATATGAAGTCGACTGGAACCTTGACGACGAGATACCTGCCCTCATCCTCATCCACATCTACATCTACATCTACATAGATTCTCCACAAGCCACCGTACGGCGCGTCACAGAGTGTACCCTGTACCACCACTAGTCATTTCCTTTCCTGTTCCACTGGCAAAGAGAACGAGGGAAGAAAGCCGGCCAGAGTGGTCGAGCGGTTCTAGGCGCTACAGTCTGGAACTGCGCGACCGCTACGGTCGCAGGTTCGAATCCTGCCCCGGCATCAATGTGTGTGATGTCCTTACGTTAGTTAGGTTTAAGTTGTTCTAAGTTCTAGGGGACTGATGACCACTGCAGTTAAGTCCCGTAGTGCCCAGAGCCATTTGAACTATTTCTCGTATCTTATCTTCGTGGTTCTTACACGCCATGTACGTTAGCAGCTGTAGAATTCTTCGGCAGTCAGCATCAAATGTCGCTTCTCTAATTTTTCTCTATAGTGTTTCTCGAAAAGAACGTCGCCTTCCCTCCAGCCATTCCCAAAGCATCTCCGTAATACCTCCGTGTTGTTTGAACCCAGCGGTAACAAATCTAGCAGGCCACGTCTGAATTACTTCGATGTCTTACTTCAGTCTCATCTGGTACAGATCCCAAACACTCGAGCAGTACTCAAGAAAAGGTCGCACCAGCGTCCTATAAGCAGTCTCCTTTACAGGTGAACCACTCTTTCCTAAAATTTTCCCAATAAACCGAAGTCGACCATTCGCCTTCCCTACCACAGTTCTCACATGCTCGTTCCATCTCATATCGTTTTACAACTTTACGCCCACGTATTTAAACGACATGACTGTGTCACCTGGACGCTAGTAGTACTCTATCCGAACATTACAGCTCTGATATTCCTACTCATCCGCATCAACTTACATTTTTCCACATTTAGGGCTAGCTGTCATTCATCACACCAATTGGAAATTTTGTCTAAGTCTTCTTGTATCTTCCTACAGTCACTCAATTTTGACGCCGTACTGTACACGACGGCATCATCAGCAAACAACTGCAGATTGCTGCCCACCCGGTCATTTATGTATACAGAGAACAACAGCGGTCCTATCACTCTTCCCTGTGGCACTCCTGACGATACCCTTGTCTCCGATGAACACTCACCGTCGAGGACAACATACTGAGTTCTATTGTTTAAGCAATCCCAAGCCACTCACATATCTGTGAACTTACTCCATATACTAGCACCTTCATTAACAGCCTGCAATGGGGCACAGTGCCAAATGCTTTCCGGAACTCTAGAAATATGGAATCTGTTGCCCTCCATCCATAGTTCGCAGTGTATCATGCGAGTAAAGGGAAAGCAGTCCAACATCGGGCCACTGTCACATCCGAATATCCCAGAAATGTAGATGTCGTAGGATTCGACGAACTGGCCAACGTTGTCGGGTGCTGATAGCGATGTCTCACACGAGTACGCGGCATCATCGTGTCCTCTTCAGTAATTACTCAACATCTATCGTTGTTCCCATACTTTATATACCTTACCAGGCCTGGTCACAGCACTAAACGCGAGCAATACTAACGCACTCTGGTGGCCGTTATACCTGTCACAGAGTGTTACAGCCCTAAATCATTTACATACCACACGTTGGTGTGCACGTGTAAGAAGTTTCTGTTACATCTGATCGTGTTATTTGGGGGCTTTATTTTTTTATCAGACGGTGTACAGTCTATCCAATAATGCGATCCAAGATTACTGCAACCCAAAATGACCGGTGCGATGGACTGCAGTAACCCTCAACCACACAATATTTATACAGTCCTCTTTTATATCCACTCTTAATAAAAATGTAATTTCTCATTAATCATTGTAATTAAAGCTGTTGTTGAGGGCCGGCCGGTGTGGCTGTGCGGTTCTAGGCGCTTCAGTCTGGAACCGCGTGACCGCTACGGTCGCAGGTTCGAATTCTGCCTGGGGCATGGATGTGTGTGATGTCGTTAGGTTTAAGTAGTTCTAAGTTCTAGGGGACTGATGACCTCAGATGTTAAGTCCCATAGTGCTCAGAGCCATTTGCACCTTTTTTTTTTGAGGGCCTGCCGCGGCGAGGGCGACACACTCAACCGTTGTCTTTCGACCAACATCACTTACTTCTAATCCCCAAGTAACACAAAATCTAACACCAGTCGCACAGCGCTTTCGATGCTTCGACCTCCATAGTCGATGCGTACACGTGCTCTAGACCTGTGTGACTGAACAAGGAGGCACATTGAGTAACTGGTTAAGATGTAACGGACGTAGTCAGGAGGCGCAGTAAATCCTCGTTATGGAAGCTTGTCGACTAAAGTCAAATTGTTGATGAATTTCTACGTCTTGCGAAACAAGAGTTGTAACTAAAGTGTCTGAAGTCAGTGGAAAACTTTTTAACTGTAGTTATCCTTAACTCCCTTTCCAGTCACGTCTTTCCCTTTGAGGCGAGTGTATGGATTTTTCTTTTAAGAACATAAAATCGACAGATTGTAGTGAATTCAGTTGGAAATAGTGGTAATGGTTTTTTTTTAATTTGAAGTAACAGGAAAAATTTACAGCATTAAAACCAAGCGACGTGCAGCAGTAATTAAGCTACTGAACATATTCACGCAGGACAAAATCCCAGTAACTGTCCAGTCATATTGATTCACCGTCTCTGAAGTTCCCGTAACCAATTTTAGGACTGTTGATGTGTCATGCAACAAAACGGCGGAAAAAACCACTACTCCATATTTCCCCTTACCGAGCTGAGTTTGTACTCCATCTGCAACGATGTTTCTGCGTCACTGCGGACTGTTAACGATTATCCGAGAATACGGAATAGGTTCTCGATATGTGACTGGCTTGAAGTCTTCTTAAATAATAGAACCCAGTCAGTTGTCCCTGACGGCGACTGTTCATCAGAGACAAGGATACTGTCAAGAGTGCCCAGGGAATTGTAATAGGACTGCTCCTGTTCTCTGTATACATAAATGATCTGACAGATAGTGTGAGTAGTTCAGAACTACAACCAATCGTTTCTATACTCAACGTGTACAACACAAGACTGTTGCTACAACTAAATTATTCGAAATCTTTTACAAAGCTGAGATACAGTCTGTCACAGAACAGCTGTAGGATAGGGCTAAATTGTGCCTTTTGGATTGTTTTCTCGAGTATCTGAATTTCATAGAAATAGCCTCTTCCTACTGACAACAAATACGATGTGTTTTTCATAGTTTACTAGAAACTCTCTCAGACTCTTTCAGAAGAGATATTTCTGAGATGCATCACTTTTTTGCGGGAGAAAGCAAGGAAAAGAACTAGGTTTTCGATTTTATCGCCTTGTCAGCGACGAGGTGGGTAGAGACGAAGTACTGCTTCGGTCTGATACGGACGGGAAACGCAGTAGTCGAAGCTTTGTGGAAGGAATGATCCCGATCCACAGTGATTTGTAAATCAATGAGAAAAGTTGATTTGCCAAGTTCACTTGAATACAGAAGAGCGAGTGACACGCGATTACAATACTCGGTTCATGGTAGATCAGGTGTAGGCACGACAGCGAATATGGGCCCAGCATTTACAATGTTCTCCAGAAGTATATTTGTGATTATTGGACTGTTTTTAACCTCTGGCTTCAATTTTCCTGCTGTGACCGCGGAACTTGTTGTTGTACTAGAAGCACTACGTATCTGCTCGCAGATGACACCATCTCTATACTCTCTGCTCGGTATCTCACTGTCAGCACTAACAACACTTAAAAATTTTAACACCTTTTTGACTGAAAAATCCATGCCATACAGGACTACTGAAATGCTGGAACTGTGAACTTCACTTGCGTAAAATTACACAGTGGTGTCACTGGCAACTAAGCTGTTGTCCGATGAGCCAATGGAGCTGCTGTGAGTGGCCACACTACGTCGAATGCCATCCCAACTACAGAGAGGAACGATAGAACACCTGCAACGGGACTGGGAGGCAACAACGAGACACAAAAGCAAGAAGTGCACAAATTCACCCACCTGTCTCGTATTCCACTATGTCCTGTACACATTCAGCGTTTAGGCAGCTCGTCTCTATAATATTCAGACTCTAATTTAATCATGGATGTTTCCATAAACATCTTCACAGGCTGTAAATCGTAGAGACGATGAGGACACAGTTCATCGTTTCGTTGAGTACCCCAGACTACAAAGAAGTACTGCAATTCTTTTACAAGGACTTGTAAACATTGATCGTCCTTTCCCAACCTGTGTGAAGGCTTCTTCAGGAGCACAAGATCACAGACTTGTAAGGTCATGGTTAGGTGGTTTCTTATTCTATGACTGAACACAACTGTGTAAGCTGTAATGACATTGTTTAATACTGCAATCGTGCCACAGAAATACATGCTTTTACACAGTTTACAATGTGACAATGTTAATACAGTTGTCAAAATGACGCATCTCGTACTCTGAAAGTGAACTAATCTTAAACATAACAGTCTTAAATTTTAACTCTCAGAAAGTTAAGTAATCCTAAACACAACAATATTAAATTTTAACAGGAAGTTTCTTTACAAAGTTGTTCTTACAATTACGTTACAATGTTGGCCAGTACTATGATAGATCACCCGGTTCCGGTTCAAAGCTCGATACTATTTTTAGGATGAAAATCAAGTCTACAGAGGATGGTCAGTTCTGCGACAAGTTGAGCAAAAGATTATCCAAGGTCGCTCGATTTTACAGTGGACGCAAGCTGGTGAACCAACCAGTTTACACCACTGCACATGGTATTTACCTTAGCTGCGATGAGCTGTCGACTGCCTGGCTGCTCTCGTCCTCTTAAATTCCTTAAAAACTAATTAAACCTTTGCTGAATGTTCCAGTAGAAACTCTCCCTATGTTTCCCAATATGCGAGAAAACATGAACTCATCCCTAGTCTCAGACTATGGCCATATACACGCGCATGGCTGGAGCAGCGTGCATAATGCCCTCTCAGTTCTCACAAGAACAATTAACTAACTGGTTGGTTCGCTTCTCCACAGTTGGAGCTCAACGATGCTACAGCTAATTTCTAGCCGGAGGTCAGCCGCTGTGAATGTAGTGTTCACACAAATTTCTCCTCTGCGTCATACAGAGCGTTATGCGCCCCATTCTACTCTAGACGCCAGTTCAAAGAGTCCCTGAAAATTTCCGTCTTGTCTTTTTCATAGCTGAACTGTCTCCCCACCTGGGTTCTTTCGTTCTCGACGTCACAGGTTTTTTGGCCAATAGGTACGTTCCTCTTATTTTGTGAAAACTCTTTCCACTAATCGTAAGGGTCCTACCATTAAACTGCATCGAAATCTCGACACTTTACTCCTTCCCAGTGTGTGTCCGACCATCAGACGTTTTGTGCCCATTCCAGACTCCTACAAAGCTACATGTGTCTATCATGTGTGTACCACTTGCAGTTCACGTGATCGAATGAGTCACTGGTTTGGTTCGTATCCATTTGGAATTCTGAAATGCAGTTTTCTAAAGCTTTTTCTGTCCTCCTCCTGGTTGCCTGGCCCTTTACTCTCTCTCCTGTCCGAGTCACCTGGTTGGTCGGTCGTTGACTCTCGCCTGGGACTCCCCTTAAGTGGTTCCTGTGGTACCCCCTGTGTCGCAGCATTCGCCTCTGCCCGCCCTTGCTTCCAAACCGAAACGTTTCCTCTCACTGCTTATTCCACCTTCTGCTCATAGACACACATTATATAGGGTGTTACAAAAAGGTACGGCCAAACTTTCAGGAAACATTCCTCACACACAAATAAGGAAAAGATGTTATGTGGACATGTGTCCGGAAACGCTTAATTTCCATGTTAGAGCTCATTTTAGTTTCGTCAGTATGTACTGTACTTCCTCGATTCACCGCCAGTTGGCCCAATTGAAGGAAGGTAATGTTGACTTCGGTGCTTGTGTTGACATGCGACTCATTGCTCTACAGTACTAGCATCAAGCACATCAGTACGTAGCATCAACAAGTTAGTGTTCATCACGAACGTGGTTTTGCAGTCAGGGCAATGCTTACAAATGCGGAGTTGGCAGATGCCCATTTGGTGTATGGATTAGCACGGGGCAATAGCCGTGGCGCGGTACGTTTGTATCGAGACATTTCCAGAACGAAGGTGTCCCGACAGGAAGACGTTCGAAGCAATTGATCGGCATCTTAGGGAGCACGGAACATTCCAGCCTATGACTCGCGACTGGGGAAGACCTAGAACGACGAGGACACCTGCAATGGACGAGGCAATTCTTCGTGCAGTTGTCGATAACCCTAATGTCAGCGTCAGAGAAGTTGCTGCTGTACAAAGTAACGTTCACTACGTCACTGTCTGGAGAGTGCTACGGGAGAACCAGTTGTTTCCGTACCATGTACAGCGTGTGCAGGCACTATCAGCAGCTGATTGGCCTCCACGGGTACACTTCTGCGAATGGTTCGTCCAACAATGTGTCAATCCTCATTTCAGTGCAAATGTTCTCTTTACGGATGAGGCTTCATTCCAACGTGATCAAACTGTAAATTTTCACAATCAGGATGTGTGGGCTGACGAGAATCCACACGCAGTTGCGCAATCACGTCATCAACACACATTTTCTGTGAACGTTTGGGCAGGCATTGTTGGTGATGTCTTGATTGGGCCCCATGTTCTTCCACCTACGCTCAATGGAGCACGTTATCTTGATTTCATACGGGATACTCTACCTGTGCTGCTAGAACATGTGCCTTTACGAGTACGACACAACATGTGGTTAATGCGCGATGGAGCTCCTGCACATTTCAGTCGAAGTGTTCGTACGCTTCTCAACAAGATTCGGTGACCGATGGATTGGTAGAGGCGGACCAATTCCATGGCCTCCACGCTCTCCTGACCTCAACCCTCTTGACTTTCATTTATGGGGGCATTTGAAAGCTCTTGTCTACGCGACCCCGGTACCAAAGGTAGAGACTCTTCGTGCTCGTATTGTGGACGGCTGTGATACAATACGCTATTCTCCAGGGCTGCATCAGCGCATCAGGGATTCCATGCGACGGAGGGTGGATGCATGTATCCTCGCTAACGGAGGACATTTTGAACACTTCCTGTAACAAAGTGTTTGAAGTCACGCTGGTACGTTCTGTTGCTGTGTGTTTCCATTCCATGATTAACGTGATTTGAAGAGAAGTAATAAAATGAGCTCTAACATGGAAAGTATGCGTTTCGGGACACATGTCCACGTAACATATTTTCTTTCTTTGTGTGTGAGGAATGTTTCCTGAAAGTTTGGTCGTACCTTTTTGTAACACTCTCTATAAGATCAGTGTGTTAGTACCGTTGATTGAGTGTCATCCCTTTTTGCATAACATACAGATAAGCAAATTTGCTCATTACTGCTGAATTAAGTTAGGTGTCATATTCACCTTCCCGTTCCGATGCACAGGGTGATCAAGAAGTCAGTATAAATTTGAAAACTTAATAAACCCCGTGGAGAGAGGTAAAAATTGACACACATGCTTGGAATGACATGGGGTTTTATTAGGATGGCGCTCCACACCATATTGCTAGACGCGTGAAACATCTCTTGCACCCATCGTTTGGTGATGATCGTGTGGTCAGCCGCCACTTTCCTCATGCTTGGCCTCCCAGGTCCCCAGATCTCAATCCGTGCGATTATTGACTTTGGGGTTACCTGAAGTCACAAGTGTATCGTGATCGACCGACATCTCTAGGGATGCTGAAAGACAACATCCGACGCCAATGCCTCACCATAACTCTGGAAATGCTTTACAGTCTTGTTCACAACATTATTCCTCGACTACAGCTATTGTTGAGGAATGATGGTGGACATATTGAGCATTTCCTGTAAAGAACATCATCTTTGCTTTGTCTTACTTTGTTATGCTAATTATTGCTATTCTGATCAGACGAAGCGCCATCTGTCGGACATTTTTTGAACTTTTGTATCTTTTTTGTTCTAATAAAACCCTATGTCATTCCAACAATGTGCGTCAATTTGTACCTCTCTATCTACATTATTCCGTTATTTATTCAGTTTTCAAATTTATTCAGACTTTTTGATCACCCGGTATAAAGTTCTTATGTAAGGTGTGAAACTGATCTTCATTTATTCCACCACCTTACTGACTTTTCAAGGCGCTGTACTGATTCACTGTTACTGCAGGTGCCTACATCTAAGACTATCATCTCAGAAACAATGAGCTAAATGAAAGTGTTCTACAACTTTTAATTTATAACAATTCTACTTTATCTGTCTATCTGGAATTATGTATGTTCTGTCTACTGTGTGTGTGTGTGTGTGTGTGTGTGTGTGTGTGTGTGTGTGTGTGTGTGTGTGTTGCCGAAAATAAACGAATTATTAATGATCTATCGATACGTTACATTTTATATAAGAATAAGCTGGCTATATATTAGGTTGGCACATAAGTTTGTAGCGTTTTTAACACCAGAAATACACATGCCGTCAATAATACATACCATCTTTCACTGTTTACTACAGTCTCCCAACGCTGGGGTAACTTTTCAATTCTGCGACCGTAGATATCACGTTGTTTTGAGGCAAAGTACTCGTTGAGCCATTTTCAGAGCGCATTGTCATCCGGAAAAGACGTTCCATGAAGGCTGTTCGATAGAGAGCGGAAAAGGTGAAAATCTGAGGGCGCAAGATCAGGAATGACTTCCCAACTCAACTCCTGTATAGTGTTTTTTTTTCTTTTTTCTTTTTTTTTAAGTCCAGAAGAATACCGGCGGGCAATATCATGGAGTAACATCACTTCACCCAGTGTTCCTGGTCGTTGTTCTTGAACTACATCTGCAAGATATATCAGTTGACAGTAAATGTCAGCAGTGATGGCTATACCTCAGGGAGGCAATTCGTAGTGCAGCACACCGTCGCTGCTCCACTTGATGCATAACATTATCTTTAGCGGATACGTGGAGGTTGCTGCTTTGTTTGGGCTCAACCATTCCTTTATTTTCATTGTTAGCATAAAGACACCATCTCTCGTCACCAGTAACGATGCAAGATATGAATAGTCAGTGTTGTTCACGAGCCAATTGATGATGAACAAGAAGAGATACACATATTGCCACCTGCTGGTTTTTGTGATTTTGACTTAGAGCATGCGGTATCCATACACCCGATTCTTGAACCTTCCTCATTGCATGCAAACATCGCAAGATGCTAGAATGATTACAATTCATCACGTTTGCAAGTTCTCGAGTACACTGACTTGGATCATGGTGGATTAATGCGTTTAAACAATGTTCATCAAACCACGAAGGTCTTCCTGAACGTGGAGAGTCCCTAATGGCAAAACGATCCTCCTTAAAACGGAAAACCATTTTCTTGCCATGCTCTGTTAAATGGCATTATCCCCCTACATGGCGCAAATGTTTCTGGCTACCTCCGCTTTATTGAACTCAAACAGAAGAGTACATCGGAAATGTTCTGGTTTCTCCACAAGGCAATCCATTTTCTAGCGTCCACTGCTCCACTCACTATCTCCAAATGACAAATTGGCAATATGTAAGCTCAAATAGCAACAGTGAACTATAAATAAAAAACGACAATCGGTAAATAAACCAGTAGCAACCACAATACCGACATGCAAACCAAAACGCTACCAACTTATGCACCAACCTGAGAGTTTAAGTTAAAGGTTAATAAATGAGAAAAAGAAACTTTAATGCTGCGTTACTCATTTAAGCTGCACGTTGTTTACATTTACCACCAGGAAATGGTATTACAAACTCGTCCTCCATTACGCAAAATCAGCGCAAAGTGTCTCTAGTGTCTGTAAAAATACAGGGTATTTCACAATTTCTGCCGTCTCTGTTGACCTCGTTTTCGTCGGGACGTTAAACGGTTATTCCTCCCTCACAATTTCTATCATCGGCTTCTAGGGGTTGTAGACGGGAATTAGTAGATAAAATTTTGATAAGGAACCCATGTCCAGTAATTTATCATTTGGATGTAAAATAAATCTGAAGATCGGATAACTTTCAAATCTCCCCATAACGGCTCGCACGCAGCGGAGACAGTGAGCTCTGACCTGTGTAGTCTACAGGAGTCTATGGTGCCGGCAATGCTTTAATTATTCATCACCTGATTCTCTTCTATGTGGAAACGGACGTCCTCTTCCAAGTCTAAGAGTGCGGCGCGTTCGTGGAGCACTACAGTCAACCCTTCTAGGTTCGGACGTACCAGTTTCTTCCAGCCGTTCTTGTAGTTGGACGAAAATGATATGTGATGTCATAGTTCACAACGGCGACTGACGACGTGGCCCTCTTCTCAGTTTGTGTGCGTATCGTAAAGCTGGAGATCTCAAAGTGATCCGCTCTTCAACCTTGTTTCATGTCGGTACATTTCCTGACGTGGGTTTCTTATTAAAACTTCATCTACTGGAACTCCTTTACAATTCCTTGAAGCCCGTAATAGGAATTGTGATACATCCTACATTAGCGTCATTTTTTCTGTTTTCCGTCGATCCTTAGTGGCTTCAGAATTCAGGGAGATATGTTTCGTTCATGGAAGTAATTGAAGGCAGTTTGTTTATAACCATATGGGATTCTCTTCTTTTATTTGTGAAGCATCTTCAATGGCCTGTAATACATGTTAGCCACAAAAATAGTAACAAACAGAGATCTGAAACACAACCACAATAAATAACTAATGAATGTTCCCCCCCCTCCCCCCCCCCCCCCCCCCTCTCCTCTCTCTCTCTCTCTCTCTCTCTCTCTCTCTCTCTCTCTCTCTCTCTCTCTCTCTCACACACACACACACACACACACGCACACACACACACACACGAATACCCATTAAAATTTTAAAAATGACGCTCTCAAAAAGAACGACACATTTACAAACAACAAAATACATACACACACACACACACACACACACACACACACACACACACACAAAACAAATGAAAAATGTCAAACCGCACGCACAACACGAACAAAAGACGAAAGATAAACACAAAGCCACAGTTGGCAACACTACACACCGTAAACAAACACGTGTTGAACACAAATGTAAAGTGCAAGTGATGTAAGCGATGTACTGAAACAAATGTCGGTGAAAGAACGTCGGTAATCGGCCAACTGGAGCATGGAGACTGATGAACACAACGCCAGGACCACACACATGGGTTAACAGGGCTGGAAATCGTAACACCGGAAGATAATTTGACATCACGAAATTTGTGTTACAATAGTTGATTCAAAGCTGAAAAACAAGAGAAAAACATGACAAAGTGTAACATAGCAACATATTGTAGCTACCACATAATAAATTTATTATATGTGTAAAAAGAAACATGTATTACAGGCCACTGAAAATGCTTGACAAATAAAGAAGCGAAACGCATATGTCTGTAAACAAAGAGTCTTCAATTAGTTGCATAGACGGAACATACCTCCATGAAACCTGCATTAGGCCTAATCATTGACAAATGAATACCAATAAACATTCCACTTATGGAGCATGGCCACAACAGACCCGCCGACAGTTATGAAGACTGCCCGCAATGCGTATCAGCTCGAAGAAGTACAGGGACACTTCCAATACAGTGTCTCCTGCGGCCTTCTGACGTATTAGCGATACTAGTTAAAGACCGTTAACCAGCTAAAGTAGTCGATAACGCCAAGTAGAGCGACCGTGTGTGTTCCAGTTAAGTACAAAACGACTACAAGGCCAGGACCTCCTTGTGAATGACAGAATGGTTCCATAGAACTCTTCATACTGTTAATGACCAGAAAGGTGAAAACGAGATCATTGTTTACTCATACTCAGACAGACCTTCTAAGAAATCCGTAAGAAAACAATGCTCAATATTTTCTCCAAAAATAGATAAAAAGCTTTGCGTATGGAAGGAAAGAAGCTTGGGGTCTAACGTACTGTCATGTCGACGATGAGATCATTATCGACGGAACACAAGTTCGGACTAGGGAAGGAATTCAGTCGTCTCCTATTCAACGGAGCCATCCCGGAATTTGCCTTGAGCTATTTAGGAAAATCACGGCCAACCTAAATCTGGATGTGCGGACGGGGATTTGAAGTGCCCTCCTCCCGATGACGTCTCCAGTTTTTTACCCACTTCGTCACTTGGTTCGGTGTTTCCCTATCGAATTACATTGCTGATTTTACCACCAGAATTTCGGCGGCTGTGCATTAGGAGATAAATTGTAGTTCCCCTATTTTTTTACTCCAACTGTTTATCATTCCTTTTTCCCGATCTAAAAGTGACTATACCTACACGAAATACTTTATCTACCAGTTCAGTGCGGACTATAACGTTAATAAGTAAGAATATTTCCTTAAAAATTGCTCAACATATTTGGACTCGCATTTGGGAGGATAATGGTTCAAATCCGCGTCGAACCATACAGATTTAGGTGTTCCCTGATTGCCCTAAATCGCTCCACGCAAATGCTAGGATGGTTCCTTTGAAAGGACACGTCCGATTTCCTTCGGCATCCTTGAAACAATCCGAGCTTGCATCACATTTGTAATGACTACTTTGTCGACAGGACGTTAAACTATAATTTTCCTTCCCTTTTGGTCAACATATTCAGAGAACTGGATCAGATGATCACATTGCAGCAATTGATACATGTTTTACTCTGTAACTAACCTCAAAGTAAATCTGAACTCTGGACTAAGCTTGTTTTAAAGTGTGCCAAAAATAGCAGAAATTTGATTAGTGTTCCAAAACTGTCCGTTAATCAGTACCAGCGACCAAGGTGGGGCCGGAATTGTGTTCAGAAAGTTCGGGTTGGAAACTAAGTGCAGCCAACTGATTTAAGTTGGTTTGCCTACGCGAATTCCTTCAATTTCCCACTGTACCACCAGCTGATATTTCATTATCGTTATTATCACAGTAAGATTTTTCCACGATCTGGAGCAGGCAGGGCCAAGAACTCTCCTCGTGCATTCAAACATGTGGCATTATTTCGTACTTCATATTTCTCAATAACATACACCACAATCAAAACAAATTTTAATGTTATTTAGTTATTTTTGATGCACTGAATATATAATAAAATATATATCAAACACGAACTGTCGGCAAACGGACAGATGCAGATAGTTTCGCAGTTTCTCGTCACTCAGGTTGTCACGTAGTCGTAACTTTTTAAGTTTCATAATCGAAAAACAACTTTTCAGCACGTATGTTCATTGAAATGTCGATATCACGTTTGCAGCCTCATTATAGAGATGTTGAAACGCTTCTCGAGAAAAACAGCTTAGAGCTCCTGGACAGTTTTGACATAAAAATTATTTGTCTTTTAAGCGGTAATTACAATGCAGACTGACCAGGTCCATCTGTAGATGCACAGGGGCGCTTTCACCTGAAATGACAAGAGATGTCGAAACGAGGCAAAAACATATGTAAGATTAGCAATCCCCTCAAATGTTCAGGAAGATATTCCTGTAATTCTTTCAATTCCACAATGGATTGTTCAAAATCCGCGTTTCCTTTAATGCCAGTGAGATTAGGGAAATGGTCGGTATTCCTTGTCAGAAGTTATGCCTTCCACAATGCAACTTTCTTTTTAATTTCGTCCACTTTAGTCATGACATCAGAAATTGGTTGCTTTTCACCTTGCTGTGTCTTAATGAGGGCAGTCTGCAGTCAGCTCTATTTAATATGCAAGGCCTGCAAACCATTCCGGCTCTTCTAATGTTCGTCCTTACTTTCTTTTTTTTTCAGAAATTCATCAGTAGCGGGTCTTAAATCGAAAACTCGTTTCAGGAATTTCCTTTGACTTAATCAACGTACTTTGCAATAATATACAGGGTGAAGAAAACTTCGTGCATTCGTATTTCGCAGCGCGATTCCTCACACACTAGCGATACAAAAATGTCTCTCACAAAATGTCGTCCTGTGCATATTTTGGACAGGAAACAGACGTTAAAGATTGGCAATCTGGCAACACTGTAATCACATGTACGGTAACTACTTCTGTCAACAAACAAGGTAGTGCTGTGTGATTAGGGCAGAGGTTAGCGTCTTGGGATAGCATGCAGGATATGGAGGGTTCGATGCTTGGTCGTAGCGTATTTGTTTTTATTTGCTATGGTGCGGCATCTGACGTCTTAATCACGATACAGCGATGACTGTGGGTCTACTACAAAACATTTGCAGTTACGCTCTACGAACACTGAAATGGAAATACAATCGCTTTCATTGGTCTGCTTTTAAAGAAGCCTTTTGCCCGTCGCGGGCAGGAATTGTTTCGCGCCACTGCATTACTAGATTCCAGATCTGTTTTCTGTGTACGCTCCCGCAATGTCCCAATGTTACAAAGCACTTTCTTAGCCCTATTGGTGATGTAAGGCCATAACGAAATGTAATGGATCTGAACATGGCAAGAATGATAGTTGGCATTAATCGATGGGACCACTGGGTGAGGGTACACGCAAAACAAGTTTGGAATCTAGCAGATGCAGTGGTGCGAAACAATTCGCGTCGACGACATGCAAAAGGTTTCTTTAACAGCTGGCCAATGAAAACGGTTGTATTTCCATTTCTGTGTTCGTAGTACGTAACTGCAAATGTGCCGGCCGGAGTGGCCGAGCGGTTAAAGGCGCTACAGTCTGGAACCGCACGACCGCTACGGTCGCAGGTTCGAATCCTGCCTCGGGCATGGATGTGTGTGATGTCCTTAGGTTAGTTAGGTTTAAGTAGTTCTAAGTTCTAGGGGACTGATGACCACAGCAGTTGAGTCCCATAGTGCTCGGAGCCATTTTTGAACTGCAAATGTTTCGTAGAAGATCCGCTATAATCGCTGCATGACGATTAAAACGCCAGATACCGTACCACGCAGACTACTTTTAGCAAATAAAAACAAATAAGCTTCGACGCCCTACACGCTAACCAAAAACGCTATCCACGGCACCAACAGCTCTGCAATGCTGGTATATCTTGCCAGAGGTATTTATTATACACACGATTACAGCGCTGCCAGGTTGCCAGTCCTTAACGTCCATTTACTGTCCAAAACATGCGCAGGACGAAATTTTGTAAGAGACATTTTTGTATCGCTAGTATGTCGTGAATCGCTCTGCGAAGTCCGAGTGCGAGAATAATTCTTCTCCCTGTCTAACGTCTCCACACTCTTCGTTCAGTTCCGTCGAAAACTGTTGCAACTGACGATGTAATAATGCGTGCGACTTCAGAAAATTTACTATTCACACTACCAATTCCAATACGCGTTCCATACCTGCATATTTAACACAAAGTGCTTCTTAAAGTACACAACAATGAATCCTCTAAAAATCATCCACCAAATCTCCGGTACACGTCGATTATGTGATTACATTATAGATATGGAGAGTTCTCATGTGATATTCCTGGCTGTAGTCTCCAGTCTTTTATTTTACTAGAAGCTCGCCTTGATGCCGTTTGATACACATGAAGTAGCATATTGTACAAAAGTGGAGTGAGGTACAAGCGACAGATGGTACAGTATGTACCAGTCACATGGGAGAGTCCGCCAATTGTACTGAATTTGCTTCTGGCTGGTCATCACATTCGGGTGCTAGGCGCTAAAACGCCTAACTTCTCTAATTAATTATTCGTATACTTTTCATTGTTCAAAATGGTTCAAATGGCTCTGAGCACTATGGGACTTAACATCTGTGGTCACCAGTCCCCTAGAACTTAGAACTACTTAAACCTAACTAACCTAAGGACATCACACACATCCATGCCCGAGGCAGGATTCGAACCTGTGACCGTAGCGGGCTCGTGGTTCCAAACTGTAGCACCTAGAACCGCACGGCTACTCTGGCCGGCTTTAACTCAGTTTTTGGTATGACAACATCCCATGGTTACTCTACGAATCTACCTTTTTGTTTACTAAATTTCACTAGTTTTGACAAACATAAGGGTAGCGATATTGCAACCGAAGTGCTTCGAACACTTTCGGGTCGCGTTGGTGGGCCTGGGAGAGGAAGTTTTTCGGTTGCACTTGTCAGACTTTTTCAGGCGTTTCAGAGTCGGACGCGTAACTCTGTTTCGGTGGTTCTGGAGTGACGGACATGTCGTACTCTATATCGGAAGTTGTTTAGAAAAGTTACCGTACAATTAAGAAAGCTTTGTCGAGTGTTGTAAAAGACAGTGTAAAATGTGTGATTATTTAAAATATAAACAAACAGGATACATTAATGAGAGGTGTCGCCTACCATCATTGTCAGTACTACAGATCTTGCCCTCTGTAGATACAGAGACTAACCTGGGCAAGTGGCATCCCATAAAAAGCACAATCACAGGTTCTAGTTGACAGCGCTGCAGACTCCGCCGGAGAAGATCCCACGACCGATAAGCTGTCTTCTGCGCTGGGGACGCAACTTTAGAAGACGACAGATTGGTGAAAAGAACGATTATGCACTCTTATTCAATCTCTCCAGCTTCCAGATCTGACTTCCAAAGCACACATGATTTACACTCATCTTCTCCTTGGTCATTAAAATTCGTTTTAAAAGGATTGCGATGGTAGATCACTAGACTGCCTCTTTTGGCGCAAACAGCCACTGGAACTGTGAGCTTCGTTTATAGCACGAACAAATAGTGAAAGATAAGCAGGGCTTACGCCACGATTCCGCCAAACTGAAGGAAATCGCGCCGACTAAAATAAACCGCATCAAATGCAGGATGAAAGTGTCGGATCGCGCTGCTAAATGAAATGTTGCACTATACGGAGAAGGACCAGCAAAACCGAAATGTTGAAAGTAGCGCCGTGACATACCCGAGGGTCGGACTGCCCGTGAGCAGCAACAGCCGTGATCTGGAGCTCCCTCTGTGTGAGGCGCCGTGTAAAATTTCTAATAAGGGGAGGCCACGACATTGGGATCACGGATTTACTTCAAAATTTATACACCTTTATTAGTCCATTAAAACAACATAATGTGCTAGTAGTAACATACAGTACTCTGGCAATACCGAGAAGATCGCAAGAGAAGTTTTACACGTCCATTATGTAACTGATGTAAATCTGTGAAATTGTCGACGGCAAGAAAGTATTGTGGTCAAGTAGTTAGTGTCCGGTCGTGGGCGAGGCGTTGAATCCCGCCAAAGATAATTTTTCATTCTATAGTTTTTTCATCACTGGTCACATTATTCAATTTGACAATTGAGAGGTAATATAATGAAAAAAAACCGAGTGCGCTTTCATGAGGTCGTAGTAAATTTCGTATGTTATTTGAATATTTACTATTTGTAATTAAGTTTTCAAGGATAAGGGACAGGCTTGGAAAGCCCAAATCAAACCTCGATAAATAATGACGTTATTCACAATCAGTAATATAACAAGTCACAATGTGCCAGACCACAAGTGTGATGTACGATTACTCGTCGGACGTGCTCTCGGCATCACGGTATTTGTCATACAGACATGCGAAACATAAACTGAAACTTGATGCAAATAGTTCGTGCAAATACAAGTGGTTTTTTTGGATTATATTACCACTCAAATGTCATATAAATTAAATAATATGTCCAGTCATGAAAAATAATAGATTAACAATTTAACGCTTGAGCAGGAGTCGAACCTCGGCTCATATACGTTCCTCTTACGAAACTCGAACGCTCTTCACTTGAACACCATTAACTTTAACGTCTAGCACCTACGCACGGATACGTAAGCCACATAACAGATTCATAAAACTTCTCTTGCGATTTTCTCGGAATTGTCAGATTAGTGCACCTTACTACTTGCAGATTATGTTGTTTTAATGGCGTACTAAAGGTGTGCAAAGTATGAAGTGAATCTGTGATCCAAACTCGTGACCTCCCATTGTAGGTATGGCGTATGGCTTCACAGGCCCCAGGTGGATCATAGAATCGGACCAGTATAGTCATTTTATTTATATTATCTTATCTACATACGTGGCAAGTATAATATGTAACCTATGGAGCACTGTACTAATCATAGAAACATGGGAAACAATAATTACTGGAACATACGGCATCTGTAATGAACGCTGAATCTTTGAATGTTCATGGTTGTTTTTCCAATGTGTCTCTTGCAAAACAAACTTGGATTACATTCGTTAGCGGTGCTTGGTCGTCACACAATTTCACGGCGTACCACGCATATCTCTTGTTAGAATTACATGTGAATGACATAAAAAAGGCTACCACAAGTGAGTTTCCATCCACAGATCTCCCACTTCCAAAATAAAGCTCTTCCTCGCTTGGATGTGCAACCCTTATTTACTGGCGACTACAAGACAAATGTAAGCACGTGTAAAATGTTCGGACTCGATTTCCTCGAAAACTTCTGAGAGTTGCATCTTGCTGTTTACATATGTTGAAGTCCTAGTCGTGTCTTACACAGTCTGTCAGTATGAATAAAAGTGGTAAGGGGAAGTTCGTAAGGTCTCCTTGTAAGCGAAAACTCTCACAAAAAATTTTGATGTCATTAATACATTTATCACGATGGCAGTACTGTTCCAAGTGACACTGACTTGTATTAGCACAGTCAAACCAATCCACAAAGTTTACAATTAAATCGCAATTCGTGACACAAAGGAAACTGTCAGGCTGTCTCACAGAAGAAGTTTCATTAATATCACAGTGCTGACTAGGAATCTGTAATAGGTTAAACAATTCACAAAATCCCGCTGCCAACTGTCACAGAGAAGCGATCTCATTAGCACTCGCTCGCCACCTGAACTGTTTAGCAGACTATGCATACTCAAATGGACTCAGCAGTAATCACTTAGTGTGTAATTTGTATTTTGTACCACTGCGTTAATATAATAACGTAAGAAGAAATTAACAGTGTATGACTTTGAAAGAGACTGCAATGGAATCGTATGCTTTTTATATACTACACTAGTCTGGCTGAAAACTCCAACAGCAGATGGTCAGCTGCAGGAAAACTGCAACCTCTAAACTGTTGAACGGCAACGGTCCTAATGCAACGCTGCACCCTAATTGGGATTTCTCAACAAAATCCCAATTAAATCTAGCTCTGCTACCAAGTTTAATACGAACAGTTTAAAAAAATTCTTACTATGAACCTCACATACTGTCTCTGGTGGTTATAACGTATGTTCGGCTTGGTCTCTTAGGTTATACAAATTTCATCATATCGGTACAGTGTGTCCCATTTCCATTAGGGCTGAGACTATGAAAAATGAAATTCATGGATTATGATCACAAAATCACTGCGTCGCCTCCTGAATCAATACACAGCTGAAACAGTTTGAAAAATGTTTTGAAACATTTACTGTGGTCCCTTTTTGGAGCTGCTTTTAGTATTGTAGTACAACTTTCTTGGGTATCAAACGTATCTTAACGGTGTCCTTTCATTGGCAGTTTCAGTTTGGGCAGCAACCAGAAATTGGTTGGGGCCAAATCCGGCAACTACAGCGGCCTATCCCGGACTGTGATCTGGTTGCTGCCCAACACTCACGCATGATCTGTGCTAACGGAACTGAGACACACTGCGTACTTCACGATGAAATTGTAAACAGTTGACCAACGTGTGTTACTGTGGACTGTAATGGTCCTCTCTCCAAGACATTAGCCTTTTGCAAACGAATCACACCCGGCGGGCCGACCGAGCGAGGTGCCGTAATGGTTAGGACACTGGACTCGCATCGGGAGGACGTCGGTTCTAACCCACGTCCGCCCATCCTCATTTAGGTTTTCCGTTATTTCCTTAAACTGCTTCAGGCAAATGCCGGGATGGTTCCTTTGAAAGCCCACGACCGACTTCCTTCCGCATCCTTCATGTGACTGATGACCTCGCTGTTTGTTAACCTCCCCCAAATCAACCAACGAACCTCATCAGGCCGAACTGGAAGGCCAGGAGCCCTACATGGCGACAAATATTGGTTTCTCGCTCTTCCTCGTTGCGAGTGCGGATGGCACCCAGTTAGTTCCAGATACGTAGGTGATGTACTGGCATAACAACAGACATCCACTCAATTCAAAGACTCGCTGATAAGAGCGTAACAGGTCGGTGTAACCCATATAAAAGTGAACAGAAATGCTCGACGAACTTAAATTGGAATTCTTGGAAGAAGGACGACATAGTCCTCGCGAAATCCTGTTGGATAAATTTAGGGAACCTGTATTCAAAGAAGACTGTGCGACCTTCAAGCTGGCACTACTGCATACCTGGCGTTGGTATCATGAGAGTAAGATAAGAGAGATTGGAGCATGTACAGAGACAAGTAGTCTCAATAGGCCAATGAAATAGGGCAGGAAGTCCTCTAGTAGGAGACGCGTGCTCCTACTGTTACGGCGTAAAGTCAAGCGCCGGCACGACAGTCGGAAACGATAGGGAAGAGCAGGTTATGAGAAGAAGTCAGCGCCGGCCGCTGTGGCCAAGCGGTTCTAGGCGTTTCAGTCCAGAACCACGCTGCTGCTACGGTCGCAGGTTCGAATCCCGCCTCGAGCATGGATGTGCGTGATGTCCTTAGGTTAGTTAGGTTTAAGTAGTTCTAAGTCTAGGGGGCTGATGACCATAGATGTTAACTCCCATAGTGCTTAGAGCCATTTGAACCATTTGAATTTTGAAGAAGTTAGCCAATCGCACGCTGATTGGACCTCCCTCCAGGACGACAACGCGACAGCAGCGGCCCCTAATTAGAAGAGGACATAAGCGCCGCGACCGACTGGTGATGGCCAGAGGTCCTTCCTCGTTGCTCAACGGGGAAAGCGCTCCAGC
This sequence comes from Schistocerca piceifrons, assembly GCF_021461385.2. Lineage (NCBI taxonomy): Eukaryota > Metazoa > Arthropoda > Insecta > Orthoptera > Acrididae > Schistocerca > Schistocerca piceifrons. The sequence continues at coordinate 764,131,984 of NC_060149.1, read as the reverse complement.
GGACGCCACATGTCGATGGGTACCCCTCAGGGCTCTGTGCTGTCCCCTCTTCTTTCTAATGTCTATGTCAATGAGTCAATGACATGCCCGTCATCTGCCATTTGGCGCAATACGCCGATGGCACGGCGCTTTATACGGCCGGTCGCAATCCTGATCAACTCATTGCTCGCCTCTAAATGCAAGTGGACGTAACGGCCACCTGGTGTCGCTCCAATAAGATGGCCCTCAATGCCGCCAAAACTACGGCAGTATATTTCACTAAACGGCGTCCTATACTCCGCCACAACATCTGAGTCAGGGGCGCCCGGGTCCGGTGGGCCCAAGCTACCAAGTATCTCGGGGTCTGATTGGATAAGAAACTTTTCTTCCACCGCCACGCAGAATACATAACCCATAAAGGGTTAAAATTGACAAAGGCCTTGTATCCGCTCTTCTCCAGCCGAGAGCTGAATATAGATACCAAGCTCCGGCTATATCACTCCCTTGTCCTATCATCACTAACATATGGTTCTTCTGCGTGGGCCACGATTAGTAAGTCCCGGAAGCTGACGCCCCTCCGCTCACCAGGATTGTCACTCTGCATGAGGAGACAAATACGGCCCTTCTCAAGACGACCATTCGCCGTAAGGTTCGCCAACTATACGGTAAAGTGGACGCCCTCCGTGACACTGTCGAAGGACTCCAAACCATCGGCACCACAGTTCCACGGCGCTGGCACCGACACCCCGTTCCGCTCTCCATCCTGGAGACCGAGCGAGGTGGCGCAGTGGTTAGCACACTGGACTCGCATTCGGGAGGACGACGGTTCAATCCCGTCTCCGGCCATCCTGATTTAGGTTTTCCGTGATTTCCCTAAATCGTTTCAGGCAAATGCCGGGATGGTTCCTTTGAAAGGGCACGGCCGATTTCCTTCCCAATCCTTCCCTAACCCGAGTTTGCGCTCCGTCTCTAATGACCTCGTTGTCGACGGGACGTTAAACACTAACCACCACCACCACCATCCATCCTGGAGGACTCGGATTCGGGCTATGGCTGACGATAGGCCCAATACGACCACGTTTTTCTGTCTTTTTTCGTACAGTCACTAGCAGTGGCCTGTTCTCGTCCAGCCACTTCTTTCTTTACCATAGGGTTGGCGCATTACTGCACCCCTCCCCCGTACTACCACCGCCACATCTTCAAATTGCTATGCTCGGCTGTTATTCAGCCGTTGCTTTGAGTATCCCCTCACTTGTCCACCGAGACATTTGGACCGGATCTGAACCGGTGACGCTGTGTAATAGTAAACTGCCACAAAAAAATGGTGATGGTCAGTTGAATAGCAGCTTCAAGATTAGGCCCTTGTATAGCAGCGTTTACTATAGTCACTTTGCTTGTACTCACTATGCAGCACAAACTTAAGATTGTCTATACTGCAGAAAAGTAATTATTTTGTACGTCGCCCTTTGCTTGCGACACATCTGTGCAATTGCAAAGTTAGGTATTGTCTCTTTTCATTTTGTAATAAAACTCATTAATACGATTTGTTTGAATGTTTGTCTAGCGATCTGGGTAAGCAGGTTTCCTAGAAACCACACCTACCACGTTTTGGCCCAACAACCGGCTGATTACGGTTCTGTACTCATGACACTCTTCTCGGCTGCCTGTGACCACTTTTGACCATGTATTTTATTCGTATTTTACAGTCATGTTACTAGGAATGTAATCAAGTGAACAGTAAGAGGAACTGTGTTTCGAAAGATAAATTTGGAAAACAATTTCTAGGATCCCCGTCTATCTTTTTTGAGCCAACGAATGTTGCAAAGTAGGTTTTATATGATGCTGATTCGGCCGTCAACCTTCCAACTGGATTCAAGATACCGAAATGACGCTTTCGATAGGTGACAACATATAAGAAACATTTTCATATACAGATACACTCTGGAAGCCATTTTACAGTGCATGGATGGTACATCCAACAAATATTATAAGTTTTTTGTCTTATTCGTCTATAGAGATTATCAGGCTATGCTCACATATATTGTTTATTGACACTCCACATAACTTCTTAAACGGTAGTTGGGTCAAAAACGTGGTAGGAGCATGCATCTCCTGCTAGAGAACTTTCTGCCCTATTTCATTGACCTATTGAGACTACTTGTCTCTGTACATGCCCTAGACTCTCTTATCTCACTCTCACGATACCAACGCCTGTGGCGGTGCACAGCCTTCTTTGAATGCAGGTTCCCCAAATTTACCCAACAGGGTTTCGAGAGGACTATGTCGTTCTTCTTCCAAGAATTCCCATTTAAGTTCCCAGAGCATTTCTGTTACACTTTTTTATGGGCTACACCAAACTGTTACGCTCCTATCAGCACCTATTTAAACTGGGTGGATGTCTGCTGGTATGCCAGTACATAAACTGAAGCATATCTTTGTGCTGAGAGTGTTGACTGAGTTCCATTTGGCCAAGTTGGTACAGTCATGACGAAGACGCTGAATTATACAAAACACGAGATGTAATATAATGGAGAATCGGTGTTGTTACAATCGGATTTATAGAAGTCAGGACGAATTAAAGAATAATACGTACTGCAAATGCGTTTAAGGTGCCTTGCTGGCGGTCAGTAACACGTGAAGTGGGACGCGCCAGTTCGTAAAGTGCATTTGTTCGCCGCTCCGCAGCACAGTAGTCGTTGTTCAGCACTAGTGCACAGTTCCCTCAGCGGGAAAAATTATGTTTACCCAATTCTAAACGCAAACTGTTTCCACTCGACAATTGCTATCGTAAAGTCGGCAGAACGTTCATGAATGTGGAGAAATAAATTTCTAGAGAGACCTTCAGGCAAACTAAAGGAAAGACACAAGGATGCTGTCTGTATCCTACACTCTTTAAGATGTATGTGCAGAAGCCACTGAATCTCTGATGTGGCAGCTCTATGCTGTTCAGAAGCCATAAAATCCGAAATACTACACGAGTCTAAATTTCATGAATCTCTACCTGATAATCAAGGAAGAAGAAGTTATAAAATAAACGGAAAGGCATTAAATTTTTAAGATAAGCTAGCAATATGGAACTGTGTTGGACGAAGGAACAAAATTAAATATTAAGCAGTATAGAGCGCCGAAAGACTTAAGTCCAAACAAGCCCCTGGAGTAGACGACATTCCGTCAGAGCTACTGATATCCTTGGGAAAGCCAGCCGAGTAAAAGCTCTTCCATCTGGTGTGCAAGATGTATGAGACAGGCGAAATACCCTCAGACTTCAAGAAGAATCTAATAATTCCAATTTCAAAGAAAGCAGGAGCTGACAGGTGTAAAGATTAGCAAACTATCAGTTAATAAGTCATGGGTGCAAAATACTAACACTAATCCCTTACAGAAGAATGGAAAAACTGGTAGCAGTCGGGGAAGATCAGGTGGGATTCCGAAGAAATGTAGGAACACGCGAAGCAATACTGGTACTACGACTTGTCTTAGAATATACGTTAAGGAAATGCAAACATTTGTTTATAGCATTTGTAAACTTAGACAAATCTTTTGACATTGTTGACTGGGATATGCTCTTCGAAATTCTGAAGGTAACGGGGGTAAAACACACAGAGCGGAAGGCTATTGTCAGCTTGTACAGAAACCAAACGGCAGTTATAAGAGTCGAGGGGGATGAAAGGGAAGCACTGGTTGAGAAAGCCGTCAGACAGGGTTGTCGCCTATCGCCGATCTTATTCGGTCTGTACGCTGAGCAAGCAGTAAAGTAAACCAAAGAAGTCTTTGGACTAGGTACTAAAGGTCAGGGAGAAGAAATAAAAACTTTGAGGTCTGCCGATGTCATTGTAATTCTGCAGAGAGCAGTTGAACATATGGACAGCGTCTTGAAAGGGCGCTATGGAATGAACATCAGCAAGAGCAAAACAAGAACAACGAAATGTAGTCAAATTAAATCAGGTGATGCTGAGGCAAGTAGATTAGGAAACGAGATTCTAGAAGTCGTAGATGAGTTTTGCTATTTGGGCAGCAAAATATCTGATGATGGCCGATGTTGAGAAGATATAAAATGTAGCCTGGCAATGGAGTTTCTGAAGAAGAGATGTTTGTTAACATGGTATATGCATTTAAGTGTTAGGAAGTCTTTTCTTAAAGTATTTTTATGGAGCATAGTCTATGTATGGTAGTGAAACACGGACGATAAACAGTTCAGACAAGATGAGAATAGAAACTTTTGAAATGTGGTGCTACAGAAGAATGCTGAAGATTAGATGGGTAGACCACGTAACTAGTGAGGAGGTGCAGAAAATAACTGGGCAGAAAAGAAATTTGTGACACAACGTGATTAACTGAAGGGATCAGTTGATAGGACAAATTCTAAGAGATCAGGGAATCACCAATTTAGCACTGGAAGGAAGTGTGGAGGGGTTATAAATTGCAGAAGTAGCCAAGAGATAAATACAAAAATCAGATTCAGAAGTAAGTAAGTTGCAGTAGTTATTTGGAGATGAAGAGGCTTGCACAGGGTCGAGTATCACGGAGAGCTGCACAAACCAGACTTCGGAGCAAAGGCTATAACAACAAGCGCTACAACGCTTATTGGTTTCAACGGTGGTCACTTAAGAATTCTATGAGACCAAGTGTCTGACTTAAATGGTTCAAATGGCTCTGAGCACTATGGGACTTAACTTCTGAGGTCATCAGTCCCCTAGAACCTAGAACTACTTAAACCTAACTAACCTAAGGACATCACACACATCTATGCCCGAGGCAGGATTCGAACCTGCCACCGTAGCGGCGTCTGAGTTAAAACGTAGTAGTTCCAGTGCTACAGTTCTCAATAACACCACCGTTTTCTGCACATCCATAGACTCTTCCGACAAATACGATCTTTCTCTGAAGAGTGTTTTTTGCTGGTTGCGGTTCTGTCAACTGAATAAAACAACAGGAAGTATAGAAGTTTCTTAAAAGTAAATAATTCCACAGTATTCACAAAATTAAACAAGAACCATCTCTGAATGTGAAAAATGTCTTTATGCTGAAACTGACATATTTCGGTTGCATGAGGAGGAACTAATGCACTAGAGAAAGCATAATCCAAGGAAACTTAAGATAAAAGTCAAGAAGGTGGTAGCCTTATCGGAAAATCTACTGATATATATGTGAAGCATGGTAGGTCATAGCAACAACAAAAACAACAACGATGGCAATTGGAAATGGAGGAGAGAGAGTGGAAGATTCCTTTAAGGGCATAGCGTTTCTACCAGAATCAGAAGTGGAGGCCTGGAACAAGGTCTTACAGTTTGTTCAGACGTGTGTTTCCTCACGACACAAAATAAAATGCAAAGAAGCAAAGCACGAGAACCAAGGCCAGCCACCCTAGGTCCGGTTGGCACAACTGTTTCTGATGTTGTATCGTCGCTGTACGTCACTTCTACACGCTCGTCCATTAACACATTTGCATTATATTACATAAAGCGAAACCGGTTGCTTGTGCCTTAGGGTTTCAACGCGCTCTCCCCTGGTGAACCACTTACCAACGAAAGCAGCTAATGGCAACGTGAGCGCTTACGCAACGTGTCGCTGTTGTATTGCCTTCTTCCGTTGATTCCACGCTAGTTGTTTGCCTAATTCTACATTTGTGCTCTAGATTAACTGTATGGTATGCGTAAAAGTGTACATTTGCACCAGAAGCATCCCATTCCTCCTTCACAGACCATTCGCAAAAGATACGTGAGAAGAAAGATTACCTGTGCTCTCTGAGTAACGCCGTATTTCTCTAGCGTACTGTCTGAAACACTACATGAGATGAAAAAAAACTCGCGATGCAACGCACTATACTTCTTTGAATATTATCTATCGCAATCGTTTATCCGTCTTGTTAAAGAGCCTAGATTCACAAAAAAATACTGAAGAATTTGTCGAATGACGGTTTTGTAAGCGTGGATCAATAACGTTCCCATAGCCTCCTCCTCAGAAACCGCAGTCTGGAATCTGTCTTCAGCTGGGGTAAATTTACGTGGTCATTTGTAAATAAATTGCTCCGGAAATATACACTACTGGCCATTAAAATTGCTACACCAAGAAGAAATGCAGATGATAAACGGAAATTCATTGGACAAATATATTATACTAAAACTGACGTGTGATTACATTTTCACGCAGTTCGGGTGCATAGATCCTGAAAAATCAGTACCCAGAACAACCACCTCTGGCCGTAATAACGGCCTTGATACGCCTGGGCATTCAGTCAAACAGAGCTTGGATGGCGTGTACAGATACAATTGCTCATGCACCTTCAACACAATACCACAGTTAATCAAGAGTAGTGACTGGCGTATTGTGACGAGCCAGTTGCTCGGCCGCCATTGACCAGACGTTTTCAGTTGGTGAGAGATCTGGAGAATGTGCTGGCCAGGGCTGCAGACGAACATTTTCTGTATCCAGAAAGGCTCGTAGAGGACCTGCAACATGCGGTCGTGCATTATCGTGCTGAAATGTAGGGTTCCGCGGGGATCGAATGAAGGGTAGAGCCACGGGTCGTAACACATCTGAAATGTAACGTCCAGTGTTCAAAGTGCCGTCAATGCGAACAAGAGGTGACCGGGACGTGTAACCAGTAGCACTCCATACCATCACGCCTGGTGATACACCAGTATGGCGATGACGAATAGGGCTTATTCGTCATCGCCATACTGGTGTATCACCAGGCGTGATGACGAATAAGCCCTATTCGTCATCGCCATACTGCGATGACGAATACACGCTGCCAATGTGCGTTCACCCCGATGTGGCCAAACACGGATGCCACCATCATGATGCTGTAAACAGAACCTGGATTCATCTGACAAAATGACGTTTTGCCATTCTTGCACCCAGGTTCGTCGTTGAGTACACCATCGCAGGCGCTCCTGTCTGTGATGCAGCGTCAAGGGTAACTGCAGCCATGGTCTCCGAGCTGATAGTCCATGCTACTGCAAACGTCGTCGAACTCTTCGTGCAGATGGTTGTTGTCTTGCAAACGTCCCCATCTGTTGACTCTGGGATCGAGACGTGGCTGCACGATCCGTTACAGCCATGCGGATAAGATGCGTGTCATCTCGACTGCTAGTGATACGAGGCCGTTGGGATCCAACACGGCGTTCCGTATTACCCTCCTGAATCCACCGATTCCATATTCTGCAAACAGTCATTGGATCTCGACCAACGCGAGCAGCAATGTCGCGATACCATAAACTGCAATAGCGATATGCTACAATCCGACCTTTATCAAAGTCGGAATCGTGATGGTACGCATTTCTCCTCCTTACACGAGGCATCACAACAACGATTCACCAGGCAACGGCGGTGAACTGCTGTTTGTGTATGAGAAATCGGTTGGAAACTTTCCTCATGTCAGCACGTTGTAGGTGTCGCCACCGGCGCCAAACTTGTGTGAATGCTCTGAAAAGCTAATAATTTGCATATCACAGCATCTTCTTCTTGTCGGTTAAAATTCGCGTCTGTAGCACGTCATCTTCGTGGTGTAGCAATTTTAATGGCCAGTAGTGTAGCTCAGATACGAGGGGTGTTCAGTAAGTAATGCAACACATCTCGGTTGAAAAATGCGGAATTTGTTGTGGAACACCGTGGAATATTCCCGCTTCAGCCCTTCTTAAAGTGACGATTGGTGGCTGCGATATGCGTAGCCTTCAAAATGACGTCTGCAACGGAGATGCGTTCCAGGCAAAGAGCTGTCACTAGGTTTCTTCTAGCGGAAAACCAGAGCATCACAGATTTTTGTAGGTGCTCGCAGAATGCCAGCGGAGACCTGGCAGTAATCAAAAGCACGGTGAGTCGTTGGGCCAGGCGCCTGTCATCATCACATCAAAGTCGCACAGACCTGTCCGATCTCCTGCGTACCGGCCGGCCGCACAGAGCTGTGACTCCTGCAATGTTGGAACGTGTGGACACTCTCATTCAAGGTGATCGTAGCTACGAAAATGCGAACTTCTCCTTCTCTATGACAACGCAAGGCCTCACACACGTCTGCGCAACCGAGAGGAGCTCACAAAACCTCATGGACTTTTCTTCCTCATGCACCCTACAGCCCGGATATCGCAGCTTCCGACTCCCATCTGTTTGTCGCAGTGAAAGATAAACTCCGTGAGAATCAGTACGTGGATGGTGGGGAAGATACTGATGCAGCAAGACCTTAGCTCCGACGTCGACCTGCAGAACCGTAGCATGCGGGCATACAGGCCATCCCAGTAAGGTGGCGTAAGGTCGTCGCATTGAAAGGAGATTGTGTTGGAAAAGAGAGTTTTGTAGTCAGAAGAGTGGGGAATAATATGGTATACTGGAATCCTGAAAAAAAACCTGTTTTTGGGAAAAAATGTGTTGCATAACTTGCTGAACGCCCGTCGTACTTGACATTTGCAGCTGATTTATTGATAATGGTGTGGTCAAACGTCCATTCACTCGTTTTACGTTTCATTTATCTATGCGTAAGGTCAGCTGCTGGTCTTTCAATCAGCTGCTGATCATCTGCAAATTTTCTTACATTTAGTAACAATTTTCTAATGACGTGACTTACAGGAAAACAACAGTGTGATCCACATAGAGCCTCACAAAGCTACAGTCTCCGTGTCATGGGTTACTTATATGAATCGTGAATTGTAGCTGTCGAGTAGAGCACCGGGCGCTATTTGGACTGGCGGCGATGTCTCGTCATTCAGAACAACAGGGGGCCCCCTAGGCGATCACTATGGCTGTCGTTACGAGTCCAGTAACCTCACACAACTCCGTGTATTACGGTCTTCAACTGTAGGCTTCCATCTGCGTTTTACAGTACCATGTATCCACCTACCAGCAGGTCTTTACTACGGTGTTTTCTTATCGTCTGAAATTTAGTAAAGTGCTTTCCTACAACAATTACGATCCTGACTATGTATTCTTCTCATTTTTATTATATTATTAATAGCATTTTGTGCTTTATATTGTTCCCTGATCCATTTCTTCGTTTTTCTGTCTCCCCTAATAATTCACAATGTGCTTCTCTCATTGCTCATACATAACTGACAGTTATTGGATATTTTTGGCATGAAAATTCAATATCTCGCTGCCATATTCACATTAATTGCTAATTAACTGTCTTCTACGTATTGGAAGTTTCCGCATGGAAGCTCTGTTTATTTACGAAACTTACGCCATATAACTTTTCCTTCTCTGCTTGTTTCTCTTTCTGTTCATCCTCTTGATAACATATTATTTTAGTCTTATTATAAGTGATTTTCAAGCCTACTTTTAAATTTGCTCCGTTAAGTCCAAACATTCACTATCGAAAATTATATGCACTGGGGTTAACGAAAATAGTTTTTTCGATCTTCAGCTTCCATCTCTGGCTGCTCTTTCAACTCTGAATTTCTCATTATCTTTATGAAGTTACGACAGCTGTGACACTGACGTATATGGTTGTTGTTGTTGTTGTGGTCTGCAGTCCAGAGACTGGTTTGATGCAGCTCTCCATGCTACTCTACCCTGTGCAAGCTTCTTCATCTCGCAGTACCTACTGCAACCTACATCCCTCTGAATCTGTGAAGTGTATTCATCTCTTGGTCTCCCTCTACGACTTTTACCCTCCATGCGCCCTCCAGTTCAAAACTGGTGGTCCCTTGATGCCTCAGAACATGTCCTACCAACCGATCCCTTCTTCTAGTCAAGTTGTGCCACAAATTTCTCTTCTACCCAATTCTATTTAATACCTCGTCATTAGTTATGTGATCTACCCATCTAATCTTCAGCATTCTTCCGTAGCACTACATTTCGAAAGCTTCTATTCTTTTCTTCTCTAAACTATTTATCGTCCACGTTTCACTTCCATACATGGCTACACTCCATACAAATACATTTAGAAACGACTTCCTGACACTCAAATCTATACTCGATGTTAAAAAATTTCTCTTCTTCAGAAACGCTTTCCTTGCGACTGCTTTTACATTTTATATCTTCTCTACTTCGACCATCATCAGTTATTTTGCTCCCCAAATAGCAAAACTCCTTCACTACTTTAAGTGTCTCATTTCCTAATCTAATTCCCTCAGCATCACCCGATTTAATTCGACTACATTCCATGATCCTCGTTTTGCTTTTGTTGATGTTCATCTTATATCCCCCTTTCAAGACGCTGTCCATTCTGTTCAACCGCTCTTCTAGGTCCTTTGCTGTCTCCGACGTATATATCCTTCACTATTCTAACGTGGAATAGCCGTAATAAATTTTGTTGAGTCTGAGTCAAAGAATCAAAAAGTTTCTCAAAGTACGCTGCCTGACAAAAAAGTGAAACACCCAGAAGACATCATCGGATACCAATGTAACTTTGTACTCGTACACATCGTCGGGAGGTATGTAAATGATTACAGCTGTAATTCTCTGTGACAGGTAGAACGGCACAAAAGTGCTTTAGTGTTGTCGCTGTTTAATGTTGTCACCAGGCTATGTAGGTTATTTAAGGGGCGTGAACAGCGTCAGACGTTGAGTGATGGCTGTGAAGGTCACGGAGATACCGCTTACTCGTGTTAGACATCGTTATCAGCACCTCACAGAGTTTTAAAGCGGCCTCATCGTGGGTCTCCATTTGGCCATCTGATCGAATCGTGCAATATCCAGATTTGTAGGGCATGTCGATGTAACAGCGGCCCGATGTTGAGCTGCATGCGAACGCGAGTGCAGGCATAGTCGTCGCCAAGGTTCCGATCAACCACGTTTGACCACACAAGGATGAATCGCCGTATTGTGCACCTCTTCATATGTGCGACTCTTATCCGAGAACGAGTAAAGGACGCCATGCAACATTCTGTGTTATCCGTGCAACTAATCGGATACTAGCAACAGAATTGCCGTCCCGTGTGTGGGCTCATAACGCCATGACAAAAATAATTGCAGGAAATATGTTCGCAGTTGAAAATTTGAGCCGGAATGGGACCCGGGCCCGGATTTCCTTCTTTTCACGAGCGCTAGCCATAACCGCTTTTTTTTCATTTTGTTCATTATTGATCGTTGTGTTCGGTCGTTGCGGACGTCGCAAGACATCCTGTTCAAGTTCGGTGGTTGATCCTTACACTCAGTTTTTTATTACAGAGGCCAACTGGCTCTCTGGCCGAACACGCTGAGCTACCGTGCCGGCATTCGGCCATCCGAGCACGAGTCACTTCCAGACGAAAACTACCGTATATTGTCGTCCTGTTGTCAAACCTACTCTCGTACTTCACGCATGTTCCCGTCCAAGAAGGACATACACTACTGGCCGTTACAATTGCTACACCAAGAAGAAATGCAGATGATAAACGGGTATTCACTGGACAAATATATTATACTAGAACTGACATGTGATTACATTTTCACGCAATTTGGGTGCATAGATCCTGAGAAATCAGTATCCAGAACAACCACCTCTTGCCGTAATAACGGCCTTGATACGCCTGGGCATTGAGTCAAACACAGCCTGGATGGCGTGTACAGCTACAGCTGCCCATGCAGCTTCAACACGATACCACAGTTCATCAAGAGTAGTGACTGGCGTATTGTGACGAGCCAGTTGCTCGGCCACCATTGACCAGACGTTTTCAACCGGTGAAAGATCTGGAGAATGTGCTGGCCAGGGCAGCAGTCGAACATTTTCTGTATCCAGAAAGGCCCGTACAGGACCTGCAACATGTGGTCGTGCATTATCCTGTTGAAATGTAGGGTTTCGCAGGGATCGAATGATGGGTAGCGCCAAGGGTCGTAACACATCTGAAATGTAACGTCCACTGATCAAAGTGCCGTCAATGCGAACAAGAGGTGACCGAGACGTGTAACCAATGGCAACCCCATGTCATCACGCCAGGTGATACGCCAGTATGGCGATGACGAATACACGCTTCCCAATGTGCGTTCACCGCGATGTCGCCAAACACGGATGCGACCATCATGATGCTGTAAACAGAACCTGGATTCATCCGAATAAATGACGTTTTGCCATTCGTGCACCCAGGTTCGTCGTTGAGTACACCATCGCAGGCGCTCCAGTCTGTGATGCAGCGTCAAGGGTAACCACAGCCACGGTCTCCGAGCTGATAGTCCATGCTGCTGCAAACGTCGTCGAACTGTTCGTGCAGACGGTTGTTGTCTCGCAAACGTCCCCATCTGTTGACTCAGGGATCGGGACGTGGCTGCACTATCCGTTACAGCCATGCGGATAAGATGCCTGTCATCTCTCTGATACGAGGCCGTTGGGATCCAGCACGGCGTTCCGTATTACCCTCCTGAACCCACCGATTCGATATTCTGCTAACAGTCATTGGATCTCGACCAACGCGAGCAGCAATGTCGCTATACGATAAACCGCAACCGCGATAGGCTACAATCCGACCTTTATCAAAGTCGGAAACGTGATGGTACGCATTTCTGCCCCTTACAGGAGGCATCACAACAACGTTTCACCAGGCAACGCCGGTCAACTGCTGTTTGTGTATGAGAAATCTGTTGGAAACCTTCCTCATGTCAGCACGTTGTAGGTGTGAGACGCTATCGGGTATTTCTTCGGTTGAGGGCTTTTCGTGATTGAGGGATTTCTGGCAGTACAACTGTACGTCACGGACATCCTGCGATCGCATATGTTACCTCTCAATGATAGTATCCTGATGCCATGTTTCAACAGGAGAATGCTCGTCCACACCCAGCACTTGTGTCTATGGATTCTCTGCGTGATGTCGATGAGCTGCAATGGCCAGCAGCATCCCCAGATCTGAGATCTGTCGCCAGTAAAGCATGTACGGGAGCAGCTGAGATGTCAACTCCGTCCAAGCGTCATTATACATTATATCAAGGATAAGTTACTATTGTTGGTCATATTTCCTCGAGAGACTATACACTGGCTTGATTACACGCATCCAGGCCAGAGGGGTGCAACGTCATTCTGATAAGTGGGCTCAAACTCTCTAGTTGTTTTTAAGTTTGACTCCATTTTGTAATCACTGAAGTGTCATCACAGATCCTCTCAACCCGTAAAACTTTCATTTCGTTTCCACCTCCTCTTCCGGAGGCTTCATTTTTTTATCAATCAGTGTATATGAGCCGGCCGGAGTGGCCGAGCGGTTCTAGGCGCTACAGTCTGGAACCGCGCGACCGCTACGGTCTTAGGTTCGAATCCTGCCTCGGGCATGGATGTGTGTGTTTTCCTTAGGTTAGTTAGGTTTAAGGGGGGCAGGACGTCAAACGGGTCGACTTGGAGCAGGAGAGGCACCACAGGGCATTTTAATTTCCACTGTGTATACTTTCACAAATAAATTCTTACAACTTTTTGAGCATGACCAGGAAGGATTTAAGATTCACATTCATAGCAATGAAAGTTCAAAAAAATAACTAAATAATTTTTTTTACAAGTGAAATTTCATAATTTTTTCACTTACTATTCGCTGCATTTGTTGCTATAGGTACACTTTTCTTCATAAGTAAGAGAGATTCTTCGATGAATTTTGCACAGCATACAAACCATACTTACAGGTGTATGAAACTCTAGAATTTATATAATTTATGGAAACATGAATGAGCTGTTACATTTTAAACTTCATGTTTAGAAGAAATTCAAATTTTATAATTATTTATCTCAACTTTTACCATAGATTTTAATAGATTTGGAAAATTGTAGAGTTTTGCATTAAGGAGTTTGTGTTTAACAAGCAGTGCAAAATTCGTGGAAGAATCTCTCTTACTTATGAAGGAAAGTGTACCTATAGCAACAAATGAAACCAATAGGAAGTGAAAAAATTATGAAATTTCACATGTAAAAAAAAATTATTTCCTTATGTTTTTGAGCTTTTACTGCTACAAGTGTGAATCCTGAATTCTTCCTGGTCATGCTGACAAAGTTTTATGAATTTATTTGTAAAAGTATAGACAGTGGAATTTAAAATGTCCTGTCGTGTCTCTCCTGCTCCAAGTCGGCCTGTTTGACGTCCTACCCCCTTAAGTAGTTCTAGGGGACTGATGACCTCAGAAGTTAAGTCCCACAGAGCTCAGAGCCATTTAAACCAGTGTATATGAATCCCACTGAAAGGAGTAATTAATACTAACGTCTAAGTTCAACAATTTCGTTGATGGCTTGCAAGTGTTTCGTTGAGCTACATCCACATCTGAGCCCAGCTTGTTCCATTGTTTCGTTAAAATCCAATGCTACTCTCTGTAATTGCTGATACTTTTAGGGAATATCTTGTATATTACGGAGAGGAAGTTAAGAGGTAAATCTTGTTTATATTTTTCCTTTCTCCTTTCTTGTGAATTAGAATTATCATTCTCTGCAGACATTCTGTAAATATTGCGCAAGTTCATTCTGTACATCTTTGATCATTTTTATTAGAATAATATCGTCTTCAAGTACGTTTCCTTTCTTCTTACAAAAATGGCACCAAAACATGGTACAAAATGTGTCGTACACAGCCTGTTAAATATGTGCAATAACAAGGAACTCGTGACCCTTTCAAAGGCCATAAGTGGTACGGTTTTATGAACCTGTACCGAAATCCAGTGAGGCGTATTCTGTGTGCTCATTAGCTTCAGTATACACACTTGAACTTAGCAGTAGCTTCTTTAACCAGTGAATGTGAATCCTTTAATGCCAAATGTAACTCCTATTTTATATTCGTTGTGGTTTCCTTTTCTAAAACGACGTACGTTATACCATCGCATAATTCAGTTTTATCAATTTCACACAAAAATTTAACACTTGATTGTCTACATGACAGTCACAATCAGGTAACTAAAAGTTATTCTCTGAGACTTGAAAGCAAGGCATCTAAAGAGTAGTACTTTCAAAAGTCACAGCCTGCGCCACATTCTTATCATCTCTGTGACGCTGAAGAGTTTTAAAACGCCCCTGATATTCCTTAACAGCTCTTCGTACGAACGAGTAACACGTTTATTTTTACCAGCCTTCTTGTTAGCGAACTGAACTAGACTATTTGTACTATGTGAAACGCCTTTGCTTTCAGCCCGATATTTACGAGATGGCCTCGACGAGCGTGAAAATTAGTATCTGCATGGAACTAATGACAGTTGCAAGCTAAACAAAGGTCTCGTAAGAAACATGTACGTGCAACTCCGTATCTTGTAAGTGACACTCGTTTAAGGCTCGCCGAGACTCCGTTATTTCACTTTGATTAGATAACGGAACCTCCTGTGCATGTGCGTCTTCCTTTCGTGTCTATAAATGGCAAAACTGGGCACGGCCATACTTCCGCCATGCTCGGGAGTGCGGGGCTTTATAAGTCATGTAAAATAAAGAGGAAAGCCTCCTACGAAATAAAACACTTCACCACATGCTAATGGATACGGATCTCCCGAATACGCTCAGTATTATGACAAATAAAATACCAGACAAGTGACTGCAGTTGTTGTTAATAAAGACGCAAGCTGGCCGAAACATGTCGCAGTAACATGAACTCCACCACGTTGCTTAGGATATTTTCGAAAGATAAGCCTCGGGGATGACGAGGAAAGATTTTTCGGAGATCCTCGTAGCTCCTCAACTTCATGAGGAAGATAGCAGACACAGACCTCAGCTATGAGGAAGGAAGACACAAATGTTGGCTCAGTGACTGCTGCCTGGGGCTGTTAACCCAGGACATAAGAGACAAACGGGAAAGAAGTGCTGGAAGTTGTGAAGTTGCAATTATAGAGTGACTTAGAATAATAATAATAAAATAAAGTTAAATATAGTAAGTTAAACATGAAAACAGTAGAATGTGCTTTAATAGTTGAGATAAGGTGAACACAAGCATGTCTTTCAGATGAGTTTGAGTCCTGGAAGGAAAGTAAGTATAAATCTTAAGTCTAAGTATTACACACAGTTTGCATAATAAAATGACCGTCTATGCAGTAAAATGCGTACCAAAGCAATATTATACTTAGACACGTAGTTAATGGAGACACATAGTTTTTATCAGTAACGCACAGACCTAATTAACAGTGAGAATAACAGATATAGGACAGATTATGTATCTGGTTAATTTCAAAAAACTACATGTTATTACGTCGAAGTTTATTTCCAAATTTTCGGTAACAAATACGTAACAGTCTCATTTTATTTTAATTTGCATGGTTGGTTCAAATGGCTCTGAGCATTATGGAACTTAGCTTCTGAGGTCAACAGTCCCCTAGAACTACACCTAACTAACCTAAGGACATCACACACATCCATCCCCGAGGCAGGATTCGAACCTGCAACCGTGGCGGTCACGCGGTTCCAGACTGTAGCGCCTAGAACCGCTCGGCCACCCCGGCCGTCTTAATTTGCATGTAATTATAATCTAGTTAAGTATCTTGAAAACGTGTCAGAGATTAGTCATCAGACAAATAATATGGATATTTATTGACCATTATCTAGAAAAGCGCAACTGTAATTAAGCGTACCCAAGGCGAGGAATTCATTACTTCAGATTTTAACGAATCCGACAAAAAGAAAAATCAACGCCCTAAAGAAACAGATCCTCATGAATAAAGCTTTATTCATACATTATACAGGCCGTTAACCATGCTTATGTGTATTATTGGTCCATTATCTGCAAGCTGAACATGAAAAAAGCCACCGAATTTTACACACACAGATTATATAGTGTATAAAACTCAGAGTCCTGGAAAGGACAAACCTATGAGTTTGCCAACGAGCAGTTAATGGCTTCTTAGCTATACTTGATGTTATTCAAGTTAACCACAGAGAGAGGTGCCCACAGTGGTTAAGACACCGAGAAAGTTTCGGCCGATCAACGATTACAGACATAATAAGTCTCTGACGCCACATGCACTTACGGGAAAAAAATCGCAAGCCCAAGAAGGAGTCGATCGTATAAACGGAAGTTGGTAGGCGTGTTTATACTTCTGAAAGATGGCATCTAGTCAAATTTCGCCCCAGTCGCATAGGTTCGGGGCTAGTAGCGCCACTATAAGAATGCAAATCAGGTTTGATTTAAATACACGCTGTAATGGTCTTGAGCGTTAGTTACCTTTGAGACTGGACGTAGTGAGTTGATGTTAGTCAAGAACTCCTATAAGGCGACAAAGACGCCGTTATCAACATCTGAGATTGAAGGACACGTGTAATAGGGCTATGAGAAGTTGGATGTTCCTTCTGCGATACTGCCGCCAGACATGGCAAAAATGTAGCCACTGTACTTGATTCCTTCAGCGGTGGGCACGGGAATGTAAGATTACATTTAGATTAGATTAATTATTCATTCCATAGACCCATAAAAGAGGGAATCCTCCTGGGTGTGGAACATGTCAGATAAACACATTGCAAAAATGTAATTAGAAAAACTTGAGTTTCATTAATTTTAATGATCCTCAGTCAATAAACAGTAAAATTATGTACATGAATTAAATTTAAACTTCTAATATTTGCAGGCTTAATACTTTCATCTGCTTTCATTAAACCCATCATTCAGACATTTGCTAGTTTCTTGGCTATTACAACCAAGTATTGTCAAAAATTAAAGTAAATTATTCATTTCAGTGATCCTCAGTTAAGAACAGTCAGCTTATGTACAAGATTTAAAATTAAACTTCCACTATTTACAGACTTAAGACTTACATCTGCTTTCCATACATCTATCATTCACACAGTATGTAGTTACTTGGCTGTTACAACCAAGTATTGTCAAAAATTAAAGTATAATAAACATTCATTAAAATGGTCTGCTGCACTTGTTGAAAAACTCATGAATGGAGTAGAAGGAGTTGACCACCACAAATCCTTTTAAATTATGTTTAAATTGTGCCTTGTCTGAAACTAAACTCTTAATGGTTGCTGGTAACTTATTGAAAATATGCGTTGCTGAATACTGGACTCCTTTCTGGGCAGGAGTAAGTGATTTTTATGTATATAGTTCTTATTCCTAGTATTGATACTGTGTACTAAGCTGTTAGTTGGAAAAAGAGATTTATTATTTACAACAAACTTCTTTAAGGAATAAATATATAGAGAAGCTGTGGTTAATATGGCCAATTTTTTGAATAGGTTTCGACATGATGTTCTTGGATTTGCACTACTCATTACTCTTATTATATGCTTCTGTTCTCTAAAAAATTTTTCTCTGTTTGTGGAGTTACCCCACAATATGATACCATATGACATAATGGAGTAAAAATAAGCAAAATATGCCAGTTTTTTATATTTATATCTTCTATGTCTGACATCATTCGCATTGCAACACAGACTTGTTCAGGCGCTTTAGCAATTCATTAGTATGTTGCTCGCAACTAAATTTATTATCAAGTTGTAATCCCAAGAATTTTACACTCTCAACTTCTCCTACTTCCATGTCATCATATTTTATACACACACCAGAAGGAAATCTCTAGGAAGTTCTAAACTGCATATAGTGGGTCTTTTCAAAGTTTAATGACAGTGAATTGGTTATGAACCACTTATTAATGTCAATAAAAATTTGATTAGATGCCCTTTCTAAATTAATATTTGATTTACTATTTATTGCAACGCTTGTATCATCTGCAAATAAGACAAACTTGGCATCTGGTATTGTAACAGATGACAGGTCATTAATATACACATTCGGTCGCAAGAAGACCGAACTCCGAACGGCCACGTGGCACTATCGAGAGGGAAGACCATCATGTTCGGCATATGGCTCTGGTGCATTGTACTGCATCTTCAGCAGCAATTTGAGCAGCAGATGGTACCGCAGTGACACAAAGAATTGTTCCAACCGCTTACTTCAAGGACAGCTCGACCGAGGCGCCCCGTAGCCTGCATCCTACTGAACCTAAAGCACCGCCATTTGCGACTTCAGTGGTGTCAAGCGAGAGCTCACTGGAGGGCATGGTGGAGGTCTGCTGTGTTTTCTTACGAAAGCCGGTTCTGCCTCGGTGCCAGTGATGGCCGTGTGTTGGTTAGAAGCAGGCCAGTTGAGGCCCTGCAACCAACCCATCTGTGTGCTAGACACACGGGACTTATTTCTGGAGTTTTGATCTGGAGTACGATTTCGTATGACAGCAGGAGCACTCTCGTGGTTATCCTGCTCAATCTGATTACAAATATGTACGTCACACTGGGGATTCGACATGTTGTGCCGCCATTCATGAACAGCATTCCAGGGCGGTTTTCCAACAGGATGACGCTCGCCGACATACCTGTGCTGTAACCCGACATACTGTACAGAGTGTCGACATGTTGTCTTCCTTAGCCTCTTCGATCACCAGAGCACCTAAGGGACATCATCGGTAGACAACACCAGCTTCACCCACAACCAGCACTAATCGCCCTTGTATTGACCGACCAAGTGCAGCAGGCGTGGAAATTCAAGCCCACAGACGGACATCCGGTAGCTGTACAACACGATACATGCACGGTTGCATGTTTGCATTCAACATTCTGACGGATACACCTGTTGTTAACGTACCAGCATTTCACATTTGCAATGGCTTATCTCGCACCTACATTAACCTGTGATGTAGCAATGTTAATCACTTAAATACACTACTGGCCATTAAAATTGCTACACCAAGAAGAAATGCAGATGATAAATGGGTATTTATTGGACAAATATATTATACTAGAACTGACATATGATTACATTTTCACGCAATTTGGGTGCATAGATCCTGAGAAATCAGTACCCATAACAACCACATCTGGCCGTAATAACGGCCTCGATACGCCTGGGTATTGAGTCAAACAGAGCTTGGATAGCGTTTACAGGTACAGCTGCCCATGCAGCTTCAACACGATACCACAGTTCATCAAGAGTAGTGACTGGCGTATTGTGACCAGCCAGTTGCTCGGCCACCATTGACCAGACGTCTTCAATTCGCGAGAGATTTGGAGAATGTGCTGGCCAGGGAAGCAGTCGAACATTTTCTGTATCCAGAAAGACCCGTACAGGACCTGCAACGTGCGGTCGTGCATTATCCTGCTGAAATGTAGGGTTTCGCAGGTTTCAAATGAAGGGTTTAGCAACGAGTCGTAACACATCTGAAATGTAACGTCCACTGTTCAAAGTGCCGTCAATGGGAACAAGAGGTGACCGAGACGTGTAACTAATGGCACCCCATACCATCATGCGGGTGATACGCCAGTATGGCGATGAAGAATGTGCGTCCACCGCGATGTGGCCAAACACGGATGCGACCATCATGATGCTGTAAACAGAACCTGGATTCATTCGAAAAAATGACGTTTTGCCATTCGTGCACCCAGGTTCGTCGTTGAGTACACCATCGCAGGCGCTCCTGTCTGTGATGCAGCGTCAGGGGTAACCGCAGCCATGGTCTCCGAGCTGATAGTCCATGCTTCTGCAAACGTCGTCGAACTGTTCTTGCAGATGGTTGTTGTCTTGCAAACGTCCCCATCTGTTGACTCAGGGATCGAGACGTGGCTGCACGATCTGCTACAACCATGCTGATAAGATGCCTGTCATCTCGACTGCTAGTGATACGAGGCCGTTGGGATCCAGCACGGCGTTCCGTACTACCCTCCTGAACCCACCGATTCCATATTCTGCTAACAATCATTGGACCTCGACCAACGCGAGCAACAATGTCGCGATACGATAAACCGCAACCGCGATAGGCTGCAATCCGACCTTTATCAAAGATCTGCGTCCTCCTCGGCTCTGGCGCAACAGTGAAATAAAGTAGCACGTCGTACAGTATCAGGGGTGACGGTCCGTCGCCATTTACTACGGCATGGGTTACGTGCATGTCGTCAACCTCTCCCCCTCCTTCGACAAATGTGCAGAAACTTGCTAGACGGCGATGGTGTATGGAACGACGTCACTGAGGACAGGAATGGTTCAAAAATGGTTCAAATGGCCCTGAGCACTATGGGACTTAACTGCTGAGGTCATCAGTCCCCTAGAACGTAGAACTACTTAAACCTAACTAACCTAAGGACATCACACACATTCATGCCCGAGGCAGGATTCGAACCTGCGACCGTAGCGGCCGCGCGGTTCCAGACTGTAGCGCCTAGAACCGCTCGACCACTCCGGCCGGCGACAGGAATGGGATCAGATAGTTTTTTCGGACGAATTCGCGTTCTGTTTGTTTGAAAATGACGGCCGCATTTTGGTTCTCCGCACGCAGGGGAAGTGGCATCATAGAGACTGCATTCGCACAAGTCATACGGCGCTAACTCAACGCCTTATGGTGTGGGGTGCTATTGGGTACAACAACAAATCACAGTTGGTGCGTGTCCAGGGCACTGTGACCAGTGTGACCTACAGGAATGACATCCTGCGACCTGTAGCCATACGCTTTCTGCACAGCACCCTAGACGCCGGTTTTCAGCAAGACAGTGCACAACCAATGTTGCTGCACGAACATGTGCCTTCTTGGTGCCACAGGATATCAGCCTTTTGCCCTGGCCCGCCAGATCGCGAGACTTAGTGCCAACCGAAAGTGAGTCAGATATGGTCAAACGACGGGTGCAGCGCTTTGATCCAATGCCAACCACCAGAGGTGAACTCCGAAATCAGGTGAGTGCAGCATGGATGGCTCGCGCCTTATACGCGTCGATACCATCATGCATGGAACAAGTTCTCTGGGCCCTACAAAGCCTAGAAAGCAACAGGACAGATGCTGAATCGAGGTGACTGAAATACTAATCATTTCTGCAAAACATACTAATGTACATGTCCTGTGAATATGAACGTCCTATCTTTAGTCGTTCAAGGCGATTTGTTTTCACTGAACGTGAGTGTATTTCATGCATCTTACTGCAGGCAAGGCGTCTTACATCACCAGCCTCAGGCGCGGATACTGTAAACTGGGTTGCTTATGTTAACTTGCATGAAATGTTTCCCGGGCCAGTTTTACACTATTTGACAGCCACCAAGGCACAGGTGACACTTGCTAAGGAACAACTGCCAGTTGCTATGGAAGAAGGCTACAATTGCTACGGTACACTCACACAGCGATAGTAAAAGAAGGGTAGAGGACTGGACGCGTTAACTGCAGCGAAGCCTTTGTACGAATGCTCTGTATGCATTCGTCATTTCATGCAGTACGATGGTTCACAAAGATTGTTGAGGAACCAATTAGTGCGACATTCCGTGTGGTACAGCAGCATTACTGCAAGACGTCATTTGTGTGTTTACAATCGTGGACGGCTCGAAGCTGGTCGAAGTGTCACTACTGCGGCCAGACTAATGGGTGTGTCTCAGAGTGTCTTCTTCTTCTGTAGTGGTCAGTCCAAGGATTGGTTTGCAACAGCTACAATGGCAGCTTGTCTCCATTCTGTGCGTCTTTCAGCTTTTCTCTTCATTTCTTTATAGGTGTTACATCCCACATCTTTCACGACTTGATCCATGTACCTCAGCCGTGGTCTTCCTCTTGGTTTTTTTCCCTCGACATATCCCTCTATGATTGTGTTCAGGAGTCCTCTATGTCTTAATAGATGGCTTGTAAATTGCACTCTTCTTTTAACAATGAAACTCCAGAAGCTTCTCTCCTCACCTGCTCTTTCCAGAACCACTTCGTTTGTGACCTTGTCTATACATTTTATTTTCAGCATGCATCTATAGCACCACATTTCAAAAGAATTTAGCTTCCGGCCTTCCTCTGTCCCGAGAGTCCATGTTTCACACCCATAGCATGCCACACTCCACACATATGATTTCAAAAATCTTTCCCTGATTTCAAGGCCGATGCTCTTAGATGTTAAGATGTTTTTCTTCTTGTTAAAAGCAGTCTTTGCTTGAGCAATTCTACTTCTCACTTCTGTCTTGCTCCTTCCATCTCTGGTAATATTACTGCCCAGATGAGTAAATTTATCAGCTTGTTCAAGCAGTTTATTGCCTACATGTACTTGGACTTTCACTTGATCTTTTTTGTCGCATGCCATTACTTTTGTTTTTGCTTTGTTAATTCTCGTATTATATTCTTCCCCCATAACTTTATCCATTCTATTCAGTAGGACTACAAGATCTTCTTCACTTTCAGCTAGGAAAGCTATATCATCGGCATATCTTATCATATCTATTCGTTGGCCATGAATTACTACACCTGTCTGTCAATTTTCCCTTACTTTTTTCAGCGCCTCTTCAACGTATAGGTTAAAGATAACAGGGGATAGTGCGCAACCTTGTCGAACACCTTTCCGTATCTGCACCTCTTCTTGTTTTGTCCGTCCACGGATAACTGCTGTCTCGTTTTTGTACAGGTTCCATATCATTTTTCTATCTTTATAGTCTATTCCTACTTTTTTGAGTACCTCAAACATCTTATCCCATTTAACATTATCAAAGGCTTTCTCTACATCTACGAAAGCTATGTATGTTATCAGGTTCTTATCTAGTCGTTTCTCTATTATTAGTTTTAGAGCAAATATTGCTTCTCTGGTTCCTCGCTAATTAAGATCCCTGAAGATAGAAGTGCTATGCGGAAACATACTGCTGATCGTAGACCATCACACCGCAAGAGGATCGATACGTAGCCCTAGGGGCGAACAGGAACAGACATCTCACTCCTAGGCAGATTGCTGCAGACCTTGCAACTGCTACCGGTACGCGTGACTCTGACAGAACCATTTCGCCGCTACTAAATCGAGATGGTTTGTATGCTCAAGAGACTGTTAAATGCATCCCACTTCATCCACGCCATCGTCGGGAAAGGGTTCGACGATGTGGGGCATATGTCGTTTGGGGTCGGCAACAGTGATCCAGAAATATCTTCTCCAAAGAGAAGAGTCCGTTGGTGTAGGGCACATGTTGGATGGGGTCAGCAACAGAGGTCCAGAGTGAAGTTCTCCATGGTGGCAAGTTATCTTGCCCACCAGTTAGTGTGCAGCACGTTACACACGACAGAATGTTCATCAATGTTGTCGGTATGGCCTAAGCATTATGGTGTGGGCAGACATTATGCACAATGACGGAACACCGCTGCATGTCTTTGTCGAGGTACCGTTATAGTACAGTGCTATTGCGGGGAGATTATTCTGGATCATGTTCGTCTGTTTAGGGGTGCGGTAGGTCCCGGCTTTCTGTTTATGTGCCACAACGACCGCTCACACAGGTCCGTTGAGGTGTTGGACACACTGGAAAGTGAAGATATTGAACGTACGGAATGGCCTGCGTACTCCTCGGCCTAAACCCTATGAGGCGTGCCTGGGACGCTCTTGTCAGACATGTTTCTCAACGAACACACCTCCCCAAACCGTGCAAGAACTGGAAACCACCTTGAGAGAGGAGTGGGACAATATCCCCCACGGTCTCCTCAACAATCCAATGCAGGAAATCCTAAGAAATTTTGGTCTTATGTCAGAGTGGTAGGTGGATCAAAACAAAATATCCAGACACTCTGTGACCAAAATGGTACTGAAACAGAGGATGACAGACTAAAGGCCGAAATACTAAATGTCTTTTTCCAAAGCTGTTTCACAGAGGAAGACTGCACTCTAGTTCCTTCTCTAGACTGTCGCACAGATGACAAAATGGTAGATGCCGAAATAGACGACAGAGGGATAGAGAAACAATTAAAATCGCTCAAAAGAGGAAAGGCCGCTGGACCTGAAGGGATACTAGTTCGATTTTACACAGAGTACGCGAAGGAACTTGCCCCCCTTCTTGCAGCGGTGTACCGTAGGTCTCTAGAAGAGCGTAGCGTTCCAAAGGATTGGAAAAGGGCACAGGTCATCCCCGTTTTCAAGAAGGGACGTCGAACAGATGTGTAGAACTATAGACCTATATCTCTAACGTCGATCAGTTGTAGAATTTTGGAACACGTATTATGCTCGAGTTTAATGACTTTTCTGGAGGCTAGAAATCTGCTTTGTAGGAATCAGCATGGGTTTCGAAAAAGACGATCGTGTGAAACCCAGCTCGCGCTATTCGTCCACGAGACTCAGAGGGCTATGGACAGGGGTTCCCAGGTAGATGCCGTGTTTCTTGACTTCCGCAAGGCGTTCGATACAGTTCCCCACAGTCGTTTAATGAACAAAGTAAGAGCATATAGACTATCAGACCAACTGTGTGATTGGATTGAAGAGTTCCTAGACACCAGAACGCAGCATGTCATTCTCAATGGAGAGAAGTCTTCCGAAGTAAGAGTAATTTCAGGTGTGCCGCAGGGGAATGTCGTAGGACCGTTGTTATTCACAATATACATTAATGACCTTGTGGATAACATCGGAAGTTCACTGAGGCTTTTTGCGGATGATGCTGTGGTATATCGAGAGGTTGTAACAATGGAAAATTGTACTGAAATGCAGGAGGATCTGCAACGAATTGACGCATGGTGCAGGGAATGGCAATTGAATCTCAATGTAGACAAGTGTAATGTGCTGCGAATACATAGAAAGAAAGATCCTTTATCATTTAGCTACAATATAGCAGGTCAGCATCTGCAAACAGTTAATTCCCTAAATTATCTGGGAGTAGGCATTAGGAGTGATTTAAAATGGAATGATCATATAAAGATGATCGTCGGTAAAGCAGATGCCAGACTGAGATTCATTGGAAGAATTCTAAGGATATGCAATCCGAAAACAAAGGAAGTAGGTTACAGTACACTTGTTCGCCTACTGCTTGAATATTGCTCACCAGTGTTGGATCCGTACCAGATAGGGTTGATAGAAGAAATAGAGAAGATCCAACGGAGAGCAGCGCGCTTAGTTACAGGATCATTTAGTAATCACGAAAGCGTTACGGAGATGATAGATAAACTCCAGTGGAAGACTCTGCAGGAGAGACGCTCAGTAGATCGGTACGGGCTTTTGTTGAAGTTTCGAGAACATACCTTCACCGAGGAGTCAAGCAGCATATTGCTCCCTCCTACGTATATCTCGCGAAGAGACCATGAGGATAAAATCAGGGAGATTAGAGCCCACACAGAGGCATACCGACAATCTTTCTTTCCACGAACAATACGAGACTGGAATAGAAGGGAGAACCGATAGAGCTACTCAAAGTACCCTCTGCCACACACCGTCAGGTGGCTTGTGGAGTATGGATGTAGATGTAGATGTAGAATCTGGTAGTAAGCATCAATAACATGCGCAAAATAAGCATTAGTGCCCGAGGAGGGCGTAATACTTACTGAGAGTCCGATATTGACCTTTACGTTGGGAGTCTGACCTGTGTCAAACATGAACGTTATTTATGTCTATTATCCTGCTTTCACAAAAATCAAATGGTTCAAATGGCTCTGAGGACTATGGGACTTAACTTCTGAGGTCATTAGTCCCCTAGAACTTAGAACTACTTAAACCTAACTAACCTAAGGACATCGCACACATCCATGCCAGAAGCAGGATTCGAACCTACGACCGTAGCGGTCGCGTGGTTCCAGACTGAAGCGCCTAGAACCGCTCGGCCACTCCGTCCGGTTATCTTGCTTTCACATGTGGTGAAATTTATACCATCGTTCATTATTAACTTACCACTCCACCTCTGTTACGTATGTAGAATGTTTCACGTCGTCCAAAACTGCCTGTGATTATTCTTGTCCAGTAATATCTCTGTGCCTCAGTAACTGTCAAGCAGCGTCTTTTTCTCGCCCTGTATATAAAGTATTTGTAAGATGCTCATCAAAAGTAAATGTCAAATTTCATTTCTCAGTGCCTCTGTACATCTGGACTACTTTAAAAAGAAAATGATTTTGAGTCCCTAAAAACATAGCGTTCCCTTGTTAGGCTGGGAAATATTCATCTGCTTCCATGTTGCTCTCTGATGAGCAAGCTGCAGCTGAGACGCCTCCTGATATGACCTCACCTATCTGGCGAGACTGCGACACAATTTACGCATTACGGCTGGCTGCGATGACTCGACGCACAGCTAACCCGGCGCTCGTGAGCACGGGAACAGTCATTTCTCAGGCCACAGCGACGTGGAGACTGGCCATCTTTCTTTTATCATCTGCTGGCATGCTCTGCACTGACGCTTCTCGTTAAGAAACCTGCAGTGCCGCAATTGAAGAACGTACACGAAAAGCCCACCGAAAAAAAAGAAAAGCATTGGCTTCTCTCCGAATTAACTGAAACACCCTCCGGCGGGATGGCTTTCTACCATGGACTTATTTACTGAGACATCGCGTGAAACGAAAGAACAGAATTATGACTTCCCTATGTGAATTAATAACTGAGTAAAGTAGAACAGCCAG
The DNA here is from genome assembly GCF_021461385.2 of Schistocerca piceifrons. Classification (NCBI taxonomy): domain Eukaryota; kingdom Metazoa; phylum Arthropoda; class Insecta; order Orthoptera; family Acrididae; genus Schistocerca; species Schistocerca piceifrons. Next base: position 764,104,891 of record NC_060149.1, on the reverse strand, counting down.
CCGGAGTGGCCGAGCGGTTCTAGGCGCTACAGTCTGGAACCGTGCGATCGCTACGGTCGCAGGTTCGTATCCTGCCTCGGGCATGGATGTGTGAGATGTCTTTAGGTTAGTTAGGTTTAAGTAGTTCTAACTTCTACGGGACTGATGACCTCAGAAGTTAAGTCCCATAGTGCTCAGAGCCATTTGAACCATTCACATTAATGTGACCACTTATCAAAAGCCTTAATACCCACATTTTGCAGCGCGGACGTGCAGAAAGAGAATCAGTAAAGCTCTGGAAGGTACCGACAAGGATGTGGAGCCGTGTCGACTATAGTGCCGTGCCCAGCTGCGCTAGCATTGTCGGTTGAGGGTCAACGGCACGAAAAGCCCGATCGTGGTAATCGCACAGATTCTCTATTAAGTTTTAATCCTGGGAGTCTGACAGCCAGAGGTGTACGGTAAACTGTTCTTAGTGATCTTCGAGCCACGCACGTACACTGCAAGCTGTGTGAGACATTGCATTGTCCTGCTTGTACACTACCGGCCATTCAAATTGCTACAACAAGAAGAAATGCAGATGATAAACGGATACTCGTTGGAGAAATATATTATACTAGAACAGATATGTGATTACATTTTCACGAAATTTGGCTGCATAGATCCTGAGAAATCAGTACCAAGAACAACTACCTCTGGCCGTAATAACAGCCTTGATACGCCTGGGCATTGAGTCAAACAGAGCTTGGATGGCGTATACAGGTACAGTTGCCCATGCAGCTTCAACACGATACCACAGTTCATCAAGAGTAGTGACCGGCGTATTGTGACGCGCCAATTGCTCGGCCACCATTGACCAGACGTTTTCAATTGGTGAGAGATCTCGAGAATGTGCTGGCCAGGACAGTAGTCGAACAATTTCTGTATCCAGAAAGGCCCGTAAAGGACCTGCAACATGCGGTCGTGCATTATCCTGCTGAAATGTAGGGTTTCGCAGAGATTGAATGAAGGGTAGAGCCATGGGTCGTAACACATCTGAAGTGTAACGTCCACTGTTCAAAGTGCCGTCAATGTGAACAAGAGGTGATCGAGACGTGTAACCAATGGCACCCCATACCATCACGCCGGGTCATACGCCAGTATGGCGATGACGAATACACGCTTCCAATGTGCGTTCACCGCGATGTCGCCAAACACGGATGCGACCATAATGATGCTGTAAACAGAATCTGGATTCATCCGAAAAAATGACGTTTTGCCATTCGTGCAGCTAGGTTCGTCGCTGAGTACACCACCGAAGGCGCTCCTGTCTGTGATGCAGCGTCAAGGGTAACCGCAGCCACGGTCTCGGAGCGGATAGTCCGTGCTGCTGCAAACGTCGTCGAACTGTTCGTGCAGATGGTTGTTATCTTGCAAACGTCCCCATCTGTTGACTCAGGGATCGAGACGTGGCTGCATGATCCGTTACAGATATGCGGATAAGATGCCTGTCATCTCGACTGCTAGTGATACGAGGCCGTTGGGATCCAGCACGGCGTTCCGTATTACCCTCCTGAATCCACCGATTCCATATTCTGCTAACAGTCATTGGATCTCGACCAACGCGAGCAGCAATGCCGCGATACGATAAACCGCAACCGCGATAGGCTACAATCCGACCTTTATCAAAGTCGGAAACGTGATGGTACGCATTTCTCCTCCTTACACGAGGCATCACAACAACGTTTCACCAGGCAACGCCGGTCAACTGCTGTTTGTGTATGAGAAGTCGGTTGGAAACTTTCCTCATGTCAGCACGTTGTAGGTGTCGCCACTGGCGCCAACTTTGTGTGAATGCTCTGAAAAGCTAATCATTCGCATATGACAGCATCTTCCTGTCGGTCAAATTTCGCGTCTGTAGCGCGTTATCTTCGTGGTGTAGCAGTTTTAATGGCCAGTAGTGTAGATGCAATCGTACCGAGGAAGAAACAGAGTGCATGTAATGGTGAACATGGTCACCAAGGTTATATGCGTACTTGTGTTGATTCATTGTGTCTTGCAGAATGACGACATCACCCAGGGAATACCACGAAAAGATTTCCCAGGCCACAACGCTCCCTCCTCTGGCTTGGACGCTTGTTGCAGAGCGGTACCCGCAAACGACCATCCGTCCAATGGAACATAAAGTGTGATTCATTTCAAGAGACCACCTGTCGCCTCTCAGTGGACGTCCAGTTGCAGTACTGGCGTGCAAATTCATGACTTCGTCGCCGATGAACAGCAGTCAGTATGGCTGCATAAAACGGAGGCTTGCTGCGGCGGCCCATACGCAGCAACATTGACTTAACGGTCGTGGAGGAGACACTGTTGGTATCCACTTGATTCATTTGGGCTGTCAGTTTCTCAACAGTTACACGTCTATTTCCCGAGCGAGGCGGCGCAGTGGTTAGTGTTGTGTTGTCAGAAGAGCCAACACCGTGCTACTAGGGAGGCCGAAATGCATGCTTTTTAGCTCACGCAGGCTGGCGTGAGGAGGGAAGAACTATACTGACGTGAGGTCAGGAACATGACAAGGAATTAGAATTCAGAAAGCGGACGTAGCTAGTTTGATACTTAACTTTAATCCATTAATGATGAACGTCGTTTTTGACGGTACATGATTCACAATTTTATCTGTTCAGAATAGAATCTTGAAGAATATGGCGCCTTGCTAGGTCGTAGCAAATGACGTAGCTGAAGGCTATGCTAAACTGTCGTCTCGGCAAATGAGAGCGTATGTAGTCAGTGAACGATCGCTAGCAAAGTCGGCTGTACAACTGGGGCGAGTGCTAGGGAGTCTCTCTAGACTAGACCTGCCGTGTGGCGGCGCTCGGTCTGCAATCACTGATAGTGGCGACACGCGGGTCCGACGTATACTAGCGGACCGCGGACGATTTAAAGGCTACCACCTACCAAGTGTGGTGTCTGGCGGTGACACCACAGTTAGCACACTGAACTCGCATTCGGGAGGACGACAGTTCGATCCCGCGTCCGGCCATCCTGATTTAGGTTTTCCGTGATTTCCCTAAATAGCTCCAGGCAAATGCCGGGTTGGTTCCTTTGAAAGGGCTCGGCCGACTTCTTTCCCCATCCTTCCCTAATCCGACGAGACCGATGAACTCGCTGTTTGGTCTCCTCCCCCAAACAACCCAACACCAACCCAACACATCTATTCACCTGCACACGTCTCCAAAGCTGTCGCCCACCCCTGTTGTCTATGGACCGTGGTCATCACAGTTACCTCGGTACCAATCTTGGATAGCACCATTTTCCCACGCACGGTATACTTTATCTACGACGGCAGCTTACAGTGTACATCTTAGCCGCTTCGGAAATGCTTACATCTTCACCTGGAAGCCAATGATCATACCTTTTGGGCATCAGATAAATCACTCCGTTTCGACATTACGGCAACGATTTCACTGTCTTTCGCGTCCCCCCAACATGCTCTGTATCATCCACTGCTAGGGCTTCCAGCTGCCGATTGTGAGTAGTTATGGCACGTTGACGCAGGACATAGGCAGTGGTCAATTAACGTGACTGGACAGTGTATAGAGGCTGCTGTCCAAATGAACAGCTATTCTGAATTTTGTCGGGAACAAACGAAATAAAACAGGAAATACTTTCGTCTCCTTTTCTGTGTTTACGATGTTGACGTATATTATATACAGCCCCAGGGGCTTCAGCTAGAAGTACGCGGGTGGCGACAGCGGGGACCCGAGCTGAGTCTGACATTGCTTCCACTTACTTGTGTCAGACTCCTTCTTTCTCCTTCCCTGTCGGCCTCCCTGGGCCAACTCTTGCTTTTTCGACCCCAACGGTATTAGGTTTCGAGGCCCGAGGGCGTCTTTCCAATTTTCTTATTCCTTCCTATAACCCAACTCCTGAGGGGAGCCCACCCCTTAAGAAAAGCCAGCAGTCCTGTGAGCTGTGAGGGTAACGCCGCAGGTTGGACGGGAGGCCAGCACCCTCTCTCCGTAAAAAATTAAACATGCTTTCAAGACTACAAGTAAGCCTCGGAACATTACTGACAAAAATAGACGACGTCAATGGCAGAGAAACGGTATACGATTTGGAACGTGGAATGTAAGGAGTCTGTACAAGACAGGAGTTGCAATCAGTGTGGTCAAGGAAATTCAGAGGTACAAACTAGACCTAGTTGCACTGCAAGAAATCCGGTAGGACGATGCTGGGAGCATTGATGTTGAAAACTGTACAATTCTGTATGGAGCCTGTGAACGAGGTCATCTGTTAGGCACTGGTTTCTGCGTCAGTAAGACGGTGGCCACTAATGTTTCAGAATTCATTTCAGTCAACCCAAGAATATCTGTTCTAACACTGGAAGTAAAGCATATTAAGGCGACTTTTGTGAACTGTCATGCTCCCACGGAGGAGAGCGAATGTGAAGTGAAAGACGAGTTCTATGCACAGCTAGAGGCAGTGATGGACGCTATACCAAATGGACACCTGAGGATCCTCCTTGGTGATATGAATGCCAAGGTTGGGAAAGAACAAATATTCCAAGACACAACAGATAGGCACAGTCTACACAACCTAAGCAATGACAATGGAGTTAGGTTCATCAGCTTCGCGACATCATTAGGGTTGTTCATCTCCAGCACAAACTTCCAGCGGAAAAACATACATAAAGGAACCTGGGTATCACCAGATGGGAGAACTGTAAATCAAATAGACCATGTTGCCGTTGATCTCAGAGCCAAGAGATGGGTGTTAGACGTTAAGACAGCGCGGGGTGCCGAAGGTGGGAGTGATCATTTCCTGGTCAGAGGCCATTTAAACATACAGTGTAAAGGAAGAACGGGGCCTAAGTTAAAAAGAGTGGAAAGGTACCATGTGGAGAAACTAAAAGATGAGGCAACGAAGACCAGATACCAGTTGCAACTTAGTAACCGTTTTGAAGCACTCAGCGAAGTGGATGCGAATCAGGACCTCGAACTTATGTGGGGAAACATCCAGAGCTCAGTTAGGGATACAGCAAAGGAAACACTCATGGGAAACCCAGTGGGCAAGAAGATCTGGTTTGGAAAGGAATGTGCAGATGCCCTGGAAAGGAGAAAGGAAGCCAGGAACAAATGGCTGAAGGGGACAAATCTGGCACAGGCCAAAGCACAATTTCAGGAGGTCCGAAAGACTACACAAGCAATTCTGAGAAGAGCAAAGAGGAAATACATAAGGAATATCATCACTGAAGCAGAAACAGACTTCAGAGGACAAAAGACGGGGGAAATGTTTCTGAGGGTGAAGTACCTCTGCAAAGGTCACCAGGCCAAGCAGAAATTTGTCAAAGATTCCCGTGATAAGATCCTGACGAACGATAGGGACATAGCTGAGAGATGGAAAGAGTACTATCGACAGCTGCTAAATTGTGATGAACCAGAACTGCAGTTTGATTTCCAGTACCCAATTACAGCCGATGCAGACTATCCCCCACCTACCCTGGATGAGATAAAAACCAGAATCAGACACCTTAAACAGAATAAGAGTCCAGGTCAAGATGGAATACAGGCTGAAATGATCCTGGCAGGAGGAGAGAAACTTGCAGAAAAAATACACCGACTGATACAGGCAATATGGACCAAAGAAGAACTACCAGGAGAATGGAAAACAGCTCTGATTTATCCAATACATAAGAAGGGCGACAAACTGAAATGTGACAACTATCGAGGAATCGCCCTGCTTAACGTCTGCTATAAGATCCTGTCCAATTGCCTCACACATAGAATTCAGCTAGTGGCAGAATCGGTGACTGGGGAGTACCAGGGAGGTTTCCGGCCAGGACGGTCAACAGTAGATCACATGTTCAGTCTCCGGCAGCTCACTGAGAAACTGGGTGAATATGGTAAAGATTTGCATATTTTATTCGTTGATTTTAAGAAGGCCTATGATTGCATACATCGCAAGAGCCTGCTCAACTGTTTAAGGGAGTTTGGCATAGCAGAGAAACTCATCAATCTGATAAAGATCTGTCTGAACGAAACACATGCAAAGGTGAAGATGGGAAATCGCGTAACTGAGGAATTTGAAATTGTGACAGGACTCAGGCAAGGAGATGGGTTGTCCCCTATCCTGTTCAACTTTGCCCTCGAGAAGATCATACGCGAGACCTTCCAAGAGAACGAAGGGATTGATATCGAAGGAAAGAGACTGGCATACTTAGCCTATGCAGACGACATCTGTTTACTCTCTAGGTCGGAAGAGGAGTTGGAGCAAATGACCAAAGCATTAAAGGAGGCTGCCAGCAAATTTGGGCTAAACATAAACGAAGCTAAGACAGAGTACCTCGTTATGACGCGTGGTCATTGTCAGACTGCTGATCATCTACAATCACTGCAGGTTGGGGACCATTCCTACAAGAGAGTGCAAGAATTCAAATACCTAGGGGCACTTTTCACTGAGAACTCGTCATGTGCAGCAGAGATCAATGCCAGAATACAAGCAGGAAACTGATCTTACCACAGCCTAGCACAACTGCTTCGGTCCAAATCTCTCTCCAGACAGTTCAAGATTCGACTGTACAAAACCCTGATCCAGCCTGTTGTTCTATATGGCTGTGAGACATGGAGTATCCGGAAACAGGACTTCCATAAGCTCCTTGTCTTTGAGAGAAAAGTGCTTCGGAAGATCTTCGGTCCGGTTCTGGATGCAGATACAGGGGAATGGAGGATCAGATACAACCAAGAGCTTGAGGAACTATACCAGCAGCCCAACATAGCAGGAGCTGTCAAAGTCAAACGAGTGCAGTGGGCCGGCCATGTGGCCCGGATGGAGGATCACAGATGGCCTCGGAAGCTCCTGGATTTCACAGCCACACGAAAGAGACGGCCAGGGAGACCCAAGAAGCGTTGCAGGGATGGACTCCATGAAGATTTAAAACAAATTTCAATAGAGGTGGACGAATGGCGGATAGCAGAATGGACAGAATACAGTGGAGGAGGAAACTTGTAGATGCGTGCGGTCCACTGGGCCTGATCACGTAGTAGTAGTAGTAGTTTGAATTGTTTAGAGCGACTACTAAGTGTTCCGTCCATAAGAACAATTCCATTTTCACTCAGACTTCTCTCCGCTGCTTCACAATCGAACACGAGTACTCTTTTGTTAGGTACAGACTCATCGACAATTTTCAAAAACCATTTACCTTCAGTTAATTTCAAAATGTCTTCGCTCTGTTGAATCTTCTAACTATAGCTAGGGTTCTGTGTCGTCCCACTACCTCTTCTTCCTGCTGTACACAATGAAGTGTAGGAATTATAATTTGACGTACTTGTGACGAAATCGACACTTGTATCTTTCAAATCTTGAAATCCCTCTTTAAAAATTTGAAGACAACGTACTTCCCTTTCTTTGCGCACTCTTTACCTGTAGTTAAGCATTGGTTTTGTAATCTGCATATCTGTTTCGTCATCCGGACAAGGCTGTTGCTGTTCAGCCACGATTCCACCATTTGCAGTGCCATGGCACTTACTTCGTCCAGGATAAACACACAATCAGTTCGTATACTCACCACATTTTCTGTGCACCCGGTAGCGATGGCCATCCTTGAGAAGGCACGACTTCTCTTCCGTTGTCGTAATTCCACTCTCTAGTCACATTGGAACACGTGAGGCAATACTGACCCTACGACTTATCTTAGAAAATAGATTAAGGGAAGGCAAACCTACGTTTCTAGCATTTGTAGACTTAGAGAAAGCTTTTGACAATGTTGACTGCAATACTCTCTTTCAAATTCTAAAGGTGGCAAGGGTAAAATACAGGGAGTGAAAGGCTATTTACAATTAGTACAGAAACTAGATGGCAGTTATAAGAGTCGAGGGGCATGAAAGGGAAGCAGCGGCTGGGAATGGAGTGAGACAGGGTTTTAGCCTGTCCACGATGTTATTCAATCTGTACATTGAGCAAGCAGTAAAGGAAACAAAAGAAAAATTCGGAGTAGGTATTAAAGTCCATGGAGAAGAAATAAAAACGTTGAGGTTCGCCGATGACATTGTAATTGTGTCAGAGACAGCAAAGGACTTGGAAGAGCAGTTGAACGGAATGGACAGTATCTTGAAAGGAGGATATAAGATGAAGATCAACAAAAGCGAAACGAGGATAATGGAATGTAATCGAATTAAATCGGGTGATGCTGCTCGAACTAGATTAGAAAATGAGACACTTAAAGCAGTAAAGGAGTTTTGCTATTTGGGGAGAAAAATAACTGATGGTGGTCGAAGTAGAGAGGATATAAAATGTAGACTGCAATGGCAAGGAAAGCGTTTCTGAAGAAGAAAAATTTGTTAACATCGAGTATAGATTTAAGTGTCAGGAAGTCGTTTCTGAAAGTATTTGTATGGAGTGTAGCCATGAAGTGAAACATGGACGATAAATAGTTTGGACAAGAAGAGAATAGAAGCTTCCGAAATGTGGTGCTACAGAAGAATGCTGAAGATTAGATGGGCAGATCACAGAACTAATGAGGAGGTATTGAATAGAATTGGGGAGAAGAGAAGTTTGTGGCACAACTTGACGAGAAGAATGGACCGGTTGGTAGGGCATGTTCTGTGGCATCAAGGGATCACAAATTTAGCATTGGAGGGCAGCGTGGAGGGTAAAAATCGTAGAGGGAGACCAAGAGATGAATACACTAAGCAGATTCAGAAGGATGTAGGTTGCAGTAAGTACTGGGAGATGAAGAAGCTTGCACAGGATATAGTAGCATGGTGAGCTGCATCAAACCAGTCTCAGGACTGAAGACAACAACAACAACAGTCACATTAATGCGACCACTTGTCAGACCATCTTTTGCAGCATAGAATGCCGCGAGGCGTGCCGGAAGAGAGTTAGTGAGGTTCTGGAAGATACCGACAGGGATGTGGAGCCGTCCTGACACCGCTAGGTTTCTAGGTTGAGGATCTGTGGCACGAACTGCCTAATCAAAGTGGTTCCACAGATTCTTGATTTAGTTTAAATCCGGGGTGTTTGGTGGCCAGAGTACTGTAAATTCATTCCGGTGCTCGTTGTTGGGTATTGCCCACTCGTCTCGTATGGGGTGCATAAGGGATGCTGCGTTCTTGGAATGCTATACAACAGTTGAAGCAAATAACATTAGTAGTTTTATTTCTATAAAGCAGACTGACAATACTTAACTCTAATGTACAAAATATTGTCGCAAGCGATGAGTGACATGCAATATAATTCAGCCCTTGGCTGTATGCAAAGTTCCTGCAAGTTGACACACGTTCAAAAAATAGCTCTGAGCACTATGGGACTTAATATCTGAGGTCATCAGTCCCCTAGACTTGGATCTACTTAAACCTAACTAACCTAAGGACATCACACACATCCATGCCAGAGGCAGGATTCGAACTTGCGACCGTAGCAGCAGCGCGGTTACGTACTGAAGCGCCTAGAACCGCTCGGTCACAGCGGCCGGCTTCACACGCGTCACTGATAACTTATATGCGCGTGCCGGTCTGCAACTGCGCCTATATTGTCCACTAATGTCTGGTACTGACTACGAATGTCCGTATACTGAACCGATCTGAGCGGTCGAGGCTGGCAGGAGCGGCCCTTATATTCACCTAATTGCAGAGGTGCGGCGCGGTCCTATTCCGCGCACCACTGGACGAAGCCGTTTCACCGCCTTCTCTGGTCTTGCGTTCCGGCGCTTGTGGTTACGCCGGAACACTCTTCGATCCATGCGCGTATTCTGCGAGTTGTTTGATCCGTTGTACCTCCGAGAATGACGAGATTACATAGGGAATTCCACGAAAACATTCCCCAGGCCATAACGCTCACTACTCCCACCTGAACTCTTCCTACGATTGTTGTAGGGTGTTTGCTTTGAGCCATTTCACGCGATATACTCCAACGACCATCTGTACGATGGGGAATAAAACGCGATTCACTCAGTGGACGGAACTGGAGTGTAAATTCCATACTTTGTCACCGATGAATGGCAGTCAGCTTGTGCAGACGAAACAAGCGCCTGCTGCGGAGGCCCATACGCAGCAACGTTTGCTGAACGGTCGTTGAGGAGCCACTATTGGTTCATCTGAGCGGACAGTTGCACATGTATTCGATGATACACATCTCCGCAGCAGTCATTCAACCATATCACCTATGGCCCGTGGTGCACCTCAGTTGCCTGAGTGCCGGTTTTGGACAGAGCCATTTTGCCATGCACTGAATACTTTAAACACGGTGGCACGCGAACAGTTTAAAAATTTAGCCGTTTCGGATATTCTTCCACCCTTGCCCTGGAAGCCAATGATCGTGCCCTTTTGGATGTCAGATAAATCGCTACGTTTCCGCATTACGACAACGACTGCACTATTTTCCGCGTCGTTCCGACACGCCTTATGTACCCTCCACTGCTAGTGCTGCCACCTGCTGTCTGTGAATGGGTATTGCACGTTGACGTAGAACATTGGCGGTGGTCACCTCACTGTGACTGGACCATATGTTGCTGGTGGACGTGGTACTAACGGGCATACAACGCCGGGCTTAGCAGCGGTGGTGAACGACTGGGATAAATCAGTAGCGGGGCGAAGCTGTGGTCAGAAGTACCACGGCGAAAAATCGGTCTGTCGGAAGTGGTACGGCGTATGTGGCACTTACAGTAGTGTCAGAAACGGGACGGTCGGGAAGTCCACAACCCTTTGAATCAGCCACGTTATTGAATCCATTGCGAGTATTTGATCCGGGTCTGGCTCACGTTAGCGCTATATGATCAGGTACAGACAACCTTGCGGCACCATGTGAAAAGATTATAGAGTGCAGTAGTACCAACCAGTCAGGATCTGCATCTGTATTTGTACTCTATAAGCCATCGGGCTGCGTGTGGCAGATAGTGCATAATGTACAAACATCCTTTGCTCACCTTCCAGTTCCAGTCGCAGATGGTACAGTGGTAGAAAGGCAGCCAGTACCCCTCAGTTCTGGAACGTGGACTTCCATAGTTCCCCGAGAAAGGCACTTCGCAATGCCCAGGAACATTCTTGTAACATCCCGCACTGCAATTTGTTGAGCACCTCTGTTACATTCCTACGCTGACTGAAATACTCGACCATTTGTGCAGCTCTTCATTCAATAATTTACATCCGTCCAGTTAATACGACTTGGAACGGTCCCATATCGACGAAATATACTCAGTAATTGCTCGCACGAGTGTTTTCACGAGGTCGTTTCACCGTAAGTTGCTACAGAGAGACATTCCTAGATGCTTGTAGGTTGTGACTGATTCCAGTTACAGGTCACCAAATGTGTAGTCAAACGATATCGGATCTCTTTATCTATTATATTTACGTGCACTAAATTTATTAATTTTAGGGATGAGTTGCTTATAAACCCGATACCTTTTACAGTGCTCCAGATTTCAACCTTGATGGCTACCGGATGAGAGTCTCAGATGAATCTCTAGCTAACCGAATTTCAGACATGACAGGTAAATAAACAGGCCTGGGAACAAGCAGCGGTCACTGATGAGCTTGATGCTGGTTTATTTAGTCTGAGTGAGGGCTTCATCTTACAGAATATCTCAAGTACACCCAGCCGACACTGTACCGCTAAACCAATCGAGAGTTGTCAGAAAAACTGTTTTTGCCAAACAGCAGTTTCCGTTCTGACAAGGAAGTTATAAACAGCGACGTTTCTTGTTTGCACGAAAATTATCCTACTCAAAGACACACGTGAATACTGTTTGCGGTTTAATAGGCACTTTTATGGCAAACAGTGGCCCAATTGTAGCATGCCGCACCTTTTGTCAACTTAGGTGAGCGAAGTGCATGTTACGAACTTCATTGTTGACTGTTAAATTTGTAACAACATGCACCACTTGCGAAATTGGTACAAAGTGTACTAAAGGTTTCGATATCCACCTACACCGTCAGAAAAAAAGTAAAACCTTCATGGACTGTGTTCAGTGGTATCAGTGCATACTGGGGTTTGTAGAGTTCATTTGTTGCGGTCATCGGCAATCAGATGGTGCTCAAGAGACCTGTCTGTGCAGCCTCTTTATTGACCCTGCAGGCAGTAACTGTGCTGACTTCAGAGGTGAACAGTGTTTGCAACATTCATTCTAGGGTGCAACTATTGGGTCGTTCTATGAGTGAATGCCGATGAATATACGGGTGCTGAGACAAAGGGCAGAAATAATGAGAACACACGTAAGATGTAGGTAACTCTGGTTTGTGTATTGTATTGTGTATTAAACTGGGGACCTAAAACGACGGAGAAGCTTCGTACCGCTGTAGCACTCAGTGGTTCACAAACCCACAACAGGATACCCCACCGCCGCCCCACACCGAACCCAGGGTTATTGTGTGTTGCAGCCCCTGTTGACCCCCATGGGAACGTCTCATATCAGACGAGTGTAACCCCAAATGTTTGCATGGTAGAATAATTATGGGTTACACGTCCATGGAAAATGGTGTTTGTGCAGCAATCGCCGATACAATGTAACTGTGGCGGAATTAGGGGAACCAGCCCACATTCGGCGAGGTAGATGGAAAACCGCCTTAAAAACCATCCACAGGCTGACCGGCACACAGAACCTCGACACTAATCCGCCGGGCGGATTGGTGCCGGGGACCGGCACGCCTTCCCGCTCGGGAGGCAGCGCGTTAGACCGCGCGTCTAGCCGGGCGGGCTAACTCTGGTTTACTTAGCTTCAGTTCAACAAGTTCAAATTTATTCCAACAGTTCCTTGACACAAGCAAGTTCTTCGTAGATAATGACAGACAAGCGAGGCTAACTAGTAGGTTTCAAATGCACTGGGTGTACTCCAGTATCCAACTGGCCTGGCGTCGGTGCGTCGTGTTCTTAAGTCGGCTCTGTGTTAGCGCTGGCCCATGTGCTGCTGAGGGTCTGTCTCCGAGCCGACCGCGATTTGGCGGGGCAGTCACATTAGTTGCGGCCAATATTTTGACGGTGACCCCTCGGCTTGGTGTCGACAGTGTAAGACACCACAGCAGCAATGTTCCATCGACGAGTGCGTACTCTAACAGCTCCAGCCATTTGAACTGGGTCGCACTGTGGATCTGCAGGAAGTTGGATGGTCGTATTGACGGATTGTTGCACATGTTGGACACAATGTATTGGTGGTGTGTCGCTGCTTACAATAGTGGCCTGTGGAGCATTTCCACATTTGTTGACGATGTTCTGGACGTCGACAAAGCACAGACGCATGTCAAGATCGGTGCATTGTGCGAGCAGCGGTAGCCGACCGAACATTATCCAGGGACCAAATCCGGCTACATGTTGTTTCTGCTGTGACTTCAGGCACCACTGGGAACGGTCTGCTTGCAGCAGGAGTAAGATCATGTGTGCCTCTGACCAGGCTGCAGCTGACACCTCGAAACTGTCAAGTCTGGCTCTCTGGTCTCGTGGAAGAGTTGGCTGGAGAGTGGAATGGCGCTGTGTTGTCTTCAGTGATGAGAGTAGGTTCTGTCTGTATGAGAGAGATGGACTTACACGAGTATGGCGTCGACGACTTGAGATGCCTGTTCTCGTGTCCACTCGCCCACGAGACACAGTCTCATCCCAGGCTTCAGTTACTAATCGCGCCCACATCTGGTTTTGCTGCAATGTAAAGTAACCAGTGCACGCTACATTGCACAGGCTGTTATCCCCGTGCTACTGCCATTTCTTCGACAGGAAAGTGATGTGCTTTTTCAGCAGAACAATGCACGTGCACGTGCGGCCGCTGCGATGTAACGTCCTCTTCGTGGTGTAAACAACTGCATTGTTCAGCAATATCTCCAGATCTCTCGCCAATTGAACACTTATGGGACATGATGGAGCGGGAACCTACTCATTCGTCAGGGTCTGCAAGAACCTATGCCGAATTGCATGAAAGGGCACAAGATGGTTGAGACAGTCTATGACAGTATACCATTCGGCCCCCTTATGATCGTTTGTATGCGAGAATACACGCCTGTCTTGCCGCCAGGAGGTACACTGTGCATTAATACGTCGCATTTTTTTTTACGTTAGTGTTAATGCAACCGCACAAAGTAGGTAGGAGTAACGATATCTACAGCCTGTGTATAAGAAAAGATTACCTACAGGTTTCTCATTCATAAATCGTATTTGAATGTTGTTTTTTTGTGAGAATATCGTATCGTGCCCCGTGTGAGCAGGAACGTCAACCAACACCTGTCGGTAATCGATAGCGGCAGGATCGTTACATATCGAGACTGCGGTTTATCGTTCGATGATGTTGCTGCTCGTGTCGGTCAGGATCCCACGACTGTGATGCAAATACCTAATCTATGAGTTTAAGAGTGCCTGTTCAACGCCATGCAGGATATCAGCGGCTCACGCGAATAGCGCCCGAGAGGACAGACATAGTGTTCATTCAGCTGTGTTGAATCATACAGCCACGACATGTGCCTTGAGTCATTTCCATCTACATCTACATACATACTAAGCAAACCACCGTACGGTGCGCGGCGGAGGGTACTCTGTACCACTACTGGTAATTTCCTTTTCTGTTTCACTCGCAAATAGAATGAAAGGAAAACGAATGTCTATAGGCCTCCATACGAGCACTGATTTCTCTAGTCTTGTCTTCGTGATCCTTATGCGAAATGTACTTTTGCGCCAGTAGAATTGTTCTACAGTCAGCTTCAGATGTTGGTTCTCTGAATTTTTTCAATAGTGTTCCTCGAAAAGAACTCCACCTTTTCTCCAGGAATCTTCATTTGAGTTTCCAAAGGATCTCCGTAATACTTGTGTGCTGTTTTCACCTACCGACCTGCTGGAGATGACAAATAATCAAGTATTACTCAAGAATGGGCCGGACAAGTGTTCTATATGCGGTCTCCTTTACAAATGAACCACACTTTCCTAAAATTCCCCCCAATAAGCCGAAGTCGGCCATTCGCCTTTCCTACTACAATCCTTAAATGCCCCTTCCATTTCATATCATTTTGGAACTTTACGCCTGGACGTGATTGCGTCAAGCAGCACACCACTGATGTTATATTCGAACATTATGGAATTGTTTTGCCTGCTCATCAATATCATCTTACACTTTTGTACGTTAAGAGCTAGTTGCCATTCATCACACCTACTTGAAATTTTGTGTAAGTTATCTCGCATCGTCCTACAGTCACTCAACGACGACACTTTCCCGTACACCACATCATCAGCAAACAACCGGAGATTGCTGTCCAACTTGCCCGCCAGATCAATCATGTATACAGAAAATAACAGCGGTCCTACCACATTTTCCTCGGGCACTGTTGACGGTAGTCTTGTCTCTGATTACACTCGCCGCCGAGGATAACGTGGTAATTTCCAAGAATGTATGCCTATCGAAGCCGTGGGCATCAAACGATAGATATCGAAAGTAAGATTCTAAATCGACCACGTGACCGTGGTGGCGGGAGCTATGAGCAATGTTTACAGTGGTCACTAAAGTAACGAAAAAAGAAGAATGTTGACTCTAATATTGGTAATTACAAAGGAAATGGCTTGCCTCACTCGTCATCGACATTGTCGTCATCAAAAACTCCATTTGATGCTTATGGCACGGAAAGCATTCCGTTTCTACCGTAACCTGGGTGGAATCTGCCTACGTCACGTAAAAATATAGGAAGAGTGTCACATGCGTCAACTTTTCCTTTCAACAGTAAGTTATGGAAATACAAATACTGAAACAAATAGAATTGGTTTCGTTCTCCTGGACGTCCTTCTATTTTAATGGAAAATTTCATTTATGTCCACAGCCGCTGGAGTTCTGGATGTGCACTATGGAATCATCGGAAGACACGAACTCTACACATCGGTTCACGAACTCGTGGTTGAATCCTTCTGATTTTAATGTCTTGTAGGATTGAAAGCCGTCTGTAATCTCTTTGCTACCGGACAGTATAGAGTGCTTTATCAAACCGACTAAAGTTATCTTGCCTCTGGAGAACACTCTTACCACAAAGCACTTCCGGGACGCAGCAGCAGAGAAATGCGTGCCAATTTTGGTGCACATAACGACAACACTGGTCGCAGGAATGTCACGATGCCGTCTTTTTAGACTAGTTAGAGTACTGTGTACAATATGATGAAGGATGTATGTGTTTGTGGGGGCTGTGAGGACAGCGAAATTTCCAGATTGCATTCGTCACCGTCATTTGGGTCCATCACCTGATGAGATTGTGTGGCATCCATTGGCTGCACAACACGATCATCCACACAAATTATTTTTTCTGTGTTGAAAATAAGATGCCTGGATGGTCAGTGAAAACTGCAGTGTTAGACTCTGAAATGACTACAGTTAAAGCTATGAACATAGTTTTCCCTGAAAAATCCCTTTCCGGTTGCAATTTTCACTTCAGACAATGGTCGCGGAAGAAAATAGAAGAACTAGGGTTAACGGAGGAATACGGAGTCAGAGAAAAAGTCCTATTGTTTTGCTGCATGTGTCCTGCAGCGGCACATCATCCACTAAACAGCATTGATGAAGCTACATGGAAATACATGAAATGGAAGAAACACCAAGTGGAGAAACTATCATGCAGTTCACAGCCTACATGATCAAACAATGAAAGGAAAATCCTGAGAAACCAGTGGAAATGTGGAATGTTTAAACGAGAGGCACTGGGCCACAGACGCTTTCGAGGTTTGTCATCGCAAACTAGATTCCTCGATAAAGCAAGAACATCCGAACGTATACTTTCTGATAAATAAGTTGAAGGAGAAAGCAGTAAATCCTGCAGATTCCAATTGGCTACCGCTTCGAAAAAGAAAAAGAAAGTAGATAAATCTCTAAAAAAAGGTTAAAAAATTGTAAAAAATATATAACGATTCGGGAAATTTAAGATGATGTTTAAAATCTCTGCTTACAAAAATACTGAGTGAAAAACTAAAATTCATAAAATAAGACAAAATTTAATCATTTGTGGCAGTAACGTTGCAGGAAAAAAGGTAAAAAGAGTAACTATTAAACAAAAACATTTAAACGCGTGTATTTGCTATGTGTATAACCAACCCCGAGCCTGCATCAAATGTGAAGAGATGTACGTATTACTAAAACAGTCGTCAAATCCACGAATACAACTTTCACACGTTCATTTCATTCCAGGCCCTTCTGCAACATCTTTCTTAACAGGGAATTGAGAACTAATTAGCGTGTAATGTGCTACAGTGAACATTTTATGACATATAAATTATTTACACTAATTCAGTGCTCTTTTTCTGTCTAATACAAACATCGTTGGTGCAGTACTTGTAATTTCTAGCTTTTTAATTAACTCAACAGGAGCATGAAAAGAAAAGGGAACCAACCTAGTATAAATGAATCAGCGTTGGAACACATAGAAAAAAATCATTGCTGCAGCAGCCTATTTCCGGAGTTGAACATTGATCCGATCTTACACCTGAGTTTCTTAATAATACCAATATTTCAACTGTGTAATTAACACAGCAGGATATATCTGCTGTTAGTTGTTTCCCATATCTCTAAAATGGGCTTCGGCATTTGTTACCCGAAATGGTAATCGTATGTAATCAAATAAGTCGAAAGCGGATTTACTACCAAGATTTGTTGTGATTCAGTGAGCAAAATCAGTTGTAAAAATCCTTCTGCCTGGTCAAGTTTTCGAAAGAATTCACCGCGCGTTAATTCTGATATATCCTCGTTCCTGGTGTAGTATATTATTATATTGCTGTTTGGACATTTACTGTTACCTTGAAACTCTTAGCCTTAAGGAACAATTAGTTACCTTAATCATTATTAGAGGCGTAACCCAACTTCTGGAAATGACTCGTTTCCAGACTATTTACGCAGTACTATGGCCTAGTTACTGTTTGATTTCATTTTTAGGGTTCCACACATAAATCAGTAAAAACGGAAGTCTTATACACTGATCAACCAGAACATTATGACTACCTACCTCGCGCGTCGGTATGCCCACCTTTGGCACGGTAAACAGCTGCAGCACGTCGTGGCGTGGAACTAATGAGGCCTTGGTAGGTCACTGAAGGGAGCTGCCACCACGTCTACACCCACAGATCACCTAATTCCCGTAAAATCAAGGGTCGGGTGCGATGAGCTGTGACGCCGCCTTATATCACATCCTAGATGTGCTCGATCGAGTTCAGATCTGGCGAAATGGTGAGCCAGCACATCAATTGGAACTCACCGCTGCGTTCCTCGAACCACTCCATCGCACTCCTGACCTTGTGACATGGCGCATTATCTTGCTGAAACATTTCACGGCAGTCGGGAAACATAATCGTCATGAAGAGGTGTACTTGGTCGAGAACGAGTGTACAATACGCTTGGACGTCATGGTGCTTTGAATGCGCACATGAATGCTCCAGAGAGCATAGTGGTGTTGCCGCCAACTTGTCTCTGTCCCGCAGTACAGGTGCCGAGGAGCTGTTCTCTTGGAAGACGACGGATCTGCGTCCTCCCATCGGCACGATGAGGAAGGTATCAGAATTCATCAGGCCGTGCAACGATCTGCCACTGTGGCAACGTCCACTGCCGACGGCCAGGTGCCCATTTCGGGCACAGTTGCCCATGCCGTGGTGTTAACATTTGCATATGTATGGGTCCTCGGCTGAGGAAGCCCATCGTTAGAAGTGTTCGCTGCACTGTACTCTGCTCAGACTTAAAGTCTTATGTAAGTTCCGACGCAGTTCTCTGTCTTACCAGTCTGCCCAGCCTACAGCGTCCAACATCTGTAATGAGGGGTGGTCCCCCGACCCCACGACGTCTGGACGTGGTTTCTCCTCGGTTTCGTGACGTGTTGAACACACTCAGGACAGCACTCCTCGAACAGCCGCCAAGTCTCGCAGTTTCCGAAATACTCATGCCGAGCCTTCGAGCCATCACAGTCTGCCCTCGATCAAACTGAGATAGGTCGCGCGCCTTGCCCATTCTATACACAGACAGCATAATCACTGATACTACATCCACCTTGCATGAGTCTGACTAGCAGTTATTCCTAGCCAGGTAACGCTACTATCGCCTGGAAGGATTTATATCGGTAGTAGGTCGGTGGTCATAATTTTCTGGTTGATCAGTGTACTCTATGTACAACAACGAGGAGGGAAAAATAGGAATGGAAGGCCAGGAACGAAGTTACGGATAAAAAATTGTGTATGACATGGATGTAATCTTTCACCCCTGCAGCCCAATCTACATGTCGAAAAAGCAATCATGGAAATAATAGAAAGGTTCCAGAACTTGACTAAAATTCAAGGTGAAAGGATATCAGTGTTAAGATTCGCTGATGATATTGCTACCCTCATAGGAAATGAAGAAGAATTACAGGATTTGTTGAATGGAATGAACAGTCTTATGACTACAGAATATACACTTACTGGTCGTTAAAATTGCTACACCAAGAAGAAATGCAGATGACAAACGGATATTCATTGGACAAATATATTGTACTAGAACTGACATGTGATTACATTTTCAAGCAATTTGGGTGCATAAATCCTGAGAAATCAGTACCCAGAATAAACACCTCTGGCCGTAATAACGGCCTTGATACGCCTGGGCATTGAGTCAAACAGAGTTTGGATGGCGTGTACAGGTACAGGTGCCCATGCAGCTTCAACACGATACCACAGTTCATCAAGAGTAGTGACTGGCGTATTGTGACAAGCCAGTTGCTCGGCCACCATTGACCAGACGTTTTCAATTGGTGAGAGATCTCGACAATGTGCTGGCCAGGGCAGCAGTCGAACATTTTTTGTATCCAGAATGGCCCGTACAGGACCTGCAACATGCGGTCGTGAATTATCCTGCTGAAATGTAGGGTTTCGCAGGGATCGAATGAAGGGTACAGCCACGGGTCGCAACACATCTGAAATGTAACGTCCACTGTTCAAAGTACCGTCAATACGAACAAGAGGTGAGCGAGACGTATAACCAATGGCACCCCATACCATCACGCATGGTGATACGCCAGTATGGCGATGACGAATACACGCTTCCAATGTGCGTTCACCGTCATGTCGCCAAACACGGATGCGACTATCATGATGCTGTAAACAGAACCTGGATTCATCCGAAAAAATGACGTTTTGCCATTCGTGCACCCAGGTTCGTCGCTGAATACACCATCGCAGGCGCTCCTGTCTGTGATGCAGCGTCAAGGGTAACCGCAGCCATGGTCTCCGAGCGATACGATAAATCGCAATCGCGATAGGCTGCAATCCGACCTTTATCAAAGTCGGAAACGTGACATCACAATAACGTTTCACAAGGCAACGCTGGTCAACTGCTGTTTGTGTATGAGAAATCGGTTGGAAACTTTCCTCGTCAGCAGGTTGTAGGTGTCGCCACCGGCGCCAACCGTGTGTGAGTGCTCTGAAAAGTTAATCCTTTGTATATCACAGCATCTTCTTCCTGTCGGTTAAATTTCGCGTCTGCAGCACGTCACGTTCGTG
Organism: Schistocerca piceifrons; assembly: GCF_021461385.2. Classification (NCBI taxonomy): domain Eukaryota; kingdom Metazoa; phylum Arthropoda; class Insecta; order Orthoptera; family Acrididae; genus Schistocerca; species Schistocerca piceifrons. The sequence continues at coordinate 764,084,488 of NC_060149.1, read as the reverse complement.
GTGTAGCAATTTTAATGGCCAGTGGTGTAGATCGAGAGTACATTGTAGAAAGATGAAAGTAACGAGAAGTAGCAGAAATGAGAACAGCGAAGAACTTAACATTATAATACACAAATTTAAAGAACATTTTCATTGGAAGGCAGCGATCCGGTGCTAGCTTTGATTGAAACAACAGTCGAGATTGCAATAATATTTGTTTATTATTACTGGTTTCGACTTATGTTATGGCCATCATCAGATTGTTTGGGCCCCCTGTGGCTGGCGCTGGCGGCTCCTCGTGCACTGTCGTACGATCGTGGTATGACGTAAAGAACCGAAGAGCTCCGAGCACCAGCCACAGGGGGCCCAAAAAGTCTGATGACGGCGTTAAGGTAACTTGCCAGTGAACGGCAGGAAAAACAGTAAGAATTTTCATAAAGTTTATGAGGGTCTAACTACATAATGTGAACTCTGAATACAAAGAAATTTTAGGACAATGAAAGTGTTTTAAGTATGAAGATTTTGGTATAAGAATAATCAGAATAGCTTTGATATAAACTTTATTATATAAACATTTATGTCGGTCAGTAATTTAAAATTTTTCCTGCCAGTCTATGTTTGAAGCCTATAGACTTATTAACTACTTTTCTTAGATGCTTAAAACTTTGTGCACACATTTATGACATTGTTATCTAAAAAGTAGACTGCACTCAAATGATTTTAATCAATAATTTTATACTATAAATACAAAAATTAGACAATCAAAATTAAGGTAAGTTTTTATAATTAATAAGGGTATATTTTTCCTCCTGGTGATAGTAAGCTGGTGTCTGTAGTCTACTTTTCTCCAAATGGTAGGCTGAAATATCACAAAAAATTTCAGCCCCCTAGGTCAAATAGTTTTTTTTTTTGCATAAAATAAACATGTCAGAAAATTTGATTCTTGGGAAATTCAGTTTAAAGGTACATTTCATCTGTTAACTCACTTCTGTTGTTCTTAAAACCCTCTAGTTGCATAATATTCTAGGTTTGTGTGTTCCTCATGAACTCTCTTCCTTTTCGTGCTCCTCTTTGCTATTTTGGCCTCTTTAGTTGCCTCAAGAACCCATTTCTCACCTTCGGCCACTCTCAAGGAATCAATTGCCAACAGTTCTTGTCTCATATTGAAACCAGCAATTAGTCCCAACAACTCTAAAACATCACATCTGCTAACTGTCCCATCATTAAAGCAAATAACTGCATCTAATAACCTAATCCCTTGGTACTGAAACCAACAAACCCAGTTTTTGGCAGGTGTTCCCATATCACATGGTTGAAACATTCATTAACATTTTGTGTGCTTCCATGTAAGCACCGTGACAATAGTTTAGTATCACTTAGGTCCCTGTATATGGGCTTAATTGCTTCCAATACTTCAAATGGCAGTCTCACCATTTGCTATTGATTCTTTGTATCCACACCATGTGTCTATACCACTGTCGCAGAGAGCATGCTGCAGCTATAGCAGTGTCACCTTCATTGCATAACACAGTTTCTTCTACTGCTTTCTTCATTGACACAGCACTCACTTGACCAAGACTTTCAAGAAGTAACTATGTGTACTTCTCAAATCTTGTATTTGGGGGCAAATTCATGGTAGCACAAAATGTTTGAGCTGCCTTTCTACTCTTCCCAATACACCTCATTCCATATGCAAGTCTGATATTTGTGTTATAAACTCTTCCTTTGCACAATCCAGAGGAATACCCAGTTTTAGTTACCCTGCAGGAATCACAAAACACTTGTAACCTACTAGCCTCACCTTTCCTGCCTTCAAAATCTTCGACGATTTTAATACCACCTTTTCCACAAAGCGCACACACAGCAGCATTCTTCAGAAGCGAACATAAAGCACTCAATTCAGCAATTATGGAAACACATTCCGCTACAGTATTTTGATCATACTTTATAGAAATGTCACTCTGGGTACTCAAATATTTTAGCTTCTGTCTTGAGGCACTTGGCGGAGTCGGCATAACATCCAGTTGGTTTGTGGATGTAATTACACAGTCTCTACTTTCCAACGAAGTAAACCTATTACCATAAAACTTACGTTTTCCCGTTCCAAAACACTTTTTTGGAGGCATAACTACTTCCGAGAATGACACAGCACCAACAGCTCAACAATGTGTAGAAGTTTAAAGACAAATATCTCTCGAAAACCAAAGATATACAAAGGAAAACAAAGGAGCATCAGAAAGCGTGCGTCAGGGCTGCCAACTCAAAAAACGATTACGCAGTGTATCTTCTTGAAGTGACAAAATAATAATGACGCCATTTTACATCCGAATGCAGCGGAAACACGCTCGTTGCCGCATACCGACATATATTTAAATTTGTTTTTAAAGATGTTCCCGATGTCTGAATCGATTCATTCAACTACCATTTTGTTCACAAAACTCTAAATATTGATTTAAGACGGAAAAAATTCGAATTTTTTTTAAGCAGATTCACTACTAAGTGACCTTAACATAAGCCGAAACCAGTAACAATAAAGAAATATTATTGCGATCATCACTGTTATTTTAGTCTGACATTATAACTGGCGCTGACGAAATAGATAAAGATAAGGAATTTTGCTACATAGGCAGAAAAATAACCCATGACCGACAGACCAAGGAGGACATAAAAACCATACTAACACTAGCAAAATGGGCATTCCTGGCCAAGATAAGTCTTCTAGTTTCAAACATAGGCCTTGATCTGAAGAAGAAATTTCTGAGAATGTACGTTTGGAGGATAGCATTGTATGGAAATGAGACATGGACTGTGGGAAAATCGGAACAGAAGAGAATCGAAGCATTTGAGATGTGATGCTACAGAAGAATATTGAAAATTAGGTGGACTAATAAGGTAAGGAACAACGAGGTCCCCCACAGATACAGCGAGGAAAGGAATATATGGAAAACACTGACAAGAAGAAGGGACAGAATGACAGGCCATTTATTAAGACATCACGGAATACCCATGGCACTAGAGGGAGCTGTAGAGGGTAAAAATTGTAGAGGAAGACAGAGATTGGAATACATATAGCAAATAACTGAGGGTGGAGGTTGAAAAAAAGAAAAAGAAACGAAAACCGGAGTCGAGAGGGTGGAGTGTGCAGCAAGGGAAGATAATGGCGAGACAAGTTTTCCTCATGTGAGCCGGCCGCTGTGGCCGAGCGGTTCTAGGCGCTTCAGTCCGGAACCGCGCGACTGCTACGGTCGCAGGTTCGAATCCTGCCTCGGGCATTGATGTGTGTGATGCCCTTAGGTTAGTTAGGTTTAAGTAGTTCTAAGTTCTAGGGGACTGATGACCTCAGATGTTAAGTCCCATAGTGCTCAGAGCCATTTGAACCATTTGTTCCTTATGTGCACAAGCTGCTCACGCGCCGACGCGACTCTTCATAACCTGCCAGCAGTGGCGTGCAGGCATTCATCGAGATGAGCTGAGAGCGACTGAGTAACTGAGCACTAAGCAGCGATACACTTGCGACTTTATAGCTTCACCGTCCAAGTTTTACGGTTGGGTGGCCCTCCCACCGCTTGACCTGAAGGAACCAGCCCCTCCTGGTGCCTTGCGCAACCCAAGAGCTATTATCTACTTCAGTTGGCAGGATGCGGTCGCATAGTGCTGAAAGCTGCGGACGCGCCTTATACCCGTGGCGCCAGACTGTCGACAAACCTGGTACCTGCGGCCACAATTGACATAATTGACTACATATTTCTTGTTGAAAGATTTTAGTAGCAGTTTTTCTCAACGTGTCTGCAACACAGCTGTTGCCTTAAATAAAGTTGCAATTGATGTCGTACATATTAGGACGAAAGTAAAAGTGAGGGACAGTTTAGTGAGGTGACTAGCTGTTCTGGCGGTTTACAGTTGTTACGTTGAATTGACATATTACAGTTTGGTAGTAAAAGGATAAGATATTTACGTTACGGCGTAAAGCTAAGCACCGGCACGCCGGTCGGGATCGGTAAAGAAAAGAAGGCTGTGAGAAGTGAGCCAGTCGCGCCCTGACCGACCCCCTTCCAGGACGAAAACGCGACAGTAGCGGCCCCTACATGAAGACGACATAAGCGCCGTGCCCAACTGCTGACGGCCCACTTGGATACCAGCTTCAAGATTAGCCACCCGATAGCAGGTCACGACATTAGTCAATTAGAGATCAGCAGTCACTGCAAAGACTGATTATTTCGTATCTCGCCCTCTGCTTCCGACACATCTGTATAATTGACAAAGTTAAGTATTATATCTGATTAATTGTAATAAAACTAATTAATACGAAATGTTTGATTGCTTTTCTAGCGAACTGACTGCGCAGGATTTCTAGGCACAACAATTTACACTACTGGCCATTAAAATTGCTACACTACAAAGATGACGTGCTATGAACGCGAAATTTAACCAACAGGAAGAAGATGCTATGATATGCAAATGATTAGCTCTCTGAGCACTATGGGACTTAACATCTATAGTCATCAGTCCCCTAGAACTTAGAACTACTTAAACCTAACTAACCTAAGGACATCACACAACACCCAGTCATCACGAGGCAGAGAAAATCCCTGACCCCGCCGGGAAAATGATTAGCTTTTCAGAGCATTCACACAAGGTTGGCGCCGGTGGCGACACCTACAACGTGCTGACATGAGGAAACTTTCCTGCCGATTTCTCATACACAAACAGCAGCTGACCGGCGTTGCCTGGTGAAACGTTGTTGTGGTGCCTCGTGTAAGGAGGAGAAATGCGTACCATCACGTATCCGACTTTGATAAAGGTCGGATTGCAGCCAATCGCGGTTGCGGTTTATCGTATCGCGACATTGCTGCTCGCGTTGGTCGAGATCCGATGACTGTTAGCAGAATATTGAATCGGTGGGTTCAGGAGGGTAATACGGAACGCCGTGCTGGATCCCAACGGCCTCGTATCACCAGCAGTCGAGATGACAGGCATCTTATCCGCATGGCCGTAACGGATAGTGCAGCCACGTCTCGATCCCTGAGTCAACACATGGGGATGTTTGCCAGACAACAACCATCTGTACGAACAGTTCGACGACGTTTGCAGCAGCCTGGACTATGAACTCGGAGACCATGGCTGCGGTTACCCTTGACGCTGCATCACAGGCAGGAGCGCCTGCAATGGTGTACTCAACGACGAATCTGGGTGGACGAATGGCAAAACGTCATTTTTTCGGATGAATCCAGGTTCTATTTACAGCATCATGATGGTCGCATCTGTATTTGGCGACCTCGCGGTGAACGCACATTGGAAGCGTGTATTCGTCATCTCCATACTGGCGTATCACCTGGCGTGATGGTATGGGGTGCGATTGGTTACACGTCTCGGGCACTTCTTGTTCGCATTGACGACACTTTGAACCGTGGTCGTTACATTTCAGATGTGTTACCACCCGTGGCTCTACCCTTCATTTGATCCCTGTGAAACCCTACATTTCTGCAGAATTACGTACGACCGCATGTTGCAGGTCCTGTACGGGCCATTCTGGATACAGAAAATGTTCGACTGCTGCCCTGGCCAGCACATTCTCCAGATCTCTCACCAATTGAAAACGTCTGGTCAATGGTGGCCGAGCAACTGGCTGGTCACAATGCGCCAGTCACTACTCTTGATGAACTGTGGTATCGTGTTGATGCTGCATGGGCAACTGTACCTGTACACGCCATCCAAGCTGTGTTTGACTCAATGCCCAGGCGTATGAAGGCCGTTATTACGGCAAGAGGTGGTTGTTCTGGGTACTGATTTCTCAGGATCTATGCACCCAAATTGCGTAAAAATGTAATCACATGTCAGTTCTAGTATAATATATTTGTCCAATGAATACCCGTTTATCATCTGCATTTCTTCTTGGTGTAGCAATTTTAATTGCTCGTAGTGCATCATAAATTATTCACATGAGCGGATATGTTATACTCGACGAATTCATTCTCCTGTTGGCAGTATCCTGGTAACTTTTATACGGTATTTACGTTGTGTCTTGTTAGAGAGAGGTCAGCTGCAGTCTCTCGAGCTCATTTTAGAAAGGGAAGTGCTACGCAGTTCGCAGCATCCTTTGATTTCAAGTATGGAAACTGTCAGTGCTTAAAGCAATACGTACAGTGATTGTCATTCTGTTGAGATAGTCAACTTGTGATTGTATACGGGAAATACAAAGACAAAATTACGCACCACGAATGAATTATCCGAATAGTATGAGAATTAGTAAAAGTGATGTACAGGTACAGAAAAACAGATTACAATTTCAGAAATACTGGATGACTTATTCGAGAGAAATAGTTTCAAAAATTGAGCAAGACACTAACGTGCTGGTCCATCTCTGGCCATTATGCAAGCAGTTATTTGGCTTGGCTCTGATTGGTAAGGTTGTCGGATGTTCTGTCGGATATCGTTCCAAATTCTGTCCATTTAGCGCGTTAGATCATAAAAATCCCGAGTTGGTTGTATGGCCCAGCCCATAATGCTCCAAACGTTCTCAATTGGAGAGTGATCCTGCAGCCTCGCTGCCCAACGAAGGGTTCGGCAGGCACGATGGCAACCAGTAGAAACTCTCGTCGTGTGCGGGCGGGCATAATTTTGCTGAACTGTAAGACCACGGTGGCTTTCCTTGAAAGGTGACACAACTGGGTGTAGAGTATAGTCGACGTACCGCTATGCTGTAAGAGTGCTGCGGCTGACAACCAGAGGGTTTCTGCTCTGAACTGAAATGACAACCTAGACCATCACTCCTGGTTGTCAGGCCGTATTGGCGACAGTCAGGTTGGTATCCCACAGCTACCTGGACATGTCTTCGCCCAGTTCGAAGCGAGACGCATAACTGAAGATCAATTCCACTCCAGTCAATGAGATCAGGGGCTGAAGAAGTGTCTGCAGCCGCCCCAGGCAGCGGTGTGACAACAACCTGATTGCCACCCGCCATACGGCCCAACAGCCTGGTGTGATGGTCTAGGGTCCTATATCTTTTTATGGCAGGACCGCTTTGGTTGTTAACATCCTTCAGGAGGACATCCGACAACTCTGTCAATCAATGCCAAGTTGAATAACTGCCTGCACAACTGCCAAAAGTGGACCAGCGAGTTATTGACTTGTTGGTAATTTCCAAGAATGATTGCCTATCGATGTCGTGGGGTCCAAACGATACATATCGAACGTGCGATCGTAAATCGATCATGCTAATCTGGTAACGGGCGTTATGAATATGTTTACGGTGGTCGCTACAGCAACGACAAAAGAAAAGCCTTACAGAAATAATTGTAATTGCAAAGGAGACGACTTATCTTACTGGTCATCGGTGTTGTAATCATGCGAAAGACCATTACGATGGTCTGGATGGATAATTTGGAAGAGTCGAACCATGTATTCTTCCTGATACTCGTTCGTTTTGTGCACTGTCCGCATTGAAATTGTAAACGGTATTTCAGCATCGAAACTGCCCTTACGAAGTTTTACACACTTCGCACCACCACAGTCTACATAGTCCCTTCTTTCCTCGTCCGGAGGTACTCCATATTTGTGACAAAAAGTTGAACAATTTTCTACACTGGATAAACCTGAATTAGATTTTTCAGCCGGCTGAAATGGCCGAGCGGTTCTACGCGCTACAGTCTGGAACCGCGCGACCTACGGTCGCAGGTTCGAATCCTGCTTCGGGCATGGATGTGTGTGATGTTCTTAGGTTAGTTAGGTTTAAATAGTTCTAAGTTCTAGGGGACTGATGACCTCAGAAGTTAAGTCCCATATTGCTCAGAGCCATTTGAATTAGATTTTTCCATCTGAGAGAATCCGCCGAAGAAACGTCAAGAACACCAGACATCCCATTCACCAACGGCATTAATCGTCTGGGATTCCCTAGCAACTCACAAATAATTCGCGGAGGTATGTAATTAAGAGCAACTAAGGGAACGATGGAAAACAGATAAAAATGACGATCACAAATAATTGATCACAACGCACGCCACTAGAATCGCACGATCGATATACGATCGCACGTTCGATAGGTATCGTTTGGACACCGCAACTTCGATAGGCAATCATTCTTCGAAAATACCGACTTGTTCAACTTATAAAGCACTTTCGCTTGAATAAATCTTCAATTTTTTTCTGAAATTCTAACAATTATTTGTGTGTACATATACATCACATTTACCGATTTCTGTCCCATTCGGATAATTCATTCGTGGTGCATCTTTTTTCCCTTAGAGTGTTTGTTTTACATCAGTAGAATATTTATAATTTTTCTTTTTTAACTTTAATAGTGAAGCAGTTATCACTACATTTGCATTTTAGGTTAGGGATGAGCTTACGCTGTGTTGATGTGACAGTGTCGAAATATGTGGAGCAGAGATTAAATTCCTATGCGCTTTCGGAGAAAGTTTGACGCTTCGTCATTGAAAACCGCGTAGAAACCTGTAAGGTGATCTACAGCAGCTCTGTTGCTGTATTTGTTAGCCTACCATGAGACTGATGAAGGACGTACAGAGACCTTCTGTGGCAGGGAGATTTGGGGGATAAGGGTTTTGATTTGCAACTAGTGGGTCCAGTCCACACTAGATGCCACTTGGTTAGTCAGAGAAGTTACACGGAAAGAAGGAAGGACGGTTAGGATGTAGCATCCCGTTACGATGACTTCACTAGAGGTGGAACACAAGCACCGGGAACAAAATCGACAGTGTCCTCTACGAAGGAACCATCACGGTAGCCGCCTTAATTTATTTAGTGACATCACAGAAAATGTAAATTTATGTGGCTGGACTAGGAACTTGACCAAAATGAGAGTATAGTGCCTTAACTACGGGCTGCATCGGCAACTTAAATTGGAATTATTGGAAGCAAGTTAGTTCCCGTCAAACGTTGCTGAGTACGGTTACAGTATATCAAACAAACACTTGTCTTTTATTCGGCAGCAGCGAGGTTCAAATTCTCGTACAGCCATCCGCCGATTCCATGAACCGCTTCAGGTGAACGCTCGGATACTTACCTCAGACAGATTCTGGCGGATATTGTGATTAATCCTAATCAAATGATCTAATGATCTCAATATCGACGAGACTTTAGACTCTAACTTACGTGTCTTCCATTCTATCTCTTACGTATGGCCAAGATGAAAGAGACTGTATCGCACGTAGAACTATACAGAGAATCATTTTTCTATCGTACCGTATGCTTGTTCTATTGGAAAGGAAGTGAATAATAATAATAATACACTACTGGCCATTAAAATTGCTACACCACGACGATGACGTGCTACAGACGCGAAATTTAACCGCCAGGAAGAAGATGCTGCCATATGCAAATGATTAGCTTTTCAGAGCATTCACACAAGGTTGGCGCCGGTGGCGACACCTACAACGTGCTGACATGAGGAAAGTTTCCAGCCGATTTCTCATACACTAACAGCAGCTCACCGGCGTTGCCTGGTGAAACGTTGTTGTGATGCCTCATGTAAGGAGGAGAAATGCGTACCATCACGTATCCGACTTTGATAAAGGTCGGACTGCAGCCTATCGCGGTTGCGGTTTATCGTATCGCGACATTGCTGCTCGCGTTGGTCGAGATCCAATGACTGTTAGCAGAATATGGAATCGGTGGGTTCAGGAGGGTAATACGGAACGCCGTGCTGGATCCCAACGGACACGTATCACTAGCAGTCGAGATGACAGGCATCTTATCCGCATGGCTGTAACGCATCGTGCAGCCACGTCTCGATCCCTGAGACAACACATGGGTACGTTTGCCAGCCAACAACCATCTGTACGAACAGTTCGACTACGTTTGCAGCAGCCTGGACTATGAACTCGGAGACCATGGCTGCGGTTACCCTTGACGCTGCATCACAGGCAGGAGCGCCTGCGATGGTGTACTCAACGACGAACCTGGATGCACGAATGGCAAAACGTCATTTTTTCGGATGAATCCAGGTTCTGTTTACAGCATCATAATGGTCGCATCTGTATTTGGCGACATCGCGGTGAACGCACATTGGAAGCGTGTATTCGTCATCTCCATACTGGCGTATCACCCTGCGTGATGGTATGGGGTGCCATTGGTTACACGTCTCGGTCACCTCTTGTTCGCATTGACGGCATTTTGAACAGTGAACGTTACATTTCAGATGTGTTACGACCCGTGGCTCTACCCTTCATTCGATCCCTGCGAAGCCCTACATTTCTGCAGGAGTACGCACGACCGCATGTTGCAGGTCCTGTACGGGGCTTTCTGGATACAGAAAATGTTCGACTGCTGCCCTGGCCAGCACATTCTCCAGATCTCTCACAATTGAAAACGTCTGGTCAATGGTGGCCGAGCAACTGGCTGGTCACAATACGCCAGTCACTACACTTGATGAACTGTGGTATCGTGTTGAAGCTGCATGGGCAACTGTACCTGTACACGCTATCCAAGCTGTGTTTGACTCAATGCCCAGGCGTATCAAGGCCGTTATTACGGCCAGAGGTGGTTGTTCTGGGTACTGATTTCTCAGGATCTATGCAGCCAAATTGCGTAAAAATGTAATCACATGTCAGTTCTAGTATAATATATTCGTCCAATGAATACCCGTTTATCATCTGCATTCCTTTTTGGTGTAGCAATTTTAATGGCCAGTAGTGTAATAATAATAATAATAATAATAATGGTACGAAGTTCACTCCTCTATGCACTGAAAATTAGGTTGAAGAATATGTTGATGAACAAACATAACGCGGTCCGAACAGGCCTTGAAGGCTCAACGGTGCCGACCGGCCGTGTGTCGTCCTCAGCCCTTAGGCGGCACCGAAGGGGCATATGGTCAGCACACCACTCTGCTGGCCGTTGCCAGTTTTCTTGACCAGTGTCGCTACTTATCAGTGAAGCTCCTCCATTGGTCTCACAAGGGCTGAGTGCATCCCGCTTGTCAACAGCACTCGGCAGACCCGGACAGTGACCCATCCAAGTTCTAGCCACCCCGAGAGCGCTTAACTTCGGTGATCTGATGGGAACAGCTGTTATCACTGGGGCAAGGCTGTTGGCATGTTGACGTACAGGGTGATCCAAAAGTCCGTTAACATTTTAAAATGTGGTAATTTACGGAAAAATGTAGATAGAGGGGTAAAACTTAACAATCATGCCTGAAATTACATGGGGTTTTATTGGAAGGAAAAACGAATGCAAAAACCGGCCAATAGATGGCACTTAAAAGCAACACGTCAGTGACGCCACATGAGAACACCAACACCTGCAGAATTTGGGCTACCGAAAATCCTATAACTGTCGTCGAAACCTCACTGCATGAGGAGAAAATCACGTTGTAGTGTGAATACACCAGATCAATCGCGAGTGGACCCTTTTTCTTCGAGGAAATGCGTGGTGCTGCTTTTCAAACTGTCAGCGTGACGAGTGCGAGGTAAACAGATATTTTACAGAATCGATTCATTTCTCGCTTGTCTGGAAGGAACGACCTTTATGCAGGTGCGAAAAGTGCAGGTGCGAGAAGTGGCAGTTGACCTTAAATAAGGAAAAGTGTGAGATCGTCCGCATGAGTGTTGAAAGGAACGCGTTAAACTTAGGTTACACGATAAATCAGTCTAATCTAAAAGCCGTAAATTCAACTAAATACCTAAGTAAAACAATTACGAACAATTTAAATTGGAAGGAACACACAGAAAATGTTGTGGGGAAGGCTAACTAATGACTGCGTTTTATTCGCAGGACACTTAGAAAATGTAACAGACCTACTAAGGAGACTGCCTACACTACGCTTGTTCGTCCACTTTTAGAATACTGTTGCGCGGTGTGGGATCCTTACCAGATAGGACTGACTGAGTACATCGAAAAAGTTCGAAGAAAAAAAAAATGGCTCTGAGCACTATGGGACTTAACATCTATGGTCATCAGTCCCCCTAGTTCGAAGAAAGGCAGTACGTTTTGTATTATCGCGAAATATGGGAGAGAGTGTCACAGAAATGATACAGGATTTGGCATGGACATGATTAAAAGAAAGGCGTTTTTCGTTGCGACGGAATCTTCTCACGAAATTCCAATCACCAACTTTCTCCTCCGAATGTGAAAATATTTTGCTGACACCGACATACATAGGGAGGAACGATCACCAAGATAAAATAAGGGAAATCAGAGCTCGTACGGAAAGATGTAGGTGTTCATTCTTCCCGCGCGCTACACGACATTGGAATAATAGAGAATTGTGAAGGTGGTTCGATGAACCGTCTGCCAGGCACTTAAATTTGATTTGCAGAGTATCGATGTAGATGTAGATGTAGATGTAGGATGGCGCTCCATCCCATACTGCTACACCCGTGGAAGATCTCTTGTGCACATCGTTTGGTGAGGTTTTTATGCTGAGCCGCCAGTTCCGTTATGCGTAGTCACTCAGGCCACAAACCTCAATGTGTGTTATTGTTAGTTGTGGGGTTACTTGAAGTCGCATGTATATCGCGATCGTCCGACCTCGTTAATTATGCTAAAAGAAAACATCCGACGGCAATTTCTTGCTACATCTACCAATAGGCTGTACAGTGCTGTTCACAACATTGTCTCTCGACTACACGTATTGTAGATGAATGACGGCTGACATGGTGAGCATTTGTTATAAAGAACATCGTCTTTGCTAAAAATCAGTTGTTATGCTAGTCATTGCTTTTGTGTCATATTGAGCGTCATCTGTTGGTCATTTTGAGTACCTTTTTGGTTTCAGTAAAACCTCATGTCATTTCAAGCTTGTATGTCAATATCTACCACTCTACCTACATTATTCAGTGAAATACTGAATTTTCAAATGTTAACGTACTTTTGGGTCACCCTGTACGTATATCTGGCTTTTGATTAATTAAAGGCAAAACCCCGTTCCACAAGAGATAGATCTTGAGATTTGTTTTGGATATGATACCATTCGTGTAGCAAAGAGCAAGTATTAAGTCGCGCCAGTAGTTGTGGGCAGCTGTTCGCGAGGGCACTGCGCCAAGGAGGAAGAAGCTGTTCTGCGCTCCATTCAGCAGCCATTGTGAACTCGTGCAGTACTGCGAGGCGCACTGCCAAGACGACGGACGCGAAATCTGAAGACTCAGATTCCACTAATTCCATCCCCAGCAGGCGTTCCCGATTCAGGGCTTCATTAAGATTCTCTAATGACTCTAAGCCAATATAAGTACAGGTACATGCAAAGCAGGTTCTGCATACGTCATTACTCTGTGAGGAGAGACTTTCCTAAACAATAAAGTAGAGTGGTTAGCGTTTAATGACAGATCGACATCGCCATCGCAAGAAACAGAGCACAATGTTATTGCTAACGACAGAGGAGGGAATCGTCTTGGCATCACGGAAGGAGTGGGAGAAATGGAGACAGGAAGGAAGGAACGAAAGTAACAGTTTAACGACCTGGTGACACCAATCTCAACAGGTCGTACTAGACAAGAAGTAATTAACGCTTTGAAGAGACAATCTCAGCATTCGCCTTAAAGGACTTACGAAGTCTAAACAAGGTGGGTGGATGAGGATTTGACCCCGCTTCTGTGGATACAAATCTACTGTCTCAACCTCGATCCAGATAGCACATTTTCTGTATCATCTTCAACTGAATGGTAGCTACGGACTATTAATGAAAATCACAACGCTGTTTACGAGTGGACCTAGAACATACCGCCTACAGTGACGATCACCAAACTGCAAGCGATTTTCAGAACTTTTAAGGGATTCATGAGTTGACTTTTGGTGAATTCCTCTCACCCAGCATTGTAAGTAATACAGGAACTCCTTTCAGTTTCTCAGTCGGTAATCTTGTAGTATTACTGGCTGAAAGCTTAATGTTGATGGAAAATCGGTTTCCATGTGCTAAAGGTGTTCAAGTCGCTTTATATTGTACACAGACTTAAAGGTTTCTCCCGAGACATAAAAAACTAACAGGTAATCTGTAGCATGTAGTAGTAACAAGTAGTGGTAAGTGGATACATAATGGGTAATGGGTAATGCTAAATGGTAAATGGTAAGCTCGCTGGTCACACAGACATTTCACTTCTCGCTGGGAACCTTTACCCTGCAGCTATTCACGTTGCTACTTTTCAATTAGCTATTACTTGTTACCCATTTATCACTGACATTTACCATTTACTATTACCCATTACCCTTTACCCTTTTACCATTTACCACTAACCATTTACCAGTATCAGCTACCTACTGTCCTTTACCTGTTCGCCATTATCCATAACCCATTAACTGTTTACCATTATTGGTTACCCATTACACATAGCTCATTATCTGTTACATGTTACAAATTCACTGTTTACCATTTACTGTTACCTATTACCGATTCACGATTAACCATTAACAGCTACTTGTTACCTATTACCCTTTTACCATTTAGCATTTCAACTAGCTGTTTAAGTTACCCATTTGCTGTTACACATTTACTGTTACCTGCCACCCATTCACTGTTTACCATGCACCATTCATAATTAACCTTTACCCATTTACCATTTACTATTACCCATCACCCATTTACCATTTACTGTTTACAATATACTATTACCTGTTGTCTATCATTTACCACTTATCGTATATCGTTTCCCATTTACCGTTACCCTTTACCCATTTGCAGCTTACTATTTACCATTTCCTGTTGCCCTTTGCCATTTATCCTTTAACGTTTACTATTTACCATTTATTGTTTACCATTACCAGATACACGTTTCCCATTTACACTGGAAAGTGACCTCTCTGTAACTGCTACCCACAGTAGCTGACAACCCCAGTAGCTGACACCCAACTGTAGCTCGCATTCCATAACAAGTGCTAATAAACTGCACAAAGTTCCAAGAACAACACTGATGTATAAAATTTCTGGAAAGTATTCAGTTTCAAAACAATACGAGTAGTTTCCACTGTGTGTCAGCATGATTTAGCATTATCAGCAGTATCTAGTTCATACCCTATCTTGGAGTCACAACAATATTTGGCTGGCCCTGAAAGCAAGCCGGCCGGTGTGGCCGTGCGGTTCTAGGCGCTTCAGTCTGGAACCGCGTGACCGCTACGGTCGCAGGTTCGAATCCTGCCTCGGGCTTGGATGTGTGTGATGTCCTTAGGTTAGTTAGGTTTAAGTAGCTCTAAGTTCTAGGGGACTGATGACCACAGATGTTAAGTCCCATAGTGCTCAGAGCCATTTGAACCTTTTTTGAACCCTGAAAGCAAGAAAAACCATTCTTAACTATGTAAATGTGTATTGTTACTATTTGGTATGCTATTCCATCAAAAGGTTATGAAGTTTCCACTATATGACAGCAGAAGATGACAAACGTTTTGAACTGAGAGATGAAGCTAGTACGCTAGCACTGGGTCACTATAATGTTTGGCTGATTCGGATATCGATCTTAGACACGAATTTTTGAAGAATTTACACTGAGGTGACCAAAGTCATGGATAGCGATATGCACATATACAAATAGCTGCAATAGGGTGTACACAGGGTATGAAAGGTCAGTGCGTTGGTGCAGCTGTCATTTTTACTCAGATGATTGATGTGAAAAGATTTTCGAGATGATTATGGTGGCACGACTGGAATTAGCAGACTTTGAAGGCGGCATGGTAGTTGGAGCTAGACACATGGGGCATTCCATTTCGGAAATCGTTAGGGAATTCAGTATTCCGAAACCCACAGTGTCAGTAGTATGATGAGAAGACCAAATTTCAGGCATTATCTCTCCTGACGGACTACACAGTGACCGACGGCCTTCATTTAACGACTGAGAGCAGCGGCGTTTGCTTATAGGAGGACAGACAGCGAAATTTGGCGTTAATGGGCAATGCCAGCGGACGACCGACGCAAGCCACTTTGTTAACTGCACGATACCGAGTGCTGTACCTCTCCTAAGCTTGTGACCATATTGGTTGGACCCTACATGACTGGAAAACAATGGTCTGGTCAGATGAGTCCCGATTTCAGTTGGTAAGAGCTAATGGTGGGGTTCGAGTGTGGTTCAGACCACACGAAGCCATGGACCCAAGTTGCCAACAACGTACTGTGCAAGCTGGTGGTGGCTCCAAAATGGTGTGAGATGTGTTTACATGGAATTGATTGAGTCCTTTCGTCCAACTAAACCGATCATTGATTGGAAATGATTATGTTCGGCCACTTGGAGGCTATTTGCAAGCTTTCGCATACTTTAGTTACCTGACAAGGGCAGAATTTTTACGGATGAGAATGCGCCAAGTCACTGGGCCCACAACCGCTCGCGATTGGTTTGAAGAATGTTCTGGACAAGTCCAGCGAATGATTTGGCCACCCAGATCGCCCGGCATGAATCCCATCGAACATTTATGGAACATAATCGAGAGTTCAGTTCGTGCTCAAAAACCTGCACCGGCAACTTTCGCCATTATGGACGGCTATAGAGGCTGCATGACTCAGTATTTTTCCAAGAGACTTCCAACGACTTGTTGAGTCCATGCGACGTCGAGCTACTGCACTACGCCCTGTAGCCGGCCGGGGTAGCCGAGCGGTTCTAGGCGCTACAGTCATGAACCGCGCGACCGCTACGGTCGCAGGTTCGAATCCTGCCTCGGGCATGGATGTGTGTGATGTCCTTAGGTTAGTTAGGTTTAAGTAGTTCTAAGTTCTATGGGACTGATGATCTCAGACGTTAAGTCCCATAGTGCTCAGAGCCATTTGAACCATTTGAACTACGCCCTGTAGAAGGTGGTCCGACACGATAGAAGATATCCCACGACTTTTGTCATTCCATTATATATGTGGGAATAACATTGTTTACTTTGGTAATTCTCGTTGACAAGGGCACTTTAAGCTGTAATTTAGGTCAGCAGTAGCGCCCGTGTGTGTTCCGATATGCGGAATTCATGTCATATTATGCTGAACCAGCAGTCAAAAGCACGGGATGTCAACAAGAGCCGGCCGGTGTGGCCGAGCGGTTCTAGACGCTTCAGTCTGGAACCGCGCGACCGCTACAGTCGCAGGTTCAAATCCTGACTCGGGCATGGATGTGCGTCACGTCCTTAGGTTAGTTAGGTTTAAATAGTTGTAAGTCTAGGGGACTGATGACCTCAGATATTAAGTCCCATAGTGCTCATAGCCATTTGAACCATTTGCTACAAGATTCAAGAAGAATGGTCGTATGGTAGCGACTAGCGAAACAGAAATGCTTAGCAACGTACAGGAGATCCACACATTTCAAGGAGCTTCTACCATAGGCTGAGGAGGAATAAAGACCAATTCAAAAATAGATCTCGTTTTTGTAAGAGGAACACAGCGATCAATCTTTATATTCAAAACATTTGGCAACCTTTGGTGCTTCCGATCGCTGAAGAGTATGCGCCTGAATTCCTATACATGAATGATCATGGCGGACCACATGTTGCTGAAGCGGTGTGTAAATGATTTGAAAGACACATTATTCAAGTGCCATAGTGACCTTCTCAGTCTCCTGACATAAGCCGCATACAGCACCTTTGGGATAGCCTTCAAAGAAAAGCTTCGGAGGATGCAGACAGTATCTGGTGTCTCGATCAGTAGTGCGCTCGGCTTAGATATCAATGGAAGAACTTTCCTCTAGATGGGATCTCCCATCTCATTTCGCCAATATCAAGAAGGCAGTACATAATTGAAGAGAAGGTGTTACCACTTATTGATGATTATAAACTTCACAATTCTATGACTATTTCTTTACAATTTTCATGCTGCATTCTATGTTTCTTCCTCTACAATTTTCATGCTGCATTATTTATTCGGAAAAAATGATTAATATCGTTACGAAGTTACGTAATGCAATTGTTGAACACTGTTATAATGTTATGTAATTATACGTACATATGAGTAATTACATGTGTATGATACACTCAGTATATACCGAATAGACCTCGTATGATTTTCCATTAGGAGAAAAAATTAGTTTCTTAGAACATTTTCATGTGTGTACATATTTATTTAATGCATACAATTTTTCTGTTCTATCTCCGCGTTAGGTTTGATGTAAGTACAGCCGCCGACCCCATTGGAAAGGAGACAGCTCGGCAAATCTCTCTGCGGATTCTCACAAACGACATTCAGGTTCTTTGCATAAATAAGGACGTAGCAGCTGTCCAAGTTAAAGTTGTTGCTGCTAAGTTTCACATTTATTATGACAAAATTCCAATGGACTGACGCATGGAATAATATTTTTGTTTCATCAAATAACGCTATGCTTTTTTTTCAGGCTGTGCTTAGCAGCCGTCTAAATATCTTACCGTATAC
Source organism: Schistocerca piceifrons (assembly GCF_021461385.2). Lineage (NCBI taxonomy): Eukaryota > Metazoa > Arthropoda > Insecta > Orthoptera > Acrididae > Schistocerca > Schistocerca piceifrons. The sequence goes on along the minus strand of NC_060149.1, from coordinate 764,066,241 downwards.
CCTCGGAATTCCGAAAGTCATCTTTTAAAATCGTTGTAGCTCTACGTGTCAACGTCTTAATAATAGTTCTCATGTGGGCCACCAGATGAAAGCTTTGCACGGTGAGATGCAAGTCAATATGCATCGACTTCCGATGTACTGAGTCTCTGAGCCACCAACCTTGCTCACGTTTTTGTAATACGTTTACACTACTGTCCATTAAAATTGCTACACCAAGAAATACAGATGATAAACGGGTATTCATTGGACAGATATATTATACTAGAACTGACATGTGATTACCTTTTCACGCAATTTCGGTGCATAGATCCTGAGAAATCAGTACCCAGAACAACCACCTCTGGCCGTAATAACGGCCTTGATACGTCTGGGCATTGAGTCAAACAGAGCTTGGATGGCGTGTACAGGTACAACTGCCCGTGCAGCTTCAACGCGATACCACAGTTCATCAAGGGTAGTGACAGGCGTATTGTGACGAGCCAGTTGCTCGGCCACCATTGACCAGACGTTTTCAGTTGGTGAGAAATCTGGAGAATGTGCTGGCCACGTCAGCAATCGAACAATTTCTGCATCCACAAAGGCCCGTGCAGGACCTGCAACAGGTGGCCGTGCATTATCCTACTGAAATGTAGGGTTTCGCAGGGATCGAATGAAGGGTGGAGACAGGGGTCGTAACACATCTGAAATGTAACGTCCACTGTTCAAAGTGCCATCAATTCGAACCTGAGGTGACCGAGACGTGTAACCAAGGGCACCCCAGCCGGTCGGAGTGGCCGAGCGGTTCTAGGCGCTACAGTCTGGAACCGCGCGACCGCTACGGTCGCAGGTTCGAATCCTGCCTCGGGCATGGATGTGTGTAATATCCTTAGGTTAGTTACGTTTAAGTAGTTCTAAGTTCTAGGGGACAGATGACCTCAGAAGTTAAGTTCCATAGTGCTCAGAGCCATTTGAATCATTTTTGAATGGCACCCCATACCATCACGCCAGGTGATACGCCAGTATGGAGATGACGAATACACGCTTCCAATGTGCGTTCACCGCGATGTCGCCAAACACGGATGCGACCATCGTGATGCTGTAAATAGAACCTGGATTCATCCGAAAAAATGACGTTTGCATTCGTGCACCCAGGTTCGTCGTTGAGTACACCATCGCAGGGGCTCCTGTCTGTGATGCACCGTCAAGGGTAACCACAGCCATGGTCTCCGAGATGATAGTCCATGCTGCTGCAAACGTTGTCGAACTGTTCGTGCAGATGGTTGTTGTCTTGCAAACGTCCCCATCTGTTGACTCAGGGATCGAGACGTGGCTGCACGATCCGTTACAGCCATGCGGATAAGATGCGTGTCATCTCGACTGCTAGTGATACGAGGCCGTTGGGATCCATCACGGCGTTCCGTATTACCCTCCTGAACCCACCGATTCCACATTCTGCTAACAGTCATTGGATCTCGACCAACGCGAGCAGCAATGTCGCAATCTCGATAGGCTACAATCCGACCTTTATCAAAGTCGGAAACGTGATTTCTCCTCCTTACACGGGGCATCACAACAACATTTCACCAGGCAACACCGGTCAACTGCTGTTTGTGTATGAGAAATCGGCTGGAAACTTTCCTCATGTCAGCACGTTGTAGGTGTCGCCACCGGCGCCAACCTTGTGTGAAAGCTCTGAAAAGCTAATTATTTGCATATCACAGCATCTTCTTCCTGTCTATTAAATTTCGCGTCTGTAGCACGTCATCTTCGTGATGTAACAGTTTTAATGACTAGTAGTGTAAATGTGGCCACTCTTCTTTTCTTTCTATTTCAGTGTGATCTTGATATTAGTGCTCACAGTACTTTAATTATTTAGGAAATGTCGAAATGCTTCCACATCATGTTACCAGTTTATAAATGTATCGTCAACACAACGGAAAAGGTGGATTCCCCGAAACGTTCCATAAAGAAATTGACCACTGTTAGATACAAAAGGGCCAACATGACAGGCATTCACAAAATATGTTGCCATAAAAAAATAGATGGCAATCAGAATATATTGTGATTACCATGCTCCTCACAAACAAGCATATAATTATGTTTAATGAGACAAAACATCGAGCAGCTGCAATTCTATCACCAAGAAATACCAAAATTTGCTGCAACAGAATTTACCTGGATAGCTGCCATACCTTTATTGGGCCATAGAAGTGAGCATTGGCTGGTGAGAGTCTAAGTGTGACGAATCGATTTCCTTTCTACTGTATCGGTGATGCTACTAACGTTTCTCCATCGCAGTAGACATTGGCACAAGCTCTGTTAGCATAAGTAGATTTAAGTTCTTGAAAACAGCTACAAGCCGCACTTTGTACTTTTTATTGACCTGTTTCGCTCTTTGAATGAACAAGAGCATCATCAGAATTTACGCTGTAAAAGATACAAATTGAGATAATACGGAACATACATTGACATTATGTAAAGTACATATTCTACTTCCAGTATGGTGACTTACGTCTAAAGTTGGCTGACAGCATTTAAGATTGCCTTTAAAGCTGGCTGACAGCTCTAAAGATTAATCTGGCTTTAGTATAGTACTTAAATTTACTTTTAAAGTACAGTAGTAAATGATGGCATTGACAGCGCCTAAGATGAAAGTGACTGTACAACAGTACCTGTAATGTCCATGCTATAGCTAATCCAAAGATAATTTACAACTATATAAATCGAAAGTCACACTTAAATCGCCTCTTTTATGGACGAATGTATAGGCATCCCATATCTGTACATATCTGTTTATCTTTCAAAAACTACGTGTACATCTGTAAAAATTAAAACACCTTTCATTGTACATATTTAAAAATGTCTGTACAAAAATGCATTCAAAACTACTGTTTTTTTTAAAAAAACAGGCAATACCTGCTCTTGGTAAATAAAAAGATTTATTGCCTTTAACATGTCATCATCATGATATACTCTATGTGATCAAAAGTATCCGGACACCTGGCTGAAAATGACTTACAAGTTCGTGGCGCCCTCCGTCGACAATGCTGGAATTCAATATCGTGTTGGCCCACCCTTAGCCTTGATGACAGCTTTCGCTCTCGCAGGCATACGTTCAATCAGTTGCTGGAAGGTTTCTTGTGAATGGCAGCCCATTCTTCACGGACCGCAACACTGAGGAGAGGTATCGATGTCGGTCGGTGAGGCCCAGCACGAAGGCGGCGTTCCCAAACATCCCATAGGTGTTCTATAGGATTCAGGTCAAAACTCTGTGCAGGCCAGTCCAATTCAGGGATGTTATTGTCGCGTAACCACTCCGCCACAGGCCATGTGTTAAGAATAGGTGCTCGATCGTGTTGAAAGATGCAATCGCCATCCCAGAATTGCTCTTCAACAGTGGGAAGCAAGAAGGTGCTTAAAACATCAATTTAGGCCTTTGCTGTGATAGTGCCACGCAAAACAACAAGGGGTGCAAACCCTCTCCATGAAAAACACGACCACACCATAACACCACCGCCTCCGAATTTTACTGTTGACACTACACACACTGGCAGATGACGTTCACCGGGCATTCGCCATACCCACACCCTGCCATGGGATCGCCACATTTTGTACCGTGATTCGTCACTCCACACAACGTTTTTCCACTGTTCAATCGTCTAGTGTTTACGCTCCTTACACCAAGCGAGGCGTCGTTTGGCATTTACCGGCGTGATGTGCGGCTTATGAGCAGCCGCTCATCCATGAAATCCACGTTTTCTCACCTCCTGCCTAACTGTCATAGTACTAGCAGTGGATCCTGATGCAGTTTGGAATTCCTGTGTGATGGTCTGGACAGATGTCTGCTTATTACACATTACGACCCTGTTTAACTGTCGGCCGTCTCTGTCAGTCAACAGACGAGGTCGGCCTGTATGCTTTTGTCCTGTACGTGTCCCTTCACGTTTCCACCTCACTATCACATCGGAAACAGTGGACCTAGGGATGTTTAGGAGTGTGGAAATCTCGGGTATAGACGTGGCGGACAAGCGTGGTGTAAGCAGTCTCTTTAGTAGACCTGTTGCACCTTTAAGTGTTCTGCCAATGAATCGTAGTCTTTGGCTTGCTCTACCCACAACATTATCTATGTGATCCTTCCAATTAATGTTATTTGTAATTGTTATCCCTAAGTATATACACTCCTGGAAATTGAAATAAGAACACCGTGAATACATTGTCCCAGGAAGGGGAAACTTTATTGACACATTCCTGGGGTCAGATACATCACATGATCACACTGACAGAACCACAGGCATAGACACAGGCAACAGAGCATGCACAATGTCGGCAATAGTACAGTGTATATCCACCTTTCGCAGCAATGCAGGCTGCTATTCTCCCATGGAGACGATCGTAGAGATGCTGGATGTAGTCCTGTGGAACGGCTTGCCATGCCATTTCCACCTGGCGCCTCAGTTGGACCAGCGTTCGTGCTGGACGTGCAGACCGCGTGAGACGACGCTTCATCCAGTCCCAAACATGCTCAATGGGGGACAGATCCGGAGATCTTGCTGGCCAGGGTAGTTGACTTACACCTTCTAGAGCACGTTGGGTGGCACGGGATACATGCGGACGTGCATTGTCCTGTTGGAACAGCAAGTTCCCTTGCCGGTCTAGGAATGGTAGAACGATGGGTTCGATGACGGTTTGGATGTACCGTGCACTATTCAGTGTCCCCTCGACGATCACCAGTGGTGTACGGCCAGTGTAGGAGATCGCTCCCCACACCATGATGCCGGGTGTTGGCCCTGTGTGCCTCGGTCGTATGCAGTCCTGATTGTGGCGCTCACCTGCACGGCGCCAAACACGCATACGACCATCATTGGCACCAAGGCAGAAGCGACTCTCATCGCTGAAGACGACACGTCTCCATTCGTCCCTCCATTCACGCCTGTCGCGACACCACTGGAGGCGGGCTGCACGATGTTGGGGCGTGAGCGGAAGACGGCCTAACGGTGTGCGGGACCGTAGCCCAGCTTCATGGAGACGGTTACGAATGGTCCTCGCCGATACCCCAGGAGCAACAGTGTCCCTAATTTGCTGGGAAGTGGCGGTGCGGTCCCCTACGGCACTGCGTAGGATCCTACGGTCTTGGCGTGCATCCGTGCGTCGCTGCGGTCCGGTCCCAGGTCGACGGGCACGTGCACCTTCCGCCGACCACTGGCGACAACATCGATGTACTGTGGAGACCTCACGCCCCACGTGTTGAGCAATTCGGCGGTACGTCCACCCGACCTCCCGCATGCCCACTATACGCCCTCGCTCAAAGTCCGTCAACTGCACATACGGTTCACGTCCACGCTGTCGCGGCATGCTACCAGTGTTAAAGACTGCGATGGAGCTCCGTATGCCACGGCAAACTGGCTGACACTGACGGCGGCGGTGCACAAATGCTGCGCAGCTAGCGCCATTCGACGGCCAACACCGCGGTTCCTGGTGTGTCCGCTGTGCCGCGCGTGTGATCATTGCTTGTACAGCCCTCTCGCAGTGTCCGGAGCAAGTATGGTGGGTCTGACACACCGGTGTCAATGTGTTCTTTTTTCCATTTCCAGGAGTGTAGTTGAATTTTCAGTGTTAAAATTTGTGTGACTTATCGCGTAATCAAAACTTAGCGGATTTCTTTTAGTACTCATGTGAATAACTTCACACTTTTCTTTATTCAGGGTCAACTGCCACTTTTCGCACCATCTTATCTTATCTAAATTATTTTTCAATTAGTTTTGGTCATCTCATGACTTCACAAGACGGTAAATGATAGCATCATCTGCAAAAAATCTAATAGGGCTACTGAAATTGCCTCCCATGTCGTTAATATAGATGAGGAACAATAGAGGGCCTATAACACTTCCTAGGGGAACGCCGGATATTACTTCTCTTTTACTCCATGACTTTCCGTCTATTATTAACAGGAAATCACGAATTCAGTCGCACAACTGAGGCGATATTCCATAGACACGCAGTTTGGTTAGAAGACGCTTGTGAGGAACGGTGTCGAAATCCTTGTGGAAATCAAAAATATGGAATCAATTTGACAACCCCTGTCGACAGCACTCATTACTTCATGAGTACAAAAGAGCTAGTTGTGTTTCACAAGACCGATGTTTTCTGAATCCGTGCTGACTATGTGTCAATAAATCGTTTTCTTCGAGGTAATTCATAATTTTCAAAAATGGTTCAAATGGCTCTGAGCACTATGAGACTTAACAGCTGAGGTCATCAGTTCCGTAGAACTTAGAACTACTTAAACCTAACTAACCTAAGGACATCACACACATCCATGCCCGAGGCAGGATTCGAACCTGCGACCGTAGTGGTCGCGCGGTTCCAGACTGAAGCGCCTAGAACCGCTCGGCCACACCAGCCGGACATAATGTTCGAAGACAGTATATGTTCCAGAACCCCACTGCAAATCGACGTTAGTGATATGGGCCTGTAATTCAGCGGATTATTCCTATTTCCCTTTTTAGGTATTGGTGTGACTTGAGCAATTTTCCAGTCTTTAGGTACGGAACTTTCTGTGAGCGAGCGGTTGTATATAATTACTAAATATGGAGCTATTGTATCAGCATATTCTGAAAGGAACCTGACTGGTATACAATCTGTACCCGAGGCCTTGTCTATATTAAGCGATTTAAACTGTTTTGCTACATCGAGGATATCTACTTCTATGTTTCTCATTTTGCCAGTTGTTCTTGATTAGAATTCTGGAATATTTACTTCGTCTTCTTTGGTGAAGGAATTTCGGAAAACCGTGTTTAATAACTCCGCTTTAGTGGCACTGTCATCAGTGACTTCACCGTCGTTATCGCACAGTGAAGATATTGATTGCGTCCTGCCACTGGTGTGTTTTATGTATGACCAGAGTCTCTTTGCGTTTTGTGCCAGATTCCAAGACAGAGTTTTTTTGTGGAAATTATTAAAAGCATCTCGCACTGAAGTATCGCTATATTTCGAAATTCTGCAAAACTTTGCCAATCTTGGGGATTTTGCGTCCTTTTAAATTTAGCATGCTTTTTTCGTTGCTTCTGCAACAGTGATCGGACCCGTTTTGTGAACCATCGGGGATCAGTATCATCACTTATTAATTTATGTGGTATATATCTGTCAACTGCCGTCGATACCATCTCTTTGAAATCATTGCACATCTCTTCCTCGCTTACGT